>NC_080676.1:51722426-52323344 GCF_030445035.2 Dasypus novemcinctus
TGTGCGTGTGTACGTGTGTGTGTTTTCGGCTTTATAGATTTTGGGCCATATATTTCAGAGCATACACCTGTCTTTGTTTGGAGTAGCCCAAAATATCTGTATTTCCCTGTACCTCTCTGGGTATTAAACATATTTAAATTTCAAAACATGAGCAGAAAAGTGACTGTTTAACACAATTTTTACTGACTGCCAACTTTTCTTGACTATAAACCTAACTTAGTTCAGTTGACCTAAACTTTCAAGTTACTTTACTTCCATTCATTGCTACCACATACCAGATACTCAGTCTTCCTTCATTATCTTATCATTCCCATGATTTATTTTAAAAAGTTCTCCCTGAAGGATTTGATAAACCTTCTTAGAAACCACTTGAAGACTAGATAAGCTTATTTTAGTGTGCAGGAGTATTCTAAGCAATGCTCGACTTGAACAGAGACAGCGATATCACACTAGTGTGCCATAGACCCTCTTCAAACTTGACTTCCCCAAAACAAGCATTGTAAAGCATCAGCAAGAGTGAAAGTACCTTTTTTGATTCTTAATTGGCTAAATGAACCAAGATATTCTTGATGAATAACTCCCCTTCCTCCAAATGGTTTCCTCATGAAGTGCAGGCTCCAAGGACTGACCTGATTAAGCTGGAAATAAATGATTGTCTAGGGCTCATTGAAAAAGAAGGAGCACGGCTAAATCTCAGTTCTAGGAGATGATCTGAGATGTCATGTCACAGAAATTCTGAGGGGATGACACCAGATGTAAAAGGCTTTTTGTTTTTGTTTTCTTTTAAATACGGAAAAGGACAGGTCAAATGGATAAAGATATTTATCTTTAGACTAATTGCCTAGCTTAGTTTAAATTGTTAGAGAATGGGGACCTAATAAAAGTGGAGAATATGTAAATAAGTGGTATTTGCATGGGGGCCAAAGAAACATCTGGCCGTATCTTTTTATAGGCCCCTATGTCAGCTCCCACCTCCACACCTTCATGCACACTGAATGTGTCTTTTCAGCAATTGTTTCTTCTTTCTTTCTACTAGTCCAAGTGCTGTTCATCCTTTAATGCCAGTCCCATCTTCTCTAAAACCTTCACCTACCTGTCCCTAAACATGATTTTCTTCTTCCTCTAACTACTTACATCCATTTTTATACCAGGTGTTCACCTGGCACTTGGCTTACATGGCATCACATTGTTTGATTATCTGTATATATATATAATGTTCACAAACCCCAAGTATAGGTAAATACCACCAGATCAAGATATGGAACATACCATCTCCTAAAAAGTATCAGCTCTATTTTCATGCTATTCATTTTCCAGTATGAATTGTAGAAGCTCTAGGGAAAGAAATCATAAATCATTCAAGGTCCTGGCAGAAGAGAGATGGCATACTCCAACAGGTTTATCTGAAAATAATTTAACAAAGGGCCTATTTATTGAAGTGTAGGTTGGGTTAAGAGAAGCAACGGAAGCTTGTTTCTGTTCAAATCAAACATCAGGTAGATAAAGATGAGCAGCAGGTGGAAATGATTTCTAGTTTTAGGCTTGAAGGAGAAGAATTTTAGTTGCTATCAAGGTACAGTAAAGGTTTGAGCCTCAGAGAAGGAAAATGGAACTGTAGCCTGAAGAATCATATCAACTGCTTGAACCCAAGACAAGCAGGAAGAGGAAACTTAGAAATAAAGATCCTGACTTCTCATTGGCCCATCCAGTCTCTTGCTGGTGACTTCCACTGGCCAAGCCCAGCCCTAAGTTGGAGGCCAAGGGAAGCCATATAGATCTGCAGTCTATAAATGGATAAACAATGCAGGACAAAGCAATGCAGAGAAAGGGGAGAATGGATTTGGGGGACTAGCGAAGACCTCCTTGTGCTTCTCTATCCACTACAGTGCGTGGTATATGGTCTTGCCCAAAGCCATTGAACTAATGTATAGCCTGGTAATTCAGGGTTATCCCAGTGATTTGGTTGAAAACTATGGGTCAGTATAGAACTGCTCAAATCCTTAAAGGAAAGGGGCACTGCCAGGTGTGAATTCAAAGTATTGTGTAGAATCATCATATTTGGAAAAGGAAAGAGGTGAAAGAATGGCTCTTCTCTAAAACTGTGCTACTGACTCAGGATTTCAGCCATACCTCACAACTTATAATTTCAACGCAGCTTTTGCACCACTAGTGTTAAGATCACTCAAATTCTTCACAAGTTATTAACCATTTGTTTAAGCAATTGCTGTATTAGCTCTCTTTTTAAATGCAATTAAATGAAAAGAAGAAAACAATCTCTACATAATTTGGTGGGGAAATATCATGACTTGGATCTTTTAGTGTTGTTTAGCTACTAGTATGTACATGTTCTGTTAGCAGGAAGCATTGCCTCTGGCTTATTGCAGGGTCTTGGTGGGATAGCATTTAATTTCTTTGGTTGTCTACAAAACACAGACCATAGCATAGTTAATGGAAAACAGTTCTTATAGAATTTGTGTTCATTTTCTGAAGAAAATTTTCAGTGGTATTATATAAAAATGCAAATCTTCTCCTGAGCATATATTTAATCAGTATTTACTAAAGAACAATAATTCAAGTGATGATACCATTTTGTGCAAAATATAAATTAAGCCCTTGGCAATCTTCAACATGTTTTGGAAGCAGAGAGAAGGGTCTGGTGGAGGCTTCCATTTATTTCACAGGTAAAACTATGATTGTTTCCTGTAAACAGTTAGAACATACTGGGATGCATCTCTTGCCTGGTGGTTGTCCTCAAACAGCTTTCATGAAATGGTTCCTGTTTGCTGCTGTGAACCCCAGTTTAACTTTGTTCTCATCATCTTAGCCCTCTAAAAAAGCTACCATCCAAACAGGTCAAGTTGGAGACTTGTCTCTGAAAACCTTCCTATCTTCTCTTTGCCTGCTCTTTGCCAAGGGTTCTACTCCTTGGCATTCTGATAACCTGGTTTGTTCTTAATTCACTCATTCAATAGCTTTGGTCTTTGCCTTGGAAACTGCTCTCATGCTTACCATTTTGTTCTATATACTAACAAAACCTTCCATGTCATCTTAGTATGCCAAGGCTGCTATGACAAAATACTACAAACTGGTTGGCTTAAACAACAGGAATTTATTGGCTCATAGATTACAGGCTAGAAGTCCACAATCAAATTATTAGCAGGTCATACTTTCTCCAAGTCTGTAGCTTTCTGATGGTGGCTTACTGGTAATCAATTTCTACCTCTGTCATCTGGTGATCAGTTTCTTTCTGTCTCCCCTTGTGGCTTCTGTTTCTATGTCTGAAATGCCTTTGCTTATAAGGACTCCAGTCATATTGGATTAAGGCCCACCCTACTTCAGTTTGGCGTCGTCTTAATCAGCCCTTCAAATATCACATTTAAAAATGAGTTCACACCCATGGACTTGAACAGGTCTGTATGGGGGACATGATTCAATTTACTACACATGTCTTACCTTATCTAGTCCCTCACTAGGAAAAGAGCAAGGCCCCCCCCCCTTGTTTTTTATTTTATTTTATTTTTTATCACCGAGCAAGCTTAACTGAGGAAAAAGCATCAAGTTGTCAAAAGAGACTAAGACTTCTGTGGTAACAAGTACTGAAGAAGAATTTCTGCATTTTTATTGGGATATATGGAGAGAGAGAGAGAAAGAGAGAGAGTGGGTAGAGAAAGAGAAAGAAAGGAGAAAAAGACTACCTTTTGATGGTTTCAAGTGGAGACTCTTTCTAGTTCAACATGATTCTAGGTTCCATTGTCAGGCTCAGGGAATGAAAACACAAAGAAATAATAAGCTAAGAAAAATGCAAGAATACAAGAAGGTAAATATCCTTGGGAAAAATCACATATATGCCTTTAAACAGCTGCTTAGGTTTATCTGCTATGGTTGCCTTGCATTGCTGTAAATAAGCTAGAGTTGACTCCAGAGTTGATACATGGTAGTTTATAATTTCCAGTTAGGGTGTGTGCACAGAACTTGGAGAGGAAGTTAGGTTAATTTCTCTCTCTGATATACAAACTAGAATGGACACCTGCAGAAGAAATGGTTTGCACAGTCATTACTAATAAAAATAATTTTCACACCCTCAAAAGATACAAGGAGCCTAACAAGAATATATCCTGAAGAAATTGATTGGAGTGTAGGCCAAAATCTGTAACACACTCAGCTGTATTTAACTTGCTTGGCATAAGTAACACTGCCTGGGTGACAGACTCTCACTAGCCAAGCCCTCTCTCCTTTGCATACTGGAGTACAATGAATGGTGACTGGGGGAGTGGGGATTTCAGGTTGAAGCATAGACACTGATATCCTTAGACTGGGAAGGGGAAATTGATCCAGCTGCAATAGCATGATAACACCCACCTCCTTTGTTCTATTTCTAAAATCACCAGGAAGCCTTCTGATGTGTAATTTGATTTCCTGTGTAGCTCTACCCACCAGAAGGCAATGTGCAGACAGCTGGCCTAGCTCCTGGACCAAGTCATGTCTCCAGTTCTAAATTAATGATTTGGCATTCTTGTTTATTAAATCATATTCTGGGGTTGCTTTGCATGAAGCTGGCCCCAGAGACAAATCATCTCTTAAGATTGAGATCAGCATAAAAAATCAGCTTAAAAATCATTATCAGCTTAAAAATTGGACAGTGGAGTCTAAGAAAGGATGTCTTGTGGGGACATGGACTTGGGTGTATTTGTATAGGAAGAGGATTCATGGATTTTTTGAGTTCTTAAAGAGGATATGATACTGAAAGCTGAAGATGTACTGAAATTATGACCTGGGGTGACCCTTTCCAGGTACCGGCACAGGAAGTTCTCTGCTCATAGCCATTAGTGAATCTCTCATCACATCTTTTAGCTGAAATAGAGTGTACCCTTCTGGGAGTCCAAAAGGCTTGAGTCAGTCTTTTGAAGGAAGTAAATTATTCCATTGCCCTGGAGCAATATTTTACAGAAATGTCCCCACACACTCAGTAATTTCCACCAGTGTGGTATGAACAGTTACACTGAAGCTCCCTCCTATGTGTGAAATAAATTGTTTATTTAGTTAAAAAAATGTATTTTAAAGAAACATCCTTGTACCTAAAAGAAGAGGCAGAAAAGGGACTGCAGAGAATGGGGAAAGAAAACCATGTAATCCCAGCAAGGAAAAGGCTACTTTGTGTGGCATTATTTGCTCTATAGCTTTAATAAAGTAACAAAGGCAATACAGACATTTCAATTTATAATTTTATTTTCCTTCTATCACAAGAGAAGCATATCTTTTCTCTGTTTCACAAAAATCATCATTCTGCACCAGATACATACAGATATTTCTCCATTGTTACAGCACAATGGGAAAGTCTTCAAATATAAGTTCTAAATTCTAATAACAACAAAAGAACAGAGAGAGTTGGAAGAGAGGGAAACTAGAAACTTGAAATTCTTGCTTTGTACTTGTGAGACGTAATCTTGTGAGAAGGTGGTCACGATTCCTAAGTAGTGGTTCACAGATTCTGAGCCCACGAGAACAACCTGCAATTATTAATATTTTTTAAAAACTTGAGACTGACAAACAGAAATTATAAAACGGATTGGTTAAGAAACACCAGCCATTAGGTCAGGCAATTCTGGAGTGCTGAGCATGTCTTGGCTGAGAGGTGAGTTCAGGTAACAGCCGAGGCAGAAACATAGCCTTGTTTCTTGCATGGCTGAGATGTCGAGAAAGGGAACCATATTTCAGGCTTAACGGCACAGCACTGCCGCATTGGTGTGTGTACACAGTGATTTGTTTTTCAAACACACACCCAATGGCTTCCCAGGCTAAAAGACCAAAACATTTTATTGAAAACAACAACAACAAAAACTCAGCCAGCAGTCCAAAGAGTTTATCCTCCTTTGGAAGCAATTCAAATTCTGAGCAGTTGTATGGATTTCTGAATGGATACTTTTATAAGATAAATGAATGAAGAATGTCCACCTAAACTAAATCAATCTGAGGCTTTAGTGGCTTTTATAATTGAATGATAATCTGTTGTGGAAATTTTTGATGTAAATCTCTACAGATTTTAATCCTATGAAGACTAATTCAAGTTTCATGGAATAGTGGAAGGTACCACTGCGGATGTTGAAAGCTGTGAAATTATGGTCATTTGGAAGACTTAAAAAAATATATATTCTCCCTGAAGAGCCAGGGATCATTTTCTCCAAGCTGTTTTTTATTTTTTTTTCAGTTTTAGATTACTGCTTCCCCTCTGAAGGGAAAACATGAACTGTAGAATAAAGTATCTTTTCAAGTCAAATGCAAACATTTCCACCTTAAAATAGCAGAGCTTACCTTAAGCCAGCTTTTGGCATCCTGCCAGAAAAAGGCATGAAAGCAGCACTTTAATAAAAAAAGATGTGTATTCTCTATGCAGGCTGTAGAAGAAACAGCTGGGAAGAGAATTTTTATTGATTCTTTCTTTCATTTACTATTTCCCTTTCTTCTCCATCCTCTCTCCACCCTGTCTAACAAACACATTGAAATTTACCGGTAGACTTTTTTTTTTTTTTTTTTTTAACTGTTGAAATAAAAACTTTTCCCTTTCCCAGTTCTCCATAATTTGGACGAGTCCTAATGGGGCTACCAGGAGCATCTTGATGTTGCTTTTACCTTGGCTGAAATTGTGCCCCGGCAACCTCAGTTGCTCGAGGATCCCCAGAGAACAGGGGATAGCGAAATGCTCTGAGCAGAAGGATGCACTGTTTTACTGGAGGTTGGATGCAGGCAGACTGTTTTGGTGCAGGAATTGCAAGTGCTCTGGTTTTAGGGATAAAGACACTAAAAATCACACATAGCTCTACCCTTTAGTGATGGCAGCACTGACAGGAACTATAAATGTTGGCTGTAACTGCACATAATTTTTACTGCTGAAACAATTGAGAAGGAGCTTTAGCTATGCATCAGATTTGGATATATCAGCACATATCAGCAGTAATCAGTAATGCCAGCAATCATCTTGGAAGATAGAGGACTAGCAGATAGTACAGACATCACACCCGGAGAATAAAAATAATTTTTGTAAGCTTAAGGGGACCAAAAATTATAGGAGGAGCAGTTTATCACTTTGATAGACATACCAAGCTTCTTGTTTATGTGCTAAAGCAGAAGTGCAAACTGGGGACCTGTGTGACAAATTCAACTTTCGGACCTGGTTTGTTTAGCCTTAATAATATACCTTTAAGCATTTAAAAACATTAAATTTTTTTTTTTTTTTTTTTTTTTAAGTTTAGAAGTAATCACATAAATCCAGCTTTTCAGCTTCTTTTGAAAAATTGGACATCTGGCACATTGGGTATGTATTTCCAAATTGAAAATGGTTGCCTGGAGCCAGATAGCAGGTGCCCCATTAAATGAGGCAAGTGCTTGCTCCATCTATATGCCTTGCCTCCTTGAGAGTGGGAGCTGCCTGCCCTATGTGGCCATATGAGCTTACAACCCATCACCCCTGTAGCAAATTTTCAGTAATTCAGTTAGCAAATATCTAGTGAGCATCCTCTACCCACATGTAGATTTGATTATGTTACTTTTCAGTCAAAAGTTTTCCATAGCTCTCTGTGACCCACACTGTAAGTTCCAGGCTATTCAGTTGGTAATTGAATCTGTGAACCTTGTGCCATCATTCCCTAATGCTGGATTCTCTTCCTACACTCCCATGTGCACTCACACCCCTGTTTTCTAACTTCACTGGTCTCGTTATTTCCCATTTGTTCCCTGGACCTCCCTTCTCTGAGCGATGCTGCAGGCTGTCCTTGTCCCACACTTCTTCCACAAGCTTGGCTGTGGAAATCCTACCCATCTACAAGGCCCCAGTCAAGTATGGTTCATCCAAGACAGTGCTTCTTAAACTGTGGAGAAAGACAGGTTTCTTCCTTCCTCTTTCCCTCCCTTCCTTCCTACCTTTCTGTTTTTCTTTTTGAAATTTGATGGTAGACACACAAAGTAAGTCATGATTTTTCAAAATTATTAGATAACAGATATAATTTTTACTTTGTCTACTGCTATAAAAGTTTTGAAATGTTTACTGTTAACTTTTGTACTTATTTTATATGGTTTGGGAGCCAGCACTGATCCTTTGGAATTAATCTTCCTGTTAGCTACATACACAAAACTGTGTCTTTATCTCTATCACAGCAGATTGTCTTAGAGCTATACAGCTCACTGCCTATTCGATTTTTTTTTGCATTCTTTTTTTAACTTTTTTTGTCTTTTTTTTTTAATGTTACATTAAAAAAATATGAAGTTCCCATATACTCCCACCCCCCTCACCCAATTCCTCACCCCATAACAACAACCTCCTCAATCATCATGAGACATTCATTGCATTTGGTGAATACATCTCTGAGCACCACTGCACCTCATGGTCAATGGTCCACATCATAGCCCACACTCTCCCACAGTCTACCCAGTGGGCCATGGGAGGACATACAATGTCTGGTAACTGTCCCTGCAGCACCACCCAGGACAACTCCAAGTCCCGAAAACGCCCCCACATCATATCTTGTCCTCCCACTCCCTACCCTCAGCAACCACCATGGCCACTTTCTCCACACCGATGCCACATTTTCTTCAATTACTAATCACAGTAGTTCATGAATAGGATATCAGTAAGTCCACTCTAATCCATACTCTATTCCTCCATCCTGTGGACCTTAGAATGGTTGTGTCCACTCCACATCTATATCAAGAGGGGGCTTAGATTCCACATGGATGCTGGATGCAATTCTCCTGCTTTCAGTTGTAGGCACTCTTGGCTCCCTGGTGTGGTGGTTGACCTTCTTCACCTCCATGTTAGCTGAGTGGGGTAAGTCCAATAAACCAGAGTGTAGGAGCTGAAGTCTGTTGAGGCTCAGGGCCTGGCTATCACATGGTCAGTCCAGAGATTCAGGTCGGACAAGAACTCTACTGACCCTGCTTCACTCATCTTTGCCTCTCTGGGCCTATTTGTAAATGGAAGGGGCTCTGTAAATGTTGAATTTTCAGTGCAGGTATGGGTGGGAGGATTCAGCCATAGTGCCAGACTTCAAGGAGCTTATGATAATGTTGAGGAGAGGACCAATCTGCATAAAGCCATAGTAAATAATACATAATAAATATGTGCTGAAGTTTATGATATACCTTGTGAAAATGCTATAGGTAAATAGAAAATATTCAGTGAAAATTAGATGAGTCTAAGAAGATTTCAAGTTAGAACTTGAGAAAGATCTTTCCAGGGAAGATGGCAGCCTTTATTTACAACTGGTTTACGTTGGGCCAGGTGCTCTGTGCTTCACTTTGCTCTGCTTTAAAGCAGGGGTTGGGTTAGGGGATCTTCCTGATCTGCATTACCATATAACTCTGACACAGAAGTGTCAACACTGACATGACCTACCATGTATATAGAGAATAGTATGGTAGGGAATGGTTAGAATGTACATATGCCTTTATCTTTTCTTCCAATCTGCATTAGGTAAGAATTCCACATTTACCTATTTCTTTACAACCAACACTTTTATAACACAAATAGTAATCCAGATCTCAATTTATAACTCCCTCATGCTAATTAATGTTCACTAATCAACTGCATTGAAAATGTTGAAGGAATTAAATTCCTGGGAGTTTGTAATAATGGAATTTGGTTCTTTCTTTGCTCCTTCCTGTGCTTCATCAGTGTGTTTGTAGTACAGGTGTGGGCCTGCTTTCAGGCTCTGTACAGAACCAACCAGCCCAGAGTCTTTTATTTGTTCCTTCACTTGACCTCCTTCCAGACATGGTGAGTTAATTTCCCTGAAATGGCTGAATGGGGAAAGGTAACTGCAGCTGTGTTTGGATACTTACCTTCTCTCCCTTGGCTCTAGTCCAGGAAAATGGACCCGCTCTTTCACAGTCAAACAGACCACTTCATTATCATATTTTTGGGGATGTTGGCCAAGGGAAAGGGCCAACGAGTCAGTAGGCTAGAAAGTTAGGAATATGTGTATTTATTTTTCTTTCCCTTCCCCACCAAGTATTAGAACTGGAGTAGAAGGGGAATAGTAATAAACATCTGCACCTTTTCGGGAGAGGGAAAGCCTGGGAAGGGTGAGGGTCAGAGAAAAATGTTTGCGTAGAAATTTGATAATCATAATAAAAAAACCATTAGAAGCTGATTGATTACATAGCCATTGCAGATTTCAATCACAACTATTACAACTTAGATACTTTTGAAGGAGGAGCCCAAATAAGCAAATATATTAAGTGTGTGTCATTTATGATTGGCACTGGAACTGAATTACACACTGTGAAAGGAAAGCAAATTAATTCTCTCCCTGTAAATATGCTTTGTTAAACTATAAAGTGCTATGCAAATACAAGTTATTAGTATTGTTTTCAATGCCTAAAACTGTCTTAAACTCAATGAATGTTTATTTTTAATTTGTAAGATGTGATTATGAATCATTTTATGAAAGAAACTAACACACAGTGGGATATATAAATACTGATATATCTGCTTTAAAAACTATACGTTTTATTCAATGATCCTATACTGGTGACATATTATGTGATAATTACTTGGGCAACGATGAAAACAAATACTTTTATGATACTACGGTTCAAGTACTGTTCTTGCATGGTATTAATTCATTTAATTGTAAATGTGTTATCTGTTAAAATCTCTAATTTACAGTTGAGGAGATAAGGTTTAGGTTAGTGGTAGCTTAGACTTGATTGTAGCAATGGAATTACAAGTTTCAACAAAATCAAGTGGGAGTAAAGAGGGAAAACTAAGAGAATGTCATTAAAAGGGCAATATCTGAGTTGAAAATTGAGTAGGACAAAGGAGGTAGGAATATGCATAGAAATGATACCACTGCCGCTAGAGACCTTTCTAGACAGCTTTCAAATATACTATTTTAAAATTGCTTTCATGGTGTGTGGCACATTCTTGAATACCCTCAATTGTGGGAAATCTTTGGATTTGAAGGTATATCTGAATGTTGGAAAATGTGAAAAATCATTCAGATCCAAGTGTGGTAAATGGAACCAGTGATTTTGTCAATATCAGCAAATTACTTAAAAAATAATACTAATTTTTTGCATGTGGCTTATACACATATAGGCTCTAAAGCTAATTTCAAAAAATTTAAAGAACATTTGAGCCTATCTTATAATTAGAAGCTAAACAATAAATATGTACCTATGTATGCAAAATGGGAAACCAGCTTCATTTTTTAAACACACTATGAGCATTAGATATACTTACCCCTTGTGCTTCCAAGAACCTGTGTTTATAGCTCTTTCATCTTACTCTGAGTTTAGAGGTTATTGTGTATTCTCCTCAAGGCTATGAGATCCCAGAGGGCAGCCATCTTATTTCCTCAGGAACTGACACAGTCCTTGGACAAGAAGCTCCTCCATAAATGCTTATGTAAAAGAATTGAATTAAATGAATAGACTTTGATCTTTCCATAGATTGACATAATGGAACGGTGGCAAAGAGGGGTTTCCTTCCTTTAAGCACTCTTCACAGGCCAGTGGGAACGTGCTTGTGAAGTCAGGTAATTCAGGCTCTTGTGTGCACACTGGCCTTAATCAGCGGATGGCTCTACTACCCACTAGGTTTCATGGGTTTCACCTGTTCTTGGTAAAATTAATTTAGGAAAAGCTGCCCAGAGACAATTCAGATGGGAAAAAATAAATTACAGCATTTAAGTAGGCTGTGATTGTGATTGTACAGAATTGTGAGATTAAATCCTACTTGATTTAAATGTGTGGACAAGAAGTATGTGTTCCCATGTAGCCAATTTTGGTTTAAGGGTATGCTTAGATTTATATTTGACCCACGCTGGAAATGAGCAGATGGAGCATTTTAGACAACAAAGCACTAAATGAAACACTGTGAGACTCAAAGACCTCCTCTATTTTATCCAAA
The DNA here is from genome assembly GCF_030445035.2 of Dasypus novemcinctus. NCBI lineage: Eukaryota > Metazoa > Chordata > Mammalia > Cingulata > Dasypodidae > Dasypus > Dasypus novemcinctus. The sequence continues at coordinate 51,734,332 of NC_080676.1, forward strand.
TCCCATGTACCTTTCAAGATGCAGTTCTGACTCTGTCTGTTATGGATTGAATTGGGTTTCTCCCAAAGATATGTTGAAGTTCTAATCCCCAGTACCTCAAAATGTGACCTTATTTGGAAGTAGGATCATTAAAGAATGAATTAATATGAGTTATAGTGAGGTCATACTGGAGTAGGGTGGGCCCTTAATCCACTATGACTGATGTCCTTATAAGGAGAGGAAATGTGGGCACAGCAGAGGGGAGAATGCCAAGTGACAACTGAGGCAGAGAATGTCATGGGTTGCTGGCAAGCTGTCTCCAGCACCCAGGAGAGAGGCATGGGACAGGTTTTTCCCTACAGATTTCATTGGACCCATGGCCCAGTCTACACCTTGATTTCAGACTTCGAGCCACGAGGACTGTGAGCAGATGGTGTCTGTTGTTTTAAGCTACCCAGTTTGTGGTTCTTTGTCATACCAGCCCTAACAAATTAAGAGCCTCCTTCCAGACATCCTTCCTGACCACCTTGATTATAATGATCATTTCCCTCCTCTGAACACACAGAGCACTTTATTGTACCTTTCTTAAGATACTTAACATTTTCCACCTTCTTTTCCATTTGTCTGTGTATGTCTACTGCCCCTACCTATCACTATCTAGTATGCCCCTCCAGAGCAGGTCTTTGCACTTTCATCTTTGTTTCTCCGAATGGTGCCTTGCACAGCCTCTTTTCCATAGTGAGTTTTCGAGGCATGATTGTTGAAAAACAAATTAATGATATAGTCATAATAAAGCAAAGCCATAATAAACAACACCTTCCAAAGAGATGAGAGACAGGCAGATTATAGCTTCATGAACACACAGCCACGTAGGTCTAGAGAGAGAAATGAAACATGGGTAAATTTTCTTGTTTGTGTTTTTTTTTGTCAAAGCATCTAATCCACCACGTTGTCTCCTTATGCACAGATGGAACCTTATAATGCATATGAGTTGCTGAAGGAAATAATTTTTTGTTTAAACTTTGCCTTAGAAACGTCAAGGGAATTCAGTACAGGATTTCTTTAATGATCTGGCTGTGTTCTATTAAGGATTGCCAAGCTGAAAAATGTTTGGCACAAGTTTTGGCTTCTGAGGTTTTGGATGCCTTCCAGGTAATCTGCCTCAGAATTTTGAAATACAAATAAATGAGTTCAAGTTCAAACTTTTTGAATCCAAACTGCTGGGACTTTATTTCTCTCCCATCTGAACATTTTGGTACAGAAATACCAAACAATCAGAAAGAAGAAAATAAGTTAACATTCTCAGAGGTTATTAATGGCCACAGTTTAGAAGAACAAAATGAGATTCAATGGTTTGAAACTTCGTGTTTCTCAATGATAACTGACTTCTGGCTATTGGCATTTATTTTCTGGGATGTTTTCTCCTGATTTTTATTTGGGGGAGGTGGACGAGGGTGCTCTTTGCTGTTGGGATTCTGCCAGAAGGAAGATTCTGAATGTTCCTTTGTTAAGCTCTACACACTTAAGCTTTGTTTTCTTTTTTCTGTTTGGGAGCCAAGTATTTTTCAAGTCACTCAACATTCTACAGAGGCATGCTAGTACACTGAATGTGATTATAAAGCAAAATTTAGCATGCATTAAAAAGAGGCTTGACTGGGAGTTTCAGGTGCCAAGGACACCATACCTAATGAAACCCAGAATTATTTGGGTGAATGGTATAACTTCAGGATCTGTATCAATCTCAGAACCAATTCCTGATGAGTTCTAAGGGCAACAAAAGTATTTTTTTAAAGAAAGGATAAAGAAATAAATCACCCAATTCTATTCCCACACCCACATACACATACTCATTCTCAGTAGTTAACATGGGTTCTGTATGCCTTCTTGGCTACACCACCACTGAGCAGATCTGGGAAGGCTAGGATGACCTAGCAAGTATTCTGGAAGATGAAAACGGGTATGGAGCAACAGCTCTGAATTTTAAGAAATCCTGATTATCAAGCCTACTATTAACTTTCTTTCTTTGATGGGTACTGTGGCAGTTTGATATTATTTATGAATTCCAAAGAGAGATATTAGTCTGTTCCTCTGGTTATGATAACCCTTTGATTTTATTAGTTTCAGCTGAAACATCTGATTAAATTATTTTAAGATTAGGGCTTTGATTTGACCACGTCTTTAGAGTGCGACTTAGCTTTGAGTCCCAGCCCCCTTGGGTTATAAAACAGACTCTCACAAAGAAGTAGATATGCAGAGAAGAAGAACACAGAGGAAGAGGGACAGCTCATTAGACATGGCAAAGGCCTTGGAAGAGAGCTAAACTTGATAGTCTACAGCCGAACTTGTGAAGAGAAAAGAGCCACTGAGCTGGGAAAGAAACGAGCCCTGGGGAGTGAGACGAGCATTATGTCAGCATGCAGCTGAGATTGGAAGAAGCTGGGACCATGGAGCCTTAAAAGGAAGAAGGAAAGCTGAACCCTCACAGATGTCACCTGCCATCTTGAGTCAACATGTGGCAATAGACTTTGGGTGAGAAAGTATCTCTTATGGTACCTTGAATTGAACTCTTTAAGGTCTTGTGACTATAAGCTCTACCCCACATAAATACCCTTCATAAAAGCCAACAGAGTTCTGGTACTTTGTATCAGCACCACTTTGGCTGATTAATACAGGTACTATGCATTTACAGTAGAAATATATACACAGAGTAAAATGTATATTGTGGCACTGAAGGAAGATAACATGTCCTTCAATGTTTTAGAGAGAGTGAAAATTGCTTTCCTTCACCTTGGTTCAGGATGGACCAGTACTTCTCTGGGGTACAATTCAAAGAAACTAGATTAAAGTAATTTTTCTCACTTTACTAAAATTTTGAATTATATATTTTTTAACTTTTAATAATTGAAGTTTATCTTTCATACATGAACATGCATAAACAATAAGTATATAGTCAAAGTAGTGAACTTATAAAACAAGCATGCCTATCATCATACAGGGCTTTTTTACTTAAAATATCCTTTTAGTCTGTGAGGGAGTTTTTGATAGGAAAAAAACACATATTTTAAGAGTTTCATATGAACTTGTTCCTTCAGAGTGATGTTGAACCTGCCTTTGCCCTGTAAACTCTCCTTGTAGGCTCATGTGAACAAACAGTGTAGCCACACACCCAACCTGGGGATGAGGCTGAAAGAACAGTGACCTGATGCCTGGAAATGGCCTGGACCTTTCTACTCCAAAAGGTTCTGAAGCAGCCACTCAGCTCAGAGTTTCACTGGATTCTTTCTGACATCTCAGATAAAATGGCAAACTAGACCAAACAAACAAAAAGTAGTTTTCAAGGGAATTTGCGTTCTCCATTCATCCTACTTCCCTGTTCCAGGTGACCAGTTCTTTCACCTGTTCCTTGGGTCTCCAAAGTCCTCCACTGTGTCACTATTCTGGGTAAGAACCTTCTCTCTGGGACATTCATGAGTCTTGCTCTACCCTTCCCCAGCCTATTCTCAGACCCCAAACCCATTCCTAGTGCAAACGTAGCAGTGCAGAGATGGTAAAGTTACTGGTATGACAGTAGGACTAGCAGGTATTTATTAAATTCTTTCCATGGGCCACACCCTTGACTGTTCCTCTCAATTACTGCAGCAAAATTATAGGCTATATCCAGTCCCCTGTCCCCCATTCCCCACCCCCCCTACCCCCGGTTTTATTCCTAAAGAGACTGAGGCACAGAAAGGAAAGATCCACCTAGCAGACTGGCTTTGAATCTAGGTCCTCATCTAGGTCGGGGGGTAGCTTTATAGTTGAGAGCATATAGCGGCCAAGTTTGAAACCATTCAAGCATAAAAAATTGACTGTGAGTGTGCGAACCTCCACAAGTCAGTAATTACACTAAAAAAAAGAGAAAGAAACCCAAACAAAGCTCATTTAATGCCATTAGAGGTGATTATTATACTCATTCCTTACTCTGAAAATTGGTAATTAAAAAGAATTAAATATTTAACATATCTTTCCAGAAGAAACTGTATTTCTGTGTAACCAAATCATCCCAACTGCTGAAGGGAAATTTTTCTTTACAAAAGAATGCCAGCTGTTGCTGTAGGGAGAATAATAGGGCTGGTAATCACCATTTTTTCTGGTCTTAATGGGATGGTGATTCAAGCAAGAATCTTCAGTGGATGCTGAAACCACTGAATGGAGAGTTGATGGGCACCATTGCCACACACTCCAGAAAGTGCTCAGCAATTGAAAGGAAGGCTCATATCAATGCAGTAAATGTGATGGTGGGCTGTCATCTCCTTGACTCTGTGGATGCTCTTGACACCATGGTGTATAGTGTATTGTGTATTGTGAGGCTCCAGATGTGGTGCAATACGAATTACCAGCACCACCTATGACATATTCTTGCCTTAAGTGCATCTATTCAAACCTTTAGATACAACTTCTATTTCACAGATGCTGGAGGAACAACTTAACTAACAGCACAAGCAAAAGGCAAACTTTCCATAGAAAAATGGTTTGGACTTTTCAAAAGCTAATGTCATGGGGAAAAAAAAAAACAGAGTGGGGAGAAGGTGTTTTAGATTTATCTAATGACCCAATACTATTCAAAATCCTTCAAAGATTACTGTTCTGGACAAACTAGCTATAAAATGGTGTTTTTGGAATAATTGGAGAATTTTGAATATGGTATTAGTAATTACTGATAAATATGTAAGCAAATATCCTTATTTAGAGGTGCATATTGAAATATTAAGGAATGAATGCCATAATGCCTGTAATTCACTCTAAAATACTTCAGAAAAAATATCAAAGCAAATGTAGCAAAGTCTAATAATAGTTAAATATAGGTAATGGCATAGATGGATGTTTTCTCTCTATGTACTTTTGAAAATTTTAATAAAACTATAAAAATTTTCAAAAGAGTTTATCCACTCTGAAGTAGAGTCCTGGCTTCCAGTGCTAATTTTACCCCTTACTTGTACTAGGACTTTGTGGAAGTCACTATACTCTGCTTCAGAGTCTTCATCTGAAAAATGGCAGTAATGATAGTACCTACTTTGTAGAATTATTGTGGGATAAAATGAGTCAACTCATGCAAAGAGCTTAAAACAATGCCTGGCAGGTGGTAAGTGCTCAAGAAATATCAGTTATAATTTCTTCATATAGGAGGAGTTTGAATCCTGACTCTTTTTTAAGCTATGCTGTCTTGGACTGTTTGCTTAACCTTACTAAAACTCAGTTTTCATTTTTAAAATGGAGGTAACAATACTGCTAATGTTGTTGTGGGATTAATGTCATTATATGTATCTATATAGATATATAATATTCTAATGTGCAGTAAGCACTTAATAGATAATGACTAATATTGCTGTAACATACTAGCTGCACTTTTTCCGAGGTCCTCAATGTCTTACCCCAATGCATGGCTCATATTAGAACATCTTGGCACTGTAGCTGTGCAAGTGGAAAGCTGGTATTTTTGAAAGGAGAGTGTGGGATGTCCTTTTGGTCTCTACTTACCTCAAGGCAGAAAACATTCCATGTGCTCTTTGCTTGGACAGAGTTGTTTGGAGCAGGTGGGACAGGTGCAGTAAAAGAATTGGGCTTTTTCGTGGACACAGAATGTGGGTTCTCCACTCAGGTCCAGAAGAAAGGAAGGAAGGAAGTGATCAGGGGAGTCTGGCTCATGTTTGTTTCTACCTCAACCCTTCTTAGGAGTTTGAAATAGTCCATGAAAGTGAAAGCATTTTTCATTACTGCTATCATTTGCTATTTCAAAAAAAACATAGCCTACAAATATATTAATTATTTAGCTCTTCTATGAGATTCTAGTCAGCACTGCTGATTTTCATTGCAAAGCTTAAAAAGCTCAGAGGGTTTAGGGAGTACTGAACCTGAAAGGAAATGTCACCAAAGAAGATTGTAATATCTGATCCTTATGGTTGTATAGATTTAAAAGACCTCACTGGGCCAATGACAAAAAAACTATAGTTTGCTTTTATGCTCTGAGCCTTGCTATTTTTTCCCCTTCCCTCTTAGAGGCTATCTCCGCCCTCCCCACTTTAGATACCAAGGGACTTCTGGTTTCCCCTTTCCCCATTATTAAATTCTGTGGACTGGAAGACATGTGCTTCTAGGAATTTATATAAAGTACAAAGGGCAGAAAACAGAATAATAAGACATATACATAAGCAATCGGAAGTGACGTGTAAGGACAAACAAATGTGGAAAAGGTAATCTAATAGGTTTTTATGACTCCCAAGATAGAAATGTGTGCACAAGTGTACCAATATTCAGATTTTCACCTCCCTGAGCACATGGCTAAATTACATTTTCCAGCCTCCCATGTTGTCAGGTAAGTGATGGAGTTCTGACAATAGAATGTCAAGTAGAGTGATATGGACCACTTCTAGGAATGTCCATAAAAGCACCCCAGGTGGGATCCCCACTCTCATCTTTTCCCCTCTCTCTCTTACCAGTTGGCCTAAGGGAGAAGTCTTTAAGGACCAAGAGGAGATGCCTGGGTCTCCCTCTGCTACCTCCAATCCTACACTGGGCTGTGATATGAGCAAGAAATAAAAATTATGGCAGAGATATTTATTTATACTTTAAGCGACATGTTTGTTGATATTGTTCATAATCAGGGACATTTTAAGTGAGGAAACCAAGAAGCTTCATTAGATACACATTTACTTGTTTGCCAGAGAGGTCTCCTGAAGTCATTTCATATGGAAGTCAGTCCCTTCCTATATAAAAGTGTGGTAAGGCATTCATTACCTCATTTATATGCACACTGACTCAGTAAAGATGTTGAGAGCTAAGGAAACTGAGACTCAGAGAGGATAAGTAATTTGGACAAGGTCACATGGCTAATGTTTGCTTTGGAGACAGGATTTGGACCCCCATTTCTTACACTTTAAATCCCTACTCTTTTCACTAGGAAAAAGAGCACAGTCCAGAAAGAGTACAGGGAATATGTAAGAATTTTCTGGAAAGGTAGCAATACCCTGACAAAAGTATAATAACTGCTGGGTGCCAGATCAAGTTCAGAAAATCCTTTTGGTGAAAAAGGAAAGGGGATGCATCTAAACTTCATGATTGGGTTTCTAGTATTCTGAGTTTGAAATTTAATGCAGAAGCTGTTAGTGTTTCTATAATCAATTTTTTAGGCTTGATTTAATTATTCAACAAAAAAGTTATTATTTCCCTAGATTTCCTGGGATTATTATACTTGAATAAATTACTTTTAATTTCAAGTTCTGGATCTATACCTAAGAGTGATTTACTTATAAGCAAAATGTCCAAACACATTCTGGTTTCTGGATCAGTGTCCATGTACTCTCCTGAGTGGGACTACTTCACTCCTTTCTGTCTTGTAGGGAGAAGAAAAATGGCTACCTCATTGAAAACCACAAATTTATGCTTACTCAAGCATTTAAGCAGAACCCAAAACATGAAAGTCAAAAAAATTTGCAGCATCACCCAGAGGTGGGCAATAAATATCTTGGATAATCATCTGCTCTGAATATTGCTTCTCTTGAGTGGCTCTCTGCCTCCTGCCCAGCCCAAGACAACATCACAATGCTGATGTTGCTAACACTTGCTTAAAGCTTACCTTTTCTCTTTGAGTTTGGGCCCTTCAGCTGCTTGTACCTCACCTGGAGTGTAGTTTCTTTCTTAATAAAGCAAATATTTCCCATAATGCCATGTCACCTTCAAATATTCCTTCATCTACAAGTGTTTTCTGGCAGTGTGCAGTGACTTCCCCCATTTTTCACTCCTTTAGTGACAATATCCAGCCATGTGCAACCAACAGATACTTCCCTTTCATGGGAAATTGTCAGATGGCACAGTTTTTGTTTTCTGCTGCTCATGGGAATATAAAAAATACACACAAAATGTTTGACCAAAGTTATAATAAAATGTTTAATTAACAGAAAATACTATATAACACTCATCTCCATTATGAATTGGCTATATTGAATGCTTACAGGCAGGTGCATCAGAAAAAGAAAATCCACCCTTACATCACCTGAAGTATGTATCCTTTTGTGGTCTAGGAATCACAGTTGCACAACTGTCACAGGACTTGCCTGAATGTGTTGATCTGAGACCCGTTGGGCCCCTCTGCATCTGGGAGTATGCTCCACCTCTCCCTTCATCCATCCAATGTACCAATTGCTGGCAAGCACACAGCAGGCCCTCTCTGAGGAACGTTCTTTTAAGGTGTGTCCAGCCTTGCACTGGGAAGCACTGTACTTGCCCTCTGCTGATGATCTTTGCAACATAATGTCATTATTGGATGTTTGTCTTGGTTTTCTAATGTGGGACTTCATACCTTTGCCAATTCTAGAGGATAGAAAAGGGAACTTCAATTTGGTTTGCTGATGGTCAAACCATCTTTTTCTTCTCTTTGTTCTCTGGACAGTGAATTATTTCCTGTTACCATCTATAAAATGATGAATTTGAGTCCTCTCTCATTCTAAAACCCAGTAATATTTTCTCCACAAGTGGGTTGTAAACTTTTTGAAAGTGGGCACCAGTTTTGTATTTGTTGGATATCTTCACACAGCAACATTAGGTCCTTAATTGTATTTGCTGGGGATAGGGGGCTAATTTGTTTAGCTTAGGTGATTTTCAGTTGGGCAGCAACTATGTAAATTATGTTTAAAAAATGTTTTCTTACCAAATGTAAAAGATACTCAAATTTGATTGAGGAACAGAATTTGTGTAAAGGAGACAATATCTTTGAGAGAAAGAATGCATCTAGTCATTTTTTGAAAGGCGAGAACTAAGTATTAAAGACTTATTCAAAGGAAGTACATGCCATGCCCCTGAGTTACTATTAAAATACTCTTTAAATAGGCCTTTGAATGAAGAGTATGTTTCTGGAACACATGCTTAGGTAGATGAGAACTAAAGTGGTTGATCATAGACACAACTGGTAGATGACTTCACAGAGGAGCCTTAGAAGCCCAAGATCAGTGCGTGCGCGCGAGCACACACACACACAACAAAAGCAAAAGCAAACAAATAACAGGGGAATGGGAGTTGTTTCTGATTCTAACTGTGAAGATGTCGAGAAACAGGCTTCATACAGAAGATCTGTCATTATCTTTATTTTTCAGAAAAGGCAACTGTGCCAGTTTGAGTCTATGTGGACCCATTCCTGTGTCTGTAAACCCATCGTACATGGAATCTTTTGATTAGATTCAGTTGGGACCTTGTGCTTATCACTTTTGGTCAGCTTGCATCAATTCAGTTAAGGGCCTTTGATTAGATTTGCAGGGCCCAGTGTGGGTCTTAATCCTCTCTCTTATTGGAGTCCTTTCTAAATGGAGGACTAAAAAGCCGTGGACACACAGGAAAAAAGAGGCAGAGACAGAAAACCGGAGAGGCTGAGGAAGAGGTCTCAGAAACCAGTGGCTGGAATCAGCAGAGCACAGATACAGGGAGAGAGGCCCCCTGAGAGGATACAAGAGATGAGACCTGGAGGAGAGGGGCAAGATGAGCCGCATGCCTGCTCGCCACAGCTGAGCTCAGGGAGAAAGCATCTTTAGATGACACAGCCAAGTGCCTGATCTCTGATGATGCCTTGATTTGGACATTTTCACAGCCTCAGAACTGTAAACTGTTAATCTGATAAATTCCCATTTTAAATGCCAACCCATTTCTGGTATAATTGCTCCAAGCAACTTCTAGCAAAACTGAAACAGCAACCAATACCTCGAGACATTTAAACTTAAAGGCTAACCCTATCTTTTCCCCCAGAAAAGTGTTTTTTTCTATCATGCCAGATTAAATGGAGAACTACAACAACTTTGCCTCAGTATTCTGAGCATGGTACCTGTGGAGCAGTTTAGCAGGTTTTCCAGTAATAGTCAAGGTGTGTCTGTTGTGGGGCTTGGGGCACAGGGAGAAATGAAAGTCACCTCAAAAGAAAAAAGGAAAGCAAATGGGAGAGCAGAGGAGCAAGGAGGGAGAAGAAAAAGGTATATCCATGAAACATCTATTTATCTATAATGTTTGGACAAGTTTATTTTGGTTAGCATAAAGCTACCCTTCTCATTCATGATCAAAAAAAATTCTTAGAAAGTATCATTTAATACAAAACTAACCTGATTCAGTTATTTATTTTATATCATGGTCAAACTCTCATGATTTTAAATGCAAATTAATGTTGTGAATCTTTGAAAAAATCCATTTTTCTTGAGTCTGCTTAGATGGATTTTACTACATCTCCAGTGTATCAGTGAAGGATTCTTTCAGATGCTGTTTGTTGTCATAAATTGTCATATCCCTACCCGGCCCCACTGATGCCAGTTTACTACTTCAACAGAAAATGGGGAAAAATCAGTGAAAGAAGAAATAGGAAATTCCAAAGGATTGCAACACTTGGAGTGCTAACCTATCCTTGGGATGGAAAACAAAACCACTGTTGTTGATACATCTTTTCCTTGTTCTTGACACAAATTAGGTAATCCCCTGATTTACTGTCTCTTCACAGAATTGGTGGGGTATGGTAAATGCCTATGCAATATGCAGAGATATTCATAAGAAAAGTTATGATTTGTAAAATGTTCTTTGCTTACAATAGAAAGAATAACTTATATTCTATATAATTTGCACCTATATATATTTTTTGTAAATATATATATATATATATATTTTAAATTTGGTAATGATTTTTTTTTAAAAAAAAGATTTATTTATTTAATTCTGCCCCCCCCCCCCCCCACAGTTATCTCTTCTCTGTGTCCATTCGCTGCGTCTTGTTTCTTTTGTCTGCTTCTGTTGTCATCAGCGGCATGGGAAGTGTGGGCGGCGCCATTCCTGGGCAGGCTGCACTTTCTTTCACGCTGGGTGGCTCTCCTTATGGGGCGCACTCCTTGCGCGTGGGGCTCCCCTACACGGGGGACACCCCTGCGTGCAGGGCACTCCTTGCGCATCAGCACTGCACATGGGCCAGCTCCACACGGGTCGAGGCGGCCCGGGGTTTGAACCGCGGACCTCCCATGTGGTAGACGGATGCCCTAACCACTGGGCCAAGTCTGTTTCCCTGTAAATATATTTTGGTTTCTTCTTTTATTCCCCATAAATCTTGAACCCCAAACTCTGGAAAATAAAAAAGGATGAAATATTTTGCTCCTAAATTTTATATATGGTAGATATGCATGTTTACCTCAGTTGGGCTGTATTAAGCCCACCACTTTAATGAAGTAAATTAGTTTTTCCTCTCAAAAACAATTTTGGAATTCTAATGTTTATAAGTGTGAGATTCAAAGGGACTTTTCATTGCTTTATTTTATGAAAAAAATCATCCCATCTCTATGGATAATCTATTTTTGATCATTTAAAAATGTACATTCAACATTCGTTCAAAAATATTCAATAATTTCTAGCTTTGATAATTGTATTATGGCTGTATAAGTTGTTAACGTTAGGGTAAGCCAGGTAAGGGAATAAAAAATGTTTTAGAAAAACATTTATTGAACTCTTCTTATATGCCAGAAACTGTGTGGCTATATTAGTCAGCCAAAGGGGTGCTAATGCAAAATACCAGAAGTCTGTTGGTTTTTATAAAGGGTATTTATTTGGGGTAGGAGCTTAAAGATACCAGGCCATAAAGCATAAATTAGTTCTCTCACTAGAGTCTATTTTCATGTGTTGGAGCAAGATGGCTGCCGAGATCTGCCAGGGTTCAGGCTTCCTAGGTTCCTCTTTTCCTGGTTCTTGCTTCTCTCCAGGGTCAGGTTTCCCTCTTCCCAGGGCTTGCTTCTCTTTCCTCTGTGTGCTTAATTACTTTCTGGGGCTCCAGTTTAAGACTTCAGCATTAATCTCCAACACTAAAACTCTAATATCAAAACCTTTGCCGTGTCTTTTATCTGAGATGTGGACCAATCAAAGCCCTAACCATAATTTAATCATCCCCAGGTACAGACCAGTTTACAAACATAATCCAATATCTATTTTTGGAATTCATAACTATATCAAACTGCTAGAGAGGCACTTGGCATAAAATGATGATTAAGCAGGCAGAATCCTTAATTCCCTCACTTAGTTATGAAGTTGTCATTTTCACTGTAATTGAATCCTATTTTTGTCATATTCTCTTGTAGAAAATCTTAATTCTACTACTTACAGAGCACTCATGCCGTTTTAAGCACTTATTCTTAGTGCTTTCCATATTTTATTACTTCATTCTTAACTATAAACCTATTTATATTAGTTAGCCAAAGGGCTGCTGATGCAAAATGCCAGAAATTGGTTGGTTTTTTATAAAGGGTATTTATTTGGGGTAGGAGCTTATAGATATCAGGCCATAAGCATAAGTTACTCCCCTTACCAAAGTCTATTTTCACGTGTTGGAGCAAGATGGCTGTCAGGGTTCAGGCTTCGTGGGTTCTTCTGGGCCCAGCTCCTCTGTTTTCTCCACAAAGTCAGCTATAGCCTGTGAGGCTCTCTCTATAAGGTCATCTGTAGACTATCAGGCAAATGTTTCTGTCTCTTTCCCCAGGGCTCCAGCTTAAGGCTTCAGCATCAAACTCCAACATCGAAACTCCAACATTAAGAACCCTCAGCTCTGTCCTTTGCCATGCCTTTTATCTGTGAGTCCTCACCCACCAAGGGGTGGGGACACAACACCCTAATGACGTGGCCCAATCAAAGCCCAGATCATAACTTAATCACAGCCAGATACAGACCAGATGTAATGTTGGATTACAAACATAATCCAATATTTATTTTTGGAATTCATAAGCATATCAAACTGCTATACTATTGAATACATGAGTATTTGCAGATGAGAAAACTGAGATGAGAATAACTTAAATGAGTTGCCTAATGTTATAGATTGACAGTTGAGTTTTTCTAAATCCATAGCATGTTCTCATCCCACCTGTCAACAGTCCACTGATGAAAATCACCTTCCTGATACATTCTTTCATAAACTTAAATTTCCCCTCAGGATACCTTCCAGATTCCTTTTTTCTTGCTCAATTCTCAAAACATTTTTTATTATATACCAGTGAACTGCTTCCTACCTCTTACCATGGTTTGATTAACAGAACCAAAAATTGGGCATATATTCTTTAATCATGACTTGACCTAGTATAGGTACCTATTGCAAGAATAGGTAAGGATCCAACAGAATGGATTAAACAATGCCAGTGCCTTGTAATAGAAATCACATACAGAAAGCAAAGAACATTTTCCCCAGTGATAAGTGTATGCTTGAAGTATCTTGATGTTTCTGAAATGCCACTTCCACCAAGCTTTGAGTATCTTCTCTAGCCAGAAGTATATGTTCAGTCACAATTTGTGGCACATTGACTTATATACCCCAGCAAAGACAGGTTCTTAATCTTAATCCATGTTCCTGTGAGTGTGAAACTACTTGAAAGTACTATCTTTGAATATGTTAAGGTGAACCAGGGTGTGGACTCATCTGTGAGTAGGACCCTCAAAGATCCTATTTATGTAAATAACATGTATTACTAGAGGGTTTATAAAAAGCCAGGAGTCAGAGAAGGCTACATAGAAGCTAAAAGCTAGAAGTCAGTGGAAACCAGAAGAGCAGACACAAAAAGAAATAGATCACAGTGTGACAAAGATCACCACGTGACAAGAGGCAGAGATGTAGGCCAAGGAACTCCAAGGATTGCAACAAACCAGCACTAGAATGCTGCTGTCTTCTAGGAGGCATTATGGCCATGCTGACACCTTGATTTTGGGCTTCTAGACTCTGAAACCATGAGCTAATAAATACATGTTGTTTAAGCCAACCCATTGTGTGGTATTTTTCATAGCAGCTTGGCAAACTAAGGATCTTTTTATTTAAAGCCAGGAAATAACCAGATCCTTGACTAATTCCTCATATCAGTTATAAATTTAACTTTCAAACTTTAGAGGCAATGGTCTGGTTTGGGGGTCCCTAGGTTGTCTGGACTTCAAAGTACCTTGATATCTTTGGTCTTGATGAGATAGAAATTTTGGGATACCAAAGAGGCAGAGAAGACAAGCACATTTATTTCCTAACAGACACAATTCCCCCCCAAAAGTTCTGACATTATCCACAAATCTCACCCTATGCTTGATGGTGGGCATATTCAAATGTCTGAAAGTTTCTGGGTCTAAGAACTGTTATTGTTCACTTAGTAATGGTGGCAGATATTGGCAGAAGAGGTGCTCTGGCAATACAGCCCAATCCCTGTGATCCTTGTAGGATTGTGAACAAGTTTCTTTCAAAACTCAGTACCAGGCAAGGCCATGGTTCTTCCAGCAAGCATTGTTTCTTTCAAAGACTTTGTGAATATTTTCCCCTTTTGATTGGCTGCTAAGAAGCTCAGTGCCAAGTCTATGGCTCTACCAACTTGTCTTCAACTTCAAGGTTTTAGATTCATCTTACTTTCCCATTCTAATTTTTCATTAATCCTAATTCCTTCCCTCCCTCCCTTCCTAAATCTTTATTCAAATAACATATGTGCAATCTAAAATTAGCTCTTTAAAATACATTCAAATCTTTAATTAAGTAGTGTTAATTACATTTATATTGTGTTTCCATCACCACCACTCATTACCAAAATTTTTTCATCATCCTCAACAGAAATCCTATACTAATAAAACATTAACTACCCATTCTCTACCCTACTCTGGCTGCTGGAAACATGTGTTCTAGTTTTTAACTCTATTAATTTGCTTATTCCAATTATTTCATATCAGTGAGATCATGTAACCAAAAAAAATTAACAAATGTGTTTTGATTCACTGAATTGTATTTTAAGCAATTGCTGACTTTCTGTATTTTACAATTTAGCCAAAAGAAAATACCAATAACTGTAAACATTTATTGAATTATAGCCTTGATGCATGTTAACTTTTTAATAGTGAGAAACAGTTATCTGTAATTGTTGTAAATCAGTGAACTGCGACTCAGATGTCTGTTTCTTTAACACTGATGCTGTGTTTTGAAACTGCATGATTTTATCTGGTTACCAGACAGTAACAAAACAACTCAATACCGTCCCTACTTATATCTTCTTGTCTCATTTAAAAAAAAAAAAATTTATTTATTCCTCCACCCCCCTCCCCCTTCCCACCTCCCTCGTTGTCTCTTCTCAATGTCCATTCACTGTGTGTTCTTCTGTGTCTGCTTGTATTTTCATTAAGCAGCTCCGTGAACCAATCCTGGGATCTTCTGGAGTGGGAGAGAGGCGATCATTCTCTTGCACCACCTCAGCTCCCTTATCTGCTGTGTCTCTTATTGTCTCCTCTGTGTCTCTTTTTGTTGCATCATCTTGCTATGCCAGCTCTCTGTGTGGGCCAGCACTTCTGTGTGGGGCAGCACTCCTGTGCAGGGCAGTACTCTGTGCAGACCAGCATTTTGCGTGGGCCAGCTTGCCACATGGTCCAGCTTGCCCTCACCAGGAGGTCCTAGGCATCGAACCCTGGACCTCCTATATGGTAGACAGGAGCCCAATTGTTTGAGCCACATCTGTTTCCCTTCTTATCTCATTTTGCAATCCTGTAATGGAGTGCCCTTGCACCTAGCCCCTTATTTACTAAAATGAGTCAGCCCAAGACTGACCACCCCAAATTCCCAAGTTATCTTGCTAAACCAAAGCAGTTCTAATCAGAATTGACCCTCTTGACATGTGCAATAGTCTCAAATTTAAACTAAGTAAACTCAGCATGCAATCAACCTGCTCAAGTTCAGCAATTAGACTATCCCTAACCTCATTATCATCCTGAGCCTGCCTACCTTTGAATGCTATAAAACTCTATAATTTTCCCCAGTTTGAGGAGACAGACTTATGGTCAATAGGCCTTCTGTTCTCCCTGCTTTGTGCTCAGTAATAAACTTTCTCTCTTTGAAATGCCAGAGTCACATAGTTGGTTTTTCCACACACATCTGGCATTGGACCCCTGCATTGATTGATATCAGTCCTACAGTACTTTTTTTG
Organism: Dasypus novemcinctus; assembly: GCF_030445035.2. NCBI lineage: Eukaryota > Metazoa > Chordata > Mammalia > Cingulata > Dasypodidae > Dasypus > Dasypus novemcinctus. Next base: position 51,750,270 of record NC_080676.1, read on the forward strand.
TTTGTGTACTTTTTTTTATATATAATTTTATTTTTTTAAATTCATTTTTAAAAAATATTACATTCAAAAAATATGAGGTTCCCATTCACCCTCCACCACCCCCACCCCACCACTCCCCCCACAGCAACACTTGCCCCCATCATTATGACACATCCATTGCATTTGGTGAATACATCTCTGGGCATTGCGCACCTCATGGTCAATGGTCCACATTGACCCATACTCCCACGTTCCATCCAGTGGGCCATGGGAGGACATACAATGTCAGGCAATTGTCCCTGCAGCAGCACCCAGGACAACTCCAAGTCCCAAAAATGCCTCCACATCTCATCTCTTCCTCCCATTCCCCGCACCCAGCAACCACCATGGCCACTTTTTCCACACCAATGCCACGTTTTTTCAATTACTAACCACAATAGTTCATGAATAGAATATCAGTAAGTCCACTCTAATCCTTACTGTGTTCCTTCATCCTGTGGACCTTGGATTGGTTGTGTCCATTCCACATCTATGTCAAGAGGGGACTTAGATTCCACATGGATACTGGATGCAATCCTCCTGCTTTCAGTTGTAGGCACTCTTGGCTCCATGGTGTGGTGGTTGACATTCTTAAACTTCATGTTAGCTGAGTGGGGTAAGTCCAATAAACCAGAGTGTAGGAGCTGAAGTCTGTTAAGGCTCAGGGCATGGCTATCATATTGTCAGTCCAGAGATTCAGATCCCCTAGATATATCTTAAACCCCAGTACCAACTACAATTCCAGTAAAGTAACAGGAAAGGCTTGTGAAAAGAGATCACATCTGAGTCCAGCTCCATCACGCAGAGACACCAACTCCAAAGAAGGGCCAAATGACATGGCAGTGAACTCCATCTGCCATGACCATAAAACCTGTGGGTCTCTTTAGCCCTCATAAGAACCAATACCTGGGGTTGTATCTACTTTATCTGTCTCTGAGACTCTGCTCAGGTGTGCATAAGTGCAATCCTTCTGACACCCTCCAGACTCTTTTTTTAGAGACTCATAGCCATATAAACTCATTTGTCCTTTCCATTTCCCCCTTAATTCAGGTCAAAAAGCATTTTTATCTCCTGTTATTATATGTAGACAGGGATATTCTGCTGGTCCACGTTGAACCTTTTATTCAAGGTCATTTTCTAGTTACGTCATCAGCTGGTACTTGGTAATGATTCCCTCGGCGCCAGGGAGGCTCATCCCCGGGTGTCATGTCCCACGCTGGGGGGAAGGCAGTGCATTTACATGCTGAGTTTGGCTTCGAGACTGGCCACATTTGAGTAACATGAAGGCTGTCAGGAGGAAACTCCTAGGCACAGTGCTGCTCTAGGCCTTGTTCTTATTTCAGGTATATAGGCTCACAAGCATAGTCATTAGTATCAGGGGCTCACTGTTGGACTTTCATTCCTTCCTGGTCTTTGCAATTGCACCTGGGGGGCTGCCACTGCTCCCCTAGGGACCACGACAGAGCCCCCCTGGCCAGGAACCCAGCACCCCCCCCCAGTTGTTGTTTTTAATTGTTTCCACTATGAATATATCCAAGCATTTCCATGCACCCCAGACACATGCCCTGTATAATTCCCTGTCAACCATATGTCCTCTGTCAATAACATCCTATACCAGTATTCCTCCGCTGCCATTTGAACCACTCTGTGATCCAAAACTTCCTGAAAAGTGAAGCCCAATATAATGCCAGGTTCCCTTAATAGTAAAATGGAATATAGTGATGAGTTTAAAGGTTAGATATAGAATACATATTGATTTGGAAAAATTCTACATCCTATCTTTTTCTTTTCTTTTTTCCTAATTATTAAGCTTCTCTTCACAAGAGCTATAGATCACAGTAATTCATATATACAATATACAGTACTCCCACATATCCAATATAAAACCTTTTCCCTTCCACAGCAATAATCTTTTAACATATTCATACCATATTTACTGAAACTGATGTACAGATATTGAGACAATAGCTTTCAAACAAGGTAACATTTGTGTTTACATTGTGGTTTATACTTTAGGCTATACGATTTTCTAAATTTTTAGATATCCTATGTTTTACATTATGATTTACATTATTATTCTATTGGCTCCTATATGTTTTTGGTGTAATATTACATGTTTTATACCCATCCTTGCGTACTCTTGTGAAACACTTCTATTGCCCTCACAGTTATGTTGGTTCCATCTATTCAGTATCTATTTCCCCCTCCCTTTGGGGCCCACAGTGGCAATCAATCTTCATTTCTTGAGGAGCCATGTTCAGAGATACTTGCAACAGTGTTGAGGGCTTGACTTGCTCAACTGCCCTAATGCCCTGGGAGCCATCATTTCTCTTGAGAGATACAGTTCCCTCTATTTGATGGCACTAGTCCTCCCCAGGATGTGGGTATACCTTCACTCTCATTATATGGGTCTCTACCCAATGATATAACCCACTCTGACAAAATGAGCATTCACATATTCCCTAGGAGTCTGTCCTACATCAGATTATCCTCTTTGAGTATCTTAAACAGGTAACTTTCCTAGTTATATTTTGAAAAGGTTTTCTCAACATTATACTCTCAACCAACACCTGACAATCTCCTATGTTTATATGTTGCCCCACCCTTCCCCCAATTTCTTGGGCAATATTACCCATCTGCCCATCCCTAGTCCCCCTCAAGCCCACAAAGCCCCACCCAAAGGTAACCCTATGCACCCATTTTATCCCTTCCTTGTACACATACTTACCTCCAGCTTATCATAGATTTCCCCCATGTAGATGTCAGCTTACATCCTTCCTCTACCCCCAATTTCCTGTAAGCCTATCTTCCAGTCTCTAGCTCTCTGAGGCAGCTCAGTTTACTTATTTCATATCATTGAGGTCATGCAGTATTTGTCCTTCAATGCCTGGGTTGCTTCACTCAACACAAGGTTCTCAAGATTCATCCATGTTATCATGTGTGTTTGTAGTGTATTTGTTCTTAAAGCCGAGTAGTATTCCTTTGTATGTATATACCACATTTTATTGATCCACTCATCAGTTGATGGGCATTTGGGTTGATTCCAACTTTTGGTGATAGTGAACAATGCTGCTATGAACATTGGTGTGCATATATCGGTTTGTGTCCTTGTTTTCAGTTCTGCTGGGTATATACCCAGCAGTGGAATTGCTGGGTCATATGGCAAATCTATGGTTAGTTTTTTGAGGAACTGCCAAACTGTCCTCCAGAATGGTTGGATCCTTCTGCATTCCCACCAGCAGTGGATGAGTGTTCCCATTTCTCCACATCCTCTCCAGCATTTGTATTCTGTTTTTTTTCATAGCTGCCAATCTTCTGGGAGTAAGATGGTATCTCATTGTAGTTTTGATTTGCATTTCCCTGATAGCTAAAGATTTGGAGCATTTTTTCATGTGCTTTTTAGCCATTTGTATTTCTTCTTTGGCGAAGTGTCTGTTTAAATATTTTTCTCATTTTTTAAATGGGTTGCTTATCTTTTTATTTTCAAGATATAGGAGTTCTTTATATATGCAAGTTATAATTCTCTTATCCGATATATGGTTGCCAAATATTTTCTCCTATTGTGTAGGCTCCCTTTTTACTTTCTTGACAAACTCCTTTGAGGTGCAGAAGGCTTTAATTTTGAGGAAGTTCCATTTATCTATTTGTTCTTTTGCTGCTCATGCTTTTGGTGTGATGTTCATGAAGCCATTTCCTATTACAAGGTCTTGTAGGTGTTTCCCTACACTGCTTTCCAAAGTCTTTATGGTCTTGGCTCTTATATTTAGGTCTTTGATCCATCTTGAGTTGATCTTTGTATAAGGTGTGAGATGGTAATCCTCTTTCATTCTTCTACATATGGCTATCCAGTTCTCCAGGCACCATTTGTTGAATAGGCCATTCTCTCCCAGTTGAGAGGGTTTGGTGGCTTTATCGAATATTATGTGGCTATATATATGAGGTTCTATATCAGAACTTTCAATTTGATTCCATTGGTCTGTGTGTCTCTCCTTATGCCAATACTATGCTGTTTTCACTACTGTAGCTTTGTAGTATGTTTTGAAGTCAGGTAGTGTGATTCCTCCAATTTCATTTTCTTTTTCAATATGTCTTTGGCTATTCAGGGCCTCTTTCCTTTCTAAATAAATTTCATAGTCAGTTTTTCTAGTTCCTTAAAGAAGGCTGTGTTGATTTTTATTGGGATTGCATTGAATGTGTAGATCAGTTTTGGTAGGATAGACATCTTAATAATATTTAATCTTCCTATCCATGAACAGGGAATATTCTTCCATTTATTTAGGTCTTCTTTGATTTCCTTGAACAGTCTTGTGTAGTTCTCTGTGTATAAGTTTTTTACATCTTTAGTTAAATTTATTCCTAAATATTTGATTTTTTAATTTACTATTGTAAATGGTATTTGTTTCTTGATTTCCTCCTGATCTTGCTCATTATTGGTGTACAGAAATGCTACTGATTTTTGTGCATGGATCTTATAACCTGCGACTTTACTAAACTCATTTATGAATTCTAGAAGCTTTGTTGTAGACCTCTCAGGGTTTTCTATGTATAGGATCATGTATTCTGCAAATAATGAAATTTTGACTTCTTCCTTTCTAATTTGAATGCCTTTTATATCTGGTTCTTGCCTCAGTGCTTGAGCAAGTACTTCTAAGGCAATGTTAAATAGAAGGGGAGAGAGTGGGCATCCTTGTCTTGTTTCTGATTTTAGAGGGAAGGATTTTAGGATTTCTCCATTGTAAATGATGTTGGCTGTGGGTTTTTCATATATACTCTTTATCATGTTCAAAAAATGTCCTTGTATTCTGATCTTTTGGAGTGTTTTTATCAAGAAAGGGTGCTGTATTTTGTCAAATGCTTTTTTTGCATCTATAGATATAATCATGTGATTTTTTTCCCTTCAATCTGTTTATATGGTGTATTACATTGATTGATTTTCTTCTGTTGAACCATCCTTGCATATCCGGAATGAATCCCACTTGGTCGTGGTGTATAATTCGTTTAATGTGTTGTTGAATACGATTAGCAAGTATTTTGTTAAGTATTTTTGCATCTAGGTTCATTAGAGAAATTGGTCTGTAATTTTCCTTTCTTGTGGTGTCTTTGTTTGTCTTTGGTACTAGGGTAATGTTGGCACCATAGAATGAGTTAGGCAATGTTCCTTCTGTTTTGATTTTTTGGAAGAGTTTCAGCAGGATTGGTGTTAGTTCTTTCTGGAATGTTTTGTAGAATTCACCTGTGAAGCTGTCTGGCCCTGGGCTCTTCTTAGTTGGGAGGTTTTTAATGACTGATTCTATCTCTTTACTTGTGATTGGTTTGTTGAGATCTTCAATTTCTTCTTTCGTCAATATAGGCTGCTTACGTGTTTCTAGGAATTTGCCCATTTCCTCTGAATTGTCATTTTTGTTGGAATATAGTTTTTCAAAGTATCCTCTTATGATAGTATTTATTTTTGTGGGGTCAGTGGTGATATCTCCTTTCTCATTTCTTATTTTGTGTATTTGCATCTTTCTCTTTTTTTCTTTGTTAGTCTCGCTAAAGGTTTGTCAATTTTATTGATTTTCTCAAAAAACCAGCTCTTGGTCTTGTTTATCTTTTCAAGTGCTTTCTTATTTTCTATTTCATTTAGTTCTGCTCTTATCTTTGTTCTTTCTTTCTTTCTTCTTCCTGTGGGATTACTTTGTTGTTTTTTTTACTAATTCCTCCAAATGTGCAGTTAGTTCTTCAATTTTTGCTCTTTCTTCTTTTTTGATGTATGAATTTATGGCTATAAATTTCCCTCTCAGTACTGCTTTTGCTGCATCCCATAAATTTTGGTATGTTGTGTTATCATTATCATTTGTTTCAAGGTAGTTATTGATTTCTTTTGAGATTTCCTCTTTGACCCACTGTTTTTCTAAGAGTGTGCTGTTTAATTTCCATATCTTGGTGTGAAATCTGGGTCTCTGGCCCTGGCAGACTTCCAGCTTCACTCCACTGTGGTCAGAGATATTATTTTGTATGATTTCGATCTTTCTGAATTAATTAAGCCTTTCTTTGTGGCCCAGCATATGGTCTATCTTGGAGAATGATCCATGTGCACTTGAGAAAAATGTATATCCTGCTCTATTCATACTATACTGTTCTACTATACTGTTCAAATATTTTGTTTCTTTAGTGATTCTCTTTTGAGATGTTCTGTCCAGAGTTGATAATGGTGTATTAAAATCTCCCACTATAATTGTAGATGCATCTATTCTTTCACTTAGTTTTTCCAGTGTTTGCCTCACGTATTTGGAGGTGCCCTTGTTAGGAGCATAAATATTTATGATTGTTCGTTCCTCTTGAGAGTTGTCTCTTTCACTAATATGTAGTATCCTTCTTTATCTTTCACAATTGTTTCACACTTAAAGTCTATTTTGTCTGATATTAATATAGCTACTCCTGCCTTTTTTTGGCTATTGTTTGCTTGTAAGATTGTTTTCCAACCATTCACTTTCAGCGTCCATGAATCTCTGGGTCTAAGATGTGTCTCTTGTAGACAGCATATAGATGGGTCATATTTCCTTATCCAATGTCCCAGTCTGAATCTTTTGATAGGTGAGCTTAATCCATTGACATTCAGTGTTATTACTTTCAAGGAATTATTTACGTTAGCCATATTTTGATTGTACTTGTGTTTGTCATATTTTGTTTGTTTGGTTTTTTTTCCTTCTCTTTTTGTCTTTCTTGTTGCTCTTATACTTTCCTCCAACTCTGCCTGTCCTGTTTTTTCCTTTCTTCTTGCAGAACTCCCTTTAGTATTTCTTGAAGGGGAGGTTTCTTGTTGGCATACTCTTTCAATTTCTGTTTATCTGTGAATATTTTGAACTCTCCATCATTTTTGAATGCTAGTTTAGCTGGGTAGAGTATCCTTGGTTGGAAATTTTTTTCTTTTAGTACCTTGACTATATCATACCACTGCCTTCTTGCCTCTATGATTTCCAATGAGAAATCATCACTTAATCTTATGGAGCCTCCCTTGTATGTGATGGTTTTCTTTTCTCTTGCTGCTTTTAGAATTTTCTCTTTGTCTTGACCATTGGATAATTTGACAAGTATATGTCTTGGGGTGGGCCTGTTGGGGTTTATGATGTTTGGGGTGCATTGTGCTTCTTGGATATGTACATCTGTCTCTCTCAGTAGATTTGGGAAGTTTTCAGCCATTATTTCCTGCAACACCCCTTCTGACCCCTTTCCCTTCTCTTCTCCTTCTGGGATGCCTATAATACATATGTTTGAGCATTTTGCATTGTCATTCATGTCCCTAAGTCCTAGCTGGATTTTTCTATCATTTTATCGATCAGTTCTACTATCTGTTTGATTTCCGATGTACTGTCTTCCACATCGCTAATTCTCTCCTCTGCCTCTTCTAATCTGCTGCTATTTGCTGCGAGTGTATTTTTGATTTCTTGAACTGTGGTGTTCATTCCCATCATATCTGTTGTCTTTTTTGCATATGTCTGCAATTTCCTCTCCAAGTGTTTTCTTCATATTGTTAAACTCTTCCTTTACCTCATTAAGTTTGTCTCTGATATATGTTCTGAGATCTTTAATTACTTGTGTGAAGTTCTGCTTCCCTTCCTGGTTTTTAGTTTGTTCATTGGATTCAGCCATGTTTTCCTGATTACTGGTTTTGGTTTGTAGTTTTTTGTTGTTGTCTGGTCATCATTTTATCTTGATGGGTTTAATCAGTTCCTTAGCTTCTTTGTCTAGTCTTGGGGATTAATTAGCTGTTGTTCTTGCGTAAGTGTTATATCTTCTCTTTGTCACTTTGTTCTTCTTATTCTAATTTCTTGTTGCTGGCTGAGTTCTCTTTGAAGGAAAATATTAGGGCCAGGGAAAGGCAATTGTGTAAAAAAAGGAAAATGTGTAAAGTAGTATTGGTAATAAATGTTAACAGAGCAACAATATGAGATCTGGGAGGATGGATATTAGATTCATGTAAGTTGTGTAGAGTTATAGCAGTAAGTAGAGTACCTATAATGAGGTAGTTGACTGAATATGGGAGGAATATAGCATGAATTAAAAAGCCAGTGTTTTCATGAGAGAGGGAAAGAGAAAAGAAAGACAATAGTATCAAAAGTGGATAAAAGACAGAAAACAAAACAAAGGTATTAGAAATTAAAAGTTAGACAATTTGGGGACCAAAGAAAAGGAGGTGGAATTTAGGAGAGACAGTAGATGATGGAGGGTATCAAGATGTGGGGGAAAGGGGATAGTGTAGGTGGCCAAAATCAATTCACACAGAAACGAGGAAATGGAGGATGAGGAAAACCAGCAAATGTGAGGTGTTCCCTGCAGCACCTATTGTATAATTAAGATAAAATAAAATAAGAAGAAAAAGAGGGAAAAGAAAAAAAAGAGAATGAAAAAAAGGGGGGGTGGGCAAAGAAAAGGGAGGGAAACAAGCAAGAAAAAGAAAAGAAGAAAGAGAAAAAACAACAACAACCCCTAAATAAATGAAAAAATACCTTGGGGGATACAATGGGAGAAAAGACTATGAGATAATGCAATATTATCAACCAAGACAATAAAAAAAAAAAAGAAAAAAGAGAAAAAGGAAAGGAAAAAAACACAAATGCCAAGGGCTAGGACAATCAAGGACCTCAGATGGACCTCAAGGCATGGTGGATTCAGGGATGGGAACTCTGTGATATTGCAGACTCAAGAGGTGTGAGTCTCTGGGGTGTGGGCCACCAAGGTTTAGGGGCCACAGACCTGGCAACCTCAAATCCGGTTAACAGGGAGCCTGGGAGCACCACAGTGCAACACAGCTTTCAGTGATCCCTGCAGCTGGGTGCCAGCCCTATGGGGGGGGGTCACATCCACAAACCCTGCCCTCTGTGTCAGAAACCCAAAATTACCCCTCTCAGAAGAGTCTCTTCTGTCGCTGTCTCACCAAGTTGAATTCAGTACACCTCCCACCCTGCAAGCCCCTGAAACAGCCTGCTGGGGGCGCCTCTATATTGCAACCAATTTAAGGACCATGGCAGATCAGCAGTCAGCCCTAGGGAGCGGGGCTCTAGCTAGAAGCGCTGATCTCCGTGTCAGAAACCCAAAATTCCATGCCTCACAAAAAACTCTGCCTCTGTTTTACCTAATCGGCTTCCAGACACCTCCCACCCTGCAAGCCCCCCAAACAGCCTCCTGGTGATGCCTGTATATTGCAACCAATTTAAGGACCACCGCAGATCAGCAGCCAGCCCTAGGGGGTGGGGCTGTAGCCGGAAACGTTGATCTCCGTGTCAGAAACCCAAAATTCCATGTCTCGCAACAAACTCCTCTGTCTCTGTCTCACCAAATTGGTTTCCAAACACCTCCTGCCCTGCAAGCCCCCGAATAGCCCGCTCAGGGCTTATGAATTCCCCAGTACAGCAGAGCCTCCAGGAATCACTGCTGCCATGCCACCCACCCCAGGAGGGAGTGTCCTGCGCGCAGCCCCTAAATCCATGAAAGAGAGCCTCAATTCTACCTTTTACAGGAATCTTCTCTGTCACTGTCCCACCAAATCGATGTCCAGACACATCCTGCCCTGCAAAACCCTGAAACAGCCTGGTCCTGAAGAATTTCCAACACTGCCCAGCTGCTTCTTTGCTGGATAGACTATAAGGTGCACTCACTCAGACACCATCTTGCCCCCACTCCTGTGTCCATTTTATTTCACTCAAAATATTAATAATATCATCAAGGTTCACACATGTTGTTTCATGAATCAGAATTTAATTCTTCTTTGTGGCTGAATAATATTCCATTTTATGTATATACCACATTTTATCAATTTATTGGTTGATGGACGCTTGGGTTTCAGCTTTGGCAATTGCAAATAATGCCACTATGAACATTGGTTCAAATATTTGTTCAAGTTCCTGCTTTCAATTCTTTTGGGTATATATACTTACAAGTGGATTGCAGACTCATATGGTAATTCTATAATTAATTTTCTGCGGAATGCCAAACTGTTACAACATTTTACATTCCCACCAACAATGAATGAAACTCCTATTTCTCCACATCCTCTCCAACCCTTATTATTTTCCTTTTTAAATAGTAGCCATTCTAGTGATTGTGTAATAGTATCTCATTGTGGTTTTGAGTTGCATTTCCCTAATGGTTAATGATATTGAACATCTTTTCATGTGCTTTTAGATCATTTGTATATGTTCTTAGGAAAAATGTCTTTTCAAGTCTTTGCTCATTTTAAAAAAATTGGGTTGTCTTTCTGTTTATTGAGATGTAAGATTTCTTTAAACCCTTTTAGCATATGTTTTTTCCAAATATTTTCTCCCATTCTGTAGGTTGTCTTTTTAACTTTCATCATGATGTCCTTTGACATAAAAGATTTTAGTTTTGATAAAGTCCCATTTATCTAATTTTTCTTTTCTTGGTTATGCTTTTGTGTAAAGTCTAAGAAACCATTGCCTAACATAAGGCCCTGAAGATTCTTCTCTATATTATTTTCTGAAGTTTTATGGTTTTGGTTCTTATATTTAGGTCTTTGATCCATCTTGAATTAATTTTTGCATATGAGGTGACATAGGTGTCTATCTTCATTATTTTGCATATGGATAGCCAGTTTCCCCATCTCCATTTGTTGAAGAGATTATTCTTTCCCCATTTAGTGCACTATGTACTCGTCAAAAATCAATTGGCCATAGATATGAGGGTTGATTTGTGAAAGCTCAATTTTATTCCATTGATTAATATTTCTGCCCTTCTGTCAGTATCATGGTGTTTTGATTACTGTAGCTTTGTAATAAGTTTTAATATTGGGAAGTCTGAGTCCAACTTTGTTTGTCTTTTCAGATTGTTTTTGGCTATTAGGAGTCCCTTATCATTCTGTATAAATTTGATAATTGCATTTTTCATTTCTGCAAAGAAGGATGTTGGAATTTTGGTTGGGATTACAATGAATCTGTAAATCACTTTGGGTAGAACTGGCGTCTTAATAATATTTCATTTTTCAATCCGTGAACATGGTATGCCAATCCGTTTATTTAGGTCTTTGATTTCTATTAGCAATGTTTTACAATTTTCCATGCACATGTTCTTTACCTCCCTTGTTAAATTTGTTCCTAGATATTTTTTTTTTTTAAAAGATTTATTTATTTATTTAATTTCCCCCCCCGCCGGTTGTCTGTTCTTGGTGTCTATTTGCTGCGTCTTGTTTCTTTCTCCGCTTCTGTTGTCGTCAGTGGCATGGGAAGTGTGGGCGGTGCCATTCCTGGGCAGGCTGCTCTTTCTTTTCATGCTGGGCAGCTTTCCTCACGGGAGCACTCCTTGTGCGTGGGGCTCCCCTATGCGAGGGACACCCTTGCGTGGCACGGCACTCCTTGCGCACATCAGCGCTGCGCATGGCCAGCTCCACACGGGTCAAGGAGGCCCAGGGTTTGAACCGCAGACCTCCCATATGGTAGACGGACGCCCTAACCACTGGGCCAAAGTCTGTTTCCCTGTTCCTAGATATTTGGTCCTTTTAGTTGCTATCATAAATTTTTTGTGTGTCGATCTTGTATATCATCACTTTTCTGAATTAATTTATTGGTTATCAATTTTGTTGTGGATTTTTCCGGATCTTTTATATATAGGGTCATGTCAATTGCAAATAATGAAAGTTTGACTTCTTCCTTTCTGATGTGGATGCCTTAAATGTCTTTTTTCTTGCTCAATTGCTCTGGCTACAACTTTCAGTATAATGTCAAATAACAGAGATGATAATGGGTATCTTTGCCTTGCTCCTAATCTTAGAGGAGTTGCTCTCAGTCTTTCACCACTGACTGTGATGTTAGTTGTGGGTTTTTCAAAAATGCCTTTTTTCCTGGTGAGGAATAGCCCTAGTTTTCCAAGTGTTTTTTTCAAGAACTGTATTGGAGTTTGTCAAATGCCTTTTCTGCACTAATTGAGATCATCATATTTTATCCTTTGTTTTATTAATGTGGGAACATTAATAATGAATTGATTTTCTAATTTTGAACCACACTTGCATACTTTGTATAAAGTCTACTTGATAATGATATATAATTCTTTTAATGTGATGTTTGATTCAATTGGCTAATATTTTTGTTGAAGATTTTTACATCTATATTCATCAGAAATATTGGCCTGTAATTTTCTCTTCCTGTGGTACCTTTATCTGGCTTTGGTATTAGGGTGATATTGACCTCATTGAATGAAGTTTCTGGAAGAATTTGAGCAGGACTGGTGTTAATTCTTCTTGGAATGCTTGATAAAATCCACCTGTGAAGCCAGCTGGACCTGAGTGTTTCTTTGATAGGAGTTTTTTGTTTGCTGATTCAATCTGTGTATTTGTTATTGGTTTGTTTAGATCTTTAATTTCTTCTCACATCAGTGTGGGTAGTTTGTTTCTAGAAATTTGTCAATTTCATTAGGTTATCTAATTTGTTAGTGTATGGTTGTTTAGAGTATCATCTTATATTCTTTTATTTTTTGAGATACTGGGGCTGGAGACCAAAACCGGGACCCTGCATGCAGGAAGCCAGTGCTCAACCACTGAGCCACATCAGCTCCCCTGAGCTGGCTGTCTCATCTGTTTGCTTGCTGTTTGTTTTTGTCCCAAGGAAACACTGGGGATTCAACCCAGGACCTCCCATGTGGGAAGCAGGTGCTTAATTGCTTGAGCCGTATCTGCTCCCCCTTATAATCTTTTAATTATTGTGGTGTCAGTGATAATGGACCCCTTTCATTTCTGATTTTAGTTATTTACATCATCTGTTTTTATGTTCTTTGTCAGTCTGACTAAAGGTTTGTTGATTTTATTGATTTTTTTAATGAGCCAAATTTGGTTTCATTGAGTCTCTATTTTTTAAAAAATTCTTTATTTCATTTATCTCCACTCTAATCTTTGTTATTTCCTTCCTTCTATTTGCTTTGGGTTTAGTTTGCTGTTTTTTCCCCCTATTCCTCCAGTTTGAGTTAGTTCTCTGATTTGAGTTCATTTTCTTTTTTAATGTAAACATTTAGAGCTATAAATTTCCCTCTTAGCACAGCCTTTGCTGTATCCCCTGCTGTATGTTGTCTTCTCATCTTCATTCACCTTAACATATTTCCTAATTTCCTTATGATTTCATTTTTGAACCACTGGTTGTTTTTGAGTGCCTTGTTTAATTTCCACATATTTTTTGAATTTTCCAATTGTCCCTCTGTTGTGATTTCTAGTTTCATTCCATTGTGGTCAGAGAAGATGCATTGTATGATTTCAACATTTTAAAATTTATTGGACTTGCTTTGAGACTGAATATATGATCTAGCCTGGAGAATGATCCATGTACACTAGAGAAGAAAGTGTATTCTCCTGCAGTTGGGTGAGGAATTCTATATATGTCTGTTTGGTCTGGCTAGTTTAGAGTCTCATTCAAGCCCAGTATTTTCTTAATGATCTTCCATCTATACTATTCATTCTTGAAAGTGGTATATTGGAGTCTCATGCTACTAATGTAGAACTGTTGATTTCTCTCTTTAAGTCGTTAGATATTTGCTTCATATATTTTGGGATTCTGCCTTTAGTTGCATTTATATTTATAATTTTTTTGTCTTCTTTTCGTATTCTCTCCTTTATCTGTATATTGTGACCATTCTTTGTCCTAGTAATAGTTTTTATCTCAAAATCTATTTTATCTGTTGTTAGTATAGCAAACTCAACTCATTTTTGTTACTATTTGCATGGCATATTTTTTCCCCATTCTTTTACTAATGCTCTTGTGTCTTTGAATTTAAGGTAAGGCTCTGGTAACAGCATATAGTTGAGTCATGCTTTTTTTTTTTTTTAAAAGATTTATTTATTTATTTATTTAATTTCCCCCCCTTCCCTGGTTGTCTGTTCTTGGTGTCTATTTGCTGCGTCTTGTTTCTTTGTCCGCTTCTGTTGTCGTCAGCGGCACGGGAAGTGTGGGCGGCGCCATTCCTGGGCAGGCTGCTCTTTCTTTTCATGCTGGGCGGCTTTCCTCATGGGCGCACTCCTTGCGCGTGGGGCTTCCCCACGTGGGGGACACCCTTGTGTGGCACAGCACTCCTTGCGTGCATCAGCGCTGCGCATGGCCAGCTCCACACGGGTCAAGGAGGCCCGGGGTTTGAACCGCGGACCTCCCATATGGTAGATGGACGCCCTAACCACTGGGCCAAAGTCCGTTTCCCCGAGTCATGCTTTTTTTAAACCACTGCGCCTTTCTCTGTCCTTTGACTAGATTGTGAAATCCATTTACCTTTACAGAAACACTGGTCATGCAGGACTTTCCCTGCCATTTTGCTATTTGGTCTTTGCAAGTCATATATTTTTGTTCCTCTATTCTTCTATTAATGCCTACTTTCATATTTATTTGATTTTTGTGCATTGTACCATTTTGAGTTCCTTCTCATTTCTTTCTGTATATATTTCTCATATATATATTCTTTTTATATTTTTGTTACTATATATACAACCTAACATTTCCCCTTTTAACCACATTTCTATAGACATATATTTCAGTGCTGTTAATTACTTTCACAATGTTGTGCTACTATCATCACCATCCATTACCAAAACATTTCTATCCTTCCAATAGGAACTCTATACATTTTAAGCATTAATTTGACGTTCTTTACCCCTGCCCTATCCCCTGGAAACCTATATTCTAGTTTCTGACTCTATGAGTTTGCTTATTCTATTAATAATTGAGGCACCAATGTATCTTTTCTACGATTACCAAAAATTTAATGTCCTATATGTATAACAATAATAATCAATTTGATACCAACTTAACTTCAATAGCATACACATACACTGTTCCTATATACCTTTGCCCCCCCACATTTTACAAATTATTTTCTTTATACATTGTATTCCAAAACCATAGATTTATTATTACTTTTTATACATTTGCATTTTTAGAATAAGTAACAAATAAAAAGTGGAGTTACATACTAGAAAATAGAATACAGTAGTATTGGCATTTATAGTGGTCCATGAGTAATTTTATGAGAGGCCTATATTTCTTTATGCTGTTTTGATCTACTGTCCAGTGTCCTTTTTTTTCAATCTGAAGAACTCCCTTTAACCTTGCTTGTAGGGCAGGTCTAGTAGTATTAAATTACCTTAAATTTTGTTTATCTGGGAATGTCTTATTCTTTCAATTATTTTGAAAGAGAATTGGATAATAAATTCTTAGTTGGTAATTGTTTTCTTTCAGAACTTTGAATATTTCTTCCCACTGCTTTCTTTCATGATTTCTGATGAGAAATCAACACTTAATGTTACTGGGACTTCCTTATACTAACACATTGCTTTTCTCTTGCAGCTTTTAGGACTCTTTTTCTTTTCTTTTTTTGTCTTCAACAGATTGACTACTATGTGTCTAGGCATAGTTCTCTTGGAATTTATCCTTGTTGGTGTTCATTGGCTTTCTTGAGTATGTTCATTCATGTCTTTCATTAATTTTGGGGATTTTTCTGTCATTATATCTTTGAATATTCTTTCTTCCCTTTTCTCTCTTTCTTCTCATTCTCCCATAATGCATATATTGGTAATCTTGTGATGGTGGTCCACAAGTCTCTGCTTTGTTCAGTGTTTTTTTCATTCTTTTTTCTTTCTGCTCCTCAGCCTGACTCATTTAAATTGTGTTGTCTTTGAATTCACTGATTCTTTCTTCTGCCAGTTCCAGTTATTATGGTCTTCAACTACAGTATTAAATTTTGTTGCTTTTAAAATTTCTACCTCTATATTGAGAATCTCAAATTGTTCATTCATTGTTTTCTTGATATCTTTTATCTCCTTCAACTATTGAGGATTTTTTTCCAAGTCTTTGAGAGGCCTAATTTCTAGTCTCCATCATTGATGGTTTTTAAATTTTAATTTGTTCTTTTGGATGGGCCATCATTTTCTGTTTTTTTGTTTGTCTTATATCCTCTTTTTGTACACTATACATTTCCCCCCGCCTTGTGGCTTTTTTTATTTTGCTTGCTGTCTGCTCTGTGTCCATTCACTGTGCATTCTTCTGTGCCTGTATTTATTTATTTTTTATTTCCAACCCCCCCTTGTGGCTTGCTTGTTGTCTGCTCTGTGTCCATTTGCTGTGCACTCTTCTGTGTTTTTGCTTATCTCCCTTTTTTTGGTTACATCACCTTGCTGAGTCGGCTTTCCGCAGTGTTGGCGGGCTGGGCAGCACTCTGCAGTGCTAGTGGGTGAGCCTGCCTTCACAAGGAGGCCCCAGGATGCGAACCCCAGTCCTCCCATATGGTAGACAGAAGCCCAACTAATTGAGCCACAGCTGCTTCCCCACATTGTACATTTTTAATATTTTAAAGTGTTACTCTGGGATTTTGTCCCTGAGGTATCTGTTTCTTAAATTTATATCTAGTTAATGATATGACAGAAATTTCCTTAAATGCCAGGAGTTGACAAAAGCAAGCAAATCAAACCAAAGCAAAAACAAAACAAACAAAAAACAACCCAAAACAAAACAAAAATAAAACAACATCACTTCCCAACATCTTTGCAAATTGCCTCTTCATTGGCTGCTGCCCTTCTCCAGAATTTAGCCCTCTTATCAAGAAGATGAACCCAAGACTAAGGTGAAGTGCAGAGTCCTCTCTGTCTTTTCTCATCCTGCATCTTGTCCTAGATTTGTGCTTGCTCATGGCCTTGGGAATTCCCCTGCATTTATAGGAATTTGAATGACCTTTCTATTTCTAATGAAATAGATTTTCTCCCCTTGGGGTGTTCTATTGTACGACTTAAAGCAGGTAGTCCTTGCCTCAGGCTGCTTTGACTTAATTGTTTCATATAATGCTTTGGCTGTCTGCATGCTGCTTCTGCCTGCAGGGCAGAGAAGAGTTTCTTGGTTCAGTCTTCCAGGCTGCCACCTGCTAGACTGGCACCAACATAAACGCACCCCAGCATGCACATAGGGTTAACTCTGAGACATGGCCAGGGATCCACGAAAGGAGTGCAGACTGGCTCCACACCTTGCCAGGGGTAGAGTGGGGAACGGACCAACAGATTACCGGGAGCTTCTCCTGTCATTTTCAAAGCTGGGTTTTCTTAATTTGGCACTTGCTTAGTTACTGCAACCTTTTAACTATTTTCTGGAATTTTGAGGAAGATAGCTCTGCCAGTTTTGCTTGTTTTTCAAAGATTCTGTTGGGGGTGACAAACTGGAACATTTTTTTTTTTTACCACCATCTTGGTTGGCTGAAATTCCCCACCCATATTCTACTTACTTATTTTTAAAAAGTATTTATAGTTTAGATATCCCTGAAAGAAACCTCATAGCTTTTTGAGAATGAGGCTGAATGTAAATTATTGAGACTACTAATACATAAAAATTGGGTTAAGTAACATCTTCTCCACTTCTCTCCAAATAATTATACCATAATAATTAAATGAAAGGTTTTGTTGGCTGGGTGGAGGAGCCAGGGTTCGCCATGGTAAAATCTGACTTCAGTGATCCTTATAAAAATTTTGCAAGTTAATTTTACATCTGAGAAACAGAGTATACAGCTATATTAGACATTTTTATAGCTCTTGATACTGCTCTTCCTTTCCAAAGAGCTGACTCAATTATAGCTGCCACCAACAATGAATGAAAATGCTAGAATAATTTCATCCTTGCCAGAACTGCAATTTATAACTTTACTTTTTTCTATATTAACAATATATGCCAGCCGTTTCCAAGATGGGCTTCTTAAATTAGGGACCATGAAATTCTGGGAGACTTTCAGAAAATGATTTTGCTGAAAATAGAGGTAGAATGTCACTCTTCTGGGATCAGTCTCTAGCTATACAATTTAAATGTGAAGACATTGCTTAAGGAAACAAGAACATTAAAGAGATGAAATGGATGTTAAAAAAAAAGAATAATTCATTCTTCCTAGTTCAGAGAGAAGTTGTAACATATAATAAAACTTTATGTAACTCATGTGATACAGATTTATTAAAATCAACTAATTGATCTCAGTAAATGTTTTAGTTTGCCAAAGGGATGCTAATGCAAAGTACCAGAAATCTTTTGGCTTTTTGAAAGGCTATTTGTTTGAGGGTAAAAGCTTACAGTTCCAAGGCTGTGAAAAATCCAAACAGAGGCACAGTCAGAGATGTTTTCTCACTATCATCAGCTACTGTTGGTCCCAGTATGTTACCAAGTAGTGAAGCAAGATGACTGCAGTCTCTGCTAAGTTTTAGCCTTCCTCTGGGCTTGCTCTCTTCTTCTGAGCTGCTCTGTGGGCCCAGCCTTTTGGGCTTCATGTTTAAGTGATCCTGTAGTCCTTTCTCTCCTGGCACAGGGCTTGTCTCTTAGAACTTCCCTTCTTGCAGCTCAGCTGTGGGCAAAAATGGAGTCTTTTCTCTCACATAGCAGAATCAAACATGGCAGTTCCCTTTTTTTTCCCATATTTCTATCTGTGTGAGCCTATTTATAACAGACCCAGCAAGGGGGCAGAAACTCAACCTGAATCATGCCTGATGCAGCCCAATCAAAAGTCCTAAAAAAATCTTATCAGGGAGAGGGAAGAAGAGATGTGATTTGGGGGCGTTTTTGGGACTTTGAGATGTCCTAAATGATATTTCAGGGTCAGATGCTGGACTTTATATATTCTGCCATAACCCACTGAATGTACTGGAGGAGAGTATGAACTACAGGGTAAACTGTTATCCATGTGGTACAGCAGTGCTCCAAAATGTGTTCACCTAGTGCAATGAGTGTGCCACAATGATGGGGGAGGTTGTTGGTATGGGAGGAGTGGGGTGGGGAGGTGGGGGGTATACAGGAACCTCTTATGTTTTTTAATTTAATATTTTTTTGTGTGATGTATTTATCTTAAAAAAAATACAATTTACAAAAATGATGGGGGTGGGGAGGTGGGGAGTGGGTTATATGGGAACCTCTTATGTTTTTTAATGTAATGTTCTTTGTGATCTATTAACTTTAATAAAAAAAGTGATCTAATCAAAGTCTCCTCAACTAAATTTAATGCAATCAAAGGGTATCATACCCAGAGGAATAGGTTAGTTTACAAACATAATCTTTCCGTTTTGGGGATTCATAAAATAATCTCAAACTGCCATAGTAAAGATTGAATTTTTTAAAAATTAGATAAAATAGGTAAGACCCAGTGAAATTTGTTTTACCTGGAATGTATCAACATCTTTATGTCTGGCCAACTTATTTTCAATGGGAAAGTGATAGTACAAAAGCATAGGATCATAACATTTCAAATCCTTATTCATTTTAAAGGGAAAATTGATCCATATATTCTCAGTTGATTTGCATTTAAATAATTTCCATTTGCATAACAAAGACTATTTGATGTTTATAAAAGCTTTTGGATTTTCTTTTTGCAATCACTTCTGTCAATTTTTGCCAAGAAAAAAAATGAATTAGAAAACCAGAAGACTTTACAAAATGGAGCCAAGCTTTTTGACCAAGTTCTACACTTGGTATAGTGGACCTTTCCATTTTTGCCAAGACATGTCTCTGAAAATGAAAATAAAGGATACTTAAAACACGGTCAGTACAAAGCCACTGAAAGAAACATTCTCTGAAGCCAATATTTTCATCATGTCATCACTTATTAATAAAAATAGCAAATCTCATTGTTTCTTCTCCACCTTCTCTCAGAAAGAGTCTATGTGAAAAGGTTGATTCAGTTCAGGTGAAGATGAATGGAAATCTGTTCCTGCTGGCAAAGGGAACTTATAACCTAGTAGGGAAGACAAATAAGGGTTGAAACATTATGAATAAGTATAATATATGTTTTAGTTTTGTATTAGAGTTGCAAGTGCTATGGAACACAGAGACAGGAAAAATTATTTTGGCAGATGGCAGTTTGGGGAAAGCTTGATGGAGGAGGCAAAGATATTGAGATCTTTTCAATTTTAACACCTTAGCTAAAATAATTATGTCCATGGTTTTACTGTTTGCCAGGCACAACAGTGATCTGAATTCACACAAACTGTGTTATTGTTTGCTAGTTGAACAGGAACCTGAAATACCAGGCTGTATGTAGCCTGGTTTTCTCCTGCCTGGAGCAGGTATGGTGTGGACATTGGGCCTAGCAATGAAACAAAGGTATGCACTCCTGCCAGGTGATACAGGGATTAGAGACAAGAAAAGTGGGGAGAAGCAGGAGATAGAAGCATGGTCAAGGCAGGTTTCTTTTACTTTGTGATTTTACTTCTTTAATAAAGGAGACTATCTCTCTGCTTTTGTTCTAGCCCTTCAGCCACCAGTAGTGATCTGCTCCACCACTCATCTAGAGTTTACTCCACACCACTCTTTTGAGCTAAGTTCAAAGATGACCTATCCCGTGAAGTCTTCCCTTATACTCCAGGCAGAATTTTTGCCTCCCTTCTAAAGATTTATATAACACTGTGGATTATAAATAAAGATCACAAACATCCAATTTTTGGAAATATCCTGAAAGGATTTTTAAAATTAACTTATGATTTTTCTCGAATATGCCATTACTATGACTAAAGATTCACTATGGTAGTGTTCCCAGTACTTGACAATGATGAGCCAATGGAGTGCTGGAACTGCTTGGAGATGGGCGTCCAAACCCAGAGTTTTGGGGCAGGCAGGGAGGAACTCTCCACAAGGCCATGGCTCCCTAGCCATGCACAAATGGGAAGGCTTTTAGTCATTCTCATTCATAGTCTTTCTCTGGAATTAAGATATCTAAAATCATGTGTCCAGAGCAGGTTAACTCCTGGAAATCCCATTAAAATAATCCGCAATATTTTAGTTAAACTGTTATTGTCATAACACTTTTGTTATTGAAAAGGAGGTCCAGGTAGTTATACCATATATGCATTTAATTCATGCAACTTGACCTATAAAACAATAGCAAAAGGGGGAAGAAGGTGAGAAAAGAAAGCCAGTTAGGGCGGCGGACTTGGCCCAGTGGTTAGGGCATCCGTCTACCACACGGGAGGTCCGCGGTTCAAACCCCGGGCCTCCTTGACGCATGTGGAGCTGGCTCATGCGCACTGCTGATGCGCGCAAGGAGTGCCCTGCCACGCAGGGGTGTCCCCTGTGTAGGGGAGCCCCACAAGCAAGGAGTGAGCCCGTAAGGAGAGCTGTCCAGCACGAAAGAAAGTGCAGCCTGCCCAGGAATGGTGCCGCACACACGGAGAGCTGACATAAGATGATGCAGCAAAACGAAACACAGATTCCCGTGCCGCTGACAACAACAGAAGCGGACAAAGAAGACGCAGCAAATAGACACAAAAAACAGACAACTGGGGTGGGGTGGGAGAAATAAATAAATAAATAAACCTTAAAAAATTTTTTTCCTTATTAAAAAAAAAAAAAAGAAGAAAGCCAGTTAGAGAGAGTGAGAGAAAATGAGAGAGTAAAAACCTCTTCAAAAAGCATATATCTGGGTTTTAAATTAAGTTGGAAGACATGAATCTCATGATCTATTAGCAGATCTCAGTTTCTCAGTCTTTCATTGGTAGACATCTCTCCATGCTGAAGAAGAATCTAGTGTTTAGATACTTTTTCACATATCATGACACTGAATGCCAGACAACTAACTGCTTCAACAGAGATCCACCAAAGTATGATCTATTCCAAGAAAACCCAGTCCTTTCATTAAGGCTCTTCAAGTGCTGTTTTGCCTTAGAATTTGTTAAGAATTTTGCAGATCCAGTCCACTGATGTATCGATGAAGCTGGCTGCTCCTCAGAGGCCAAGTCTTATTACTGTTCATCTTTGTGTTCTGTGCTGTTAGCACATAGACAGGCTTAATAAACACTGGCTGAATTAACAAAATCATCCTTCTTTCTGCAGCTTGAGAACAGCCCTTCTCCCTACCCATCCTCCTCTTAGGCTTTTTATAGATACTGACCCAAATTACCTTCCATTTGGGAATTGTACCTCTGAGTACACAATTTGCTCTCCTTGTACCCCTCCACAGGAAATAACCTCTTCTTCACTAGTGTCTTAAAGATGTGTGGCTGCATATGCTGTTTTGAAAAATCACACCTTCTGCTCCTTTACTATTTGTTCATAAGAAGGATGAGCTGCCTCTAGAGAGAAGCAGGATCCATTTTCTGTACCCTTCCTTCCAAATGAGCTGCAGGGTCAGGGAATAACAGACCTGTGGGATCCTCATTGCTTTTGGCTCATTCTGAGTTCCGGCTGAAATAAAGCTGTTATCCAGGGCAAGGAATAGGTTAACTTGCTCTCTACCCCCCCCCACCCCCCCACTGTGAGGTGATGGTTGCTGTGGGCGCAGGCTCAGCCTGGGAGGGTTTATGTGCTTCTGCTTAATTGCTTGGAAGCTAAAAACAGACCTGGAACAGCGAGATGCAAATCATTTCCTGGGCGCATGTTCAGTGGAGCACTGCTTAAAGGATTGCAAGCCTCCCCCAATCATTTTTGAAATGAGGTAGGACTGAAGTAATTAAGTAAATAAATGAAATCACAGAAAAATGAGAGGAGAGATAACTGCTGCTTCTTACATTCTGAATCATCTTCAGACACCTTATTTAATAAATGCTGGGCAGCAATTCCCTTTCAACCCTCTTCTTCTTTAGAGTCCAGTCCCGGGGTTACTGGTGTGATGAGAACTGAGGTCCAGTCCTCCACCTTGGGAATGGCTCTGGCTCAGCAGTGCGCAGAGCTCAGTCTTCTCACCGCCTCCCGTCCCCTGTCCACGGCCATTATGTGCCACCACTTGAGCCAGGCAGTGAAGCCGTGGTGCCGTCACAGGGACTTAGACAACTGCTAGAGGAGAACAATCTTCTGGATTTGTCTAGTGCTGCAGCTATGGGAGGCTTTCTGGCCTAGGAGCATCTGCCAGAAATATTTTCAGAAACCAACCTAATACAAAGACTCCTGCTGCAATATTAATGGCAGTTTCTGTACATCCCATGTTTGAGAACTATACTGGGTGCCATGATGTACCTTGATGGCAGTTGCCAGATCCTGTACAATCCAGATAAAAGAACAGCACAGTATGTATTGGTTGAATGGTTTTGAAACAGGAAATGTTTCCAGTTTAAAAGAAGCTAAAATTTATGTTTACAGTCAAATTAAACTCAAATTCAAAATTATTAAAACCAGTATTGTATTTTAAAAAAATTTCTCTCCTCTTCCCTGTCCGCCAGTTGTCTGCTCTCTGTGTCCATTCACTGTGTATTCTTCTGCATCTGCTTGCATTCTTGTAGGCAGCACCAGGAATCTATGTCTCTTTTTATTGTGTCATCTTGCTGCTTCAGCTCTCTGTGTGTGTGGCACCACTCCTGGGCAGATTTCGCTTTTTTTGCATGTGGCAAATCTCCTTACAGGGCTCACTCCTTCATGCTCCCCTACACGGGGAACACCCCTGCGTGGCATGGTACTCCTTGTACGCATCAGCACTGCATGTGGGCCAGCTTATCACATGGGTCAGGGGGCCCTCGGTTTGAACCCTGTACCTCCCATGTGGTAGGTGGATGATCTATCCATTGGGCCAAATCCACTTCCCTAATATTGTATTTTTAAAAGCCACAAAACCCAGATAATAGACTTTAAGAAGAACAAGTGATTCTAGATGGCATTAGACAAAAAGAGCAATTCAACTGCAAATTAGCATGATGGTAATGAACCAGAATTTTCATTTCCTCTCTGTACTAATTTTTTTGAATAAATCTAGTAGATGGGGGATAAATTCTTTTTTTTTTTTAAATGGGGAAAATATCAGTCTCAAAGTGGTGTGGAAAAATTCAGGTGATGAGTTATGCATACACTATTATTTGTTTTTGTAGGAAAGCATAATATAATCTCCATAAGAAATGAAGGAAAGTTTTGGGTTCTTTCAGGTATTAGGCTTTAAGAAACTCTTTCTAATTTAAGCCCTTTATTTTTGTTATTGATTTTTATATATCTGTAAAAAACTACCACCAAAGAACAATCTCCTGCCACTGCCAGCACTGGGTTCTGTGTACCTTTATTTCACAGGCAAGAAACTCATAGGTGTAAGGAAGCAGCAGGGATGAATAAGAGGGTCAAGTCCAGATGCCAGCACACTGACAAAGCAGTAAGGTGCCTTCTGATTTGGTTTTAACCACATATTACATTTGTGCATATTGTAGCAGTTTGATATGGTTTATGAATTCTAAAAATAGGTATTGGATTATGTTTGTAAACTGGTCTATACCTGGGCATGATTAAATTATCATTAGGGCTTTGATTGGGACATGGCAGTAGGACATTGAGTCCCTGCCCG
Source organism: Dasypus novemcinctus (assembly GCF_030445035.2). Taxonomy (NCBI): domain Eukaryota; kingdom Metazoa; phylum Chordata; class Mammalia; order Cingulata; family Dasypodidae; genus Dasypus; species Dasypus novemcinctus. The sequence goes on from NC_080676.1 coordinate 51,774,507, forward strand.
AACTGCACACAGAGCAGAGGAGTTTTGAGGTGGAGCCCAGGAAGTGAACACACAGAAGAATACAAAGGAATAGCGACGGCTCCTTAGACACAGCAGAAGGTCTGGGGAGAGAGACAGAGCCGTTTGTCTGATAGTCTACAGCTGGCCTTGTGGAGAGAGCAAAGCAGCTGAGCCCAGAGAGAAACAGAGCCCCAGGAAGAGAGGAACCCAGGAAGCCTGAACTCTCCAGACATCGGCAACCATTTTGCCCTGACATGTGGCAATAGACTTTGGTGAGGGAAGTAACTTACACTTTATGGCCTGATAACTGTAAGCTTCTACTTCAAATAGATAACCTTTATAAAAGCCAACAGATTTCAGGTATTTTGCATCAGCACCCCTTTGGCTGACTAATACACATATGGACCAGAATTAAAAAAATATATATGTATATCTACTTTTCTTTCTCCCTACATATAAATATTCTCTTATATGTTACTGATTTCTAACATACTGGGAATAAGGGTCTACAAATCTGTCTAGTCTCCTGCTCTACTTGATAACAGATTAGACAAAGGAAGAGAGGAGAGGAAAGACACACTATGGTTAAAAAAAAAAAAAAGAAAAAATTAAATCACTCCCCCAAGCATCAAATCTTAAAATTTAGCTGTTGGACAAGGTGCCATGAAGAATGGCAACCAATTATTTAGTGCCAAGTGTGTCAAAGTATAATTTTCAAAAAAGTTAAAACATGACTTTCAAACAAATATAGAATGAACATGTGTCAAAGATGGTCAATGCATTAATTAATGAGGGAAACAGTAAGGTTATAAAGTTGATTCAAAGGGCATTTGAAGAACTGGGTATTTGTAGGCAATTTAACAAAGACATCTTAAATTAGGTTACTATGTTAGAAACAAAACTAGTTGATCTCCAACATAAAATTAGTCATAAAATTTGGGGTAATTATTTCTTTTGGAAAGAGGATATTGTTTCTGTACCAGACACAGAGCTACACATTAACATGGACCTTCACAGAGTCTAAGCTCTCAATTTTTATTTTAACTGGCAAAATCAAGCAATGGCAGGTTATTCTAGGAGCCTGGGTAATCCTTGAATGGACCTGTTAAATACTGCTCCAGTATGACATTGCAAGAATGTACAGTTATTTTCTTATTCTTATTTACAGTTATGAATATTTTTTCTTAAGAGAACTAAGAAATCCTAAATTTATCACCTAATCATCTGGTATATATTTTTTTGACAGTATGATGCCTGGTAAAAGTGAAATTTTAATCATATCTACATCAAACATCCTTTATTCTTCAGTATTGGTAGCCTGATTCTTGTGTGCTTCAAAGCTTAGAAATTAGGCTCACTGATTGTTCCAGTTCTTAGCAGCCCGGCTTGCTGTGCGTTGAAGACTGTCAGTGACAGTGTGACCCTATTCTACTGTGACATGCAAGGGTTGGTGCTGGGGTCCTGGGAGGTTAGCTATTATCTCTCCTCCACCACCCACTGCCCAGAACACACACAACTGGAGTGATAAATCTAAAGAACTTTGTGAGCAGATGGAAGATGCAACTCCTACTAAAGAGGATAACCTTCCTTTGAGTTTCTTGATTAGTTAAGCCGTAGAACCACAGACTTTTTGCTTTGGATGGCACCTTAGAGGTCAACTATCTCCACTTTCTTGTCAAAGCAGGAGTTCCCAGAACAGCTTTTACCTGGGAACTTTGTAAAATGCAAATCTGATCATGTCACTCTCTTATTTAACATCAGTCATCTGTGGCTCCCCATAGTCCTCAGGATAAAGTCCAAATTCCTAACAAGGTCTGGTCCCTTTTATCTCTCTCTTCACTCTTTTTCCCCTTGCTCTCTTTCCTCTTAGTATAGGGCTCAATTTCAGTTTTTTGAATGTGCCATGATCTACTTTCCTTTGGTGTGCAGGCTGTGTCTTCTGCCTGGGCAGTTCGTAGTCCTCAAGGCTGGACTGAAGAAGATCCTGTGAAGTCCTCCCAAAGTCCTGAAATGCTCCTTAGCGTAATGCCCAACACCTTTTACTTTAAGCTGGAACTATATGCAAAAAAGAGTAACAGGGCTGGTTGATGGAGATAATGGGAATGACAGAAATGTAGCACAATGAGATTTTGGTCCTCATGGAATCATTGAAAACAATAACGGAAGAATGCAGGTTGAATCACTGCACTGCAGTGGAATTCATTGTTAACTGGTTGAACGGCAGAACCTCAAGGGGACCTGAGTAAGCCACCAAAGGCATGCTTGAGGGAGCTCTCAGTCTTTGCCCCTTGTGGGTCATTATTTTCATGAATATTTAGGAGGTGGATCTCAATGGTATGCTGATGAAATGTCCAAATGGACTCAAGTTGGGAGGAGTTGATATTTTAGGGGAAGATTAATGACCAAATTCTTCTGATATATTGACTTAAAGTACTCTATTTACCCAAACAAAATTTTTTGTTGTTGTTGTTGCATCATCTTGTTGTGTCAGCTCTCTGTGTGTGTGGCGCCATTCTTGGGCAGGCTGTACTTCCTTTTGTGCTGGGCAGCTCTCCTTACGGGGCACAATCCTTGTGCATGGGGCTCCCCTATGCGGGATACACCCCAGCGTGGCAGGGCACTCCTTGCATGCATCAGCACTGTGCATGGGCCAGCTCCACATGGGTCAAGGAGGCCCGGGGTTTGAACCATGGACATCCCTTGTGGTAGGCAGATGCCCTATCCATTGGGCCAAGTCCACTTCCCCCAAACAAATTTTAATTGGAGAATCATACAGAAACAGGCAATGACAGGATGGGGTGGAAGTGGGGAAGAGATTTGGAACATCTATTTGGTGAGTTTAGTTAACAATAAATTGTACATGAGTCTTCAGGATGACAAGACTTCCAAAATGGGAAGGATTCCTAGGCCGAATTAATTAAAGAAAAGTATTAAGAGGGTTTTAATGTCATATTTTTTGACTTGTTCCATTCAGAGGTGTGTTGAATCCGTGTTTGGATTCAGGCATTTGATTTCAGGATGCCAGCAAACTGGGCTGTGTCCAGAGGAATGCTCACTGAAACTTTGGAATGGGAGGTTTGGTTGAAGACATTTGCATTATTTAGCTTGGAAGCAAGAATAAGAATATAATAACTGTTTAAAATATTTGTAGGGCTAGTGTGTGGATGAAGGATTTATTTGGTGTGGCTCCCCAGGCGGAATTAGGAAAAATAAGGGAAAGTAGTAGTTAGGAAGAGTGGCTTAATATAGCCCCCTTTTGATCAAGAGAGCTTCACAAAACCAAGCTGCCTCAGGAAGTTGTGAATTCTTTGTTACTGAAAATATTCAAAGGTCAGACAACCCATGACTTGGTGGAAATGTGAAAGGTGCTGGTGGTGGTGGGGAGAAGATTGGCTTATTACCCTTTGATGTTCTTTCAATTTGTAAATGATTATGTCCTTACTAAGGTCTATCTTTTCCATACTAAATACAATTAAATAAATAAATATGTATGTGGAGCAGGCTTTTCAACAGCTCCTTATAAAACTGGTGTGGTGTAATGAGAAAAGTCCAAATTATGAAAACAAATTGGCAGGTCATTGTCTGACAGTGATCTTGAGCAAATCTTTTAATTCCTTGGAATCTCTATTTTGTAAACTGAAATGGGACTAATACTTCCAGAGTTGGGATGGAGCAAAAGCAAAAACAAAAATAGATATTAAAAATAGAATTTTGTACAATACGCTAAGTGACTAATGATCAGACAATGAATGTCACGGAAATTCAGAAAAAAGCTAGATCACTGTGGGCTGGTACTAGCAGGAGTTAACAATTCTTAATGTTCTCTATATTCCAGGAACTGTTTGAAATGCTGTAACAATCATTAGCTCCTTTCATCCTTGCCAGAGTACTGTAAGGAAAGTGAGAAACAGAAGAGTTAAGTGTCCTGCAAGATCACTGGCCATCGCCAAGCCAGTAAGTGACCCCAGGCATGCTGGCTCCAGAGTCTGAACATTTACTTCACTGCCTTTGAGGATGTCACGGATGACCAGAGTTTAACTCACAATGTGGTTGTAATTGAGACCAAAAACAATCCTACAAGGAGTTCTGGAGCTGGGGTGACACTTCAAAGTTGTCCCAAATTTTGGCAAGGGGGCTGGGTTTTCATATCCCCACATCAGCCCAAGGTTAAATGCTTTCTCAGGAGCCACCCAGGGCCAATGTCGGGCTGATGTGATCCATGCCAGAAGGAAATTTCTAGTGAGGAATGCATCTGGGAGGGTACAACAGCTGATATTTCCAGCCTCTGGGGGATGGGTGCATTGGATATAATGGTGAACAGAGGATCTGGGCAGGGCACTGCAGAATCTGCCACATCTGGCACAGACCAGGCATCATGATGATGGTGGTGATGGTAACTGTCACTTTCTAAGGCCTTTTGGGGTGGCAGGCTCTGTTCTAAGGGCATTATTCACATTTACTCATTCAACAGTCCTATGAATAAAATACTACTAGCCATTAAGTGGCAAAAAAGGGATTAAATATTATTTATCCTTTTATTATTCTTTTTATTACTGTGCTGTTTTTGATATACAGTTCTATGAGTCTTGACTTGTTTTGTTTTTGTGCCTCCAATTTGACCTTTTCCAAAATGTCATATAAATGGAATCACAAACATAATGCCATATAAATGGGATCAAAGTATGTAGTCTTTTGAGTCCCACTTCTTTCATTCATCATAATTAATACATCTGAGATTCACACATGTCATTGTGCTTATTGGGGCAGAATCTGAATTCCAACTCAGACTCCCTGACTCCAGAGTTGGCGTTCTAACTACTGTTATTTTTTAAAGATTTATTTATTTCTCCCCACCCCCTCCACCCCCCAGTTGTCTGCTCTCTGTGTCCATTCACTGTATGTTCTTCCGTGTCTTTTTGTATACTTGTCAGCGGCACCCAGAATCTGTGTCTCTTTTTGTTGTGTCATCTTGCTGTGTCAGCTCTCTGTGTGCGTGGTGCCACTCCTGGGCAGGTTGTGCTTTTTTTTTGTGCAGGGTGGCTCTTCTTGCGGGGCACACTCCATGCGTGTGGGGCTCCCCTACACGGGGGACACCCCTGCGTGGCATAACATTCCTTGCGCGCATCAGCACTGCACATGGGCCAGCTCCACATGGGTTAGGAGGCCCTGGGTTTGAGCCCTGGACTGCCCATGTGGCAGGCAGATGCTCTATCCGTTGACCACGTCTGCTTCCCTAACTACTGTGTCTTAAAAACACCCTATAGCAAATCCAGAGAGTAGACATGTGATATAAACCTACTCGCTACTTCTGGTTTGTGCACAACCGTTATTTAATTTCCAACATTCCTATTAACTCTATTAGAAATAGCTATGGTTTATTCATTTGCACTAAAATTTTACTAGGAGAAAGACCTTGCACTGGTCTTTGACTTAATTAATCAGTCTGGTTTCTTATTATGAAATGCTTGAGTAGGTCATGTGTTACTATCTTTGTACATAAGTTTGCCATGAACTTTTCAAGGAAGTGTTGAGGAAGAAGATAATTTAGATTTGTGGTGTGATTTGTTCAATCCTGCCATGGGCTGTTAATAAATTTCCTTCTTATTCTGTACCAGTAAAAAAGGCATGAGCTTTAGAAGTAACAATAGTCCACAAACCTGGATATGCAAAGTTGTAACTTTTTTTCCTTTGAAAGTGAAGATCTCTGGTGTTGTCACTTTGACAATAATCACTACTAGTTCAAACCACAGTCCCTTCTGGTCTAAAATTCAGTCTAATCATAATTTTCTACCTCTTCCCTTTGCTTCCCTTAAGTTCCTGGCAAGTTAGCATGACTTAGGGAAAGGGCTTCTGCTTTGCCTGTCCTCCTCTGATCCTTCTGGTTCCCACAGTGGAATCTCCTTCCATTTGCTCTTCGGTTTTCTCTTTCTGAGAAGTCTCTGCAGTCTGTATCCTCTGGCCCAGAACCATGAGTGAAAAGAAGCCTTTTCAGCCACTTCTGTGACTCTTGAGTCTTTCCGAATGTTTGGAGGCTCTTGACTGTGTTCCACTCTCCACACCAGCGAAGTTAAGACTCTGGGGAAGGCATTGGCGTTCTGCTACGTAGCTCCCTCTTCTGCTCCTGTGAACTCACAGCTGGGCATCATAGGGGCTTGAGGCTTTTTTCGTGCTGTACAGTGTCTGAATCACATTGTGAGAAGGTGGGAAAGGACCTCCTCAACTTGGAGAAGCCCCCTGCCCCCACTCATGGGATTCCTGGCATGGAGGCAACTGTGGTCCTCCTTGTTTCAATCCAGAGGAGGACAGCATCCCAGGCTCCTCCCAGGTCCTCAGCATCCGTGTTTCACCTCCAGCTCACCATTCAAACTGTTCTCTCTTATCCAAGCAATGGGAAAACTGCCCTTTGGACATCTAGTTTCCTTTTAAAGGTTTCTCACTCTATAAATGCTTTGTTTTGAGACCTTCAGGATATATAGCTTTTGTAGTCACAGCCAAATTGTCATAATCTCCAAAAGTTGTTTTTTTTTTCCCCTCTTTTCTTTCTTCAAGTGTCTGACTCTGCTAATGCCATAAACCAATTTTGGAAATGCAAAACAAAAATGTGTGCTGTCTCTCCACCCCCAGCTCCATTCATGCTCATCAGACTGCAGGGTGGGGAAAAAGGATTGCGGAGAAGGAAAAATACAGATTTTGTCATTACCTTGGTTGCAAGAAGAGATGATTAGGGTAGTATTAAAGTGGAGTGGGAGGGAGTAGTTGGAAGGGATGGTGGTTATTTTGGGGCTTGTAGATTTTAGAAAATCCCCTCTTGTGATTCTAACATAGCCTTTGCCTCTCACTGAGGATCTCACTTCATGTCAGTGCTTACCAGTCTTTCGTTGTGTAATGCATTTTTAAACATGCCTTCTTGCATTAGGAAGTGGATTGAAGGTTGTGGCAGTTTGAGATTATTTATGAATCCCCAAAAGAGAAACATTATGTTTGTAAAATAATCTATTCCTCTGGGTGTGATACCCTTTGATAGCATTAAATTCATCTGAGGTGTCTTTGCTTAGATTACCTGTTAAGATTGCTTTGCGGGCTTTTTGATTTGACCACATTAGTAAAGCATGACTCAGATTGAGTCCCCACCCCCTTAGTGGGTCTGATATATTAATAAACAGATATATTCACACAGACCAACAGACACATGGAAAGAGAGCTCTGTCATTTCTGATCCTGCCTTGTGACAGAAAGGAGAAGGCTCAAACAGATAAAGTCCCCTGGAGAGATGAACCATTTTGCCCGATAGCTTACAACTGACCTTGGGAAGAGAGCCAAGACTGACATAGGAAGCTCTAAGAGACAAGCCCTATGTCAGCCTGCAGGAAGAAGCAGAGCAGTTGAGCCTGAGAGAAGCAGCCTAGAGGGAAGGCAGACACCTGGGCAGCTGACTTCGGTGAGAAAGGAACTCTTAGGGTATTTTGAGTTGGACCTCCCTCAGTGTTGGGATTGTAAGCTTCTACTCCAAATAAATACCCTTTATAAAAGCCAACAGATTTCTGATGCTTTGCATCAGCACCCCTTTGGCAGATAGGGGTTATCATCCCCTACACTTCACAGCTCTCACCCGGCCTTCTATCCTTAATGAATACAAGGCCCACATCTGCCTTGTTCAGCATTATGTTCCACACCTGGCCAAGTGAGACACATGAATGATTAAGGACTGTCAGAATAAAAAGCTAGGATGGGCTTTGGGGAAAAAACTATGTCCCAGACAATTGAGGAAGAGATTCTGGCTTGAGAAATGGGAGGGGGAGAGAGGGAAATAGTTTCACTCAGAGAAACTCCTGGTTTGAAACCTGGGGTGGCACAGACAGTATTAAATTATGTTGTTTTGGGGCTAAGAGGTTCCTAGGACCTGAGAGCCAGAGCTTTGCATCTGCCATCCCTTCATACTCCTCAGTACCAGGATATCAAGTCCCGGTTGATCTGTGGGTCTCTGAGCAGAAGCCTTTTGAGACACCCAGTCCTGAGCATCAGCTGTGTTCACCTACTGCTAAACTGGAGGATAGATGGGAATCTGTAGAGAAGGCCTCCAAAGGCCAAGGGCCAGCATCTTCCAGCAAAGCTTCCACATAGAGGCCCAAGCACCCCAACTGGGTCATGTCACCTAAGGTCACTCTATGTCCCCAGAAAGACCCAGAAGGCAGAAACAATTCCAAGCAAGGAATTTGTTCCTCCAAATTCTCTCTCACTTGGAAAAAGAATCAAATGACTCCAGGAAAAAAATTGTGTGTGTGTATGTGTGTGTGTGTATATATATATATGTTAAGGATACAAGGCCTTTCTTTTCTTCACATGATTTAAAGACACTCGTTCTACAGGATTGATACTTTTGACTCAAGAAAAGTGATTCTTCAAGCCAGGAGTGGTGAGGCAGGTGTGTGTGTGTGTGTGTTACAAATTCCATCCCTGGAACTTCTGCAGGAATAATCAAGTTTTGGCTTCCTTTTACTCTTTCTCAATCGGGAACTTGATTTGTCCTTTATTTTTCACTCTTTCAAAAGCAATAATCACTATGGAGCTGAAATGTTACCTGGCCAATTTCAGATCAGTTGCATGATATTGTAGACCACTTTCTATGCCAGAGGAATAAGGAGGTGTTGAGAGGAAATTATTTTAAGTGCTGAAGTATTCTCTACTACATTGTCTCTATACTTTTTGATTTTTGAAAGCTTTGTGGTAGTGAATCATGAGCTATAATGTCATAACAACTCCATGGAAGATTCTGTGTTACCCTTTTAAAAAGACATCCTGGTGAGTGCTTGTTTAGACAACACATATACTAAAATTGGAAAGATATAAAGATGATTAGCATGGTCCCTGCACAAGGATGACACACAAATTTGTAAAGTGTTCTGTATTTTAAAAAAATACCACCAGTGTATTTTTAAAGAAATGGAAAACACAATTATCAAATTTATTTGGAAGGGCAAGGAGTACTGAATACTCAGAAACATCTTAAAAAGAAAGAGTGAAGTTGGAGGACTCTCGTTGCCAGACTTTAAATCATATTACCTTACTATAGTCGTAAAAACAGCATGGCACTGGCATAAAGACAGACACATAGACAAATTGAACCAAAGTTATGGTTCATAAACAGACCCTCATATCTACAGTCAAGTGATTTTTACAAGCCTGTCAAATCCACCCAGCTGGGGCAGAACAGTCTATTCAACAAATGGTATTGGGAGAACTGGATATCCGTAGCCAAAAGAAAGGAAGAGGGCTCCTATCTCATACCTTACCCAGAAGGTGACTAATAGTGGATCAAAGACCTAAATATAAAAGCTAGAACTATAAAACTCCTAAGAAAATGTAGGAAAACATCTTCAAGAACTGGTGGTAGGTGATGGATTCTTAAACCTTATATTGAAAGCACAAGTGACAAAAGAAAACATGGATAAATATACCTCCTTAAACTTAAATACTTTTGTGATTCAAAGGACTTTGTCAAGAAGGTGGAAAGGCAGCCCACTCAAAGAGAGAAAATATTTGGAAATCACATATCTGAAAAGGGTTTGATTTCCATTCTGGATAAAGAGATCATAAGACTCAATAATAAAAGAGTATGCAATCCAATAAAAAATGGGCAAAAGATTTAAATAGACATTTTTCCAAAGACTTGTTGGGAATGTAAAATGGTGCAGCCTCTGCAGAAGACAGTTTGCAGTTCCTCAGGAAGCTAAATATGGAGCTGCCATATCTAGCAATTCCTCTACTAGGAATATATCCAGAGGAACTGAAAACTGTGACGCAAACAGGCATTTGCACACTGATGTTCACAGTGGTGTTATTCACTATCGCCAAAAGATGGAAACAGCCCAGTGTCCATCAACTGATGACTGGGTAAACAAAATGTGTATATAGATATGATGAAATACTATGCTGCTGTAAGAAATGTAATTGAGACACATATGATAACATGGATGAACCTTGAAGACACATGCTAAGTGAAATAACCAGACACAAGAGGACAAATGTTGCATGGTTTCACTAACATGAACTGAGTACGAAGAATAAATGTGTGGAGTTAAAACCTAGAGAATAGGTTATTAGAAAATAAGAGGAAGGCTGAGAAGGGGTACTGATGCTTAATGGATATAGAAGTTTTAACTAACTTGACTGAAAATTGTGGAAATGGATAGAGTTGATGGTAGCACATTTTAGTGAGTAAAACTGATGCAGCTGGTTTTAAATGGGAGTGTGGCCAAAAAAGGGTAGTCTAGGGATATAAATATCACTTGAAAGAAACCTAGAGAATAATCTAGGGACTGAACAACAGAGTGAACCCAGAGGTGGATGAGAATTATGGTTTGAATTTCTATGAACTAAAATAAATGTACATCACTATTGCAAGGTGGTAAGAATGTGGAGAAGCATCGGAAAAATACAATTAATGTAACCTCTGGACTGTAGTCAACAGCAATACTGTAATATTCTCGCATCCATGCCAAATACATACTATGTTAATAATGGGGGGTTATGGAAAAATATATTAAATGTATGGACTATAGACTATAGATCATAGTTAGTGGTAGTAGTTTAATGATATTATCTTGTAATTATGTAACAAATGTTCCACAACAGTACAGTATGTTGGTGGAGGGGTGTTGTATGGGAATTCCATACACTTGATGATTATATTGTAAGTTCACATCTTCTCTAATAAAAAAAATATTTTAAAAAAAGACATCCTATCAAATGAGTCTTCAGTCAGAAAATAATAGAGCATAACTCACTGGTCAATGCCATATTGGGCCAAAATGGAAATTCAGCCTAGTTTTTAAATGTTTTATCTCCTTGACATATTCAAATATATTCTTCTTCTTTTTTTTTTATTATATAAGCAAATGTATTTTATGAACTGCCATCTTTACTTATTTATAGAAAATTGCTTAAACTAATACCTTTCTTTTCATTTATGGGTCTATGGCAAAATGTGGTACTCTAAGATCACTGTAGCTTGAAATCTAACTGATGAAATGCGATATTTTGGCAAAAAACTTTGGAAATATTATGCAACCAAAAATTCAATGAAGGATATTATTCCTCTTTGCAACAAAATATGGATGTGATGGTAATGATATTCTTGTAATACAGAACTTAGTTTGATAGATAGCACATACTCTAACCTTCTCAAAAAATGTTTATTGAACATTTACTATGAGCAAGGCTAAACTCTGCAGAGAATAAAACAATGAGCTAGGTCCATGTCCTGCCCTCAATGAATCTATATGATTATAGAGGGACAGAAAGACATAAAAGTAACTCTAATCAAATACAAGGTGGAAAGTGACAAATGCCTAAGGAGTTTGGAAAAGGCATGTACTGCTTACAGCAAGAGAAGAAAGAGGAATCTGAGGGGCATTGGTGACTTATGAGTTATTTCTTGAAGAATAATATGGAAAGGGAAATATTTCCAGGTAAGAACATTACATGAAACATATGTTATTTGGAGACTGCTTGTACTTTACTTGTGTATAAAGTAATCAACATTTTGAGGCTTGGCCTAGGGCCTTATTCACATATAAATCCATTCTAGCCACAAAGTCCCCTTAAATGTTTCTTGAGCATTTTAAGTCTTTCTGTTCTCAAGATATTCATGCTTTCTATTCTCTCTATCTGGAATGATTTTTCCCCAGTTATCTACATAGCTTGCTCCCGTCCCCTTTTCATAGAGATGTTGGTGAGAACTTCTCTCACCACACTATTAAAATTGCAGTTACCATGCTGTCCATCCTCTCTGTTTTTTTTGTCTCCACCATACTTATTACCTTCTAATATGGCTATCATTAATTTTATTTTTTCTTTGTTAGCCCTCTTTGGAATGTATGCTTCAGAAAGTCATGGATTTTGGGATGTTTTATATCCCCAAATCCTATTCCAGTGCACGGTACCGATAGTAGATATTTGTGGAATGAATACATGAAAGAACAAAGATGGAGCAAGAAAGTGGGCTCCAAAGAATGAACTTGAAAATAATTATTTTAGATCACATCACAGCTAAAAGCATGTTCTTCCCTGGAGGCAGGCAGCTTGTGTGTGACATGAATCAGCAGATAGTGGCTAAGATAGCACCTGTCAGCTGGGTAACCTTGGCCAAGTCACTTGTCCACTCTTTGCCTCAGTTTCCTCATCTATAAAATAGGAGCATTAAAAGTCTCTATCTCACAGGATTGTTGTAAAGATTGAGTTTGTATATTTACAGATTTAGAACAATGCTTGTTTCATAATAATTGCTCTATAAGTGTTCCCTGTAAGTATTTGCTTTCTTTTTATAGACATGAGTTTGGTGTTGCCCTTCAAAATATCCACAAAGACTCTTGAGGACAGACAGGACACTATGGACTTTTCTTCAAACTTGCATCACTCAGGTTTCACTCTTTCCTTCTGCACTGACCATCACTGTGCCTCAGGGTTTGTCTTCAAACCTCCCCACCTTGTACCTCACTCTGATCACATAGTACAGAAGGCCTTTTCTCACTTAACCTCCATCTTCTTCCTCTGTGCTTACAATTCTGGGCATCGGGTATGTGCTCAGCCTGTATCTCTGTTGATCATTCCTTAATTGGCTTTGATGTTTTCCCTGGTGTTCCTATCTCAGGGCTAATTTATTCTTTCTGATTTTAAATGCATCACACAGAACTGTTATTATCTGAATGTCACCATTCTGTAATATCCAGTCATTTTCAGATCCCTTTCTATCCCTGACCATGAAAGCCATCCTTTACCTGTCTCACAAATAGCAACAAAGGGAGAAGGAAAAGTCTTGCTTAACTGCTTTTAATTGCCATTTTCCCATGAACACAGACGATGACAAACATGCCACTCTTCTTGGTCTCCCTACTTCCATTTTCTGTTTAGACCTGAGAACCAAATGGAACCCTGATAATTTCTTTTAGATGTTGAAACAAACTCTGTTTTCATGGAGTTTTGTTCTTAAGTATCAGTGTGTTCATTGGCTCTATAGCAGAAATTAAGCTTTTTCTGGTCCATTCCCAGGCCTTTGAGGTATACCAGAAAAGATCCATAGAGGCTCACCTTCCCGGGCAGGTCCTCCTGGTATAGGGAACTGGATGCAACCATCCCTATGAACTTTCTATCCCTGGAGCCCACTGGGGAGTTCAAGGCTACTGCACTCCTTAGGGTAGTACAGGCAAGTTATCACTAGATCCTGTTTAAAGCAGTGGAGCCTCACTGTGAGCATTTAACAAAATGGAGAAAAATGTGAAAGCCAACCTTATTTTCAGATAGAAAGACCCTACTTTTTGATGTACTACATGGCTGGATTCAGCAATCAAAAGCAGAAAATTGAAAGAGACTATGTTTTTCCTTATAGACTCTAATGTTCACTCCATAGCTGACAGTAAGTTAAAAATACTTGGCTGGTGAGAAAGTTGAGAAATGGATGACTCAGTCCCTCCAAATAAAGAATCTGCTGCTGAAGCTGAAGAATGGTCAGATCCCGCAATGTGAAGTGTTGTTATTAGGTCCTCTTTTACTAGGCAAAATTCATGGTAGTGAGAAGCAGAGCCTGGATCTAGACATAAAAAACTTTGTGAAAATGACAAAAAAGTCAAAAAAACAATTCTGAAGAAAAACGTCAACTCTTCAGAAAGAACACCTAACAGAGGAATGCTTGTTACACACCTGAATGCTGTTTACCTAAACTTGCGTTTCTTTGATTGCTGGCCTCATTTCACATGCCATCACAGGGCCTGTTTATGACCCTGGACAGTGTGCTCTACCTCACCTTTTATTTTTGGCTCCCGGTCAGCCAAGGTGCTAATTGTGATTATGAATATCCCCCCAGCTATTCTTAACACACTGTTCCAATCGGTTCTCCTTGGCATTTAGAGATTAATTTTGACTTTTTTCCCAGTGCTGACACACTAGGTTCCACTGGACTGAGAGCTCCTGGTTTTACAATTAACACCTCTTCTTTTAATACCCATTTTTCTCTCTCTCACATTCACTCTCTCTTTTGGCAAATCTTCCAAAACACGATTTTTTAAAATTTTAGAATGTTTTTAGAAAAATACAGAAAAAAGGCAAAGATAGGAAAGAGAGTTCCCATATATTCTACACCCAATTTCCCATATTATTAACTTCTTATATTAGCATGGTACATTTGTCACTATTAATATACCAATATTATGAATACAATTATACTTTATTAGTATACTATTATTATTATTATTAATGAATCAAACTTCATTCCTTCCTTCATTCCTCGTTGTCTTCTTAGGCTTTTCTTAATTCCTCTTGGTTTCTCAGATTCTCCTCATTTTTGAAGATCTTGACTATTTTGAGGAGCACTGGTGAGGAATTTGGGAAAATGCTCCTCCCTTGGAGTATATTTAATTCTTTTCTCGTGACTAGACTGCTGTTATGGATTTTGGGAGGAAGATCACAGATGTATAGTATAGTGCCATTCTCATATCATCATGTTACGGTTACATACTATCAGCATGCTTACTACTATTGATGCTTACCTTAATAACCTGACTAAGGCAGTGTTTGGCAGGTTTCTCTACTGTAAAGTTACCTTTTTTTTCTAAATATATTTTTTATTTTTTAGAAAAATACTTAGATTACACAAAATGTTACACAAAAAAATAAGGGATTCTCACCTTCCCTCCCACCTTTCCCCACATTAACAACATCTTTCATTAGTGTGGTACATTCATTGCAATTGATGAATACATTTGGAGCATTGCCACTAAGCATGGATTATAATTTACATTGTAGTTTGCATTCTTTCCCATTCAATTCTGTTGATTATGGCAGGATATACAATGGCCTGTATCTGTCTTTGCAATGTCATTCAGGACAATTTCAAGTCCTAAAAATGCCCTATATTACATCTCTTTTTCTCCCTCCCTGCCTTCAGCACCTCCAGTGGCCACTGTCTCTCCATCAATGATATACTTTCTTCCATTGCTGAAATCACAATAATTCTGTATAGAATACCAGTAAGCCCACTTTAGTTTATATTTTATTCCCCAATCCTGAGGATTCTGGCATGGTGATGCTCACTACACCTCTAATTGAGAGGCGGGCTCAATCCCATAAGGCTGATGCATGGGACTCTCTTGCTTGTAGTTGCAGACTCTCTCAGATCCTTGGTATGGTGGTTATCCATCCTCACTTCCTTGTTTTCCTGAACTGGAGAGTAGGTATTACAACTCTGCTGAGGCTTAGCTGGCACATGGAGACACCAAAGATTCAAGTCTTGTGGATGGTCACCTACCAACTATAGGTTCAAATAGAAGGGACAGAAGAGGCACATATAGAGAAGTCACACTGAGTCCAACTCTGTCACACTTGGGAGCACAAACCCCCAAAAAGGGCCCACTGGCAAGGCACCTAACTCCAGAGCTATCTGACATGACTGCAGTACCTGGGTGCCTCCAGAACCCCCAGGAAGCCCACTCTTTGGGGTAGTATCTACTTTGGCAGTCTATGAGATCCTGCTGAGAAGTATATAAGTATTACCTCTGAGATGACCTCCTGACTCACTTTGAAGTCTCTCAGTCATATAAACTCATTTGTCTTTACCTTTCCCTCCTTTTATTCAAGGTCCTTTTCCAGTTGCATTGCTCGTTGGTTCTTGGTAGTAATTCCTCAGTGACAGCGAGGCTCATCCCCAGGAGTCATGTCCCATGCTGAGGGGAAGGTACTGCTTTTATATGCTGAATTTGGCTTAGAGAAAGGCTGCACTGTAAAGTTACCTTTTTAATCTCCCTTTTCATACTGTACTTTTTAGAAGGAAGTCAGTATGTACAACCCACACTTAAAGAATGGGGAATTATGTTCCGCCTCCTTGATGGTAACCTATCCACACAAATTATTTGGAATTATGCATGGGAGGTTTGTCTCTTCTCCCTCATTTAATGCTTTATTTAATATTTATTTATATGAGTACAAACTTCTAGGTATTTACTTTATACTTTAGGTTATAATCCAATACTACTTTATTTTGTTGCTCAAATATGGAGCCAACTTTTGTTTTTTAAGTTGTCTCTTTTCCTCCCTGTATTAGTCAGCCAAAGGGGTGCTAATGCAAAATACCAGAAATCTGCTGGTTTCTATAAAGGTATTTACTTGGGGGAGGAGCTTACAGATAACAGGCCATAAAGCATAGGTTACTTCCCTCACCAATGTCTATTTTTATGTGTTGGAGCAAGATGGCTGCTGATGTCTGTGAGGGCTCTGGCTTCCTGGCTTACTCTCTTCCTGGGTCTGGCTTCTCTCTGGGCTCAGGATTCCTCTCTTCCCAGGGTTTTCTCCTCTCTAGGCTCAGGACTCCTCTCTTCCCTTTTTCCTTCTCTCCTCTGTGTACTTACTTCCCAGGGTTCCAGCTTAAGACTTTAGCATCAAACTCCAACATCAGAAACCTCCAACATCAAAAACCTCTAGCTCTGTCCTTTGCCACCAAGGGTGGGGACTCAACACCCTACTAATGTGGCCCAATCAAAAAT
Organism: Dasypus novemcinctus; assembly: GCF_030445035.2. Lineage (NCBI taxonomy): Eukaryota > Metazoa > Chordata > Mammalia > Cingulata > Dasypodidae > Dasypus > Dasypus novemcinctus. Next base: position 51,791,036 of record NC_080676.1, read on the forward strand.
CCTAACCATAATTTAATCATGCCCAGAAACAGACCAGTTTACAAACATAATCCAGTATCTATTTTTGGAATTTATAACTATAACAAACTGCTACACTCCTCCATCCTTTCCCTTAACATTCTTGATCATTATAAACTGAGTAGTATGGTTTAGACTGTCTAAACCATAATCAACTAAATTATAGACACTATTTACAAAAGTTTCTTCCTAATCCCCCTGATTCTTTGCTCCTCCATAATCCCAAGACATTTACAAAAATAATTAATGCTTCAAGCCTGCAAATAGAAATGCTTCCAGCTTTAGTTAGTTGCCCAAATTCACTGGATAATTACCCTTTACTTTACTGATTTAGTTAGTTTTTACGTCTTCTGTGTAGCATCTTGAGCATTGGCATTCGATAAATATAAAATGATGAAAATTAAAATGATCAAAGCACTAGTATTCCATTTGAGAAAATATTGAATAGAAACACAGAGTTACCAAGGTATAATAAAATAATCTTTTGTTTTATATCTGGTTAGTCCAATTTGAACTTTCTATTAAACTTACAGAAGATAGAATATCATATTGTCTAAAATATCATGAAAATCTATTTTCCAGAAAGCTTTTGAAGAGAAAATGGAGATAAACATTTTGAGCCTATAAGTCTGCCACTCACTGTTAAGTTTTTCTTTACTATATATTTCAAGTTCATCCCAAGCCAGATATACCTGTGTGCCCTCATGTGATTGAGGTTCTGAATTCCTGACCATGAATATTTCCCTCTACAATTATCCAGTTGGAACCACTTGCCTAAGGAAGAAATGGCTTGTTATTATTTGAGTAAAATATTCCTGCTCTTATAATGGTTTTCACATGTTTTCCTGAGTTACCAGTCACATGTGCCATTCCATTTATTAGAAATGTAGCTTAGAAAATGTATAAATACTCCCCAGATAAAATACCTTTTTAAATGCTGCTTCACTGGTTGGCTTTTGAATCTAGTACTTAAGATTTCCTCTTTATTTAGTAGCACCCATTGGAATGCTTTCTACAATAGTGGAATTAGGTGATTAGCAAGCAATTCTTCCAGATTACTCTTATTTCACCTTGGCTGTCTTTTTTTAGGTGTCCTCCGTGTATCAAATCTATGATGTTTGCAAAGCTAGACCACTCTTTTTTTTACTCCATGGGAGATTCCTGGTTTACTTCTGCTCTCTCCTCAACCTTACAATGTTTAAGTATGCCATGTGACACATTTACCTTCTCCGTGGTGATCATTGCAATGATCATCAATTTGTTTATTTCATGGCTCATTTCACAAAGCATTTGAAAAAATGGACTTTTAGTATTTTCTTTGGGGCCCATATATTTAGATGTTATGGGACAGATATCTGTTTGCTCCCCAATGACTCTAGTAATATGTGGTAGAGTACAAGAATATGAAACCGTTTGGGTGGTGTCAGAGGTAGCACTAGGAAAAAGTGATTGCAGAGGAAATGGTACTTTCAGAGGGACCACAGGGATGGTTAAGGCTTTCTCAGCATATGAGAAGGCAGTTAATGTCTAATATAGGAGCAAAGTCTTATATTAGAGACACACGTGCCTCTGATGAAGTAGTGGAGTCATTGAGAAAGACTTCGGGCTTGGGGTCTGGTGTTTTGAGTTCCTGTTCTGACTTTGCCTCAACTGGCTGTGCAATCTGTAACAAATCACTTGACTGTCTAGACCTCTCTTGTCTCATTTGAAAATAGGAAGTTTGGATGACAATACTCAGCTCTACGGTCCTATGTGTCTATAATATATTTTGACAAATTTTCACACATATGCCTTATTGGCCAAGTTAATATAGGACTGAATTTTGTGGATATAAAAAATAAAGACATGATTGGACCAGCTCTCTTTTACTAAAGACCCAAGCAACATGAAGAATAAAATGGATGAATGTTTCCTGTCCTTCGTATGGGTGCATAGCCCTAGGAATGTAGTACATGGGTAAAACACATTTTTTTGCCTTCAAATATGCTGACATTCTTATACACAATACACAATCTTATACACAATCAGGCCCTTCATCCTCTCTGCACACCGACTTTACCCTGAAGAAAACCCAGGGCTGAAACCAAGTCTCTAGTTAGCCTTTTCTAACAGCTCCAATATTTCAGGGTTGCAGGTGTATGGAGCAGAGACACCTCAGGAGCCAAATTGAATTTAAGAGGTTTCCTAAAAGTGATAACAAATTATTATTCAGTCTATTTATCACCCACATTGCCATCTGTTTATATATATGGTGCCTCTTTACAGATACAAAAAAAGTATCGCCTCCCCATAAATGGCATGGATGTGCCACCCTGCACACCCAATTAGGGAAGGCCTCTCCCTTCCTGCAGGCTGGCACAGCCCCTGGAAATGTACCCAGTGCCATGAACCCAACAAGGCTGGCTTTCAGCCCCCACTCGTGCCCCTCAGTGGGATGCCCTGAGCAGCCATGCCAATGAGTCCATAGAGCCTTCCAAAAAGAAGGGTTCTCCAGGACTGTCTTAAAAGAATCAGTCTGTTGAGAAAGAATCTACTTCTTCATGTTTAAAAAACGGCACTATGTGTGTGAGCAGCCTTAGGATTTGGGTGACAAGGCATCCTATTTTTGTCAGATGGTCCTGGATTTTGCTACTTTTTTCCCCCTTGTTGTCCTGAGAAGTCCTTCTGAGTGACAATGTGTCCTTTTTAATAAGTCAAATCACCCCTATAAGATCCCAGCTCTTGAAATACCACTAAGGAGTGCAATGTTTCAGAATGCAGTTGCCTGTGGCACCGTCAAGCTAAGTCAGCCTGTTTCTCCACCAACACACGCTTGTTTAATTGGCCTAATGAGTCTGGGCTGATGTGGCCAAGTCATCAGTCAGGTTAGCGTTATGAGCTATTGAAAAATGGGATTAGAGAAGAGAAAAGGCATTTGGCAAATTGACTACAGGAGAGGGGAGTTGGGAAGGCTTAATTTAACAATTGGATACGTTCTTTTCATTTTTTCCCCCATGCCTTGAATGCTGATAAGTCATAACAAAACCTACTTGGATGTGCTTGCTTGCTCATGTTTCACTGGAATTCATTTTGCAGTTCCCCTCTGTTTTGATTCAAAAACGTGTTTCTCTCATACACAATAAACCAGAAATTCTACCGTATTTGAAACATTCAGGAACCAATGAATATCTGCTATTTAAAAAAGTGAAATCAAATGCATACTATCAAATGCATGTTATCCCTAGACATTTTAAAATATTCTGTGGAAAAAAATACAAAAGAATAACATAGGTTTTAACATTGACATGCATTGTTAGTCATTTAAACGTAGCTACTGTATTCCTATATCTTTAGGTTAAGTGAGTGGATTTTCTTCTATTAGAGGGAAGAAGTCCTTGGGTCTTCACAGGCCAGTGCCTGAAATTGCTTGAGACAGGCATTCTTCTCATCCTGGCAAGGCTAGAAATTGGGTGAAGTTCTCAAGCTTGACTGGTTTTCCGGTTGACTTGCTGTGTCTGAGGTAAATATGGGTACCTTGCAGTCTGGGGAGGTCTGTTGTTCATTTACAAAGATTTAGGGGCTTGCTTTTGTTTTTTAAAAGGAAAATTTGAACTTTGGTCAAACTTGTAAAATGGTTATGAATTTGCTCCTTAACTCTTGGGAGCAAAAAGTGTCACGTTTCTTTATGTTTAAAGGAATCTGGTTGCCTTCCTCCCATCCCCTGCAGAGCCAGTAGGAAATGTAATCTTACCCATTTTTGTTCTGCAACCTCCGTTGGTCCTGTTCCTTCCAGAAAATCTGAGGACAGCTTCTGGTTTTGTTGCTGAAGTGGCTCATTGAAAACTGGGTGGATCCGGTGCCACACCCCACATGCCCAACTTGGCTTCAGGACTTTTTGATCCCTCTTGGGCTATAGGACCCATGGTTTAGGTCTTAGGCCTCCCGCCATTTCATAACCTGCATGGGAGGGGGCATCAGTATCCACTGGGATAGAGTCACTTCTTTTAGAAACTTCTGAACTTTTTCCTTCAATAATAATCCAGCTGTTTATTTTACTAGTCTAATTTTAAAAATAACTATCTGTGAAAATTATTCTTCCTGTGTTGTTTTTGCTTTCTTTTCTTTTGTTTCTTTTTTCCTTTCATTTTTAAATAGGAGAAAGCATGAAGTTCCCTTTCTCATTGTTTTCCTCTTTAAAGTTCAAGTGAAAAGATAGGCTTTGTGGTTTGCATGAAATGTAAATAGCTCAAAAGGTCCCACTTCCAAGAAGTCTTCTTTAACCTTCAGACAGAAATGCTTTTCTGCTTTTCTCTACTGTATTCCTAGCAAAACTTTGAGCATGCTTTTTCCTTTTTTTTTTTTTTTAGCATACTTGTAAAATGAATTTATTGTACATACTCTTACCTCTAAGGAAAGCTCAGATTACTCCCCCTGTTCATCCCAAAAGTAAGGGCCAAGGTCAAGGACAGTTTTGGACCAAGGTTCTAATCTGAGTATTATGAGAGGAGATAGAAGAATTTCTTCACTTTGCTTGGCCTCTGGTCTTTGGAGCTGTTTGTTTGGTTCTCCTCTTTAGAGTCATTGTTTCAGGTCCTTTCATGATTCTCTCATTTATTTATTCATTCAACACATTCTCTTGAGTGCTTTACTATGTTACAGACATTGTGCAGATGCTAGGAATACAGCAGAAATAATCCAGTCAATGCTCTGTCATCCTACCTTATATTTTACTGGACTACCTCTCTTGGAACTCACATGGTACAGAGAGTTTGCACTAGGCCTGCCTGCCTCTTGGGAGGAGTTCCCTTGAAAAGACCAACTGGAAAGCAAGATCGGTCTTCAAGAAAAGTGATTTTCATCCACATTTATTCTTCTATAGACCAGTCAAAGAGCTTATAGCTCAAAGGTTGCCTGTCCCAACCCATGTGTGTGTGTGTATGCATCAAATCTTGAGCACCTGTCAGTGCATGAGAATCAGTCTTGAACTTGATAGACTGCCTGAGTCATGAAAACCAAGTACATGTCTAGCGTCATCTCTGTGATTATATCTTGTCTGGGAAGATATAATCTTCCAGACAACTTCTGATCTGGAGTCCTACCATCATCCTTTTCCTAAACCATTTCAAAAGCAAACCTAACCATCATTACACTGCTATAGTAATTTGCTCATTTTACTGTCTCCCTAAATGGATCTGGGGGCAGAGAACATGTTGACTTTACTCTGGAGAAACTTAGAGAAGTACCTGGTGCCTACCATTGTGGAATGAATGAATGTGGACATATGCTCAGGGGAAAGCAGAACAGTGCTGAAACTACTCCTAAATAGTGATTTTTAAAATCTATCTATCTATCTATCTAGCTATCTAGCTATCTATCTATTTATTTATTTATTTCTCTCCCCTTCTCCCCCCGCCCTTGTTGTCTGTTCTCTGTGTCTATTTGCTGCTTGTTCTTTGTCCATGGCACTGGAATCTGTGTTTCCTTTCGTTGTGTCATCTTGCTGTGTCAGCTCTCCATGTGTGTGGTGCCATTCCTGGGCAGGCTGCACTTTCATGCTGGGCGGCTCTCCTTACAGGGCGCACTCCTTGTGCGTGAGGCTCCCCTACGCGGGGGACACCCTTGCGTGGCAGGGCGCTCCTTGAGCACATCAGCACTGTGCGTGGGCCAGCTCCACACGGGTCAAGGAGGCCCCGGGTTTGAACTGTGGACCTCCCATGTGGTAGACGGACGCCCTAACCACTGGGCCAAGTCCGCTTTCCCCTAAATAGTGATTTTGAACTTAGGGAAATATGTGGATATAGTGTGAAAGTTGAATAAATTTTGAAATATTTTCTTTATACAAGGTGCTGTATGAGGATCTGTGGGATTACAAAATGGTACTTTGATATGGAATAAGTTTTCAAGGTGTGTGAGAGGGTTGATAGAGCATGTACAAACAACTACACTACAGGCTCAGGAGTTGTGAGGGCCTACAAAGTGCTCCAAAAATTCTGAGGAGGGAAATTTGGTTAAGACTATTCATATACTCATTTTTGAGTATTTTTAAACATCATAATAGTGGCCACTAATTTATTTATTAGTGGTATATGGGTGAAATGGGGTTCAAAGATTTGGAGTTCTTTGCCAAGAGACACATCGGTTCCAGCCTTCATGAGTACTAAAAAGTCAATCATAAGCAGAGGGAGTACAGGTTGCATGAGTCAAGGGATAGAGGCAAAGCCAGAGCCCTGTTTTTCTCTTTGCCCCTCTCCCCAGAGGCTCTAGCCCCATCTGGTACAATCAGCTGCACAGTTTTTATAACTCAGAGGGTACCACAGAGAATATAAGCTCTACTTATTTTCTGTTATCATTTTCCTCCTCCATGTTGTTCCTAAACTTAAAGGAATTTATTTTCAATTTCTAGTTTTAAACTACTCTTACTTTGTGTTGCTTTTTTTGTTCCTTTCATTCTGATTTGGGTAGCTTCATTTGGATATTTGTCCTGTTTCTGTATAATGTCCTCCATCATTCCCAAACTTGCTTTGATGATAAAAGTTCTCTCATTTGCGCAAATTCTCATATATTAAGATACCATATTTTAGATCTTTGTCTTGCATTTTCTTCCCTAGAAATTGTTCATGTTAAAGCTGTAGTGGGTCAGAAAAATCTGGCTAAATGCCATGTTATTAAAACCTAAGCACTGTGGGGGCCATTGTCTACTCGTGAGATTGCAGGGTTCCAATTTCTGAGCGGGCTGCAGCTGCCTTAGAGAGAATAAAGGCCATTATGGAAACAGTGTCACTCTGTGCCAGCATGGTAATGGGTGCCAAGACTGGAAGCAGTAACAGAGAGAGGCTGTCTTCTTACCACTGCTTTTTTATTTGGTCAAGATACAGCAGGTGGATTCTCTACACATTCATAATTTTTAAACTAAAAAGCTATAGGAAAGAAGAGAACTCATTGCCACCCCAGAAGCCATGATAAACATTCAGAAATAGCCCATCTGTGTCTGGAGCTCATTTGGAAGACACAGACGAGCTGCAGGAAGGGCTGTGACCCAAGTTAGTGGAAAGAAATGACTCTGCAGATTCTTCCTGCACAGTCTTGTGCATCAACTTCTGCTCATTTTTTCAGGGTCAGTGTTCAAAGTGACATTTGGGAGATATGCCTGACTTCTGCCTGGCTCTAAACAGATCTTTTATCCTTTGCCTTTCAGATGGGTTCAAATCTGTGGGTTAATGACAATCGCAGGCCCATAGCAAATGTTGGCAAAGATTTTTGCAAACATGAGCCAAATTTTAGTTTCATTTTAAAATGTAAAGTCAGATCTGGCTTTGAGTTTCGCACTAACATTTTCACGCAAAACTAATTTGCAGCTCTTCCAGATGGGTTTAGTGTCTATGGCATACTGCCTGGGACTCTCAAATGCATGTGGTGTAGAGGGTGGTGGCGGGGGAGGGAATAGAGTTTGTTCCTGTATATGGGGAAAGGCTTTAGGATTTATGTCAAAAAGGAGTTGGATTTTTTAAAAATTATTTTAGTAGCAGCAGTTTTATCTCAATAGTTTCTGCATTAGTAGGGGAAAATGGCAGGTAACCAACATTTACATGAATGATCCTATGTACTAGGCATTGTGCTTTGTGCTTGATATATATTATCTCAATCATTACTACTTGGCGAGGTGGGTATCCACTTTCCTTTTAATTAGGTAAATAACTTATTTACCTCTGGATCCCCAAATCACATTTTGTCTCTGCTATATATCAGATGTGCGTGTATGTGTATTTATCAACCAAATGATACTTCACTGACAAGGAGTCAAAATACTCTCCAGGCAGAGGCAGCCCCAGTTCATAGACTGGCCTTTGGACTACAGTTGTGCAGGCTGTTCATTACACGAGACTTCCTGGCTAAGGAGTAAGTAGGAACTGGAATCCAATGCGGACTCCATACACCAGTTGAGTGCTTTGGTGCAAGACTGTGTCTGCCAGTAGGACACAGTCTGATTTACTCATGTATATCAGCAGTGACCTTGCTCATGCAGTTCCCTTAAAACCGGTGAGGAACCTAAGAAAGGAACTTCAGAACCCTAGGTAGCATCCCTTCCATCCTGGTATCTTGGGATATTTGTCTCCTTATTTTCTTCCTTCTCTACTCATGTATCTTGGGACTTCTTTGGAGCTCTGTTCATCCTGTCTTCTGATTGGGCTAGATTGGAAGGTGGCTGCATTGGGAAGTACCTGCTTTCCTCAATCTCTCTCTCTCTTTCTGTCTCTCTCTTTCTCTCCATTACCTATTGGGACTGGGAAGCTGATGCAGGTACCCTTACTCTCTTTCTAGGCATTGCTCTTTATACTTAGATGAATATTCATTCATGCTATTCTTCTCATAAAGAACTGCAAGCCTGGCTAGGAAACCATGAAAGTTTAAACTGCTGCAGCTTCAGACTTGGGGAAATAATTTAAAGGGAAATGTGATTGAAGAGTTATCTTTCTGTTCTTAAGCAAATATGCCTAGCTAGATAGGTAAATGTGTTTTTAAAAAAATTATGAGGAGGGAAGGACAAATATTTATTGAGCATCTCCTTGAACAGAATACATAAGAAATTAAGATATGAAAATGGATGTTAAACTTAGTTTTAAAAGATGTAAAAATGACCAGTATCATTAACTCATATGTAATCTAAGTGTTGGGAGGCAGGGGGCCTCAGGACACCAGATGTTTTCTCTTGGCTCTGATGTGTGTGCTCCCTACACTCTTGCGATGTTGGCTGAGCCCTGGTCCTCAGCTTCCTTATCTGCAAATGAGACTCCATCCTCTGTATCTTCTCCCAGTCTATTGTGTGCATGGAATAAGATAATGGGTATGCAATACTTTAAAATGTGTAAGGTTTTTCACACATTTAAGGGTTTATTGTTCTTATAAAAAAAGATTAAAAGAGTTATGATGATTTCTTTTGAAATACAGTTTTTATTTTTACATTCTTTCTGTGAGAAATGAGGAAAGTAGAGAAAGGTATAAATAAAAAAACCCTCAAACGTCAACAACCCCCAGAGATAAACACAGTTAATATTTTAGTGCATGATTTTGAAGTCTTTTATAAATTTTCGTTAATTTAGCATAGCTGAGATACTACTGTGTATACATTTTTAAACCTGCCTTTTCATCAAACTTTATCAGTTTAAAGAATTATAAGAAGCACATGGACAACTATTTTCCTGCGCTATCAGTAAATATCAGCTTTAGAAAAGACCAGGGATTTTGAGCAATAGCATTTTGTAATATGACTTACGTTGGATTTATGCATGATATCAAGGTATTTCTGTAGAGTCATTTCATTAATTAATTAATTAATTAATTAAATTTACTACCCCCCTGCCCCATTGTTTTGCACTTGCTGTCTGCATTGTGCATCAACTTGCTGTGTGTTCTTCTGTGTCTGCTTGTCTTCTATTTAGGTGGAATGAGGAACCAATCCTGGGACCCTCAGAGTGGGATAGAGGTGGTCAATTTATTGTGCCACCTCAGCTCCCTTGTCTGCTGCATCTCTTATTGTCTCTCCTTTGTGTCTCTTTTTGTTGCATCATCTGGGCTGTACTAGTTCTCTGTGGAGGCCTGCGATCCGTGCGGGCCAGCTCGCTCTGTGGGCCAGCTTGCCTTCACCAGGAGGCGCTGGGAACAGAACCCTGGACCTCCTATATGATAGACAGAAGCCCAATTGCTCGAGCCATGTCTGCTTCCTTCTGTAGAGTCATTTAGATTCAAATTCAGAGTGTACTCATTTTCTCTAATCATTTTTAAGATTTTTAACCTAAAAATGCATGTTGAGGCTTACAAATTGCATCCTTTCTCTGGAATTGAGCAACTCAAATAATATCCTAACTGGAATGATAATATATGCAAATATTGAAAACCCTGGTTGCTTTTCAATACCATTCTCCCTGGAAATAAAATTTTAAATACATGGGGATTGTTTTCAGGTATTCAGGAAGAAATCCTCTTTCAAGGGATTATAGAGAAAATGATTACCTGGAAATTTAACTCTTTTGTAAACTGGACTTTTGTGGGGGGTTGGGGTATGAATGCTTCTCAAGGCATTGAATTCAAGGCACACTGGGAGTTTCAGATTATGTATGCCTTTCAAAAAAATCTCCATTTCCTATGGCCACTCTTGTAAATACACATTGCCTTCTTTGGACTCTTTGTATCATTTTGTTTCATCCCGCATGGTTAATCACATCATTATGCTCACGATTATATAAATTGTATTAGGTGAGACATGATGAAATTAAAATTTCCTAATTGTGATGAAATGTAAAATAGCAGAAATAGCAGCATATCTTTCCTTTCAGGCAATCTCTTTTTTCTTTTTTGAAATAAAACCAGTGCAATGAAGGTAATTACAATCCTAACTCTGCTAAAGTTTTATTTTATCAGACCTTCAAGATTGTGTGCTTCTTCCACCATATCGTGTCCCCTCCCCCCATTCCTATTCTCTGTCAGGTTTTAACAAGGGAAAAAAAATCCTCACAAAGCTATTTAGAGGGTGAGAAAATGTGAATCCCTTTATTAATGGCGAGTTGCATAACAAATGCCATGGGGTTGGTAGGTTTTATTGCATCTGTTAAATATTAACAGTATTCGTACTTTGAGGTATTGTTGACGCGCCTGGATACCACACAGCCAATCATAAAAAAACAGGTTTCCATGGAAGCAGTATCAGGGATTCATTTCATTCACAATGAAATCCACACAGCAAGACAAATCTATAAAAATAACACATGTAAAACTGAAGCAAACTATTTTTGGGTGTTTGTTCTGTGCCTTTTGGTGTGTGTGTCTGTTTTCCATTAAAAAAAATAATCTAAAAATATCTGGGCAATGAAGATAGCTTCCAAATATCCTGGAGTTCTTACCCCTGCATCACTGCTTGTTCTTTCGGATGTGCTTATTACCTATGTACTTGAAATGCTCAACACCCTTCCTTGTTTACATTTTTGAAGCCAACATTTTAAACCCAATTTTGAAATGAAAAACAGAATATTTTATCTAGTGAGCACACCGTTTTAAAGGAAATTTATATACCAGTGATAAGGAAAGAAAAAAAAAATCAATGATTTTTTATTCTCCTCTTGAAGGGCTTTAATCCTCACAAGCATAACTTTGTGTTAGGTCTTTAATTTATGGTAAAAACTGAAGCTCAGAGAAGGCAAGTAACCTTTTCAAGTTTGCACATGTAAAATGTGGTGGAGAATGATTTTCAGCAGAGATTTGTCTGACACTAGGTGCTATAATCTTAAATTAATCTGTCATGCTTTTATTTTCATGAGGTAGAATATTGTTATTACTTTATAGTCACTGGAGTAAAAACCCATCTCTCTCCCTTGTTCATCCATTTAACATCTATCTATCTATCTATCTATCTATCTATCTATCTATCTATCTACCTATGTTTATCTATCATCTTTATTGATCTATCATTTACCTATTCTATCAGTCATCTAATCTATCTATCCTCATATATATATATATACACATACACACATATATGCCTATTTATACACATACGCAACACGCTAAACCACACTCTCTTTTGTCATTTCTCTGCTCTTTTAACAGGCTTTTTGCTCATAGGTCTAACACAGCACTTATTTAACTGTAACAATTATGTTTACCTCTTTCCTCATGGGCTAGACCCTGACCTCCTGATGATCATGGATGGTGTTGCATCAATCTGGATAGTTCTTCGGGCTAGAGTCTTGCCTGGAACAATTACTACACTCTATAAGCATAGTTTTGATGGTTTGAAGCTGTATGTACCCCAGAAAAAAGCATATTCTTAAAGTTAATCCATTCCTGTGGGTGTGCTTTCATTGTAAATAGGATCTTTGGATGAAGCTACAGTAGTAAAGTGTGACCCCCCTCATTCTGGATGGGTCTTAATCCTCTTAAGTAGTCCTTTGCTCTTACTGTCGTCCTTTATGAATGAGACAAATTCAGAAAGAGAGAGAGAGAAAGCCATGGAAGCAAAAAGCTGACATCAGCGAAACCCAGGAGAGAAGGGAGATAACAACGGATGCCTCCGTGTGTCTTGCCATGTGACAGAGGAACAAGGATGGGTGGAGGTTTTCAGGAAGAAAGCATTGCCTTGATGATGCCTTTATTTAGACATTCTCACAGTCTCAGTTGTAAGCTAATAAATTCCTGTTGTTAAAACCTAACCCATTTCATGCTTTAAGCAGTCTAGGAAACTAAAACAATAGTTGATTTAGAATTTACCAGAGTTTGAGCGACAAACAAGGAATTTTTACAGAGACCTTCAGTGAAAGCAAGACTGCACTGGGGCTGGGCTGAAGGTGTAGGAGAGAGGAAAACTTTCCACTGCTGTATTTCCTGAACTAAGAAGTTTGCATCAGATAAGTGCTCAATAGAGATTTCTTGAATAAATCACTGAAATAAATATCTTGAAGCACTTCAGAAGTATAATACTTCTTATGTTACACTAAGAATATGATAACATATCCTAAACATGTTAATTTAAAACATGTTTACCTAATTGGTATTTGTTAAAACAGGTCCTCTAAAATAAAAAATACTCTAGATATTTGAAAGTAACCTAGAGTATTAAAAAATAATCATCCGCCATTGGTCGTTTCTTTCTCCATTATTCTCAATTCTTGATCTTGGTTAGCTGACACACTAACACTTCATCTATTGGCTACTATTGAGAAATAAGGTGCTTTCAGCATTTGGACTTTTAAAAATGCATTTTATCTTGCAAGGCTTTCTGAAAGCCATTCTTAATAGACGTTTACTTGGGTGCATTATTCTTTTAGCTCTTTTAATCAAAAGAGTTTATCAGATGTGACCTAATCTTTCCTTTAGGACTCTGCACCATCCCTCTGACCATTATTTGTAAAATGTAAGGCCCTAGAGTGATGCTTTCAGGTGTCAGGGCTCATAAAGGATAACACCTGTCTGCTTGGCTTCTCTTTTGAGTCCTCCTCTCTATCTATCATTTGCCCTGGTTTCCCCAGGGTTGCTTCATACAGTCAACTGCATGTTTAATTTCACCTCCTCTGTTAGCTGAGAGTGATGCATGGGTTTCATGGGGTACCAGATAAGCGAGCAAGTTAAATCAGCCACTTTCAAGTGAACCCAATAACATATCAATTAGTTCTGGCCTAAAGGCTTATCCTCCTCTATGGAGTACAGTGAATGAGCTTGGATTTATGTACATTCCTCATCAGCACTAGAGTCTTTTTTGTTGTTGTTCAATTCAAGAGGAAAAAAAAAAACTATTTGGTTAAGTTTCTAGAGAGCTGAATGCTAAATATATATAAACAACTATAATTTGCAACAAGTACAATAACCTATTCTTATTTCAAAGAAAATCATTTTCAAGGTATCCTCCATGAGGACTGTTTCTAGGAATAGTGACTCTACATGTGCATGAATATATGTATATATACACATAGGAATATACGAATATGTGTATGAAATAACTTATACTCTATATTGTATCTGAAGAGATTTCAGGCCAGGAGACTGAGAATGGGGAAAGAAAAATGGGTAAAACTCGTGGGCTTACATTAGAGTTGCCAACACTTACACTTTCCTTTTAACGTGCCAGCCTGGTATTGTGTAGTGTTTTTTAGACATCGACGCCTTTAAACTGTTCAGTGGATTGAGATAAAATGTCCCTCCTTTAGCCATGAGTAACTGCGGAAGTTGGTGTAGGTGGGTCACGGTTGCAGTCTTGGGGAAGTTTAATTTGATTCTTTAGACTCTCTGGCCAAAATGTTTTCAGAAGTGTATGGGAGGAACACCCCGGACCACTGCTATGTGTTTTCAACTATTGATTTATAAGAAGCTTTGTGAAATAACCAGAAATAAAGCAGTCAGACCAGTCTGCAGGGAAATGACTCAGGCACCCTTTCAGAGAGAGATCAGCTGATGAAACGGTTTTCTTTCTGACTGGCTTGTGGCCGAGGTTTTGCCATGAGAGGTCTTTTGGGGTTAATTCCACCAGGACAGTTGCTGTTTTTAAAAGGGTTTGATAGTCAGGCTGCCCTATCTGACAGAGTAGCTGCCTCCCCCGGTGTGATTTAAAGGCAGGGAAAGTTCAGCCTGCCGGGTGATCTCCTCCCCAGTGGCCTTGCTTCACTTGAAAATTTCCATGATTAGAAACACTCCATTGGGTAAATGCCTTATGTCCAGAAGGCCCCAATCCATAAGATTCTATTTTACCTGAATTTATCATTAATGCACTTTCTGAAGACAGGAGCAGATTGATGAGTTACGTAGCTCTTACCAGCCAAGAGCAGAGCCTGGATGACTGGATACACGATGGCTACATTTATGAAAAGAAAATTGGAAGCTGGAAGTGTCCTGGGAAGTCTTGGGCAGTAAGGGGTCAGGGAGGAGTGTGTGAGTGGCAGGGAGTAAGATATCCAGCTGTGAGAGAAAAGGCAACACATTTGCTGGCCACAGGAGGATGAGAAAAGGGGAGGAGACGGGGTATGGGCCACTTCACAGTTTTGCCCATAGTTGGTTCTGCTTTTTGAAGTGACACATATATGCCTTTGAGGGAAGAAACCAGATCTTTTACTACAATTGACCTTTTCCAATTCAATAATTTTAAAGTAATAACTTCCTTGGTTTCCTGACTCAACATCCCATGTAAATAGATACATCCTTTTGACCTCTGCTTGATGGCTCATCTTTTCTCTTGAATCTGAGATCATACCAATTTCTAACTAATAGCACTTAAAGAAGATCAGCATTCAGTGTGTCTTGTTTGTCCTGCTCAAAGCTTGCATCTTAGTTCTAGATTCATTTTCTATTGACTATGGAGGCCCCGTGTGCTCACTTTGCATCTAAGATGTAATAATTAAATCTCAACTCCATTTGTTTATCTATTCCCCAAATGTTTATTGACTATTTGGTAGGTGTCAGGTACTGTGCTAGGCACTAGAAGAAACCCAAAGTTGAATTAAACATGGTCCTTGTCCGTGAAAAGTTCCCTCTAGTGCTGGAGAAGTTGCCTTGGCACTCTGCTGAGTTCCTAAGGTCTCCATGACTGGAGGAGGAACCCCCATCACCTCTACTCTCTTCTCTTCCCTGAAAGTTCCTTGGCGGATTGCTCTGTGCTTTTACTGACAACTGCTTGCTGTTAAGAGAATGACTGACAATAAAAGTGGCTATAGATACCAGCTCTGTCTGTACTGCTTTGATCCCAAGGTTAATTTTGAAGATTTTTTAAAAAATTGCACATTAGAAGTGTTACCACTTCACTAAATTTCCTCTACATTTTTATTTGTGATCTATAATGTTTTCAGTGGGCGTTTTAAGAAAATGCAAGCAAAATACCCCATCCTTGCTCTCTGAAGCAACCTTTCCCCTCTCTAACCCACAGTGAATTTTCTCTTCACCTTGCTCAGAGAGGGTTTCTTTCTTTCTTTCCTTTTATTTTTCCTTTCCCTCTTTCTTTACCTTTTTCCTTATCATAGTAAGGTAAATTCAATGAAAACCATCGGAATATCTTTGTAGAAAAGATGGCTAATGTTTCATTAAAGATGAATTCCTCCTATCCCCAGGGTGAGTTGTGGCCAGGAATCAGCTTCCCAGCTGGGCACTATGTTTCTCAGCCCTTGTATCTATGTGGTTACCTCTAACTGATGAAACGAGAGCAGAAGAGATGTACGCCACTTCCGGGCTGAAGCGATGAAGAAGTAGAAGGTCTCTTCCTGCCTTTTGCTCCTGTCCGTGAGTTTCAGCTCAGGGCTCCTTGGACATGGGAGTAATGTCGTAAGATGGGTCCCTGGAGGACAGCGACCTCCCATTTAAATGTACCCATTTATGGGGATGAGAAATAAACCAAGGTTGTGTCAAGCAACTGAGAGTTGGGGACTTAACTAGTATTTCTTAACTAATATTGTTTGGTAGTACAAATCACACACCTAGTACTTGAGGTGATACAAAAATGAGTGTGACATAGCTCTTGCTTCACAACCTAGGAGTTTGAAGGAAAAATTGCAAATGATTTTCATACAAGACAGGTTTAATGCCTTCAAGGGGAAATTTAATAAGACTCTGCATTGCAAGCGACAGGAATCCAATTTGAATTAGCTTTGTCAAGGGGGGAATTTATTAGCAGGATGATCGTATTATTGATAGGAAGATTGGAAAACCAAGCCAAGGGTTGAGCAAGTATGTAGTTGGCTTCAGGAACAAATTCTGAGTTAGATGCTGCTAGGACTCACTACTTACCCTTCAGTTATGGTCAGAGGAGTTGGGTCATGGGAGAAAATGGCAGTTGCTGTGGACAACAAAGTCCTAGAGTTGGGGGTCTGGGAGGAATAATACTCAGAAATAAAGGAAACCTCTTTTATTCTCAGAAGAAAAGAAAGGGTATTTAGCACACAAAATAATTGGTTTCTTCTACAGGAGTAATTATTTGCTAATTCAACTTCCGTATTTTATTTCATTTTATTTTGGTTTGGCTTAGTGTGTTTTGCATTGTTAACATTTCCTGTTTTTATGTCTGGCATCTAGCTTCTGAGCTTGAATTAGATCTTTCTTCTTAGTTCCTCTGTTCCTCCCCTCCCAACCCTAAACAATTCCTTGTATATAGTAGGGCTTAACTAATATATTTCTATTGGCTGAGAGAATGTAATTAGAGCAACATGGTAGACTCAGGTCTCTTTATATTGTCTCAAACCCAGATGTTTTCTTATTATCCCCTCTTCCTGCTCTTCTACATGAAACTTCAGCTCCAGCCAGTCAGGGCCTCTGCACAGGACTTTCAAATAGCCACGTCTGATATTTCTTTGGTGTTCTCCCTGCTTCTGCTCCAGTTGGGGCCTGGCTGCCTCCTCCCATCCAGCCCAAACCCTAGCGTGCCTTACAAAGTCCAGGGCAAATTCCACTAGCTCTGGGAAGCCCTCTCAGTCCACCACACTGCACAGTTTACCTCCCCCTGCAATTTCACCACTTGGTATTACCTAACGGTTAGGAAGCTAGTTCCATTACATTGTCCTGGTAGAGTTTTACATTGTTAAATTACTAACTAAAAACATTTATTTCAATTTTAATTTTTTCTCCAATTAGATCGTATACTCTTTGAAGAACAGGAACAATATTTTATATGCTCCATAATGTCTGACAAAATCTCAACTGCTAGACTGTTAATAAGTCTTTGCTGATAGAATGAATGCATTTTTATTTTCAGATCAAGAGAGTTTCTCATAAAGGAGATAGGTAAGAATCACTAAACATTCTTATTAGTACAGTAGTTTCTTAAATGAATATTTTTCCCTTTATTTTTAGATTAAAGGGATCTGCCAAATGGTTGAGTGGGATATAATACTCTAGACCTTTTTATTTTTTTCTCAAAGATGCATCTTTAGAGACAAGGAGACCTATTATACAGGGAAATTCCCAAATCAGACTGCCTATTGACACTGCAGAGAAACAGCTTCTATGGAATTGCAGATGGATAATCGTTAATTAGACTGCTGCCCTGTGTAGTGGTGGATAGTGCATGTGGTAATCTGAATGTGATACGCACTAGAAGCACAGGATGTGTGAAAGGAAGTGAGAAAAAGCTAGGTTGGGGAAGATGAAGAGCTATCGCTGTTTCTGACAGGATGCAGTGTGTGAAGATTAGAAAATACCTAGGCTCTGAACCAGGAGGCTTTAAATATTTGAAAACAAATTCACCTCTCTGTTTCCTTACCCTCAGCTGCATGGCACACCATCTGCTTCCAGGATTCTGCCACCCCCGCCCTTCCCCATCTTGTGCCTTCTGGAATCCCCGCTCCCCTCACTGGTTTCTCTTTGGTTATGGTGCAAAGGGTAGAGACTATTTCTTGTCACAAAACTCTGCAAAAGCTCACAAAACTCTGTAAAAGCTCTGCCTGAAGTTGGAACTAGAGATGACATATTGCCTCTCAACTTCCTCTTCTCAAAAACTGCTTTTATTAATTGCTAAACATGTGACAGGGAGTTTGATATTTGGACAATTTATAGAATAGTGAAGAGTTAGAACAAGAAATGGCTTACGAGTATATCTTGTTTTGCTCCCAATTTAAAGATAAAAAAGCCTCAAGTCCATGTAGCAAAAGAGGAAAAGAAAGCAAGCAAGCCGAGCTCAACACTAATGACTATAATCTTACAACTAAAATATACATCTTAAATTTTGACATTCAGTTTTAAATTAGTATTACAAATCCAACAAATAAAATAATCACCTAGAGACCAGAGTGTTATTGGCTTCGGATTCAGTTTACTTGGTTTGCTAATATATTAATGTATGAACAGGTCCTGAAACAAGGAAAGAATGGTCAAAGTCTCTTTTCAAAGAAAACCAGCCTTTAACTGAATTTTAAAAACCATGTGCCTTTATTTTATATTGCTATATATTAAAGTGGTTTAGTATTAGGGAAAATGTTCTATATTTGTATTCTTCTCAAAGGCCCTAGGGGAAAGTTAGAAGACTGTTAATTGATCATGGTTTAATGCAAATAGTTACCACATTTTTTTTCTTTTCTAGCAACAGCAGTTAACGTTTATTGGCCTCATATCATGAACTGGGTTCTTTGCTTATGTTACCTCAGAAAGTCCATTGAGTGAGGTGTCATTTATTATTTCAATTTTACTCATGTTAAGACTGGCGGGGGAGGGGGGCGGGGAAAGGGGAGAGAAATAAAAAATTAAAAAAAAAAACAAACAAAAAACTGAGGCTCAGAGAGTTTACCCAGCTTATAAGTAGGGAAGCTAAGATTTGAATCAGTTTATTAACAATTGTTAGATTGACTCTAGGTAAAGCTCTGTTGGAGTCAGGGAAATATCATCTCTTATCTCTCTAGTTTTTAACCCAGGAGCACACTGAATCTATCAAAAGGGCTAAAGAGGGACTGTCCTTTTGAATGACACTGGATGAAAAGGAGAATATAGTCAAGTACAGAGATGCGTACCCCTTTTGGAGACATGTGGCTTTGGACAGAATTAGGTAGTTGTGGCTTTCTTTGGCAATTCTGGTACTTCCAGGAGACTCAGAGTCTAATAGTTTCTACGTGCTATTCAGATCAAGAGAAGAACAAGGGGCTGATTTTGATAAATATTAACTGTGGTTTCCACTTTTATAATATTTCCCTATTTTCTACCTTTTAACTCCCTGCAAAATGAATAAGCATGGTGAATGCCTGGATTTTTTAAGGCTAGTCAAATATTCTGTCCTATTTTCCTCCAGAGTCCTGAGAAGCCAATATTTCGGCATTCAATCTCTTAGCTTAAAGAGAGTCTAAGGGCAGTCCCAGAAGCCACACAAAGATTCATCTGGAAATACTAGGTTTTGATTTTTGATTTGGAAAATATCATAGGGTAAGAAACAGTCTTCACACATTCCCCTTTAGATGGGAATCTTAGACTTAGACTTAGTTATAAGAACACATGTCAGTTTTGGATCCAGAAGGCTCTGGTGCCACTGCTCATCTCCCCTGCAATCGTGGTGCATTGCAAGTAGGCTGCAGGAAGTTAGCACATCTCCCTGGGGAGCGGGGGCTTATTTATAGGCACCTGGAACTCAAAAAAAATTAAGAACCAAGTCTCAATGCTTTGTTAATCATAATTAAGGCCCAACATTTGAATCAAAACAGTGTTTCCAGAACCTAAACTCCTGTGTTAAGTAACTGAACCAGGTTCTTTTATGGTGCCAGAGCCTCTTTGAGGAGCTCTCTTAACTAGGTTATTTCAGGGTAATGAGGACATCTGTGGCTTTTGGCTGAGTCAACCTACAGTGCTGCATCCTCTCAGTCCAGATAAACACAGGGGCAGGTGGGGGTGGGATTGGAAGGCAGTGCCAGCTCCACCAGGTCATCAATGGCCAGGGTCCAGGGTGAAAGCCTGAGCAGTTACCTGGTTCTCCCCTTCATTCCCCCTTCAAGGCCAAAGAGGAGGGTGATGGAAAATCAGGTGGGCTAAAGTAGCTAATAACCATACCTAACACTTACATACTACTGCTATGTACCAGGCGCTCTTCCTTAGTCCATTGACATTTTGCCTCATTTAATACTTAAAACTACCCTATGAGGTAGGAACTTTTACTGTCCCAAATTACAGAGAAGGAAATTGAAGCACAGAGATGCTCAGTGACTTGCCCAGTGTCACAAAGCTGGGAAGGTGCAGAGCTAAGAATTGAACCTGGTTGGCCCAGGAAAGCGATGGCACTGAACGCCCTTCTTTGGTCCCTGGGCCCTGGGGGCTAAGCTGAGCCATACCTCCTGGACTGTGACCCCGCATGTCATTTCACAGGGTCCTGTGGCCTGGGTCAGCAAGACAGAAGACCCGGCTGTCTTGCAGACCACTCTGTAGCATGATGGTAGCATGCTCATGGTGCACTGCCACGCCATGCCCACCACTCCAGCGGTGCGGGAGGTCCCTTCCTCCTGCTGCTCCCTGGCGGGGCCAGGACTTCTGGCAGAGCACCCAAACCAGGCTGAGCGCTTGCCCAGGACCATAGAGGACGTGGCAGAGAGGCTGCTGATGCCTTTCCAGCCGAACAGGCACCATGCTCACCCCTCCTGCAAGAACTCTGCCAGTTTTCCTCGGCTCAGCATGGGAGAAAAGTTGAGGTTTTCGGCAATTCTTTGTTGCCTTTGAACATTGAGTCTTATTCTGGAGAACTTTGGGTTGCAGCATTTATGTGGCACAATGTGTCTAATGAACTCTGAAAGGTCAGTCTGTTCTTAGAATAAAAGTCTTGCGTTCTTACTGTAGGCATGGCCCCAGTGGCTTTTTATTTATTTATTTATTTATTTATTTATTTATTTATTTATTTTATCATGAAGAGTGTTATTGGGGGGAAGTGGTTGGGTGGGGGCAGTGGGGGTGAATGGAGACCTCATATTTTTTTTAATGTAATATCTTTTTAAAAAATGAATAAATTGAGTAGAATTTGGGAGGAAAAAAAAAGTTTATCGTGAAGAGTACCTGAAAGAAGAAAAAGGAAAGAGCCAGGCATCTGATTAAGGACTTTTTTTTTTAAGATTTATTTTATTTATTTCTCTCCCCTCCCCCCCCACCCCAGTTGTCTGTTCTCTGTCTATTTGCTGCGTGTTCTTCTTTGCCCACTTCTGTTGTTGTCAGCAGTACAGGAATCTGTGTCTCTTTTTGTTGCGTCATCTTGCTGTGTCAGCTCTCCGTGTGTGCGGTGCCATTCCTGGGCAGGCTGCACTGTCTTTTGCGCTGGGCGGCTCTCCTTATGGTGTGCACTCCTTTCACGTGGGGCTCCCCTATGCGGGGGACATCCCTGTGTGGCATGGCACTCCTTGCGCGCATCAGCACTGTGCATGGGCCAGCTCCACACGGGTCAAGGAGGCCCTGGGTTTGAACAGTGGACCTCCCATGTGGTAGATGGATGCCCTAACCACTGGGCCAAGTCCGCTTCCCTAATTGAGGATATATTAATAGTTCTTAAGTTGGCTGTGCCTGCTTTCTGGGAAGAAAGAATGCTTGACAGGAATGCTCAAAAAGCAAAGTGTGTGTGTGTGTGCATGTGTGTGATTGTTCCGTTCTGAATTTGAGGTCGTTTTTGCAGGGTCAGTGGGCAGCTGGTTTGCGCATCAGGTGGGACTGAAGAAGGTACAGTGTGTAGGTTCCTGAGTGTTCCAAGGACAGAGTCTTTGTTCAAGGGGTATAGCCTCCTCTTTTGCAAGGTTTGCCCCCTCAGTTGAACCTCCGAGTTTCTGTAGGCCTAGCTGAATGCCCCAGTTGCCCAAAGGTCCATCTCACAACGGGAAAAGAGAGCAGGGTTGCTCTCTCAGTCCTACCCTCTTTCCAAAAGAGCAGCACCAAATGCCACCCTCAGATCCAGGGTAGAGGTAAAGCCTCACAAAGAGATCCCTCCACTATGGGTGTCAGGACTTTGGAGTCCTGTTGACACACAGCTATTCATACACATCTCTGTATATGGAAATGTATGTGTGTGTGCACACATATGAATGCTTACATACATATAACTGGAAGAACTGGTTCCATGCTTATGTAAATAGAACCAAAATGGGTGACAGATACTTCCCTTTAGAAAGGGATTGCAAGAAGAAGAACTATTTAATGAAAATGACAAAAGAAGAACTGAGAATCAGTGCTTTCAGTTTCTTTGGTGGAAAGTTGTTTTTCCACCAATAATAATTATCTATTATTACCGTACTGGCTGGTCTCAGGTAGAGTTCTTGGAGTACCCCTGAATTTAGTTCTGTGTTTTGGATGCTTTATTAACTGTATATGGCTGACACTTAATTTTATTACTAGAATTTGGTAAACAACAGATTACAAGCTCTTCTAGCTCCCTCCTCCTCTCTGGACCTCATGCCTCCTGACTCCCTTCTGCTCTCCCCACCTTGGCCCCGGAGACAAGAACACTTACTGCTTTGTTTTATGGCCATCCTGAAAATAGACATCCGCTCCTGCATAGTGTAGTATACAGAATTTTAATGAGCACAAAGCAAGCAGCTCAGGCCTTCATTCTGATCTGAGAAGGGTGACGTCAACCTATCCAGGAAATACTGAATTGATTTTAAAATTGTTCTGAAGATGAATAAATCGGCGGGTCTGTGCATTAGCAAGAGAACACCCACTTCCCCTCACACCTCCCTGTTTGTGAGTCTCAAAATCAGGTTTTTTTCGTTTTTTAGAAACCACTGAATATATACTCTTTCAAATACAGATTTGAGGAGCAGGGAATGCTGATTTCCTTTTTAAGCCTGAATTCTGTAACTTGTTATCCTAGACTTAAAACTGTCAGACATATTTAGCTTCCAATTTGAGTGTTTTCCTTCTAATTCTAGGATTTGGTTCATTTATTAAAACTGGGAATTTTTCTTTTGTGTCATCTCTTCTGTCCTTCTGTCTCCCCATCCCCCTCCTAAGTGTTTCTGGGAGCACATTTTAGTGCTTCAGCATAAAGAACACTATATAATGTTTCTTTGTTTCCCATTCTGCTCTAGGAAATGAAAAACCCTAATAGCTGGCATGGAAAAGCTGGCATTCTGTGCTATTGGCATGAAAAGACAAAATTCAGCTAGACATTGTCTAATGTAAGCTAGAGAAACTCACCATACTCACACCCAAACAACCAACAAAACCACAACCCCGAAGCATCACAAAATAAACAAGAACCCCTCCCCCAACCTTCTAGGCTATGGTTAGTTTTTACATTGCAGGCATTTGCTTTCCTTTTTGCAACTGTCTTTGCAGTTTTCTGGTTTTGCTAATGATTAATGAGTTAATTAGTTAGTAAAGATCTCTAAAGTTCCTTGAACTACAAACATACTACTTGCTTCAAGGTTGTGGTTATCTAACTGTAGGAGATCATTTAATTCCCAAGCTTCTTATTAAACAAACAAACAAACATTTAAGCCATTTAAATTTCAACTGCAGTGACTTCAGAAATTTTGTAAACCCTTTTTCTAACTAACAGACTCAATGTTTTAACATTTTGCTTTTTAGTTGATTCCATGGATGCTTTTCTACTGGAGATATTTACAGAATAAATATCCTCTGGCAATACGCTAACATTCCTGAGGTTTCTCTGCTCCAGCGCCCCTCCCCCCTGCCCACTCAAGCAAATATAGCCATCTAATCATTTGTTAAGCTCTGTGAGGTATACAAAGAAACATATACCCTAGTGTTTACAATAGAGCTTACAGTACACATAAAGCAATAATTCATAGTATAAGACAGAATTTGATATGTCAAGTAAGTAGTATACACTAATCAACATTCTGGGAGTAAAGAGAAAGAGTTCATTGTCGGTTGTTGTAGCTCTCAAAGAAGCCCAAAAGAAGACACTGAATTTCAGATTAGTCTTGGAAGGGTTCTTAGTCTTTGTGGAAGTGGCATTCATTCTATGTTGAAGGAGAACAGTCAAATGCAGAGGTTGGGTACACCTGATACACACTTAGAAGTTAATGCATAGGCAAGCCTGAGTTTACTGCTGGATTCAGTCAAGGTTAAGATAAATTTGGAAAGAACACTGCAGTAAAGGACACCTTATAATACCAAGTTGAGGAAAATCATGTTTAACTTATTAATAAATAGAAATTTCATAATACCTAGAGTTTTCAAGAGAAGAAATCATTAAAACCTTTATTTCAGCAGTTTGAAAATGGTAGAGGAGAAATCTTGTTTGGTAAAACGATTACCCACCTCAGAGTGCTAGAATTATACTATGACAGAACAAAAGGTGAAACAGTACTCAGACTGCCTAGTGTTGGAGTCGTATTTGCTTTTTCCTTCTTTTTCCAATAATTACAAGTGGGGGGGAGGGGAATCAAGTAGACAAATCTGTCAGAATTCTTTCCACGTAGCAGTGTTCAATACATGCTGGATGGATATATGAATAAATAACCATTTGGTTGATGGACCCAATAAAATGAACGAGAGTCGTCATGTAAAGCCTGGAAGGAAATTGCCTTTATATAACTCACTTTCTGCTTCATTAAAGATTAACTCATTTTTATCTACATATGACTTGAGACTGGACAAGGTAACCAATCCTTTTTATTCTACATTTGAAAGACAAATGAAGAGTACAGAAAGCAAACAAACTAAAACAAACAGAAACAGAAAACCAAACAAAACAAGAGCTTGACATATCCCACATGTTAACAAACTAAAATAATGTATTGTTGATTGGTTGTCCCTCGGGAAAAAGTAGCTAAACAACCTCTTGAAGAAGGACATTTAAATGTTTTCCAGGTGGCTTTTACTCTGTCAGAATCCATTATGCTGAATGGGGATATGTATTTACAGGCTGCTAATACTCAGTTGATAAGAAACCATATCTGAATTATTTCTAAGTGTCCTGAGAGCCCAGAGGTAGCTAAAAGCATCTCTGCTTCTATGTCATTTTCAATCAATTGCAGCTGTTACCTGAGTTGTCATTTACCTATAATCAGGAACAGTACTTGAACCTGAATTAAGTTCCAATTTCTTTGCACTTTAAATTCAGCAAAACAGTGAAGACTTTAAAAAATAGTCAATATTACAATGCAACAATTTGCTTTTTAATGAGAGTAATATGTTTTGGACAAATTATTCAAGAGCCAAAATTGATTTTAATCTTGGTTAATTTTCTTTTGACTGTACCTTCAATAGGATTTCACTATTAGAACTAAGATATAGTTCTTATATTGTTGCCACTTGCCAGCTATTCAGTAAACTTGAAGAATATATACTCGGTCTTAGATTATTTTTTACTATTAAATATGACCCATTTTTATTATGCAGATTCTTTCTGAAAGGTGAAATCCTTGGGTTAATCTTAGGAACTGGATTCAGTTAAGCCACGTAACTACTCAGAATTTCAGTTTCTTAACCTATTCTGTATGTAATAGCTCGAACTAAATGATCTCTGAGGTCTATTCTATTTTTACACTTGTTTGTGATCCTATGATTTTAAGTTGGTTTCCATCCAAACTGGAGAAGAGTGTGAAAAACCCAAACCTTAAGGATGGTAGCAAGGTTACCTTGGCTCATCAACCTTAGAGCTGGATGGGCTTCAAGGTGACAAAGTGTATTTACAGGTGCACTATATGACTACTCTTTTCTGGTCATTTTTCTCATTTGGCTAGAGTGGTGGCTGTTTCTCTGGGGTGCAGATGCTGATGCAGGTCAGCAACTGTGAACTACTGGGCATGGCACTCATGAGGCTAAAGTTGCAGGTTCAAACCTTGAAGTGATTGCTTTAGTTCTGTAGACATGGTTACAAATGTCCTTCACTGTTCTTCAAAGAGCTTGGGCTATACTCTTTTGTCAGCCAGCTCTACTTCTCAGAGATCTTGGCTTCAATAAGCCTTCAAAGGCATCTATCATTTGGATCTTCAAATCTACGCAAATGAAATGTTTTCTTTCATAACTCCCCAGTGTCACCCTATCCTCTGTTCATCCTGTTTTCTTACTATATTCATTTCCTTACTTCATTCGTCCTTGTTCCTTCCCACCTCCACTCCTTGGCTTATACTATTTTCTCATAATATATTGCCTGGAATATATTATGGGTTTTCTCTCTAACAATCTAAATCCATCAAATTTTGCAGGACAACCATCTCCAAGTAGCCTTTCCTTAATCTCATCCCATGAGCATTCCTTCCATTTAGAAAAATACTTTTCATGTCCCTTAAACTGCATCACCTGGGACAGTTCCCCAAAGGAAGTTGTACAACCCAACCACCTGAAAGAGATTTTTTTAAAAGTACAGATTCCTGGGCCGCATTCCCAAAAATGTACTGAATGAGAATTTCTAAGGTGTGGGATCTGTGCCTTCAACCAGATTCTCAGCTAGATCTGGTGGTTGGAAACTAATGAGCTAGAAGAGGGGTTGACAAACTTATTCTGTAAAAGGCCACATAGTATTTTAGACTTGTGAACCACACTATCTCACGACACTCAGCTCTGCTCTTATAGTGTAAAAGCAGCCTTATCAACAAGTAAACAAATGGTTATGAGTCTGTTCCAATGAAACTTTATTTTAAAAAAACAGGGTATGAGGGAGGTTGTAACTGACTGACTCCTGCCTAGGCTAGAACAATCTTTGTTTTGATAAAAATGAACTGCATTGCTTAAAAAGTTACTTTGCACTCAGTAGGTACTTTTGCAGTCAACTAAAAAAATAAAGGAACCCAAAACAATGTGTTTGGTGGAGCATTTTCAGTTTGTTAATAGGCACTTACCACAAAGTGATATTGCTAGGTGATCTTGAATAAAATCATTGGTGACATATGGAAGCTCTTGGTGGTCTTGGCATATGGATAATGGGAAACATGAATTCTAATTTAGCCAGTTAATTTCTTGGTTTTCCATCTGCAAATTATATTCTAGCTAATTGACTTTCTGACAAAGGGTTGGTTGAGGCATCATTTGTTTAATATTTTAAAAATGCTGCATAGATGTTAAATACTATTGTGGGAAGTGGTTTCTAAGGAACAACTAAGAGTAAGCAGCGGTAAAAATGTGTTTTTTGATGCCTGAACAAAGGTTTTAGTTAAATGTCTCCTGGAAAGTGGCACGTTGCTTCCAACTCAAATGTCACTCTGCTCTCCATTTTTCTCAGGAAAACCTCAAATGCATTGGGTGGGTGATATTGAAGGATGTCAGGATCAAAGTGTATTTAAAGTTGCTAAGAGGAAGCAGATGTTCTCCTTAGCTGGGTAAAAAATTCTCAGAGTTTTCAGTGAAATATAAACTTCTTGAAGGCCCCGTGGGATCAAGCCTTTAAATGTCCTGCTTTTGTTTATGCCTCCCATATGCAAAACAGTGGTGAAATGTGTGTTTCTGGGAGACGGAGGAAAGTTAATGAGCTACAAACAATAAGGAACTCTATACTTGGAAAAAAAAATTGAAACGGATGTTATCCTTAAAAAAAAAAAAAAAAAAAACTAGGACAAGTTTAGAACAGTCATTTCCCTCAATTCTGTTTATATATATCGTTAAAGTTCTACCTCTGAGTAACTCTGGTGAACTACATTACCAATTCGTTTTCTTCCAGATTTTCTGCTGTCATGTTTTTCCAAACAGAAGTTTTCTCCTTAACTCCCATCTAGGTTGTAGCTTTTCTACCATCAGTGATAATTAAGAAATAGACTACCAGTGGTAATTAAGAAATAGTTGCAAAGAGAAGAACCCTAAACCAAGGAAGAAGCAAGTCAGGAAGAGAGGAACCCAGGAAGCTTGAGCCCTCACAGACGTCAGCAGCCATCTTGCTCCAACACGTGAAAATAGACTTTGGTGAGGGAAGTGACTTATGCTTTATGGCCTGGTATCTGTAAGCTCCTATCCCAAATAAATACCCTCTATAATGGAAAAAAAAAAAAAAAAAAGAAATAGTTGCAAAGGATAGAATAGTTAGTGGCTTTTATTTTATTTATTTTTACTTAATATTTTTAATTTTTAAAGAAGCTTTAGATTACATGAATGTTACATTAAAAATATAAGGGATTCCCATATGCCCCACTCCCTTGCCCTCCTACACTTTCCCACATAAACAACATCCTTCATTAGCATGATACATTTTTCACAATTGGTGAACACATATCCAAGCTTTGTTGCTAACAATGGACTACAGTTTACATTATAGTTTACACACTGTCCCTCACAATTTTGTAAGTTATGACAAAATATACAATGGCCTGTATACCTCACTGCAGTGTTATGCAGGACAACTCCAATGTCCTGCAAATGCCCTCATAGTACACCTATTCTTCCCTCTTCCATCCCTCAGAACCTCTGGTGGCCACTGCCTTTATATCAATGATAAGTGTTCTTCCATTGCTAGAATAATAAGTCTATAGTAGAATAACAGTAAGTCCACTTTAGTCCATTGTTCATTCCCTAGTCTTGAAGATTTGGGAATGGTGATGCCCACTCTGCTTCTAATTGAGAGGAGGCTTAGATCCCATGGGGCAGATGGATAGAACTGTCTTGCTTGCAGTTGCAGACATTCTCTGTTCCTTGGGATGGTCATCATCCATCATCGTCTCCTTGTTAGTTGTCCTGGGTGAGTCCAGTGAGCTGGAGAGTAGGCGTTGCAACTCTGCTGAGATTCAGAGCTCAACTGGCACATGGACAGATCAAAGATTTAAGTCTCGGGAAAAATATTTATCAAGCATAGTGCTAATTATAGGTTCAAATAAAAGGGCAGAACCATATCTAGAGAATCCATAAATGAGTCTAACTCTGTTATACTAAGGAGCATAAATTCCAAAGTAAGGCCCACTGAAAGGGTGCCAAATTCCTGAGATGTTTGCACTGCTTATAGTTTCTGGATTTCTGTAGAGCCCTCAGGAGCCCCACTGTTTGAGGCATCATTTATGTGACAATCAATGAGATCCTGCTGAGAAGTGCATTAAGTGTAACCTCTGGAATGACCTCCAGACGCACTTTGAAATCTCTTAGTCATAAAAACTCATTTGTACTGACCATTTCTCCTTTATGTCAAGGTCTTTTTCCAGATGCATTGCTAGTTGGTGCTTGGTAATAATCCCTTGGTGCCAGGGAGGCTCATCCCCAGTAGTTAGTGACTTTTAAACATGAGTTGAAAACAAGTATGAAGCTAATGCTTTGAAGAGTGATCTGAATGCAAATGATTGTAATATTTCCAGCCAGAATAAATGTCCAGTCTTAGATTTCTCTTTGATCACAGTGGCATCAAGTAGCTGACCCTGTAGAGAAATGTTAAAGTATGTATTTTGTGTATTTTATTTTCTTTAATAAAATCTTGAGGAGAAGGTAAATCCAGGGAAATGAGGAATCATAAAAGGTTTAAGGTCTGCTAAAGCTGAAAAGGAAAGTTTGGAAACAACTAGAATAGTTTTGGTCTCTGAATTACTATAGAACGATTTATCTGTTGAGACCACAGGCTAAAGCAGTAAACTTGTTTCTTTTTTTCTGTTTACTCTTTCTGGATAAATCAATGAGGGATTAATTGGTCAAACTTCAAGTACAGTTATAATGACTAGGGCAATTTAATAACACAATCAATAAATTTAGTTGTTTATACCCTTTGTCGAAATATATTAATTTAGGAATAGATCTTTGTGCCATCATCATGACCTACTGCAGATATGAATAGGTCTAGAAAAAGGGAGGACAGGACTTCCATGGAAAGCAATAGGGCATTTATCTGAGAGCTTGTAAAGAAGGCTGGCTGACCTGCATTTTGTGAGGTAGAAAAGGAAACTTAAGATATGCCAAAGCTCTACTATATCTAAGCACTACAAAGTCTTGTTAGGCTATAAACAGCTTATTCTAGGGACCAAGTCTTAATTACATTCCTATGTCCAGGGCTGGCATAGAAAGAAAATCCACACTAAAGATCCTTTGCATGGACAAATGTCTGCTCATCACATAAGAGAACAGGAATCAACTGCTCCTCTTGGAAATAGTAGTGACTGATCACAACCTGTTTTTCAATCTCATCACAAAGAATTGGATGAATTACTCTGCCTTGTCAAGAAGAGTATCAGAGAGTCATAGAAAGTTAGATGTGGAAGTTACCCTCTTTGCTCTGTTTTTGTAGATGAAAGAAATGGAGATTTAAAAAAATTTCTTCCCCCGAACATCTTTTTGTTATTGTTTTTAACAAACATTTATATAGAGCTTTTCAGTTTACAAAATGACTCTGTTTTCATTTGATCCCTACAACCATCTTGTAATGTGATACAGTTATGATAACAAATCCAACACATTTTATAGATGGGGATGTTGGGTTCCAGGGAGATGAAGTGAAACATCTTTGCATCCTCTCTCTCTTTGTCCCTTATATCTACTCAATCACTGAGTTCAGGGGATACAAATTCTTAAATGTGCATGGAACTGTTCATGTCTTGATATCCCCAGGATTCCTGCTATAGACCAAACTGCTTTACATTTTTCTCTTGATCACAGCAAGAGTTTATTATTGACCTATCTTCTTCCAGGTGTGACCTTCAATCCCAAATCAATCTCTGAATATTCTCTAACAAAGATATGATCACATTACTGCTCAGTTTAAAACCTCATCAGTCATCTCTGAGCCATAGCAAAAGTGGTTCTTCTTGATCTGCCTCAGCCTCTCTCACTGACCACTCCAGTTCTCACTCTTTTACTCCACCATATCCATACGCTGTCTTCTTTCTTATATTCTCAGTGTGTCAGCTGATAATGGAAGAGCAACTCATGGCAGGAATGGGAGCATCTCTTTTAACAGAAGACTGAATTCTTATTTACTTGTATCTCTATTAATTGCCAGAGGGCCAGATACATAGCAGACATTCAACAAAGTTTTGCTAAAAGAATGGACGGTTGAAACATGGATTCTATTAATTCCATCTGAGACCGAAGTCATAGCATCTCTGTTTACTCATGGCAGGGAGGCACACTACTTTTCCCATGATTCTTTTTTTTTCATTTTAAAAACTATTTATTGAAGTGTATCATTCATACATGAACATACAAAAACAATAAGTGTGTAATAAAAGTTGTGAACTTACAAAACAAATATACGTAACATCATACAAGGCTCCATGCATCACCCAACCACAAATACCTTACATTGTTGTGAAACATTTGTAACAAATTATGAAATCGCATCATCAAAGTTTTACTAACTATAGTCTGTATTTTACATTTAATGTATTTTTTTCCCCAACCCAACCTATTATATCTTTTGTTCATAAATCATAATTTATGTAAAGTGTACAATCAATGGCATTTGGTATAATCACCAACTTGCACATTCATCACTTCAATCAATATTGAAACATTTTCATTACTCAAAAAAAAAAAAGAAAAAAAAAACAACAGAAAGCAAACTGCTATTATACCCATATATTAGCACTATTAATTACAAATCCTATGATATAGTTTCACCATTTCTATTCACATGCAAACAACTTTTTACCAATTCTGCATGGATTAAACCTCAGCTTTCCATTCTCTAACCACTTTCTATTATCTGGTGACTTATATTCTAGCTATTAATTCCATGAGTTTTCTCATTATATTTAATTCATAATAGTGAAATCATACAATATTTGTCCTTTTGTGGCTGACTTGCTTCACTCAAAATAATGTCCTTCAGTTTCATCCATGCTGTCATAAACTTCACATATGAAGAAACTTCATTTCTTCTTAAAGCTGAATAATATTCTATAGTGTGTATATACCATCAGTTGATGGATGCCTGATTGTTTCCATCTTTTTGCAATTGTGAATAATGTTCCTTGAACATTGATGTGCAGATGTTGGTTTGTGTTGCTGCTCTCATTTCTTCTGGGTATATACCTAGTAGTGGTATTGCCGGATCACATGGTAGATGTATATCTAACTTCCTTAGGAACTGCCAAACAGACTCCACAGTGGTTGTACCACTCTATATTCCCACCAACAGTGGATAAGCATTCCTATCTCTCTACATCCTCTCCAGCACTTGTAGTTTTCTGTTTTGTTAAGAGGCCATTCTAATAGCTGTGAAATAATATCTTATTGTAGGTTTGATTTGCGATTCCCTAATATCCAGTGATGTTGACTATTTTTTCATGTGCTTTTTTGTCATTTGTATTTCTTCTTTAGAAAAATGTCTATTTAGGTCCTTTGTCCACTTTTTAATTGGGTCATTTATCTTTTTATTGTTGAGTTCTAGGATCTTTTTGTAAATCACGGATAGTAGACCCTTGTCAGATGTGTGATTTCCAAATATTTTCTCCCATTGAGTAGGCTGCCTTTTTACCCTCTTCACAAAGTCCTTTGAGGTGCAGAAGTGTTTGATTTTGAGGCATTCCCATTTATCTATTTTTCCTTAGTTGCTTGTGCTTTGGGTATAAGTTTTAAGAGACCCCCACCTATAAGGTCTTTTTTTTTAAAGGTTTATTTTATTTATTTATCTCCCCCCCCCCGCCCCCATTTGTCTGTTCTCTGTGTCTATTTGCTACGTCGTCTTCTTTGTCTGCTTCTGTTGTTGTCAGCGGCATGGGAATCTGTGTTTCTTTTTGTTGTGTCATCTTGTGTCAGCTCTTCATGTGGACAGCGCCATTCTTAGGCAGGCTGCACTTTCTTTCGCACTGGGTGGCTCTCCTTATGGGGTGCACTCCTCGCGTGTGGGGCTCCCCTGCGTGGCATGGCACTCCTTGCGTGCATCAGCACTGCACATGGGCCAGCTCCACACAGGTCAAGGAGGCCCGGGGTTTGAACTGCGGACCTCCCGTGTGGTAGACGTACACCCTAACCCCTGGGCCAAGTCCCCTTTCCCTATAAGGTCTTAAAGATATTTCCCTATTCCCCAGAAGTTTTAAGGTCCTGGATTTTATGTTTAGGTTTTTGATCCATTGTGAGTTGATTCTTAAAAGGGAGTGAGATAGGGGTCCTCATTCATTCTTTTGGTTATAGATATCCAGTTTTCCCAGAACCATTTGCTGAAAAGACTGTTCTGTCCCAGAAAAGTGGACTTGATAGGTTTATAAAAAATCATTTGACCATAGAGGCGAGAGTGTATTTATGAACTCTTAATTTGATTCCATTGATCATTGTGTGTATCTTTATGCAATTATTAAGCAGTTCTGACAATTTTAGCTTTATAATACATTTCACTGTCAGGAAGCATGAGTCCTCTGGTTTCACTCTTTTAGGATGTTCAGCCATTTTATCCTTTGGCTTTTATATTTCATATCTTATTTTTGTCTATTTTTTTATCTTCGTGGTTACCCTTTCTGATAGTCTTCACTTCCACATTCTCCTCTAAGCCTCTCTTTCTTCCTTTTTCTTTTCTGGCTGTAGAATTCCCTTTAGTATTTCCTGCAGAGTTAGATTCTTGTTCATGAAATCTCAGTTTCTGTTTATCTGTGAATATTTTAAACTCACCATCATGTTTGAAGAACAGTGTTGCCTGACAAAAAATTCTTGGCTGGTAGTTTTTCTCTTTTAGTGCCTTAATTTTATCATGTTTCTCACCTCTGTGGTTTCTAAAGAGAAACCTGCACTAAGTCTTATTGGACATTCCTTATATGTGATGTTTTGCTTTTCCCTTGCTACTTTCAGAATTTTCTCTTTATCTTTGGCATTTGGCATTCTGAATATTATGTGTCTTCAGGTAAGTCTATTTGGATTTATTCTAATTGGAGTACTCTATGCTTTCTGGACACATATATTCATGTCTTTCATAAGAGTTGGGAAATTTTTGATCATTATTCCCTAAAATACTCTTTTTGCCCCTTTGCCCTTCTCATCTTCTTCAGGAACTCCCGTAACACATACATTGGTGCACCTTATATTATCATTTAATTCCCTGAGCTCCAGCTCAATTTTTTCTATTCTCTTCTTACTCAGTTCGTTTCTCTTTTCATTTTCAGTTTTTCTTTCCTCTATGTGACTGATTCTTTCTTCCATGATTTTGAGTCTGCTGCTATGTGCCTCTATTGTGTTTTTAATCTCATTCATTGTGTCTTTTATTCCCATAAGCTCTATTATTTTTCTACCCAAAGTTTAAAATTTTTCTTTGTGCTTACCCGTGTCTTCTTAACATCTTTTATTTCTTTAGCCATGTTGTCTTTCAATTCCATGATTTGATTTAGAGTATTTGTAAGAACCTCATTGATTAGCTGTTTCAAGTCCTGTGTCTTATCTGGAGCTTTGATTTGTTCCTTTGCCTGAGTCATATCTTTCTTTTTCTTTGTATGGCTTATAATTTTTGGCTGATCTTTAGGTATCTGATTATGATACTGAGTTTACTCTGATATTCAGTTTCTCTATCTTGCCTAGTGATTTACTACCACTGTTATTTGACTCTTGTTCTCTATATTTAAGATCAATCCTATTTAACTGTTCAAACCAGGGCTAAGGACCCAGTGATAGAGTGCAGACCAGTTTCCAATGGCCTTGGAGAATGTGACAGTAAAGGCACCTTCTTGCCTCTTTATTTATTATTATTTTTCCCTTTTCAGGCACTTTTCTGGTCTGACCAACAGATGGTGGTCTTTGGCAGACCTCACAGCTCAGACTCCAAGTGCTAGGGGGGTATGCATTCAGAGTAACTCCTCAGGTGGTGGATGGTGCAGAAGCAATGTCTGCAGGGGTAGCCAAGTCTCACAAACAAACTTTTTCAGTAGCTCTTCCACCTTTGCCTGGCTGTATCCTCCTCCCTCTACCTCCTCAGCAACCAGTCCTGGACAGTAAGGAGGATATTTGAGAAGGCAAATTATGTTTCACTCCCTGTGGGCTCTCAGTGCAAACAATGTCATGGCCTCACCTGGCCTGGAAGTTTGTAAACTGTCCAATGCTGCAGAGCAAGTTCCTGGGCCAATATCTGAATTTGCTGTAGGCTGTGCACCCCTTTCCCCTCTTTCTTGGGGAAAAGGACCACTGCAACTCCCTCAGTCCATTGCCATTGCATTCCACAGCTGCTGTGGTTTGCACACTACTGTTTTTTTCCACAGGTAGGGGGATAGGCATCCACTGCTGCTTCTGCACTTCTCATAGGATGTTTCAGCCAGCTGAGACTTCTTTCTCTTGCCCCTCTCTTTTCTGGAAGGTATCTCACCTTCCCTTGTGTTCTAAACCCCAGAACAACACTCTGGATAGTCTCTGCCTGTCCTCTAGCTACTTTTTTTCTAGAAGAGAAGTGATCCCTCTGCCTCTCTAATTCTCCATCTTCCCAGAAGTCCTCTTCACAGGATCCTTGACATATAACGTGATCAAAATGGAGGTTTCATTTAGTAATGCATTTTTCTCCAAGCATCCTTTAATATACCCTTCAATCACTTTAAAGTTTTAGGTATTTCTTGGTCATCTCTTGAAGATCATATATATACCACAAATAAATTGACTTTTTAGGTGGTATGTAGTGAATATATTATTAATTTATTAAATTCGGTATAAATTGTGAAGATTGCATGAATAAATAATAGAAATCCTTCTTCTGAATTTGAGAGGTGTTCTTTTTCTTTTTTTAATGCTTGTTATACCCAAATATAAACCATTTTTATGTATATCTGTTATTCTGCAGATGAAGATTCCATTTTATCTATTATTCGAAGTGAGAAAAGAAGGACAGCTTTTTCATCAGCCTTCCATTCAGTCATATTAACGTGGTCATTTACCTTTAGCAGTGATTACTGAGTTATATTTTTTGGTGAGCATCTTAATGGTATGTTAGCATTTTTTCTCCTTTAATCTTTCAGAGAGGGGTTTATCAATGTCTTAATTGACCTGCAATGTACTTGAAAATTAGAAGTAACAAATATATGTGAATTAATGTTTGTTTATACTGAACAGAAAAAAAATCCTAGTGTTGAACAGATATTTACCTCAAACGCTATCCATATATCATTTCTTCCATTTGCTGTTGCTCTTACAATTTTTTTTTTTTTTTTTTTTTGTCAAAAGTCTCTACAAATTATAGCTGAGAAGTATTTTTGCCTTGGTGATCTTATGCCTCATTTTATATTATTTACTGTTTGGTTGGTATTGATAAGACTTTCATAACCATTTTTAATTTGGCCTTCAGAAAGTTGGCCAGCTATACCAGACTTGTAAATTCTTTTGATGGTAATGTCAAAACTAATGAAGATGAGAATGGTAGCAATGAAGGAAAAGGAAGGTACAAGTGGTGGTTTGAAACTATATGTACCCCCAGAAAAATGTGTTGTTGAAGTTAATCCATTCCTGTGGGTATGGACCTATTATAAGTAGGAGATTTGATGAGGTTACTTCAGTTAAGGTGAGACATACCTCATTCAAGATGTGTTAATCCTCTTATTGGTGTCCTTTATAAATAGGATGAAAAGAGAGAGAGAGAGAGAGAGAAACCAGGGAATCAAGAAGCTTAAATCAACAAAACCAGGAAGAGAAGGAGAAACCAGCAGATGCTACCATGTGCCTTGCCATGTGGCAGAGGAGCCAAGGATCACTGGCAGCCAGTCTTTGAGAAGAAAGCATTGCCCTGATGATGCCTTGATTTGGACATTTTTCTCAGCCCCCAAATTGTAAGCTAATGAATTTCCATTGTTAAGCCAACCCATTACATGGCATCTGCTTTCAGCAGCCTACTAATCTAAAACTGCACTGTTGGAGGGTTAACTTGGAGGGCATGACCAAAGCAGTTGAGTTTAAGCTAGGGCACTTTTACAATGCTGCATATCACCTTGGGTGCACTTGGTTCCTTAGTATCTGGGATAATGATGATAGGTATTGATGCCGGAAAAGCTGTGTGTGGAACCACAGTGGGTAGAGATAGTGCGTTTTGTGTGGAGATTTCTCCTGTGCTAGTTTAACAGAATACAAGTTACCAGAACTGTGGCTCAGTTGTCTTAATATGTGTCTCAGTTTCCTAGGGCTGATATTACAAAGTACCACAAAGAAGGTGGTTTTAAACAACAGAAATTTATTGTCTCACAATTCTGGAGGTTAGAGATAAAAATCAAGGTGTCTGCAGGGCCATGCTGCCTCTGAAGTCTTAGGAAAGACACTCTTCCATGCTCTCTCCTGGCTTCTAATGGTGGCCATTAGTCCTTGGCTAATTCAGCTCCTGCCTCTGTCATCACATGGACATCTTCTCCTTCTGGGTCTGTTTGTGTCTCCTTTCCCATATTTTCTCCCCTTCTTAAAAGGACACCAGTCCTCTTGGATTAAAGAGCCATGCTACTCCTCATAATTCAATAAATTTCATCTTTAAGGTCCGCTGACCTAGCTGTGACTTAACCATAACACTGATTGTCTTTGGTGCCTCCTACATGACCTCTTATCTGCCCACCACCTGCATCAAGCTCTGAGTGACTGCACAGCCCATTAGCCACAGCACTTCCTACTACTTCCCTTCTCCGCATCCTGGCTGGCTGGCTGGCTGCTGTTGTCTATTCTGCCCAAGTCTGCATTTCTGAAACCTAATTTCTTGCCTCATCTCAAACCAAGCTTGAATCATATCAGGCTCTACAACATGTCATTAGTCCCAGTGTTTACTAAGGTACAAACAACCTCCCAGAATGATGGTTGCTGCCTTAGTCTCTCACCATTGTGTCCTTCAAACAGCCTCATACCCCAAACCTGGGTCTTAATCTTTTGGATTTTTCTCATGTATTCAACAGATCTCCCAGAGCCTATTGCTGCAATTGGGCCAGTTACTCAAGCCCCCAAGTGTTAGTGTCTCTAATAGTTCCTCCTCCCATATTCCTAGAGGTCCATCATGACTCCTACCCCAAGTTAGCCTACATTCTGAAAGTTCTTAAAACTCTCTTAGTATGCTTCATTTGTACATTGATTTGTAGGTGACAAATATGTGTTGAATGGATTTGTCCCTGGAGGCCAGAAAATAATATGTTCTAGAATCAAGGAAACCTTTGAAAGTTCTGGGCAGGAATGAAGGATTCAATTGCCCATCAGCTTTCTAATCTAGCTTTTGATGTATAAGCTTTTCTCATCTGTCACAGGATTGCTGACATCAAAAACTTTGGTGTTATGTGTCAAAGCTTTTAAAAACTCAAGGTTAACAGCAGGAATAGAATCATGGTCCAGACAGATAAATTAAGTCTGGGCTCCCTTGGATGGGAAAAAGGGGTAGAACATAAGGTGTCATAGGCTGTCTGAAAAGCCTCTATCTGATTGGGTCTAGAGGAGCTCTGGGAAACAATGACTTGTGCCTGTGTATAATGGGCCCTGCAGATGATCTTGAGGTGGGAAGGTGATGAGGTGACTAGATTGTGGCATTGTTTTGAGTCGAAGAGTCTCTGATGTGGGCTTCAGGATGTACCATAATTAAGATTCCTGGGAAAGATGCCAGCTCATCAGTGCAGGATATAAGCTTTAGGAAAAAACTAAAGACTAGAAAATTTGCCTTCAACTCAATTTATGTATTTTAGGAGATGTTTTAGGTTGCAGTCAACTTTGTTATCAATTCATTTGTACCGTACAATAGATGGAATTAAGAAACTTAAGCTAGTTCAGATTTTCTCAAAGTGATTTCTGATAATCATCTATATCAGTATCCCCTGGGATGTTGTTAAAATGCAGATTTCTGTGTCCCTTCTGAGACCTACTGAATGAGGATGTCAAAGGTGGGACATGTGAATCTGCCCTCTTCTCATATATATATGAAATTTGGAAATAATTTTCTTTTGTTTTTATTTTAGGTACTGGGGCCAGGAATTGAACCCAGGATCTTGTAAGTGGAAAGCTGGCACTCAACCACTGAGCCACATCATCTCCCCTGAGTTGGTTTTTTTGTTTGCCTGTTGTTTGTTTTTGTTTTCTTAGGAGGCACCAGGAACCAAAGCTGGGACCTCCCATGTGGGAATCAGGTGCTCAACTGCTTGGGCCACATCTGCTCCCCTTAAGAATAATTTTTGACAGCTATTTAATTTTTCTCAACTAGAGCTACCTTCTGAGGACCTTATAGCATGTGGAATGGAAAATCGGAACAAGGAGCCAATGACAAAGTTTTAGGAGGTTTTGGGTGTAAGAAAATGCTTCTGTTCTGAGAATACACTTTTGGCCTTGAAGGACTAGAAAAGAGTAACCCTAAGTTAATTCTTTTTGGGAAGGAGAAGGATAGGAAAGAGGGAAATTTGGGCAGACAGATAGGCAGTATAGATGTAGAAAAGATCCATTGGGTATGCTCTGGGAACCAAGGAATTTCAGAAAATCTTTAGGACTGTAGGAACAACCAAATAATATTTGCTCTTTGGGGTTCTATTAGGGCTTGCAAGTGGTGAAACTCAAAACAACTTGCCTAGTGTTAAATTTATAACTAACCCCCTCAGGGTCCTCTGAGGGTTGTGTGGAGCTCCTTCCAACACAAATACTTGTCTATTAATTTCCTCATTATTAGAATTTGGAGCTTGCAAAGAGCATACAACCACATAACTGGAACCTGATAATAGAGTAATGGGTCCATTGGATGACAGAAAGGGCGTGGAATCTCATATTATTGAACTACTGACCATGTAGAACTCCATAGTCCAATATGATAGTTACTAGCTACCAGTGACAATTTAATTTATTAAAATTAAATAAAATAACTCAGTTCCATCTGTTGACCATATTTTCCTGATCACCCCCCGCAATTAAATAAGCTTAAAGTTCAGTTCAAGTGTGCTATAGCCTCATATAGCTATGATATTGAATAAAACAGATTTAGAGCATTTCCATCATTGCATAAAATGCTGTTGGACAGCACTAATCTAGAAGAACTAGTTTTGTGGGGATGAAAAACAGTAATGTGTTTTTATCTATTGAGAGACACTGACCACTGCAGGGTGGGAAGTAAGGGTAGGGGAAACAAAGGTGGCCTAAGTGGCAAAAGGGGAAGCTCTATTTCTGGATGTCTAGATTTGGCTATGTTAGCCTGTAAACCTTAAACTTCTCTGTAGAGTTGTTCCTGTTTATGTCTATACAAATTCTCAAAGTTAATTCCTGATATTACCACAATTCTACTGAGTATCTGCTTCCTTTTTTGAGGTTGGGGGTAAATTGACATAATGGCCCCCAGGAAATATGATTGTTAATGTAACAGGAGACTTGTCCTGGGAAGTTGCTAATCAGAAATTGGACTCTCATAGGCTGGTTAAAAACTCTTAAATCCAAGGTCCATGTAAATGCACATTTACCCAAATAATGCAGACTTGGGAAATACAGGGAGGCAGCTAGAAACTCAAGCCCAAAATCCAGGTTCTGTAACTTTGGGTTGGTTTGGTAAGCCAAACCCACTAAGCCAAGAGAATAAAGACTTTCATGGCAACTGGGCCAGCCAGTATTCTGCCCAATTACCACAAGTGTCTGGAAAGGAAAATGGAATATATACTAGAGGATGAGCCAGATGTTTTTAGAAAAAAAACAGCTCTTTGTTTTTGCTCAGAGTCTCCTTTCTCCCTGGTAGAATTAAAAGGGGCTGAGATGGGGGAGAGAGGCAGTAAGGGTGGCAGAACCTGAGAGGCAAAGCTAGCTTTCCCCCAGATAACCAAGGCTTTTTTTTCCTTAGGTCAAACTTTTCTGTCAGTTTTATTTGGTAGGAACTCTTTCCCAGGAGGCTCCTCAGTTCCCAAAGCAAATAGTCTCCTGGCAGACCCATCCTACCTGGCAGTCAGTCATGAGTAAGCATCAGTAGCAAACAACGCAACTGGGACTCCTGCTATGATAAGATGCATTGGTGCCAGGAACTTTCAGGGATATTATTTAGTCGATTCCTCACAAGAACCCTATTATGGAGGAATTGTAACCCCCATTCTACAAAGTACTGAACTGAGGTTCTGAGACATTGAGTAACTTTCTGCAGCAGGTCCCCAAGCCACAGTAGTGGAGAGTAGATTTGAACCCAAGTATATTTGACGCCAAAGTCAACCTTTCTTTCTGCTACTGAACTATATTGTCGTTTGAGCGTAATATTTAGTCTGTGAAATTGGAGTCCTGGCTCCTTCCATTGTAGGATTTTGTGCTTGCAGGAAGGAGAGAGTGTGGGTAAAGGGAAGGGGAGTGAGAATCCTCCAGATTAAATGGGATTCAAGAGACTGGTTCTTCACAGGTACTCCCATCTTAATTTTAGTTATGACAAGTACTCCTCAAAGTGCTTAAAATATTTCAGAAATTAGAAGGGGTGAGAAGAAACAATTTCAAATATGACCTAGGCATGAATCTCTTTTGCCTACGCATCTGTCTTTTTGCATATGGAATATTCGAATTTCTTGAGGCTGGCCTAAATTTATACAGATAATCACAGTGATCCAATCTGTCAAAGAACACATTTTACTTTGTGTGTGAGGTATGAAAGCTCAATAAAAATCGGACAGATGAGAGCAATGCGAGTAGATTTGCAGAAAACCATCTATTTTACATGTGGGTCAACAGAGTACCAAATGTGAATCAGGTCTCTGGTGAGCGCTGCAAGGATAGCTTGTTTAGCAACTTCTTTTCTGAGTACTTCACCTCTGCTTGAGGGGTTGTGTGAGGTCATTGTGGAGGGTCATTGACATCTTTCTGTCTCTTCGTGAGTTCTTTGTGAACGTACACACAGTAATCTGCTGCTGGCTGTTCTGCACGCTCCAATGCCCAGGTGAATCCTCTGGAAAATATTAGGAGAAAACCTAGAATTTACTTTCCCATATCATCTCAATAATTGACAGGAGCTGGTGAAAACTACAGCAGGAGGGAAAAGTTCAATTCCCAAACCAAACAAAAACTGGTAGTTTTATATGAGCTTTGTTGTGTGGCTTGCAAGTTTTGGAAACCCAAATTCCAAGTATTAGTCAACTGGGGCTAGAAACTCAATGAAGTCATAACATTCACAAAGAAATGGAAGTCAATTAATTTGACAACACAAAGCTTTCTGAACAATAGTTTTACATCATTTTTTTCCTTCTGAATCTCAGAGGTTTCAAGTCAGTTCAGTGCAGCAACTGAGTGACTACTCTTAGTCACTAGTTTTATGGTATGTATGTATTTCAGTCTGTTCTGCTTGTCCTTTTGCTTCCCTCATTTTGTGAAAGTGTTTTTTTCCAGGTCACCCTTACCATACCAACTATTCCATAATTATTTGGACCCATGGCTTAGATTTAGAGTACTCTAATGCCGTATTCCAAGGAGTGGCCTATTTAAATGAATTCTTTTAATCATCTCTGGGTTAACCAATAAGGATTTAAAACAGCTTTATAAAACAACAGCAAGAACACAGATGAAAGCCATTAAGGATTTTGAAGAGAAATAAAAAAAGAAATAAGGCTATATAAGTATATTAGGAAGGGAAAAGAGAATCACGGATTTCTATGTTTGACTCAAAACATTTATTCCATAGAATTTCACTTATAAGTGGTGTTGAGGATCTGTATTTGAGAAGATTAAATAAATTCTTGAGAAACCAGAGTTCATTTTAACATGTAATGACCTAGCACTTACTTTGGGAATACAATTCTTAGATTGAGAAGAGTTTATGTATAAAATCTGGATTTTGTATCTATCTGGGACACAGCTTTGATGCAAATTTAATCAAGCCCCATGTCCAATCCCTCAGCAGCCTTGTTGTTTCTCTCTTAAAGCTCATTAACTTATCCTTATTTTCACTGTAACTACTGAGTCCAGTTACCACCATTTTCCCGGGAATTATGCAATACTTACAAACACAAGACCTGGCCACCTTCTTCAATCAGTTTTCCACATGGCAGCATGAACAATCTTTCAGAAACATGGATTGGACTGATTTTTCAAACTCCTTATCAGCCCTGCCCACCTGAACTCTCCTCTGGCCCCTCACCTCTTTCTTTACTATGCCCAGCCTTCTTCACACCTCAGGGTCTTTAACCTCTAGCCCTTCTTCCACAAATGTGTCTTACAAACCTCCCCGCCCTCCTCTTTTTTTTTTTTTTTTTTTTTTTGCTTTCTTTCTCTCTGAGTGGTGGGCACACTGCTCCTTTTCATTCAGATTTTACTTAACTGTCACCTCCCCAGAGAAGCCTCCCCTGCTTGTTCCCATCACATGCCAAGTTTATTTCCTATGTACCATGCAGCACATTTTGTACTTATTAAGTGAAATAGATTGTTCACTAGTTTGTCCATCTCCACAGGTATATTCTATGCTCCTTGACTGCAGGACCATTTCCAGCTTGTTTAATATGTTAAACTCAGAACCAGGCAGATAGGTGTTGCTCAAAAATTATATGTTGAATGAAGAATTTACAGCAGATAAATGAGGAAGCGATTGGTTGTTTTTAATAAAGAAATCACCAGAGGTTTTCTTTAAATGACTACACTTTAATAGACTCAATTCACATAATTATGATTCATATGAAAACTTTTAAGTTTATCTGCTACAAAGCGAAGTAAACCTAAATTTACTTTATGTTGAGTTTGTTTATGACTTTTCTTTGTTGGAAATATTTCTTTATTATATTTTTCCTGATTTCAAAAAGAAATAAAAAAATATCTGTCTCTAGCTGCCTACTTACCTACCTACATATTATATCTCCAGGACTCCCGAAAGCATATTTACACACAGAAATACCTTCTTTTATGTTAGACCCATGTTTATGAAACCTTCATGCTTCTCAGTTATGATTTATTATTTTATAAATGTGTTTTCTTAATTTCTGATTGATATATTAGAAATTAGTCATTTCAATAATTCTCCTTTATTCCAATCCGTATTTACAGTTATATAATTACAATTAAGTGCTCTGGAGGAAATTCTATTTAAATCAACCCAGAAAGAATTCTTTTGCAAACAAAATGTGCTGGTCAAGGAGAACAATTTTTACCCCCTGCTTGTGTCGATGTTTGGTATATTTACATTTTCTCCCAACATCTTAGGTTTTGTGAAGGCAGCTCATATCTAGCTCCTCTTTCTTTGTAGGATTTTATGACACAGAGGA
Source organism: Dasypus novemcinctus (assembly GCF_030445035.2). NCBI lineage: Eukaryota > Metazoa > Chordata > Mammalia > Cingulata > Dasypodidae > Dasypus > Dasypus novemcinctus. The sequence continues at coordinate 51,834,889 of NC_080676.1, forward strand.
AAAACGTAGGTTGAGATGAAATAATAAATAAAATGATGTAGATAACTGTGTTCACTATTACTTAAAATAAAAAAAAAAAAAGCAGCTCTTATGTATGTTTAAATCCACAATTTGGGGACTTGTATGAAGTCTAATTCCCAATCCAGTCTTAAGATGCCCTGCTTCTGTGTGGGTTTTCAACTAGCACAGAGTATGCATAACTTATGCTTTCCTCAGGGTATGAATTGAAAGCCTCGTGGATTTAGAGATGGATTAACACTGGCAGTTGGGGTATTATAGATGGAGCACTGAGGAACTTTATTTCAAATAAGTACGATGGATGTATTTCATTTGTCTTCTTTTCTGTGGCTTTTGAAGGTGAAAAAGAAACATAGTTTGCCACTTCTCTTGAAACTAAATTACAGAAAATATGTGACCTTGATGCTAAGGGTTTAGTTTCACACATTAATGGATTTCTTGTAATTGACTAAGTTAATTTTAATTCTTTTGGTAAAAATATTTTAATGTGTTTTTCACCAAATCTGTTACTGAAAGGCAGACAGGGTATCAGCTAATTTTGTTTCTTCACAGGTTTGGCTAAGCTAGTCAAACAAGCCGCAGGCCTACTTATTTTATTAGCCTAAGTACTTAAATCTGATTAATATTTGGACAGTCTTTAGTTAGCAGTGAGAACTTTTGAAAATTAGCCCCGTCATACTTTAAGAAGCAGTCTAAAAATGTGAAGTAGGATAATCTTCAAACTGTCTTCACAGAGCAACTAGAGAATTAGCTAAATTTGAAGTATACCATAAGTCCATCAAGAGACAACAGCTGAAATGCAGACATGATGTGGTTTCATGGAAAAAATCTAGCCGTTGAAATTTGGAGAGAAGGATTCAGATCTGATTCCATCATAATTACTAGTGGTTTAATCTCGGGCAAGTTATATAACTTCTCTAATTTCCAGTTTTCTCAATTGCAAAATGAGGATAATGATACCAAACACACAGGCTTATTACAATGAAATGAAATACATATGTGACAGTGCCTAGCAAAGAAAGAATTGCAAGATAAAAAGGAAAGAATGAAAGAGGAAGAAGGAAGAAAAGGTGAAGGGAGGGAGAACATATTTTTCTCAGAAGGCAGACCACTGATAGCACTTCAAGCTTCCCCAAAACTATTCACCTCCGAGCTGCAGGAGCCCTTTTCTTTCCTGGAGCCCTCTTCCCCTTTCAGTGGCTTTTGTTTTTCTCTTGTCAACAGCTAGCTGTCTGCTTTTTTTCTAATGTAAACCTCGCCAGCCTTGCCAGTTCTCAGGCTTGGTCTTAAATCTGCATAATAAAGGCCCTGGAGCAGTGAGAGAAATAGAAGCCTTAGTGGCTTCAGGTGGTAAGGACACTTGGTGAATCCCATGAATCCACAAAGGCTTCTCTCCTGCTTTTCTAAGTAATTAATTAATTTAGTTTAATACAGACCAGAACAATACGAACAATGCGACCTCCTTAATGCTACCGAAAAAATCCAGTGTCTTTTAGTAACTGGGTAATTGAGAGGATTTAGACCAGCACTGTCCACCAGAGTTATAGAGCAAGCTGCAAATATGAACCATATGTGTAATTTAAAATTTTCTAGAAACCACATGAAAATAAAAGTAAAAAGAAACAGGTGAAATTAGTCTAAATGTATTTTTATTTAACCCCATATATCCAAAATATTATCATTTCATTATGCAATCAGCATTAAAAATCATGAATGGGCTATTTTACATCCCTTTTCTCACACTTTGACTTTGAACCCTGATGTATATCTTACAAGTACAGCACATCTCAATTTTGACTGACCACATTTCAAGTGCTCGATAGCTACAAGTGTCAAGTGGCACTGTATTGGGTAGTACAGGTTCAGATACCTTTTTTCAGTTTCTTTCTCTCTCTCTCTCTCTTTCTTTAAAGCTGTAAGAGAATTTTAGGAATAAGCTAAATCACCTACTCCAAATTCCTCATATCGGGGGAATGGGGCCCAGAAGAGAAAGTGGTGAATTGCCTGATATTATTGTCCAAATAGTCATGCCAAGGCCAGAACTCAAATTCAATTTTCCTGACACTCAATTCATTGTTATTTCCCATTAAGCATCTAACTTACTGAGTCCATTTCATAGAGAAAGAAGTGGGAGCTCAGAGAACTGAAGCCACAGTACATCACACTGGGAGGAGCTGAGAAATTTCTCAAGGTGTAAGATGAAATTCCTGTTAGGATGACATGACAGGGTGGAAAATGCACTGGCCCCATTGATATGGTACTAAACTACTCTTCTGAATTTCATGGAAAAAGAAACTTGGAGACCTGGTTTTTCATAAAACAATTTTGTAAAATCCTATCATATTTCATCCTCGTATCTATTTTAATGATTCTTTCAGTGTGTAGTACTCTACCCAGCCCACAGAATCTCTCAATAAAGTTTGTGAAATCAACTTAAGCTCTCCAGAAATAGAATGGAGAATCAACACTATAAGATACGTTGGAAACCATTCAGTGTCAGAAACCATTTCCATAAGGTAAGATGGTAGAGCGTACAATAACTCATGGCTTTGAATACTTTCCTCCTCTTTTCTCAGATGAGAGAAGTGACTTGCCCAAGGCCATACAGCTCTGCTTGGTGGAATCCAGGTCTCTATCTATTGCCTAGTGATTTTCTAAACACAGGATGTCAACTCCTTTGATTATACAGAATTGAATCACGTCTTGTGAATGGAAGGAATTTAGAAACTGAAGGTATGACATCTGAGTTGGAAAGATGGAAAATCATTTCCTGAGACTGAGAGAATTGTCTCTTTCTTGAGAATGCTGGTAAAATTATTTTTGGTTTGTTTTAGTGCTCTGGTATTTTTAGAATTTCCCTGTAAACACCTCCCTTGAGGAGCATATAGCACTTGGCATGCCAAGTTACCTCAGGATGTTTTAAGCAAATGCAATTGACAACTTGACAAGACATCTGGATTTGTGTATTCCTGAGAAAGCCCAGGTGTTTATCTAACTTGACTCATCAGCTTGACTCATTCTCCCCCCTCTTTCTTGCTTCTAACACCTTCCTAGGTCTGAACCCTGAAAAGTGTCAGAATAGAGGTGTTTTTTTTCACCTGTCCAAACACATGGCTAGACCCCAGACTGACAGTTGTCTAATATATATACCTGGCATTCTAGATATTTGAGGGCATGTTGGTAGAAGCAAAGTTGGTAGAGCAGCATACATGCTGGGAAATTTGGTAACATCAGCACACCATATAACTTGGTCTAGTGCAGTGATGTTCTGCGAGAAGTGAAGTGGAAGAAAATATCCCTAGGATTTAAAAAAAAAAAAAAGGGATGAAAAATTCTGGTTGAAAAAAAAAAGTAGGGATTTTTCCTTCCTGGACAGATTGTTAAATAGGCTTTTCTTGTTCAGTAGGGTCTGGTAATGAAAGTTGACAGGATATTAAGGCTATTTCAGGTTCTACTGTCTCCCAGGGTCACATACGCCTTCTGTTATGCATGTTAATCCATCTCAACATTCCTGCCAGGAGCTGCCTAAGTAGGGCAATCGGTTTAGTATGCTCCCTTCCCGTTACAGTTTAGTTTAGAGTCAAAACCTACCAATTAGCAGAATACGCATATAAAAAGCAAGTGCTACTTTTCTACTCTAAAGATATAGCACCAAATTTTGTGATTAATAAATGATGACTCCAACCGCAATTTCCTCAGAAATGCAAAGCAAAAAGAAGAAAGCAATCCCTCTCTCCACCTATTTTTTTTTTTTTTTGGTGTATGTAAATGTGTGCAAGTGCACTTCTGCACATCTATGTATTTATGTAAGACTACGTGGTGAATTTAACATCATAAACAGGAAATACTATTTGGTTCCTATCAAGTCCCAGCTCATATTTATGTTTTATCCTCTTCAGGCCCATGGATTCCAACACTGCAAAGTCCCAACCAATTATTCCATTAGCTATGGGGAGTGAATGACATTGCAAAGAAAACGCTGAAGGTGTAATTAAATCTTGAAAAGGAGACTGTTGAAGCATGAGTCTCGTCTGTGGTGTACACCCACCAACAATGCTATTCTGGAAGGTCCCTTGAAGGGGATTAGACACTTCTTGAGGGTATGAATGGACCAGAACAACTCTTCTGTTTACTGTGGTTATTGCAACCTTAAACTAGTTGTTTTCTGCACAACGGATGACAATAGGGGTGAGAAGAAAGAACTTTGGAATTAAACTAACTGGGCTAGAATCCCAGCTTTGCCATTTGTTATCTGTGTGATCTTGAGGAAGTTACTTAACCTTTCCAAGGCCCAGTTGCATCATTTGTAAAATAAGAATAATTGTACTGATACCTCAAGATTCTTATTAAGATTAAATGAGATAGTGCTTGGCTCCACAATTGGTGGTTCATAAATGGTTGAATGTTTGAACTAAACATTCAAAATTCATTCTACCGAGTTGTTGCCACCTTGTGTCTACTCCTTGGGACTAAGGTAACGTTATATCAGAGTAAGGATGCTGTATGCCCAAACCTAAGTGGTAGTAGGAAAGAAAAAAACACTTCTTGCTACCCATGTTTATCTTTGAGCACAGCTATAAAAGTGAGCTCTGTTCTCTTCTCTTTTGATAAAAGCAAAATGTATTCACTCTAAGTGGCTATTAGAGGGCCAATCTCTGTAAAGCCCATTGTATATAATAAGTACTCAAAACTCATTCACTCTATGATGGCTTAATATTTTCTGTACAGGGACCAGTGGTGGTGTAAACTAATAAAACATTACATCAACTCTTGAACCTCTGAATTTTTGAAGCAGATGTTTTCCTAACATCCAGTAAATACTCCAATCATCTCAAAGGCTGGGATTTCACCTTTGTACCATTTTTAGAAGCGTGCCTATCGAGTAATGGGCCTGTCTAATCTGTTTGACGTTTATTGGTGCTCAAAATATAGCAAGGTTGGGAGAGGTAGCAGAGCACATTCTAAATAAATCAGCGGAAAAAAGCAACCTAAATCACAGGGGGAAATTACAGTGTCCAAATCATTTATACACTGGTGATTACCATTTCACCTGGGTCCAAGTGATGTCACATGAGTCTCTGAAGTCCTAGGAATTATTCATCAATCCAACAAACCTGCTCATCCATTGTTCCACGTTGAAACTAGGGTGGTAGAGATTTACAATAGTCTAGGAAAGGAAGAGTAATTAGGAATGAGAAAGAGCATGTGGAGAAGGTTTACAGGATTGTGAGGGGTTCTAGTACCTTTTCTGCTATTAGCTAGCTGTGTGACCTTAGGGGAGTCACTTTACATCTCTGGGCTTCAGTTTCTTCAAAGAGAAATATGTGTGTGTGTGTGTGTATGTATGTATGTTTGTGGTGAGAGAGAGGGAGATTTGTAATTTTCACAGTTTCGAAAAAATCAGAAATTTTAAATTATATCTGACTCAGAAACTAATATTGAAAACTGATTACAACAGAATTATTATGTATGAGAAAAGAGACCCAAAGCAGACTGGACTTTCACAGTGGCAACTCTCAACACACTTTTATAGAGATACTTTTAAGGTATACTTTTATAGAAGAGCCCTAGGTATAGGGCTCTTTGGACTATGTGTGAAAACCTTTGGATTAGGGGATCTGTAAGGTCTTACCAACTGTAATTTTATTTGGCCAATTCCTCCAAAAGAGAAAACATTGGATTTATGCAAATAATTTATTAGCTTAGTATCAAGTTTCATAAATCTGGGGTTTAAGGTCCTATATGTTTAATTTAAAGTCTGAATGACTGCAAGTGCCTTATGTATGTTGCTTCTGCCACCCTAATTATTTTTGTAACAAATGGACAGATTGTATTACCCATTCTCAGCTGTTAGTTCCTTGGAGTTGTTGGCTTCCAGTTAGCATGGAGAATGTCCCAAGAGATCGTTGCTCTCATCCTAACAATGGGAACAAGTTGGGTCATCTACAAAGTCATAAATTAACCTACCAAGGATTTGAGAATTCTAAGAAACCTAAATGAATCGAATTCCAGGAAAGACGGGCCCTTCCTAACAGAGCAGAGGGAGACCCACAGCTGCTTTCATTCCTGGTGGAGGAGCAGTAGCAGGAGTGGAATCTAATATAGATTGGGGTAAGGAAAACCCAGACAAACTTTTAATGAACTTTTAACAGGAGTATACGGGGTGCATAATGGATTGGAATTCTGAGAAGTCCCAGGCATAGAGAAAGTCTGTTTCTCTCTCCCACAAGCTTTGCCAAATGTTTAGGGTGGGCTATGAAGACTGGAGGCAGGGAAGAAGAGTCTGAGAGAGCTCTCTGGGCACAGAAGCGCCTTGTTAAGTGCAATGGAAGGGGTAAGCAGCAGGACAGAGAGGTGTCCCAGGCACAGAAGAGCCCATTTGATTGGCTCTTTGGCACCTCAAGAAACTAGAGGCTGGGTTGCAAATCATAAAGAGAACTGAGAGTCTCGCACGTTCTCAGATTTCAAGCCTTGAGAAAGCAAAGTCCCAAAGTGGTGAACTGAACATTACTACAACAAAGACAGCCATAGAAAATGTGTAAAGAAATGTGGGTGGCTGTGTTCCAATAAAACTTTATTTCCAGAAAAAGGCAGCAGGCCTGATTTGACCCGTGGACCACAGTGTGTTAACCTTTGCTCTAATCGATAAACCATGATTTACAAGATTTTACATTCTGGCTTTGGGGACCAGGCACTATGACTGCTCCTGTGTGAGTTCCAGGCACTGTTTCCTCACACTCATTTCCTCAGCAGTGCTCAGATGAATACTTGAGGAGGTTCCTCTGCAAATATCTGAAGTTTTTTCTCTGTGCTTCCTCTGCTTTGTGACCTTTAGTCAGTGTTGGCTTCCCAGGACCACAGCTCCATTTCCTCAATTGATAGACTGCCTAGCTGTCTGGATTACCCCTCTCTGAGCCATGGCCTGGACTCTTCCTCTAGGGAGTAAGTTGGGGCACCAACTATATTTCCTATATCTGAGGGGTCACCATCCTTTATTTACCTGATGTCCACTTTCTGGGAAGCTGTTTTTTTCTAGTTTTTTTTTTTTTTTTTTTGGTACATAAGAAGGATATGTCTAGTTCCAGTTACTTCATTTGCTGGAACATGTAGTATTAATATACTCTATTTTATGCATGAAGCTACTTTGTATATACTATTTTGTCCCCTAGAACTCAGGAATAGAACTCTCTTTTAAAAGCAAAACTAATCAGCATCAGCACACAACAGACGAACCTAGCTATCTACAAAAATAACCCCATCTTAGAGGATAGTTGGTAAGTAAGTCATTGGAGAAAGCTTGGGATATACCCAGATCTAATCAAGATCACTGCGTATAATCTCAGGAATCAGTGTAACTAAATCAGCTGTCGTATGATCAATTGAGGTGTAAACAGTGTCTAACTTATTTATTTACTGTTACCTGCCTTGTCTGCCTTATACCCCAGATTTGTAAGCTTCTTGATGGCAAAGTCTTGTCTTTCTGTTTTACCACAAGCATCTAGCATGATGACTGGAACAAATAAGTATCAAAATAAATGTGTTCTGTTCTTCATTGGTGTAGAAAGTAGATTGTAAAAATCTGATAGTGGCTTAGGCACTGTGCAAAGAGATTCTGTGACCAAATTATTTGAATATTTTTGTCTTATTTTAGGTTAATCTTAATAGTTTATTTATGTCAAAATTTCAGAGGTTGGTGACATTAGCTGTTTAGAATTTTCCAATTGCCTTTGGCTGATTCTGTGTTTGCCTCAGGGTCTTACAAGTTATTAACTTTAAAAATTCCAATGCTTGGGACTCATAGTCAGATTTCCTGATTTAATTGTACTGGGGTGGACAATAAGAATGTTTAAAAAGTGCCCAGGTGATTCTAATATACCCACATATTGAATTTAATACTAATTAAAGTTCCCTCTCATATTAAAGATACTCCACTTCAAACTATAGTAATCAAAAATATTTTTCATTCAGTATTTACTGAAAGCTTTCTGTGTTACCCAGCACTGGGCAAGTGCCTGAAAGATACAGAGTAAATATGTGTGGTCCTTGTCCTCAGAAAGCTTGCAGTCTAGTTGGGGAAACAAAACAAACACATGTATAACAGTTGGCCCAAAATACAAAGCTGTGTATGATTAGCTCCTGAATGCAGTGGACTAACTGTATGTTTTCTAAACGTTCAGTAATATAGAAAATCAGTGCAAATTGGAGTGGTCAGGGCAGGCTTTCACAGAAGAATTTACAATTTTCTTTGGTGAAATAAAAAATTCTAAAAATACTTGAAAAATTCTTACTTGCTAGAGCTAGATCTTTTATCCTTCCTTTTTATTTATTTATTTATTTTACCATGAATCAATGGAGAATTTTCGAATGACTTTAAACAGAACACAAGATAGGAATGATTTCCCCCATGTATTTCAATAGCCAGTTTACTAGTCTTTTCAATGTCTGGAAATTCTGTTGTTGGCAATTTTAAAAAATCACATTTTTCTGCAAAAGCGTATCTGTTACTGTTATTATTATTTTGTTAGAAAGGAAAAGAGAGAGCTATCTACCATCTAAAACTATTTTCAAAATATTTTGTTGTTTATTGGAAACACAAGAAAGTTTTGACATAAACACTCTTGCTTTTCAATATGTGCATTTATTGAAGGGAAATATTTAGGTCATATCTTCTTGTTTACTTTACTCTAAATGGGACTTTGTAAAAACCATTTGATTTTTTAGAATATATGCTTAACTTTTCAATAGGTTTTTGCTGCTTTTGTTTGCTTTTTCTTGTTCTATGGAAAAAATAGGAAATCACTTTGTTAGGGTTAAGAGCCATTATAGACCACATAATAGGACTCCTGGTAAGAAGTGTGAGCAGGCCGGCTCCCTACCCCCTTTTGTCTATTTTCTCCCCTAAATGTCCTTGTAAGCCCTGCACACTTGTTTGATGGCCCTTGCCTTCTCTTGAAAAGTGTAGATGGAGGCCCTTTTAAAATAGAAGCAGTGGCACTGCACATCTTATTCAAGGAATAGCAGGACCTGCACTTAGTTCATGATGCTCCAAGCAGCTGTCTGAGTTACTTGCCCCCAAATTGCCTTTGGATAGAAATAAACAGACTTGGACATCCAATGGGACAATTTGTAACTGACCTCTGAGACCATCTATTTTAAGCAGATTGTAATTTTGCAAAAGGCTTGGTCCCATTCCAAATGTTTGTTTAGTGCTGAATGGTCTCCAATTGGCTGGTTGGTCCAGTTTTTTGATGGTGTTGAAGACATTAAGAAAGATACCAATAATAGATGCTGGATTTGCACTTATCTTGGTGCACAGTGATTCATTTTGTTGGGTGCCAGGACAAAAGTTCACTTCAGGGAGTGGCAGTCAAAAGATTCTAGCTATCAAGAAGCTGGTTATTGTGGCAAGCTCTATTCTCTCCACTCCAAACACCCCAACAGCAAACTTGTTCTGAGAAAGCTTTCTGATGACCTTCTAAGATCCTGCCATCACAACTCTTTTTCATAGAATACGTATTATGTGCAGAGCACTGGCTAAACTTTCCATATCTCTTGTTATTTTGTCCCCACAACTATTAGAAGCAGATATATTACTCTCCTTTTTGAGATGGAGTAACTGCAGGTCAGAGACCACCAGTTGTAAGTTTGAAGTGAAGATTCAGTCAAAACTCTGCCTGCTTTCATTTCGTGAAATTTCCATATTCACCAGATTTCCCCTCTCCCCATATATGTTTTTATTCTATAGCAATTCTTTTTCCGTCTCCATATCCCTGATAAAAATTTTGGCTCTAGGATATAACAAAATGAATGCCTGGGGGTAAATCTTGCATTCTCTTAAAAGTGGCAGCAATTTATTGCCCAAGTGCAAAAGAAAGAACTCTTCGGAGGATGGTACATGTGACCATATTTTCCTACACATATTTGGAAAGAAAAGTCAAGGGGAAAAAAAAAAACTGGTCTTGCATATTTTTCAGTCTCAGCTCACTAGTCTTTGTGCTCCAAATGCCAATGTGTTCCCAGAAGAGACTTCTCTGAATAGAACTTTGGGTTAAAGATTAGAACATGGGTTAAATTAACAGCACAGGTGGCTAATGAATTTGGGCTTGGTGGAGGGCAAGAAAATTTATGTATCCTTGTTTCCTCATCCAGTTTTGTAGAACTACCTCTCTTTTACTTTTCTCCTTATCTAAAGTGATTGGGTCTCTTTCACTGAGAGAGATGAAGAGTCAGTTCTGATGCAGCAACCTGGCCCTTCTGTCCCTAACACCTACAGACACCCCCTAAATGGCAAACCATTGTAAATGTACAGAAAAGTTTTCCTGTACTTACAAATCACGTCTTTCTGTAATCATCTCTGAATTACTTTCACAGCCACGAAGTTCTGCCTCACTGCAAATCTTTTCCTCTAAGCAGCACTTTTAGGAACTTGAGGAATTGCTGAAGGTAGGGGGAAGTTTTAGGAGATCTAGATTCTAATTAACTTTTCCTCTAATTAACTCTGTCACCATTCCTTTGTGAATGCAACTGAGACCCATCAAAGATAAAGGGAAATACTGAGCATGGCAGTAGCTCAAGTCCAAAAAGCTTGCAGAAGTCTACCTTTTCCCAGGACTTTAAAGCAAGAACCATAAAAAGAATGGTGGTGGCATGAGAGGAGAGGGGGAAAAAATGACTTTTTAAAACCTAAATAAAATTTATCTTTCTCCATAACACCAAAACAACTTTTTAATATATTGGTGAATAGATTTTCTCAATATCCACATGACTTCTGTGTCTTCCTTTCCGTGATATTTAATGGTTCACCACTGGATGGATGACAATATTTAAACTTCCTGGTGCTGCAGATCGCCTCCTTCAGGCTCCCTCTTCTCTCATCTGTTCTTTCTTTTGTCCATTAGAACTTGTTTTCTCTGTATTCCTGGAATGCAGTTTCCTGGTTCTGGGCTGTTGCTCAGGATGCTTGCTTTACCTAGGAAAGCTTAGTACTTCCCTCTTTACCTACCAAAATCATCCCTGTCCTTTGAGGCATATTTCAAATATCCGTTCCTCTAATAGAGTGCTTTAAACAAAGTACCCCTCCAATAAAGAATCATTGATGACTTTTCCTGATTATTGTTGCCTAGGTAGTGATTATCACTTTTCCAAAATAGATGGAACTTCCCTTTCATTTCAGAGTCTCTTTCAACTCTCTTTCCAACTCTTTTCTCCCCAGTCAATGCCTGGGTCATACTCCTTGAGTGTGATGTTTCCAGTCATACTCCTTGAGTGTGTTACTGTCTATGCTCTTTCTTCTCCACTGCTTGACTCTGTGGTCTCCACTCCAGTGAGATTCTCCATGTGGAGATCTCAAGGCCTTTCCCTTTGAAATCCTCTTAGAGCACCCTCTCTCATTTTCTTTCTGCCCTCTATTTCCATAGCCTCAATCCCAGTGCACAGGACAGTTGTTTTTACTGTGGAGTTCTCTTTTCAACCTTTCTCACCTCCCATTCCTTCTGCAGACAGCAGAATTCACCCAGTGTTGTTTCTCTTTCCAACCATCCCTTTTCTTCCCAGCAGTTGATCCTGTGTCCAACTCAGCTTGGCTGAGTCTGTCTGAAACATTGCTTCTCCTCCTCTCCCTGCCCCAACCATTCCCTTCAAACAGCCGCTCTTGACTTTCCTGCTACACAGTTAATGTTCCTGTTCACTGGCTTTGCCTTTTTAAAAGGTCCTGCTGCCTCTTGTGTATGCATGGGCCAAGTGCTCCCAATGGCCTGTCTCCTCTTGCAGGGGCTCAGGCTAATGGAGCTGGGACTGATGCCCACCCTCAAAGGAACAACATAAAAGCTCAGAGCCTGGGGCAAAACACGAGTTCTGCTCTGTCTAGTTCCAACGCCACACAGCTGCTCCCCTCCAGCTGCTGTGCATCTCCCTGTCCAGCCTGTGAATACCACTGGCCACCCAGTTTCTTGACTATTTAATGAGATGATTTTTAGTTTTAAATTGTTCTTTTGCTTTGTGAGACTTCTTTTTTTGCTGCTCATTGATGTCTTGTTTGCCCTTATTTCTGCATCTGGATGGCTGCCCTCTTTCTCAGGGTGCTTGTCTGAACTACAGATTCCCTGTTCCTGCTCTGTGTTCCCCTTTCTGATAGGATGGCCGCCTCTTGCCTTTATTATATACCTAGTCCTGCAGGCTCGGCCTGACTCCCCGGGCCTTTGGCTTCCATTGTAAGTATAGATCCTCATCCCAGATTGATTGAATGACTGCATGTTAAGCACTTAATGTATCTAAAGCATTGTGTAAGTTGTATCAGAGATATAAAAATGAGTAATATAATGTCATCCCCATTTATTTGTGAAATGCAGACTGTGATGAGTTCCCTAAGGGAGATGCAGGAAAAGGAAAGAGAAAGTTCGATGTGCACCTGTGCATATGTGTGTGGGGAGGGGTAGGGGTGAGGGGAATGGGATGTTGATGATCAAGACAGTTTGCTTGGAAGAGGTGGCCCATGGGACTATTTGATGGTGGAAAAGACCATAAGCAGGATGATGTACATTTGGCAAAAGAGTGAATTGCTTGGCTGGACTAGGAATATTTTTCACTAGGGTGCCACTGATGTGCTGGGACCTCCTTGGGCTTGGATGCTAAATGTTCCTCTTAATAAATGGTAGTCATGACCTCCAGTCACTGAGGCAAATAACACTATCTTGATGCAATTTCCAGATGCCTTGGGAATGACATCATCCTCCCATGTGAACCTCTGAACCGTGCGTGTTATATGAGAAATTCCAGAAAGGTCTACTGAATGGAGGAGATTGTGCCTAAGTAAGATTCAGTGAAAGCCGCTGAAAGTTTTTGAGTATGGAATGATGGAATTCAAGATGCTCTTCGGAAATAATTAGAATATTGCTTTGGCAATGAAATAGAGAACAGTAAACAGGAGAAACTGGATACAGGGAGAAAAGTAGGAAGGAGGCTGTTGCAATAGTTCAAATTAGAGATAATAACTATTCTGGCTGCAGCCCAGAGGTCTTCTTCTTTAAATACGACAACTGATTGGATGTGGGGGTCAAGGGAGAAATGAGTCAACAATGGCCCCATGTTCTGAGCCCGATGACTAGGAGCAAAGTGGTGCCACATACTGAAACAGGGAAGTAAAAAAGAGGATGTGGTTTCAGGGCGGAACAAGGAGTTCCCTTTGGTGCATGCGTTGTTTGTAGAGTCCATCCAGACACAGTGAGTGGAGCAGTGCTGCCAAAGGCCAGGGGCTGCTTGATGAACACGGATGCTGCTGCTTGAAAGGCTATTTTTTTAGGGTCTTTAAAACAAATCGTTTCTTAAATAAGCCCATCGCACGCATCCCCTCCTAGTTCCTTTGCCTCAGCAACTTTCCTCATTTTTTTCTTTTTTTCACATCGAACATTAGAAAACGTCTTCCCCGTTCAGGTTAGAATGCTCTCCAGATTGAATTTAGCATTTTGCATCAGTGAAAAACTGAGCTTTTAAATAAAATGTTAGGTAATGGGTGTACCAGGAATGAACTAAAAAAGATGCAAGCTTTCCATACTGATTTCACTTTTAGTCCCCAGTGTCTCGCACTGAAGGTCATGAGCAAAAGGCACCAGCTCATCGGATCCAGAATTGCTAAAGTAAGTTTTCTTCTCCCGCAGAGTCCCAGAGGACACTGAATCCAGCTGAGCTGGTCAGGGTTTCATATTCTTCCCCTAAGTAAATTAAATCACGAGCCCTTCTCATCACAGAGGCTGGCACAAGAGCCAGCTATACCTTTTTGGCAAGCAAAGCTTGAAATGGAGCTTTTAGAAATGCTAAAAGCCTGTCTCCCGTCTGCGGTGGCCGGACCAGCTGCGTCCACGGCTGGGCCCCTGCAGGGCAGGCGGTGGCTGCAAACTGCAAGCACGAGTGCAGCATGTCCGGTACAGATGAACCCTTGTCAACGTTCTCTCTCTTTTGCTCAATAACATGACATAATTCTTCCCTAAAGCAGCCAGGTATCCTATTGGATATTTGTGTGAAGAGAGTGGCGGTCTAACTCTTTTCTTTTTCCCTTTCAACTTTGAAAGTGCCTTAAATGTGAAGGTAAATGAATACAAATAGGAATGTGTTGGGAAGCTACAGTAGGGAAGCCTTCTGTGGCTATGCGAGCTGATACAAATGCCGGCTTAATTAGAAAATCAATCTTGCTGTCCAGCTGATTGATTGCAATCCTCCACTGGAGGTGGGAAAGAGAGTTGAGTCATGACGAGATAATTTTTTCCTATTACTAAAAGGAGGCCTAATGTACATCTCTAAGCAATTCAGCGTGAAGAACCTGTTAAAAACACGCCACCTTTTTCCTGATGTTAATTGAATCTTTGGGGGATGGGAGGAGGGACTAGCATAGCAATTGGTATTTGGTGAGAAACTCTTACTATTTTTCCTCCTAAGGTTACCCAAGTTCTGAGCGATGATTTAATAATTATCTTCAAAGAAATGAAGCATTTTTTACAAGGACGAGGATAGATGCCTGCTCATCATATCCACAGGTCATTGACTTAAGAGAGGGGGTTTACTTTGCTAGAGGAAAGCATTTGCCTTGTTGCTATTCAGTTCAGTTTTTGGTGTGCATGATGTGCTCACACACACACAAAATCACAAAACAGTTTGGGCATAAAGGTCAGATAGTATCTCCTTTTGTTCAGATGAGGAAATCTGACTAAGGCTGCGTGGATAGGGAGTGGAAGAGCCTGGGAGAATGGCTGCCTGGCCTCGGAACCTTGCAATTCCCATGATACATGTTATCTTCTTAAGGCTTCAATAGTAGCTTGTCGATTTATGTTTTCTCCTTTTGTCATTATATTGGTTCTTCGGCATTCTCTGATGTGCTCTTCATGCCCTACTCTGGACAAATCCTTAATTCAGAACATAGGTCTTGACTGAATAGAGTGCTTAGGCTTCTAATCTGCATTTATCATCCTTTAGTCTTGAAAATACAAAGCGTTTTCTGCTTCAACTACAGATTTCCACCGATGGTCTCTTTGTTGTTTTAGTTATTTCCTTCTATAGTGGTCAGTTCACAAATCTGTACAATGCTGTGTCTATAGTTCTCTTCCTCTAAGGATAATTTTTTCTGGTGTTTTCTGCAAAAGAGCCTTTTACAAAATGTCTGCTCCAACTGTGGTGGGAAGGATTATAGATCCCTCCCTGGCTTCAAGGACACCAAGAAAAAAACTCCAGGTTTAAAGATTCTTGGAAGAATCTCCCCATTAGTTAGAAACCCTTTAGTCAAGTTCTTTTCTGTCCTCCAATAGCTCAATTATTCGCCACACTATCATGCAGCCACCCTACCCGCCAGCCTTGCCCTAGCACACATCGGCTCTTAATCTTGAGCTAAAAAGTTTTCTCTCTGGTTTCATTGAAATGTCTGCTATTCAACCATTTCGTGCACTCTTACATGTGGATTACATTTGTAATATTTAATCATTTCCAAAAAGCCTGCAGCCAGACCAAGTTTATTAGTGAAATGGAACTTGAGTTCTTTGGGCAGTGTTCTTTACAGACTTTATTTTATGAGAAACATAGTGAGACTTGCTTATCTTGAAAAAGAGAGATTATTTGTTGTAATGGTCAAAGATGGTAAGAATAATTAAATTACACAGATATCTCTAAGATTTCATTTACTTATTTTAGAATATTTGCTTTGTTTTCATAGATTCATTTATTGTGTAATGGTACAATTATTAAAATAAATTCCTGAAGGCTGCCCAGAAAAGACATTAGCTATCACTTAATTAAACCCACTCTCCTAAAAAAAAGTCTGAAGAAGGGATGTGACTGTCTAAGATTATGCCTATATAAACCTCTCACTCACAAAGAGAATGTATATTTTGTAAACCTCTTAGTTAAGGATGCATATGTTTTCTCCACTCTCTGATCTTCTAGCTGTGGCACTAAAAGGACAGTGAAATGGCTTAACTGTCAGAAACAGAAAGAAGAATGACTAATACCAGTATTTTTCAGAATTTTACATATGCATTTATTTCTTTATTTTTAAAGGAGCTTTAGACTACATAAATGTTACATCGAAAATATAGGGGATCCCCATATACCCCACCGTCCATCCTTCCCATTTTCCTTCTTTAAAAACATCTTTCATTAGTGTGGTATATTTGTTACAATTTATGATCACACATTGAAGCACTGATACTAAGTATGGTCTTTAGTTTACATTATGTTTTACTCTCTGCACCACAGTTTTTCATACATGCATTTTTAAGGGAAAAAAACTCAAGGAGAACAACAAAATGTCTATGTAAGTGTTCTGCACATTATGAATTTTTCCTTCTGCCAGAGTGGAACCCAGTTAACATATTTTTGGGTAGAGTATAATTATTATGACTATATTCACTAAGCCAAAGTTATTACATGCAACCCAGGGTATGAATATTGAGATTGAGGCTCAGAGAAAGTACAGGATTTCTCCAGGTTCATACAAAGGATTCATGGAAAATTCCAGAACTCATTCCAGTCTATCTGACTCCACAGCTTATGCTCTTAATGCCCAAAGTACAGTATACTCTACATAATTATAAAAATAGAAATACACTTCTGGGGAAAAAAGAAAATATTTTATTTGACATTGTCTTGGAAAATATTGCTTTATGTATAGTGGTCTGTTAAGTTATTTATAAGTAAAAAGTTGAAAACTGATGATGGTTTGCTTGGGTTTCATTTGCTCTGAGACCTGGTAAAACTCACAAAGTATAGTTATTTCCTAGAAAAATTCCTCCTTTAAGCATTGAGATATAAAGATGTTAAAAACATATTAAATTTTTGAGAGAAATTACTCATAATTTTCTGACACAATACTATTTTCAATGCTCCAATATTTTATAGAGTGCTTCACACTTCAGTGATATTTCTTTAGATCCTGACAATTCCATAAAACATCTTGGGATAAGGATTCCTATCTTAAATGGCTCCCTCCCCTTTTCTGAAAGAAAGACTTGGGGTCCACTTGCTTTGTGTTATCAGAGACAATATGGACATGCTTAAGGTAATAATGGTAACAAAATAACCCAGAGTATTTGAGTTTTAGGAGATAGGATTTGGCAAAACATGGTCTATCAGAGATGAAAATTTATTAGGTTAATAACAATCCCTTGCAGCTTCTGCTGGCTGAAAGAGAGCGTGAGGCCAACCCTGTTTGTTCACATTTCTGAAACTGGTGGAGAACATTTTTGTTAGACTGGAATTTTCTCCATCTGTGGTTTTCTGTTTATTTCTAAGTAATTCCAGATAACAAATGTAAATTAAGAAACCAGGCGACACACCCTTGGACTATGCCAGCTTTACGCAAATATGGATGGTTTCATGTAAAAAGAATGTAGATTACTCCTGGAAACTAAAAATGAAAGCTAAACATTATCATAACACCTTCAGTCATGTGTGCCACTCAGTCCCCTTTCCCCTCCCAAATCCCATTCACAAGCTTGATTGTTGTGACTTGGAAAATCACAATGGAGACCTAGGATAGTGTATTGTTCTAAGCAATTGCTATAGATGGGCCAGATACTTGCCTGTATATTTTCTTAGAAACTCTTTCCCACTCGCAATGAGTAAGACAGGAGAGACATCAGCCTCCATTTCATCGATAAGTAAACTGAGGCACAGAGATGTTAAATGACATTTCCAAAATCACGTTGCAAGTGTCAGCAGGTTTTGATTCTAAGCTTGCTTGATTCCAAAGCCCAGCCTCATGCCACTTTTAACCATGACACTCTAACTTTCATGAACATTCTTAGTATTAAAAACTATTCTATATTTATCTCTTCCTTTTAGAAAAATGACTGTAAGTCTCTGGAAGACTTTGGATAAAAGAGTAACATTGAGTAAGCAAGGTAAGACTGAGTCATTTATAGACACAACTGGAGATTTCATAAATAGGCACAATCGACAGATTTCACTGTGGACAGATGGCAGCTTTGGCTGGATCAGCTCGATTCTTCGAAGGTAATTCTGTGCTACCCGTGTCAGTCTCTCCTTCACTCATTTGGCCTGGCTCAGTTTGGAGTGAGCATGGGGAGGATTCTTTTGCCTTCACGTGAACCCTAGTATTTCACTGTAGCAGGACTGAAATGAAAGGAAATGTAATATACTTTGTAAGTTTTTGCTCTTTTAAAAAATATTTCCACAAGGAATCTGGAAAGTAAGTTGAAGAGAAATATTCCTAAGATTCCTGTCTTCTCTTAGGGATTATTGATACTTGTGACCAGTACTGACCTAGCTTATTTTGAGATCAGCTTTCCAATTGGTAAATGAATTATATTTTGGCCTTGAAATAAACTCATTTTTCCTTCCAAACAGTCCCAAACCTATTTGGCCAAGTATCTTTTCACTTTGTGTTCTTGTTTACTTAGATGAAATATAGTCCATATGTTTCACATTCATTTACACTTATGCCATCAAAATGCTTTTTGGCAGTAGATATTTGATATCCCCCAGAAGATTTTTGAGGCTAAGCCAGTAATATCTAATTCTTATAACCAGGAACTAATGTTATGTCCAGAGAGAAATGAAGTTTGCAAAGGGCTCTAGGTCAGTTCAAACTCCACTCAAAAAGCTACAGAAGACCAAATTTGGAAAAGTATTTTTGTTTAATTTACCACTCTTGAAAGTTAGCAATGAAATCACCAGATATGAGGTTGCTGGACTTGCAAATCAAACCCCTAGTTTGATTTAATGCCCACTATTTATCTACAAATCCCAACAGATTATTAGGTAAACTATTCCGTTTACCTACATGCTCACTCTAATACTTTTAACATATTGGAACTGTAAAGGTTTGACTACATAAAAATTCAAAGCAAATCACCAATTGGTTAATAACATCTGCAACCAATATTCCAAAACTATTATATTTAATACATAAAATATATTTAAAAAATCATAAGATCATGGTATCCCACTAGAAAAAATGGACACAAGTCAGAGGGTAACACACATCCATATATAAGTGGTCATTGAACAAATGCAACATTTCAACTTTATTCATAGTCAAGTGCACTCAAATGAAATCAACAAGATATAATTTTTAAACTACCAAATTGGCTAAATGAAATTGAAACATTATGTGCCATTAAAGGTTCTTTAGTAATTAGCTGGTTGAAATATATTTCTGGAAACACACTGAACAATGTGAATCAACATTGGTAAAAGAATTCATGCCCTTCAATGTACTAACTTCTTCACTTCTAGGAATCTATCCAAAGTTGGGGACAAAGACTTTTAGTAGTGAAAAATAAAAATACAACCAACATTGCTAATAGTAGAGTTAAATAAATTATGGTTAAATAAATTAGGGTACAATGTTTAGACTATTATTCATCCACTAATATCACATTATAGAATTAATGTCCTGGGAAGATGCTATTGATAGAACTGAATGAAAGCCCCCAAAAAAAAAATCCACTATATGATTCTAGTTTTGTAAAAATAAAAGCTAACATACAAATACATGAAAAAGGTATTTAAAAGAAACCCGTTTCCAGTTGTTATCTCTTGGTGGTGAGTGTGTATGTGATTTTAATTTTCTTCCTTTTGACTTTTCTGCATTTAAAAAACAATGAGCATGTGTTAAGTTTATAATGATAAAACACAATAAATATTACTTAAAAAGAGGAAGTGGATGTTCAAAAATAATTTCATTGATTTTATAGTGATAGAATTCTTTGAATTTGCAGTGGTCAAAAATGGTAAAATTAGTAGATTCATCAAAAAACTGAAGTGATGTTTTTTGGGCTTTGCAATTACCATCAAATAGTTACCTTTTCCCCTCCCTTTATTTCCATGCATGTAGCCTAGTCTCCTTTGAGAAATAGTCTATGCCTGGAATTTACTACCCTTTCTTCATATAAAAATGTAACCCCAAAGAAAAAGCATTCACTCTACTTTGTCAGTTTTTAAAAAATTCCTAACGTCAGGACAGTTTTCTATTTTCTGAATATAACTTGGATGGAAATTTTTTTAGTACCTTGCTCTTTAGCTTGAAGGGAAAATATCTTTTTTGAATAAACTAGTTGTCTTAAAGAAAGCACCTTTTCAAAAGACATTTTCCCCATGAGTTTAGATTTGATTGGCTTGATTTATCTACCTCATTTGGTAAAAGGGAGTTTGGATGCACAGCATAAGAAGATGTGGTTGAGGAACTGGAAACCTATTACAAACATAATCTAGTCTGGAGAGACAGCATGATACGGTGGGGTGAGTAAAGACCTGGGATTGCATTTAGCTCTGTCATCTTTGCAGATGTGTGAACCTGGAAATTATGTTATAGTTTCTGTCTTATCTGCCACAGAGGGTTCTTGCAAGGAACACATGTAACAATATTTGTGAATTATAATTGTTATACAGTCTATGGATGATGGCCCTGGATTCCAGGTTACTGTCATCTGAATACTGGTGAGCTGGACCTGAAGTTCCATGGTAGAAGTCACTAAATAGTTACTGAAATTTCCGATGAAGGCCTTCACAGATGTCACAGAAGTTTTAGTGTAAATCTAAGAAATATGGATGCTGTAATTTTGTTTGCTGGCACCCATACCCTTTAATGCCTGAAGAACAAATGTTCTTTAAATATACTTGTTTTTCATATTTTTATAGTAAACTATAAAAGAAATGAAATTGATTTCTATAAACCACACATCTGTTTATTGTATAATCACATCTGCTTGTACCTTAGTTTTAAGATAAATCAGTCCACTGAAATATAATATTTTGAAGGGACTTGTGTAAGCATTTAGTAATATGATTACACTTTTGAAAAGTTCAGAAAGGGAAGACTACCTTGGATCAGGATGGATGATAAAGGAACCATGTTTTTGGACTGAGGGGCTCTTAGTAGGTAGGCAGGGAGAGAGGTACCCTCAGAGGGAAGCAGAGTCTCCATTTGGAGAAAGCGGTTCACCTTCATGGGCCACAAGATTCACACAATGGCATTTCAAACTACAGGTGGTAGACTTCAGTCAACCTGGGCAGAGAAAAACTGAGACTAATCATTTTAAATGCATGCAGTGTTGAGAAATAATTCAAAACTGCTTTCTTAATAGCAGAGTGGAAAATGAAAGCCAGGATCTTATGCAGACTGTGGCTCTATGCAAGGGGCAGGGGCTATGGCAGCAGCAGGAGATTTGCTACAAATGGGAAGATTGACCCAATAAGTAAATAAATACATTGAGGATAATGCGGGCCAGGTTTCACAATATCGAAGAAGGCAGTGTTAAATTTGGAAAGGAAGAAAAATGGAATAGAATTGGAGTGAACACATTGTTTTTAATATATATATTGATGTAGAAATATAGATGCAAATGTATATATACCTTCATGTATTTCCCAGCTCTGTCCACTGAGAAAGCCTTGGAGCAGTAGCACCCCAGTTGCAATGAGCACAAACACAAAGGCTAGATCTTGATTTCTAAATACCTTTATCTATTAAGAAGATCCACACATTTCTTTGGAGAAATGGCTGATTCTAGGACTGGGCAGGGAAAGCACAAGACAAATATGCAATATTTTATTGTACTAGAATGTAAGGAAGTACTAAAAACTGATGGGAGCATGTCAAAAGGACACAGAAGCCACTTTGAAGATACTCACACAAATCTGAGATAACTGAGTTTCAAAATAATATTAGTGAGGGATTATAACACTTTGAATAAAGTAGGATCCATGAGTCCTTACTAATATAAATAAATCAATGAGTAAATAAATCAAGAGAAGAGAATGCTAACTAATTTTTGTATAAGGAATAATTCCATTAGAAAATCACCATTTGGCAATGATTATAGTAATAATTAATTAAGCCAAGAGACACCTAAGGGTGCTAAGAGGGTGAAACTAAGTGGGTTAAAGTTTGATGAAAAATGAAACATTTAAATAGTTTCAAAGAATTTTCTACACAAAATGCTTTTTGATTAAAAAGAAAAAAAGAGTAACTTTTCGAGAAAGCTGGAAGACATCATCTTAACCAAATTGTCAAAGTTAACCTTCCCAGAAAAGGGACAAATAGAAGTTGTGACCACTTGATAGGCTGAAATAGAAGAACTCAGCATCACTTCTGAGACATATATATATATCCTGAATCTAATTACAGGGAGACATCAGACAAACTCAAATTGAAGGACAGTTTATGAATAACTGTGTTGAAATCTTAACAAGTATCAAGATGTCACGATCATGAAAGTCAAGGAAAGGCTGAAGAACTATTCCAGACTGAAGGTGGCTAAAGACACAGACAATTAATTCTAGGCTTGATCCTTTTGCTATAAAGAACATTATTGGAAATGAAAACTGAATGGGACCTGAGAGTAGATGGTAGTAATGTATCAGTGTTAATTTTGCCATTTTGGTGGCTTTATTGTAGATATATAGAATACCCTTGTTTGTAGAAAATACAGAAGTATTGAATGGTTGTGGGCAGCATGTTGGCAACTTACTCTGAAATGACTCTAGAAAAAAGGTTTTGATTCTGTACTTGGAAATTTAAAAAAATTTTTGAAATTATTTCAAAATAAAAATTTTAAAAATGATTAAAAAGTGGCCCCTACTTTCAGGGAGGCCACTGAATAGTAGAAGGTGCCAAGATAATAAAGATGAAGTCAGGATAGCAGCTGGTAACTTGTTGAAAAATGGGTGCAGGGCCAAACCATAGCTCTACCAATATGATTGGAGAGCTTAGGGAAATGATATAGACTTTCTGGGCCATAGTATTCCCCTCTATAAAAAGGGCATAGTAACAGTTTCAACCTCATAGTGTAAATGTGAAGTTGATAAAGCATGAAGTAAGTGTATAATAAATGAAAGCAATTCAAATAATTTATTTCTTGGGTGTTATTGGTGATTAAGCCCATGTATTTGTAGTCAGAGAGCTGGGTCTAAATTCTGGCTGTGTTACTTACTGTATGACCTTGACCAAATTACTCATTTTTTCCCCCTAAGGCTCAGGTTCTTCACTGAAAATAGAAATAATAATCATCTTAATAATATCAGGAACAGGGTGGTTGTAAAAATTAAATGAGATAATTAATGCAAATTGCTTAGTACTCTGTAAGCATATGCTAGGTATTAGTTATGGATACATAAATATAAAAAGGAAGATAATATATAGTAGATGCTATAAGGGGAATAAAAAACATGTGCAACTCTGAGGAGAAGGAAAAACCATCTGGGTGGAAGAATGGGGAAAGCAGTACATTATAGGGTTCTCTGGGACATTTGAGAGGCATTTAGGTAGTTAAGAGACACTAAGGCTAGAAGTAGGGCAGTGGCCATCAAGTGAGAGGTGGTCAAGAACTCAGCAATGAGCTGTCATCATTAGTATATTCAGGGAGGCCAAGAAGGAAGAGGTGGTTTGGGGGGAAAAATATCAGCTTGAAGGGTTGAAATAATGTCTGCAGGCAATGAAATTTGACTCTAGGGAAAAGGAGAGGGTAGCAAGCATGGAAACTGACGTGATGGAGGAAGTTCTGTGAGTGATTGAGATCTCCCAAGAAGAGGGTTCCATAGAGAAGACAGAATGTAGGGAAATGCTCGCAGTTGGGGAGTACACAGTGACAAGGACCAGAAAAGGAGATATGTCATTGGGTGAGTGGGGTAGGAGGTGAGCTAGGAAAGGTTAAGTCAGAGGCCAAAGCATTTCAGAGAAAGGAGGCAGAGAGCTTGAGGAGACTAAAGTCTGGGAAAAGTCACTGTATTAAGTGGTTAGTGGGTCCTTCCTGAGTTACAGAAGTAAATTCCAGGTGTTGGGTGAAGGAGGCAGGACTTGGAGATTCTTGTGGAGTTTCTTTGGCAGCAAAGGGAAGTTTACCATGACGCAAATGAGGCTTTGGTTCAGACCCCTTATTTACCCAAACCTTTCATAGGTCCTAGGAGGTGCCCTAGCAATACCTTCCCATGATCATGTGCTTTGAACAACTTGGCAATGTAAGATGTTTAACTGCAGGTAGTTAAGATGATTCTCTCTAAGTATATACATAAAAGATTTGAATGCAGGGAATCAAACAGATGCTTGCACACCTATGTTCATAGTGACATTATTCACAACTGCCAAAAGATGGAAGCAACCCAATTGTTCATCAACTGATGACTAGGTGAATAAAATGTGGTATATACATACAAAGGAATATTGTTCAGCTGTAAAAAGGAATGAAGTTCTGACATATGCATCAACATGGATGAGCCTTGAAGACATCATGTTGAGTGAAATAATCCAGACACAAAAGGACAAATATTGTATGATTTCACTGACACAAAATAATTAGAACAAGCAAAACAAGCAAACTCATAGAGTCAGAAACTGGAACATAGAATGCAGGTTACCAGGGTTCCAGGGGCCAGAGTGGGGTAGATGCTTAAATTGTACAGAGTTTTTATTTGGGATGATAAAAAATGTTTTAGTAATGGATGGTGGTAATGGTAGCATAACATTGTGAATGTAATTAAAAGCACTGAATTATATATTTGAATGTGGTCAAGAGGGGGAATTTTAGGTTTATATACATGTTACCAGAATAAAAATTTAAAAAACAAAACAAGCTATAGATTGTACAACAGAAACAGTGAATGCTAGGTGAAACCATGAACTATAGTTGATAGTACAATTATAAAAATGTCTTTTCATAAATTGTTGCAAATGTACCACACTAATGCAAGTTGTTAATAATTGGGTGATGTGTGGGAATTCTGTATTTTACACATGATTTTCCTATAAACCTGTAACTTTTCTAATATGTATATGTTAATTATATTTTATTATATACACATTTAAAAGACCATTGTCTCTTTCTATTCAGAGCCTACTTCAGTCACAATGTCTGCATTGACATTCAGGCACCAGTTCAGGGAGCTCGAGTTAGGGTTTAAGGATATATACTATTTGGTTTGCAGTCACTTCCGCATATAGTTAAGTCACTGCCAGTAGTCCTAAAATTTTCCCTCCACCCACCGTGCCACATCACCCAGTGTGAACATGTCTTTTGACACCTGGCATAGGAAAAATGTGGGTAGCGGAGGAGAAAACTTTGAGATATACAGAGTCAGAAGCTAGTGTGCGGAAAGTTCTTCTAGTCATGAGATGTGTAAAATTGCAAGTAGGGGATCCAGTTCTTGTCAATGCCCAGTCAAAAGGCAAATCTCTCCTATCAGAGAAGATAACCTAAAACTCATAATATACCACTGTGATGAGACATCATAGACAAACCGAATAATGGGTGTTGTCAGTTCAAAGAAAATTTAAGATTAGTCAGAACACAAGAAAATTTGAAATTGTCTGAAATCTTTCAGCTCATATATGAAAGAAATGTGGTAGTGATTTCTCAAATTTGAAAAAAAAGTTTACAAATTTATATGATATTACCAATAATGATCTAGGAAGCTAAAACTTTTCTAACTAGAAATAATATACATTTTTTTGATCAATTATGCCAGAAGACACACTGAAATGTCTTTGTTTTCTCTATTTAGAAATGACTTTACAAAGTCCTTGCCAAATAAAGAGGCAATTTAAGAGAGTGCAGTCAAAAAAAAAAAAAAAAAAAAAGGATAGGCATAAATGTTGTATAGGTCAAGCAGTTAATAAATTAAAATTCTGTTATTTTGGAGGATTTTCTGATGTTTGTGGTGTTTGTTAATTTTTTAAAATTTGGAAGTTTTTCATTTTCTTTCTTCATCCTAGGTAGTCACTTTTGTAGCTAATCTTTTATTTATCATTTTGAATTCTTTATCTTAAAGAGCTCCTACACCCTCCTCCCCCAAATGTATAAGCTTAAGGCCCCACACAAAACCTCGATGTATCTTGCTTAAGCTGCAGTGTTTTGTTTTTTTTCCCAGAGATTTACTCATGATTAAACAAAAATCACTGGGATGTTAGCTTTAGGCTAAAATTAGGTATTAATTATTTCACTACGAGGAATTTTCAGAATAGAAGTGACCTGAGCTTTTTGTGCCCAGAAGGTAAGGTGCTATCTCTATGGGAGAGGTGGAAGATACTCAGGTAACTGGTACTTGTTGTAGCAGGTTAAGGTGAAACTTTGTGTGTCTGTGTGATGGAGCTGGACTCAGATGTGATCTTTGTTCACAAGCCTCTCCTGTTACTTTTACCGGAACTATAGTTGGTGCTGGGGTTTAATATATACCCAGGGAACTGAATCTCTGGACTGACCATGTGATAGCCAGGCCCTGAGCCTCAACAGACTTCAGCTCCTATACTCTGGTATTGGACTTACCCCACTCAGCTAACATGGAGGTGAAGAAGGTCAACCACCACACCATGGAGCCAAGAGTGCCTACAACTGAAAACAGGAGGATTGCATCCAGCATCCATGTGGAATCTAAGCCCCCTCTTGATATAGATGTGGAGTGAACACAACCATTCCAAGGTCCACAGGATGGAAGAATAGAGTATGGATTAGAGTGGACTTACTGATATTCTATTCATGAACTATTGTGATTAGTAATGGAAGAAAATGTGGCATTGGTGTGGAGAAAGTGGCCATGGTGGCTGCTGGGGGTAGGGAATGGGAGGAAGAGATGAGATGTGGAGGCATTTTCAGGACTTGGAGTTGTCCTGGGTGGTGCTGCGGGGACAGTTACTAGACATTGTATGTCCTCCCATGGCCCACTGGGTGGAATGTGGGAGAGTGTGGGCTATGGTGCAGACCATTGACCAGGAGGTACAGCGCTCAGAGAGATGTATTCACCAAATGCAATGTATGTATCATGATGGTGGAGGAGATTGTTGTTAAGGGGGGAGGAGCGGGGTGAAGGGGTGGGGGAGTATATGGGGACCTCATATTTTTTTAATGTAATATTAAAAAAATAAATAAAGACAAAAAAAAGAGAGAAAAGAATGGATTAAGATAGGGTGGAAAGAACAGCTTTCAAAAGCAAATGCAGGATGTGGGCAGTAAGTGAAGGAAGGGGGATTTGAATTAGTACGGAGGGCATCAAGGGAGTTCTAGTCCTGCGGCCTTCACCTGCAACTCCAGGAGGAAGCCAGGTGTCATCTCAAGCACCAGGGATGGGTGATGGTGGAGGTTTCTAAAGCCTCAGCCTGTCACTCTTAACTGATTAGTGAAACGATACTGCTAAATAGGAGTGTGGACTTCTCTCATTTTCCCAACTTGTACCTATTGACCGGAAGACACTAAACCCAGAGACCCTGCCATAGACCTGGCAGTAGCTGTCTAAGATGAAAATCCGTTTGAGGCTAACCCTAGATTCTTTTCCCAATGCCAGTGCTGAATGGCCAGCGAACACAACTGCCGTAATAATGTAAGGTTGGTGAGGACACTGACAAGTTGGGGAATTAGTGTTGTTACCTAAAGAAAAGAAAGAAAAAGATTTATTTATACATGGCCTTATTTGGTGCAGGATTTAAGGCATCTTAGAAGAATGCATGCAATGCAATAGCAAGATGTGGGCTATAAATAAAAAATCAAGGCTGGAAAAAGCATAAAATATAGATGAGAAGACTTCAGATGTAGCTTGTCAGTGGTCTTCAAATAACTGAAGGGTTTTTGTGTGGAAGAGCATTTAAGGTTATTTGGTATGTGGGTCCAGGAACTTGGTGCATTGGGGGTGGGGTGGGGGCGGAAAGTACAGTGAGACAGATGTCAACATAACATAAGGCAAAGCTTTCTAACAAATGCAGCTGCTCCACAGTGGACTGGAGGCCATGAGCTCCTTCTTCCTCCCAGCAGACATTGAAACACAGCCACACAGTCTCCTTTCTGGCCTGTTACAGGAGGCAGCTGATGCAATGGGTAAAGATTGACCTCTGATGTGCCTGTACAGTGAGAGTTCTAATGACTGTATGACAGGAGCAGTTCTAAATGATGCTCTTTAATCAATTATCTATTCTAAAATTCTCCATATAATTTAGAAAAGCATGCCAACAGTTCTTCTGAGCCTCTCTATGACCTACACCCACCTTTGAAAGGTCACTGCAGATTACTCATCTGAACCAGAAATGAGTAAGCTCCAAATGGGAGGGGCAGAGCAAGAGATGACTGCCCAGTAGGTCGTCATTCAACAGTTTGAAGAGCTAGGGGTGCCCATTCATTCAACATTCCGTGACAAATGGTTATTGATCCCAATCGTGTGTTACACCCACTGCTAGGCCCTCAGAAGATAACAGCAACTTAGTGGGAGAAACGACGTTAACCAAAATAATCACATCCATATACTTACAAATTCTGATACGCATTATAAAGGAAGGGAGGAGTATTTTAGGAGAGTGGAGATCTATGAGACCTGATGTAGTATGAATAAGGAACACATTTACTGATATTAAGTAAGTGCAGGAAGATGGAAAGTGAGGGTGGGGATTCCAATGGAGGGCATTTCAGGCTGAGGAGAGCATGGGTGCCATGCTCCGGAAATATAAGGAAGCTAGGAGTGTCCATGGTGCTGCAAGGCTAGAATATCCGAGTGAAGCCCAGAGACTGGCAGCAAGCATGGCCCGAGGAGTCAGGGTGAGAGGGCCCAGGATGAGCTCATGAGCTACATCAAGGGTATTTATCTTTCGCCCAATGGTGATACAAGGCCTTTAATGTATATTGCAAAAGGACAGTATGATCATATTTGGGTTTCCCAGGTTTTATTTATTTTATTTTTTAATTTTTAATAAACTCTTTCTAGCTTTAGAGTAGAGAACAGATTGGAGGGAGAAAGAATAGCTGTAAATGATTGTTTAGCAGTCTATACAAGTGACGTAGGAAATGTCAGTGACTTGGGCAAGGGCTGTGGTGGCAGAGAGGGAGAGGAGGGATTGGCTTCCCTAGGTGGGAATGAAATTAAAATCAAGAGGATTCTGTGATGGACTAGGTGAAGGTTGGAGGTGCAGGAGAGAAATGGTACCAAAGATAATTCCCAGCATCTAGAAAGATGCTATTCTACTCACTGAGGATGTACCAAGACAGGGCTGGTTTGCAAGAAGGAGTAGAAGACGAGAGAGAAACCTTCCCACCTTACCTGAGAAGGTCATGAGTTCAACTAACTCAAATGAAGTTCAAGGCAATTCAGTCCAGAGCTATGGATTTCAGTTTAAATTCACCTTATTGCCCTTCCAGGAGATAAGTGCTCAATAATCAAAGCCCCTCTCAGAGTGTGAGAACTACCTACAGAGAGAGAGGGAATGCCCCTGGACCACAGAGCTGAGGTTCCTACCGTGGAGGGCTTGAACAGCGTGCTAAAGGATTGGACTTCATTTGTCTGAAAATGGAGCTAAGACTCCGGGGGGTGCCCATGAGTTTATTGCACAGGGGTGTTGTGAATGTGGAGGAACTCCAAGAACTTCCTTCCCTGGTCTGCACCGACCACATCCCAGGGGCTGAGCTGAGTAGCTGCACTTGTTTCTTAGCACTTGCTCCCCCTTCGACTCCTAGGCACCTCCCACAGGATTCTGTGCTTCTGTCCCCATCTTCATAAATAGTAACTTCTCTCTAATTATCCCATCTGTGTTTTACAATAGCTAATTAGATAGTGTCTGATAGCCTGGGAATTTTCTGACAAAGGTAGTGCACGGATCTGGTCTACACACCTGGGGATGATGTTTCTAGCTAAATTGCAGCCCCTCGTTACAGCCTCTGTCCCCCACCTCCTGCAACTCAGGAATCCTCAGGCCCCTTCCCCATGATGCCTGTGTGTTCCATCTCCCAAAGCGCCCCTACCACCCCTCTCCCAACTGCACTCACAACCCTTGCCTAAATGCAAATACTTCTGGGGGAAATAGTGTGATTTTATCTAATTCTGGAACTTAACAATAGTAATTAAATCTTGCACATCACATTCCACTTTCAAAATGTGTTTCTTTAGATGTTTCATGTAATGGTCACTGTCTTGTGGGGTTAGGGATCACTGAAATCGTTCCCAGCAAGGCTAAACTACTTAGGTCAGTTCAGACGGCTCTGCAGTGGCCAAACTGAGATGTGAGTTTCATTCTCTCTCCACTCTACCAGTTGTCTTCTCGTTAAAGCAAATACATATGTGTTGGGAGAGGGAGCTTGAAGATGTTGTCAGCAGAGAAAATTTGCCCATTTTCCCTTGAGTCACACACCATAAGCTGCTGTCTATTTCTCCCCACTTAATGGTAGTCCAGCTGCTGGTTTGACGACTGGGAGTACAAGATGTAGAGGGAGGTAGGCTTATGTTTGAACACTGATTTTCAATTTAGTTGTATGTGACTTTGTGCAAGTTATTAAACATTGAGACAGGGGTAGCATCCACCCCATGCAGTTATTATGAAGAATAAATGAGTTAATATTGAAATACAAGCCAGTTTCTGAAATACAGCAAATAGTTTTAAAATGTTATTTTGGTGGCAGTGTTGCTATAGTGCTATTCCAGGGCCCGACTTTCTTGTCAACTGCAATCTGAACAGAGAGGACAACTTTGAAATACATGCCTGCTCCAGGTTGACTGGAAATGACTGACTAGATTGCTGTGTTAAGAAGGATTCTGAGGTCTTATCCAGGCTCAGCAGAAATCAGTAAGTATCCCTCCATGTGTGCTGTGTAAATGCCTCTCTTTTGTTGATGGCTGTTTGCAGGGCCTGTCCATGCCTGTGCCTCTCAGCCTCATTGTCTGCCTTAGGCATTTGCTCAGAGTCTTTTGTTGGGACCAGTCCAGCTATGTTCAGACTAAGTGCAATTTACAACTCACAGGGGCACTGCCTGCCTAGTGAAAGTAAAGAATTTAATGAATAGAAGCTATGTATGGATGAGCTCTAACGAGTGGGGTTCGCAGGCCAGGGATTCAAAAATAGCTCCCCTGCAGTAACTCTGGGTGAGCCAACACATGCTGCATGTTTCCATCGAAATAAAAGATATTCATTTTGAAGACCCCGGAACAGCTGTAACTTGAGATTCCTATGAACGCTTGGAAAAACTGTCCGTCCTTTTTGAGTGGCAATAGATTGTGACACTGAATGCCAGCAAGAATGTACGACTGATTCTGAGAAACAGGGCCTGAATTAGAGTTCTAAGAAGCCAGCATTCTTTAGTGCTGATCTAGCTTTGAAGTGTTTGGGGCACAGTAGTTTTAGGAAACTTACTGGTTAAATATTTGCTGATCTCTCTCACAGAAGAATTTCAAAGATACAATAATTGTTATAAATGGTCGCTCAGAACTGGGTTTATCAAAGATTCCATTCTGTGATATGCAGAGAATTCTAACAGTGTGCTGTACTTTTCTTTTGCTTCTACCAAATTTATCAATGTCTTGGGTCATTATTTGCCTGATCACAACAACATGCATTCATGAATAAGTATCAGCTAAAATCCTGCAATTTTATGTGTTAATTTGTTCATGTCTTTAGGTGTTTATAGCAATTAAATAAGACCTTGATAAATTTAGAGGAAATAAAAAAAGCTTTGATATTATGAGAGCTTATGTGGTAAATTGCAAGCTCTGCGATAAATTAAGTCTTGTGCAATTGATTTGTTTTTTGGGTTTATTAAATATTTTCCCATTTAGTTACATTTCTTCTAGGAAATAAGTAGCCTCTGCGTGACTGCATTGTTTGAACTTATTCTGATGTTCCTTTTAGCCTGTGAAAGCAACTAATCCTTATCATGGCTAATGTAAACATGTGTGTGCTATCCTGTTGAGGATTTATCAAGGACATTGGACAATTTGTAGTAAGTCATGGCAGCCACAGGGAGGGGCAGGGCCCTGTTACAGACACATCAGGTAGGAGGGGACCCAGGTAGAGAGGAGCTCCACTGGTGACAGCAGAGGTCACAAGGGAGGAGGAGGCCAGCTGCCCGGGAAGGAAAAGCTGCACAGCACTATAGAGCCCAGTGGCGGGTAAGTCCCATGGGTGGTGCTCCAAAGACAGGGTTTAAGAGGACAGGAATTTTGAGGGGTTGGTCCAGAGAAAACTCACAAGCCTGACTGAGAACTGGGATGTGCCAGGATGGAAAGTACAGTGAGGTCCAGGGTGTGAGTGGTGGCAACTCGGTCATGAGCCACAACTCCAGGAAGGAGTGGGGACATGGTTGCCAGGGCTAATTGTGCATACAAGTACAGGAAGTCCAGTTATATTTGAATTTCAGATAAACAATGGATAATTTTTAGTATGTTGCAGTATTTGGACATACTTATCCTAAAAAAATTATTTTTGTTGATCTGAAATTCAAATGTAATTGGGCATCCTTTATTTTATCTGACAGCCTTAGATTTGTGTCAGGGGGCACTGGACAGCACTTGCATGCTTGAGGAAGCCTTACTTAACTGGGACAGATGGAAAGGACAGACTCTAGGAAGGTAGGGGAGGCAGAGGGGAAAGAAGCAAGGCTAATGTATTTTGTGAGTGTCTGTGTGTGTATGGGGGGAGAGAGAGAGGAGAGAGAGAGACTGAGAAAGACTAAACCAGAATAATATGTTGGTCTTAAGACTCACTTATTTTTATAGTTTATCAGTACTTCATTTTGTTTGTTTGTTTGTTTCACAGACAGGTGATTTGTTTTTTGTTTTTGTTTTTATATAGGAAACTACCAAAGCTGTTTGACCCCAAAAGTAACTCCATTCCATTGACAAAGAAAATTCCAAACCACCAAAATGGTTGTCTAGATAACACTGAACATCTGAATACTTGAAAACTTCTGGGTGCCTGGTGTCCTCTGGATAAAAAGCCACACGGTTGACTAAAATTTTCAATTTGTACTTTGATATTTTGGAATAGTGTAGACAGATAAACTACTGTCTATTAGAGAATAAATAATCACCCTGAGGTGAGAGATTTTTAAAACTATTTCCAGTCTGTTTGATTTGTCTTCACTTCTTCAATTTATTTTCTTCATCTTTGATTCTCACCCTACCCCTGTTCAGTGCACAGTATATGGCGCATGGTGAATGCTGAATAAATCCTTTTCAAATGAATGGATGGTTGAATGAAAGCATTATATTTCAATAATTTAGCTTTCAGTACTGAGATAAAACTAAGGCAATGAGGAACTTTATAAGGAAAGAGAAGAAGAGAACATTTATTGGGTGTGCACTATGTTTTAGGCACTTGTGAGTAGGCATTATTAGTCCCATTATAGCTTTGAGTAAACTCAAAGAGATTAAGTAAATTGTGAAGATCCTTAACTACTAAGAACCAGGACTGGGATTTGAACCCTGATCTCTCTGATCTGCTATGACATCACTGTTGCTTCCTTGAGCCTTCCTAGACTGATCTTAGTAACTGCTAATGATCTGGAGACTCTCAGATCATGTTGCGAGTTTGATGAAATCCAGGGTTTCTTCTCAAAGATATGAACAGAGATCCCTGACTGTATTAGTCAGGGTTCTGCAGAGAAATAAAACCAACATATATATATATATATGTTATATATATATAATTTATTACAGAGATTTAACATAAAGTATCAGTTTGCATGACCCTGAGGCCTGCCATGTGGCAAGTTCAAATTCTTTAGGATAGGTGCAAACTGGAAACTCCAATAAAAGCGATGCCAAAGTTGAACCTGAATTCCTCAGGGGAAGATGACCACAGATGAGGCAGAAATTCTTCTTTCTTGCAACAACAAAAAACAAACAACATGATTTTTAAAATGGGTAAAAGACTTGAATAGACATTTCTCCAAAGAAGATATTCAAATGGCCAATAAACACATCAAAAATGTTCATCATCATTAGCCATTAGGGAAATGCAAATTAGATCTACAGTGAGGTATCACTTCATAACCACAGGATAACTATTATTTAGAAAAATGGAAAATAATAAGTGTTGGAGAGGCGGAGGAGAAATTGGAACTTTAATGCATTATTGGTGGGAATGTAAAATGGTGCAGCCACTGTGGAAAGAAGAAATTCTTCTTTCTGATCTCTAACATCCTCAGTTCTGGATTCTAAGACCTCCAGCTGATTGGATGAGAAGACTTCCCACAATCATGAGGACAATCTTCTTTGTTGATGGTAGATGCGATCAGTTGTAAATGCAATCATCTGATTACAGTTGTAATCCACCTACGAAATACTCTCACAGTAACAATCAGGCTAGTACTTGCTTAACATCATAACCTATCTATGTTGACACATTAAATTAATCATCACAGTCCACCCCTTTTTAACTTGGCACCCATATAAAACTCCCTAAACCACAGTTAATCTCCAAATAAAGACAATAACTCAGTGCCCAAGACAAATATAGTCACAGCCCAGAGGATTCACCATGAAGCTACAGAACTTGAAGCTTCAAGTGCTTTAGTAGCTTCCTAGGCCATGGGAAAGAACTTAATGTATTCAAATGGTCATACTATTTTTGTAAAATTTGCAAAGTAAGATACTTTTGCAATTTTTTTCCCCTTAAAGAACAACCCTCCCCTGCCATTACAGAAGCTTCAAGCACCACAAAACCTGCATCAGGCTGCCACTACCTTCATGGAGCTTATTCTACTGAGAAAAGAGTAGCATTGAATAATCATGGAAGTGAAGGCTATTAAGGAAGAAAGGCTGTGCATAGGTAGTTAGAGCAATGGGACTTAGGCTTTGGGGGGCGTCACTAAAGGCTTCCGCGAGCAATTAATATTTGAGCTGAGATCTGAATGATGAGTAGGCTTCTTTGGGCAATTGAGGAGCTGCTTTACAGGTGGAGGTGTTGTGTGTGTAAAGGCCCTGGGCTGGCCGAGGGTAGGGCTGCTTTGAGGGCGTGAACTGGGTACTGCACAGCTGGAGGAAAAGCACTGGTGTGGAGCTTAGAGGGTGAGGGGTGGCTGGTGGAAGAGGAGACCGAAGAAATGAGCAACCACAGGTCTCTTGGGACCTTGTAGGGCTTGTTAAGCATTTTGAACTTTTTTCTAAGGACAATGAGAAGCTGCTGAAGGGGAGTTACATGATCAGATTTGCATTTTTAAGATGTCACTCTGGCTCTAGGTTAGAGAATGGATTTTTTTTTTTTTTAACCTCTAGAGACACCACCTGGGACACAGCTGTGATTTGGTAAACAAGTGAATTTTTCTTTGGCTGAGGAGCTGAAAATAGCTCTTCTCAAAGGCCAGGCACCTCGGTATGGGAGAAGACAGTGGCGCTAATCCAGTCAGCACCAGACACACTGAATTAGAAGTGCAGGTGAAATTAGGGCAACTGGTTTCATGAGCCGGGCTGTGTTGTTGCACCTCATGGGTGTGGGTATGTGGGTGTGCACAGCTGGTACCTGTCACTTTTTCTCTATCACAGCTGACAGGTTGGAAGCAGCGAGATCGAGGAAGACTGCTAGTGGACCCAACAGTGAGAATCAGCAATCTGTGATGAGGATGAAGATGGTGTCAATGTCAGGGTCAACAATCACATGGACACTTTAAGAAGCCTGGAGAGCAAAAGTTACTGTGCAAAAGGAAGGGCCAATAAAAACAGGTTGATCCAAGAGACTGCAGACTGCAAAGGCACCAGGCATTTTGGCTTGTTACCCTCACTCCTCCCAATCGCTTCTTCCATTCCTTTCCTTCAGATCTTTACTGATCATTTGCTTCCTTGATTCTGCTTCTGAGGCCTTTTTTTTTTTTGCTCTAGAACTTGCTGTCTTCCCTCCCACCCCCCAAATCGTTTATAGTTTCTTAAAATTCTGATTCTGATGTCCTGATTCCATCTGTGTAGTTCTACCGCACAAGATGTGACAGATTCCTCACTGGTTAGGCCAACACAGGGTTCTGTGGGGGCCAGTAGCCCTGCCCTTCTGGATTACACAAAATTAGTTTGGCACAGTGCACTTGCTGAGGTCAATCGCAGTGGCTCTAGTGACCAAGAAATATGGTAATACTTCTTAATAGGGTATGTTTATTAAGTGAAGGCACCAGAACACCTTTTAGATGAAAGAGAAGTTCTCATTCTGAAAGGGTCAAGGTGCATTTTTTTTGTAAAATTAACTGATATGTAACATTTCATTTTTTTGATAAAAGATGACATACGTAAGTAGTTAAGAAATTTTCAGAATTATAGTAGCATTTATCTGCTTACATTAAAATCAAGCTCAGGAAACTAAAGCAGGTGCTAAATTGGCTACAGTCTAATCCAAAATTCTGCATCTAGGGTTTTAAAAAGTTAAATTTAGGGAAACCAGGAATAAAGCTTTCAATGTTTCCACCGTCTATCAACATGGAAAGTTTGCTTGGCTTTTCTATTTTGGGAGGCAGTTTAGATTTGTGTTCCTGTAAACTTGAGAGAGGGATGGAGGAAGTCAGACTAAGGAAGGAAGAGGAGCCGATGCTCACAGTCAGGGGGGAAACCAGAAGAAAGCCAGAAGAGATAGCGTGGAGGTGGGGTGGGGACGGCGACACCAACCAGCTGCAGCCATCAGCCCTCACCTATTTCCTCAAGCCCTGGGAGTGTCCCATCCCTGCTCTCAGCACCAGTGACAAGCCTTCAGGCCGCTGGCCAGTGAACCCCCAGTGAGTGATACCTGTCCCTGCTGTTTCCTTAAGTGTCACCAGAAAAAGACATTTCCACTTCCCGGGAGCACACATGCTCCACTTGTGGGTAAGTGGACACCTGGTTCCATTTTCACAGCTTCCAAAAATTGGTCACAGATGAGTCACAATTTTGTCAACTTCTCTGGTATGAGAAGTCATATTAATAGATGGAGGTCTATAGAAATGATTTTGTTTAGTGTGATGTCCTTTCTATGTGGCAGTAAAATAATTTTCTTACTATCAGGAGAATCACGTGCTTTGAATTATTTTTATAGACATACAGGCAGATCTGTAAAAGGTTTCTGTATCTGACAGCTTCTGCTTTCATCGATTTTATTCAGAATCATATCCATTCCTCAAAATATTAGGGAAAGGAGAAACAGGAAGAGAACAAACCTACAATGCATGTGTGTGAGTGCCTGACGTAATGAGCTGTCATAAATTGTAATTCATAAACTCCAGTGTGCAAATAAGATAACCTTCTGCACATTCTAGAACAGCTTAATTCCTCATTTGCACTTCTTCCTAAGTGCCTGGAACTTACTCTCAGTTAATTCAGGATTTCTGCGCCCCTTTTCCTCGGAGTGACAGCTCCGTCCTTGGGGGATGGAGCTGAGGTCTCGTCAAACACTGGGCTGTGGGGGAGGGGGAGTGGCTGGAGAGCTGGTCCTTAGAACTGCTTCTGTCTTTCCAGAACTTAAAAGCAAACTGGAAAACGTTGTTGATCCACAGGCCCAACTAGTTGCTGGGTTGCTGGGTTGTTCCTTATTTGCAAACACAAGGTCTCTTCTTGTTACTCTTGGTCATTTTACTCCTCCAGAAATACGCTGGCATGTGTGGATGGCTTTGAGGCTATTTGAGCCCAGGGCTACTGCCTGGGTCCTTTGTGTGTGTCAAGATCCTGCTGCTTTACCTGCCTGTTCTGGGGCAGGGGGCACGAGAGATGCTTCACCTCTTCTGGGCTACTGTCAGGTCACACATTAGTTATCTCATTTAATTTTGACTCCAACTCTGAGTATTTTCAATAATTTTCCCCATTTACAAAGGAAGAAAAATGGGGTTTAGGAAAGTTAAGAACTTGCCCCAAACCACATAACTATTGCGTAATAAAGCCCGGTCTGCTTTCCAAACCAAAGTGACTCCCTTCCTCCTAGGGGCAACTTGCCCAACTTTAATACTCTCAATTGCAGGAAAGCTCTTCTGATCACCCAAGAATAATGACTGCCTCCCTAGACATTTACTATCTAAACCTCTGGGGTAATATTTTCCCACCACATGCTGCTCTATGGGCTAGTTACCTGTATACATATGAATTTAGCCCTAATTAGACTGTAACTTCTAGAAGGAGAAGACCACTGTATGTGCTCTTCACCCCAACCCTTAGCACCCTACTTTGTACATGGCAAATGCTTGATATATGATTACCTGTGATGAAAAACAAAGTGTTAATAAGTTAGCAAATGGATGAATGTTTACTTCCTGTACTATTTTTTCCATTTGTGTCATTAAACTGTGATCATAGCCTAGTTAACAACATATAGCCTAGATATCTGCCCTTCCCCTGGCCTTTTAGCTCCATGTCCTTAGCCTACGCTGTAACTTAGAGAGCACATAAATCAGCCATGAGGTGCAACTTTACCTCAGGCCTACCCTCCTGCTTCCTTGCAAAATCGGCTGGCCCTTCCTTCCAACTTTTGTTTAGTTTTATTTTCCCTCCCAACATTTTGATTTCCCCATTTCTTGGCTCCATGCTCAGGCTCTGGATACAGATGTCTGCCTACTTTACTTATACAAGTCATTTGAACCCTTACTTAGCTCATTGACTTTGCAAGTTCCCACTGCCCTGTCCCAAGATTGACTCTTAACTCTGCATGCTCTCTTGATGGTCACAGCACCTGAGACCGATAAGGGACAGTGTCTGTGCCCACATCAGCCCAGTGGTCCTCTTGTGGGCTGCGAGAGTACTCACCATTTCACCTATGCCCTCATCTTCCCTCAAGGAGAGAATGATTACACTGTGGACATCTAGAGTGTCCCCAGGGTATCTCTGAAATAATATCCCAGTAACCAGTTCACAGCTACAAGCACAGAAAAGCCTAACTTAGTTTTAAAAAACAGTTTAGAATATTATGTGTGTGAAAAGGCTGAAAATGATGTGCTTTCTTGTATATTCCTTGGCAAAATTTTTCTCCTCTTCTTTAGACAGGAATCATCCCCACAAAGTTTTCAGGTTTACTGGTTGTAAGGGATAAAAACCCAATTCAAATTAATTTAAGCAAAAGAAAATAATTGGTTGTCTTACGTAACTGAAAAGTCCAGGACTTCAGGCACAGCAGAATCTGGGTATCTGTCTCTATCTTCCTCTGTTGACTCTGTTTTCCTTTGTTCTGGCCCTCCATAGCTTCTGGCTTAGGAGAGCTTTTTAGCTTGCGATCTCAGATGCAGAGAGATCCTTTCTCTTTCAGCATCCAGTTTGCTCCCGAAGTTCTCTGATTGGCCCTGCTCTGGCCTTGTGTTGACTGTTAGACCAATCACTGTTTCCAGTGTGAAAGGCTACTCTGGTTTGCTTGGTTCATGGGTCTTCCTCTGTGGTGATTGATGCAGGATCTCATGATTGTCATTCCCTCTAGAATAACAAGAAACAAGGGAAAGCAGGTTACAAAATGAAGCGACCAAGGGCAGATCAGAAGAAACAAAAACCAAATGCTTGCTGTGACTGGCAGGTAGAGTTTAAGTACTAGGTCCTCCAGAATGCTATTTAGCTCTTAATGAAGGGAATCCAAGTCCAAAGCAGGACCAAAGGGAACATTTATCTGTTAATCTCATATCAAGTTCTCGTATCAAGGTTAGCCACTGTGCTGGGGACATTAAATGCATCGTATCATTTAAGTTTCACAATTTTCTGCTCGACTTCAGCCCCTTTAAGAATCTGACATCAGCCCAGCCAGGTGAGCCAGGGTCTCATGTGAAAGGAGATTCCATCAGACCCTCAGTATACACAGTCCCTGATTCATTTCCCTTTCACCCACTGGTCCCTAGCAATTTCCCTGATCTCCAAATTAAGGCCTGACACAAGTCTCTATTCTACCACTGGTCAACCAAAAACAGTTTTGATGCACCAATTGACCATCTCCCAAAAGCCTCTGATCTGCTCCCTCTTTCTGCCCTGCAGCTGTAAGCAAAGAACCCTTGCTGACTTACGTTGTGGGCTAGTCACATCGAGCACTCCTCAGTGTTCCAACCTTGGTATACTGGTCAACTCCACACAACCAACATCTTACCTGTATTCAAAGTTTGGGAGAGGTAAAAGAACTTCTCAAAAGACATACCTCTAGTAATTAATAAAATGTGAAGTTAAACAAAAATGTAACTATAAGTTTATCAGAATAATGTGTGTGAATGTGGACAAGCGCTTACATGCTTGGCAAGTCAGAACAGAAATTCTTGGTCTATTCAGTGAAGATATTGCAGCTTAGTAATAGTCCTAGATAATGCTCTTGATTGGATCTTAAGTTAAGTAAACAAAAGTTAAGAATGCAAAGAAACAGACTCACTTTGAATGGTTGTGCTATTTTTGAGAATGGTGCCTCCCAGGATTTTGCATACACAACCTGAACAATCTTGCATAGTAGGCTTGCAAGGGAAAAAATGTTAGGAGCTTTTTTATTTTTATTATTTTTAAAATCACTATTTAAATTATATGATTTACTTGAAAAATTAAGTTTAAGGCTGGCTTGTGTATATATCCCTGTGCACTGAAATTCAAAGTACCTGCAATCACTCTGTGATCTACTTGAACCCTGAAATTTCTCAATTTTCACTTATATATGATGCATATGCCTGAAAGGTATCAGATTGTTGATTTTCTGCAAAAGTACAGCTTTCTGTTTCTAAAGATAAAAATTATATAAGCATCAGAATCCAAAATCTTCTATTTCAAGCAGCTTTTAACATGTTGACAAGTTAAGCAAAAGTGAATCAGAAATGTACAGATTAAATTTCCCTTGGAATACAGATGATTTTAAATTGAAGGATGAATAACTGGTTGGCCAAATGCATCCCTATTTTGCTGAGTCAAGAACTTTAAAAAAACAGCTTCATGTTTGAAGAATCTAAATACTCCCTAATAAAACCACAAATGTGAATGTTTCTGTATTCTAGTGTTCTGTTTCTATTTCAGAGTCAAAATGGTTTAAAAAGTATGTTTAAGAACAAATTCTCTCTCTTCTAATTAAGGGCTGTTCTTACCTAGCATTCTGTAATGTTGTACTTGAATTTCTCTACTTCATCATTTGTAGTTAAATAAAAACTTAAGTTGACTATGTCTGGCTAAGACGGTGACCATTTTGTGTGAACTCTAGTTTCCCTGAGGAAGAATCTTCTTGTATGTTTCATCTATTACATAACAGGAACACTTATTATTTGGGTCACTGAGTGAAAACCATCAATAAGAAACACTTCCAAAGGGTGCGAAAAATAAATTGCTGCTTACCAGTTACACATCTAGATTCCTTAATAACATGGTCTAACTTTGGCTGGGTGTATTGAAAAAGCAATTAAAAGGATGAAAGAAGAGTAAAGTAAGTAATCCTAAATTAAGTAAATTACTCACGTAAACAAAAGAAGGTAACCCTTTTAAAGACAGTGAGTACTGAATCCCAGAAGTAGAAACCATTAAATGTTTATTGTTTTCTCTAACTGAGTGAAAAGGGCAGACATTCATATTTCCAGGGCTGGAGATGAGCAGAACGCAAGCTGGCATGCAGTCAAAGAAAGAGTGTCCAAAACAAAAACGAATTGACTAGGGTTTGGGGTGATTACATGAACAGATGCTTAGTTCAGGAAGACATAGCCTAGAACCAAGGAGATTAATACAGTGGGGAAGGGAGGTCAGTGATAAAGAAGAGGATTAAACAGCTCCTACACTCTGATTTATTGGACTTCCTCCACTCAGCTAACATGGAGTTGAAGAATGTCAACCACCACACCAGGGAGCCTAGAGTGCCTACAACTGAAAGCAGGAGGATTGCATCCAGTATCCATGTGGAATCTAAACCCCCTCTTGACATAGATGTGGAATGGACACAACCAAGCCAAGGTCCACAGGAAAGAGGAATACAGTAAGGATCAGAGTGGAAAAAGTGGTCATGGTGGCTGCTGGGTGCGGGGAAGGGGAGGAAGAGATGAGATGTGGAGACATTCTCGGGACTTGGAGTTGTCCTGGGTGGTGCTGCAGGGACAATTGCCGGACATTGTATGGCCTCCCATGGCCCACTGGATGGAACGTGGGAAAGTGTGGGCTATGGTGTGGAACACGGGACTTGGGGTGCAGCGATGCCCGGAGATGTACTCACCAGACGCAATGGATGTGACATGATGATGGGGGAGAGTGTTATTGGGGTGGGGAGTGGTGGGGTGGGGGTGGTGGGGGCGAATGGGGACCTCATATTTTTTTTTAATGTAATATCTTTTTAAAAAATGAACAAATTGAGTAGAATTTGAAAAAAAAAAAAAAAGAAGAGGATTAAGTAACCTAGCCATAGGCATTTTCATTGATACCACTTGAACAAGCGTGAGATGGCAGAGCCCTTGGCACTGTCTCCTAATCAGGCTGGTAAGAACGCTGAGGAATGACAAAGGAGCTTAAAGAAACATTGAGATTGCGTGCCTATTTGACAATGACTTCTGGGGTAGAATCCACACTCAATGACCTCAAACTTCCTACCAAATTCTGATTTTTAGTATCAGTTGGGGATCATCTACATATTTTCAACATCTAGGCTGATTTCACTTTACATTTCTTAAGCAGTCTTCTAGACTGAGTCCTGTGGTCTTGTTTGTATCAGTTTTGAGGCCAAAGTGGGTCAAAGTTAAATGAGGTAGAATCCATCCCAAAATATAGCAAGCAATTATCAGTTTGTGGAATATTATAGGCAAATGCAATGGTATTTATTATTTGTTTCTGGATCTGGGTCCATAATGGAAAATGCCATTAATTTTGCCATTTTTCCTCCTTAAGAGGGGGTGGTATAATTTTCATTTTGTCCTTGGTGGAAATTAGAGCTAAGGAATGACCAGACT
The DNA here is from genome assembly GCF_030445035.2 of Dasypus novemcinctus. Classification (NCBI taxonomy): domain Eukaryota; kingdom Metazoa; phylum Chordata; class Mammalia; order Cingulata; family Dasypodidae; genus Dasypus; species Dasypus novemcinctus. Next base: position 51,877,434 of record NC_080676.1, read on the forward strand.
CTGGATAATGCTGACTTCAGAGTCATCTTTTAGAATCTCAAGGAAAATGTTTTCCTGTGTTATGTGTTATCAGAAATCTCTGTAAATTCAGCTTCTACCCTTGGTCTTCCTCATTCCTTGTTCTCTTAGAATTTGAAAGTAACATCTTGAATAACATCATCAGACAATTTCTAAAGGGGGTAAACAGCACTATCTGATATGAAGGAAGCATTGTACAAAGCACAATTATAATTATCAATCAGCCAACTAAAAGAAAATATGAGCCCTTTTTCTTTAGATTTTTGAGCAAATTGCTTTGAAGTTTCACCAAAGGGAAGTGTCTGCCATGCTCATGTGGCCATCCATATGAATGCTCACGAAATGCTTTTTTATTTAGCCATTTGAGTAAAACTCACTGAAAAGGTTTAGTGTAATAAGCAGATTGACCGTATATGGAACTTCATAGATCTGGGTTTAAATCCTACCATTGCCATTCACTAACTCAGACATTGAGCAAGTCATTTTTTTCCAAAGATTTATTTATTTTATTTATTCCCCTCCTTGCCATTTGTGCTTGCTATCTGCTCTCTGTGTCTATTCGCTGCACGTTCTTCTGTGTCTTCTCTTCTCGTCTTGTCTTCTCTTTAGGAGGCACCGGGAACCGATCCTTGTACCTTCTGATGTGGGAGAGAGGTACTCAATCACTTGAGCTGATGTGGGCTCTGGGTCTGACTTGTAAGTGTGGGACCATAAGAAGCTGCAGTCCTGCCCTTGGTGACCATGACAATGACTCCAGTCCCAGAGAAACAGTTTAGCAATGCAAACTCTATAAACTTTAAATATTCAGGGAAAATGCAACCAAATGTGATAAAAACTTATCTAGAATGTATGAAGTCCATGCTAAAAGCTTACCTAGGATGTGGAAGATATATGCTAATTCAAGCCTATTGAGCTCTGAAACAAAGAAAAATTTGGCCCTTCCTCTGTATAAAAGGAACTAAAAAATCTTGTTCGGGGCTCGGGTTTGAGACAGGAAGCTCCTGCAGTCCAGCTGGCCATCAATAAATCATTTTTTCCTTCTCAAAATCATTCCTGAGTCCTGGCCTTTCTATACGCAAATAATTGAACCTCTCTCGACTTCTACAACAGAACCACCTCAGCTCCTGGTTTGTCGCGTCTCTCATTGTCTTTTCTCTGTGTCTTTTTTTTTTGTTGTCATCATGTCATCTTGTTGCATCAGCTCTCAGCATAGCCCAGCTCTCTGCACGGGCCAGGTTACCATGTGGGCCAGCTCGCCTTCACCAGGAGGTCCTGGGAACTAAACCCAGGACCTCCCATATGGTAGATGGGAGACCAATCACTTAAGCCACATCCACTTCCCAAGAAAGTCACTTTTAAAGTCTATATAGGTGGCGGACTTGGCCCAGTGTTTAGGGCATCCGTCTACCACATGGGAGGTCTGCGGTTCAAACCCCGGGCCCCCTTGACCCGTGTGGAGCTGGCCTATGCGCAGTGCTGATGCACACAAGGAGTGCCCTACCACGCAGTGGTGTCCCCATGCAGGGGAACCCCACGCGCAAGGAGTGCGCCCCATAAGGAGAGTCACCCAGCGGGAAAGAAAGTGCAGCCTGCCCAGGAATGGTGCTGCACACACGGAGAGCAGACACACAAAATGATGCAACAAAAAGAAACACAGATTCCTGTGCTGCTGACAATGACAGAAGCAGACAAAGAAGACGCAGCAAATAGACACAGAGAACAGACAACCGGGGTGGGTGGGGGGGGAAGAGAAATAAATAAATAAATAAATAAATAAATAAATAAATCCTAAAAAATAAAATAAAAAAATAAAGCCTATAGGTTTCAGTTTCTTTATCTGTAGAATGGAGACAATAATAGCTATCTTTGAAGGCAAATAACAAAGAGTTGATATGAGTAAGTTGCCTGGTACCTAGTAGGCACTTAACAAATGTTGGTTTCTTTCCCTTCATCTGCTTCTCTATGTTGACTCATTTTCAGTAAACAATTTCTTGTTCAGTGTTTGTGAAAAGGCTCTAAAATTCACCCAACTTTTTGATCATAAAAGGACTTCACTGAACAACCTTTTAACAAGCTGTACCCAAAAAACAGCTAGAGCAGATGTTTCTTTCTTTTAATGAACGTAAGGTTTTAGCAACAGCAAAGTTACAGAGCACAATGTTTTCAAGCAAAGGTTTTAAAATGGCTAGGAGGTCAAGTCACAAATAGTCTAAGGTTTCTTCCAGCTCTAAAATGCTATGATTCTATTAAATTGCTGCAGAACTGCAAACCAAGGCTGGCCTTTATAACTCAGAAAGGATCACATGTACTGGACTGGCTACTCAGCATGTTGAAGATTCAATTAAAAACCCACTACATTCAAATGTTAGCTTTGGGATTACCACATCAAATAAATGCATGCTTCCGCTTTGTCAGATATAGCAAAGTCATTTTTGCCTGCTAGTATATTTTAACGCAGGGTGCCCAGTAGTTAAACTGGTAAACAAAGAGCCTGTAAGGATGAGAACAACAGTGCCGTGACCAGCCCAGTCTGCTAATCTCTTGATTATTGAAGGCCATTACAATGTGAGGGAATTTATCTCCATATAAATTCTGTTTAATTCTGAGATTAATAACTTTAAAGGGAAACCAACCAAAGATGCAAAGGTAAAACAATTCAATTTCTCCTTAAAATCTCATTAATTTTCATTTAGATAAATTTTACAAATTGAGTTTGAGAAAACTTTGTAATTCTAAGCATTGTTTGAGACAATTGATTTTCAGTAGCCATTTTAACATGAGGAATGGAATGTAACCGCCCAGAATCAGGCAGTGCCTCTTGTAAAGCGCGTGCCTGTGCGCCTGCATGTGTGTGTGTTTTGGTGGAGGTGCTTTTCCTTTGAGAAGATAAATTTCCTCCCTGCTACTTAAGAAGTTTATTCTATTGGAAGAAAATACTAAATGCTTTAAATATCTTTTCCTTCAGTGGACATATAAATTCAAAGTCATCCATCTTTCCCACACTGGGAAACAGGAAGAATCTGGATTATTAAGTAACAAGAGCACAGATTTCTAAAGACACTTCAAAATCAAGGTATTCTTGCCTAAGGGAGTAACAATCTATAGCAGCAGACAACTGAAAAGACAAATATGTTTTGAGCACCTACTAGGTACTGCATTTTGGCTTTGATATCTGTGAAGGGGCTGAAATCCTGGAGCTTTTACATTCCCCCAGATGATATACTAATTTTTAAAAGAAAGAAAAAAGATTTAGGATGAAATGAACTCTCTCCTACTCAAATCTGAGCAGATAAAAGATCTAAATCAAGTTAAGCGACGCTAAACAACATTCAAATTAGTGAGAAAGGCACTTAATTGTATCTGGGTTTTTGTATATATACATTTTTAAAATTTTTCTCCCCTTCCCTGTTCCCCCTCCCCGCTCCCCTCATTGTCTGCTCTCTGCAGCGGCACCGGGAATCTGTGTGTGGTGCCACTCCTGGGCAGACTCTCCTTGCGGGTGTGCACTCCTTGCACGTGGGGCTCCCCTACGCGGGGGACAGCCCTGCATGGCACCGTACTCCTTGCGCGCATCAGTACTGAGCATGGGCCAACTTACTACATGGTTCAGGAGGCCCTGGGTTTGAACCCTGGGCCTCCCATATGGGAAGCGGATGCTCTATCAGTTGAGCCAAATCTGCTTCCCTATTTTTAATTTTTATTTTTAAAGAAGCTTTAGATTACATAAATGTTACATAAAAAATACAAGGAATTCCCATATGCCTCACCCCTCCCCCTCCCATATTTTTCCCCATTAACAACATCCTTCATTAGAGTGGTACATTTGTTACAATTGATGAACACACATTGAAGCACTGCTAAGAACTGTGGACTGTAGTTTACATTGTAGTTTACATTCCATCCTGCAGAATTTTGTAGGTTATGACAAAATGTATAATGTTCTGTATCCATCATTGCAATGTCATGCAGGACAATTCCAATGTCCCAAAAATGCCCCCATATAATACCTATTCTTCACTCTCCCTCCCCTTAGAACCTCTGGTGGCCTCTCCCTTTATATCAATGATAAAAGTTCTTTCACTGCTACAATAATAATAAGTCTATAATAGAATATTAATAAGTTTATTTTAATCCATTAATCATTCCCTAGTCTTGAGGATTTGGGATGGTGATGCCCACTCTGCCCTTAATTGAGAGGGAGCTTAGATCTCAAGGGGCAGATGGCTGAAAATACCTTGCTTGCAATTGAAAACACACTCTACTCCTTGGGATGGTCTTTGTCCATCATCATCTCCTTGTTAGGAGTGAGCCCAATGAACTGGATGAGTAGGTGTTGCAACTCTGCTGAAATTCAGAGCTCAAATGACATATGGATGGACCAAAGATTTAAGTCTTTGGACATATATATTTAACAAGTACAGTGCTAATTAAAGGTTCAGAAAGAAAGGGCAGAAGAGCCGTTTGTAGGGAAACTATAAATGAGTCTAACTCTGCTCTGGGGAGCATAAATTCAAGATAAAGGCCCACTGATAGAATTCCTGAGCTTGTGTGTCCTGTTTATAGTCTCTGGATGTCTTTAGCACCCTCAGGAGTCCCACTGTTTATTTACTGTGGCAGTCAATGAGATCCTGCTGAGATATGCATAAGTGTAACCTCTGGAGTGATCTCCCAAATCACTTTGAAATATCTAAGGCATAAAAACTCATTTGTACTTATATTTCTCCCTTTTGGTTCAACATCTTTTTCTGCATGCATTGCTAGTTGGTGCTTGGTAATAATCCCTCAGCTCCCAGGAGGTTTATCCCCAGAAGTCATGTCCCATGCCAGGGGTAAGGTAGTGCATTTATATGCTGAGTTTGGCTTCGAGAGAGGCCACATTTGAGCAACAAGGAGGCTTAAAGGAGATAAGTCTTAGGCAATATATAATACTAGGCTAAGTTTTAACTTCACAGGAAAAGGTCCATAAGTACAATTATCAATATCAAACTCCTTGTACTCAGGGGATTCTTACCATTCTATTAAAGTATGTAGCAGGATTTCCCAGGATAGGAATTCAATATTCTTTCAGTTATTATATGGGTCTGCACCCATTGAGACAATGTCCTATGAACACTTGAACATAATCATATGCTCTAGAGGCATGCCCCAAGTGTACCCTTCCCCACACATCCCACCATCACCCACACCCCACATCAGTGATCCTTCCCTGCCACAGTTGTGACCCTTCTGTGATCCAAAATCTCTCCAAAAATGAAGCCAACAAAATAAGCAAATAAATTTAATAGAATAGATGGAACATAGGGCATTTTTAGCACATTAGAATTGTCCTGCATGATTTTGCAATAATGAATACAGGCCATTTTAAATTTTTTCAAAACCTATAAAAGTGTATGGTCCAAAATGTAAACCATTGACAATGATTATTAGCAATGCTTCAATATCTGTAAATCAGTTATAACTAAGGTACCATCCACATGTAAAATGCTATTAATAGGGGAGGGTGGAAAATGGGGAGAGAGTTGGTTATATGGGAATTCCCCATATTTTCTATAAGACTTTTCTGTAACCTAAAGCTTCTTTGAAGATAAAATGGAAAAAGCAAGACACTGGGAAAATATGTGGAAGAAATTGTCATACTTTCACACTGTACATACAACAGATCTTACAGTGATGGTTTTTTATATTTTTGGATGCTCACTCATTCTGTACATTTTCATTGAGTACCTACTGTATTAAAAGAAATGTGATGTATAAAAATGACTAAGAAGCTTTCTGCTTTTAAATACAGTCTAAAGGGAATAATATATATTCTTGCTTTAATTCTATGCTATATATAATAAGTGGCATATATTTTTAAAACTGAAGTGTCATAGGTATTTTTTTTTTAGGTGCAGAAAACTGGTTGATAATTTCAACTGTATCAAAAATAAACACCATAACTAAAACTTCAGAAAATTAATCACTAAAGAAAACTGGCAAAATAAAAGAAAAAACCTGCAAAGAACTACACCAAACTGTTCATAGTAATATATATTTTTTGGTAGTGGAAACATGAATAATTTTGTTTTTTATTGTTTTATTTTTCTTTCATTAAAAAACATTTTTTTTAAAGAATAAACTTAAATTTCCATTATACTTTATAAAAACTTTATATGAAAATTCTTTAGAAGAAAGAGATGAAGAAGGAATAAATGGAGTGATGGAGGGGAGAAGGAAGGAAGGAGGGGAGGATGGAAGGAAAAAAGAGAAAAGAAGGAAGTAAGAAAATCAGGCTTGAGAAGAGATATTTTGCTTTCTGCCAACTACACTTAGAAGAACCCTGGTTATTTATGCTGTGAACCCAGAATTTCTCAGTTTGGCTTGTGAAGTTTGTTAAGTTTGGAGAAAATGGATGAATGTTTACCCTGTGGTATTACAGGAAAAATTAGAATGATGGACTGATTAAGGCAAATTGTAGGCAAAGTTTACAATTGTTGGTTTGAATAAATTAGAAATAATGAAAGTAAAAAGGGGTCAGAGCTAGAAAGTGACAATTAAATGAAGACCTGGGATAGTACCAGACAGTGTAGGACCACAGATCAGGAAGAGGCTCGAAGAGATGCCATGGCATTGAATTGAGTGGACAGGAGAATGGTCATCAAACTGAACTAAAGCGGATGCTTAGGTTAGCTTAGTGTCATCACCAATTGGAATGACTCCTAGTGGTTCTTCTGGTGCCATCAAAGATGTCTTGCTAAGTTAGAACTTCTTTGTTCAGTGGCTTTCATCAGCTCTACCACCTTTGACCATTGGTAAAGGTATGGGTCCATCAGCATGAGTTCTATTTTTCTTGGTTGGATGCCATTTGTTTCTCATTTGTGTCATCTCTGTGCATTTCAGGTACACATGACTAGATGAAGACTATATCTCCAGTATTCTTGCAGGTGTTGTTATTCTGATTCCCTCACAGATCTAAGTTACTGTAGATGATCTTTCAACTGGAGACCTGTTAGTTTCCATGCTGTATGTGGGCTACTTGGTATAGTGTAGAAAATGATATTTTGGAAACATGTTTTAAATATAAAGGAATTCCACAGAAAAATCCAACTTTCTGATATCTTTGACTATGTGGAAAACCTGTCAACATTAGGCCCTAATTTGTGCAAAGTAGCAATATGAATGAGCTGAGCAATTATGCACATTTTCACTTAGATATAATTCTTGCAGACCCTTATTAATTACTCTAGACCAGTTAATCCATTTACATTAATTTATAATTTTTGCTTCAGCCATCAAACATAATTAAAAACTCAAATGGAGACGGAAAGCCCATTGCATTTACCCATATTTTTACTTATTGTGCTTTTTCTTCCTTCCTGATGTTCCAAAATTCCTTTTTCTAAAAAAATAATTTCCTTTCTGTCTAGAGAACTTCCATTGTGTTGGGTAGGTATGGTGGATACAAATTTTCTTAGTTTTCCTTTCTTTGAGAATGACTTGATTCTGGGTTCACAGTTTTCTTTCTTTCAGCTCTTGAAAAATACTGTGCCATTTGTTTCTCGTCTTCATGGTTTCTTTTATTTTTTAAAAATTTATTTCTCTCCCTTTCCCCTCCTAGTTGTCTGTCTCTGTGTCCATTCATGGTGTGTTCTTCTGTGTCTGCTTGTATTCTTGTCAGCAGCACTGGGAATCTGTGTCTCTCTTTTTTTTTTGTTGTGTCATCTTGCTGTATTAGCTCTCCGTGTGTGTGTAGCACCACTCCTCGGCAGGCTGCACTTTTTTTTCCTCATGGGGCAGCTCTCCTTACGGGGCTCACTCCTTGCATGTGGGGCTCCCCTACACAGGGGACACCCCTGCATGGCATGACACTCCTTGTGTGCATCAGCACTGTGCATGGGCCAGCTCACCACAGGGTCAGGAGGCCCTGGGTGTGAACCCTGGACCTCCCATGTGGTAGGCAGATGCTCTATCCATTGAGCCAAATCTGCTTCCATCATCTTCATGGTTTCTAATGATAAATGCACTATCATTCAAATAATTTCTCCTCTATTGGTAAGGTGTCATTTCTCTCTTGCTTCTTTCAGGATTTTTTTTTAAAACTTGCCTTTAAATTTTGTTTTCAAAAGAAATTTTCAGAAGTTTGACTATGATGCTTACCGATGTGGATTTCTTTGGGTTCACACTATTTGGAATTCTCTCAGCTTCTTGAATTATTTTGTCTCTTGCAAAATATGGAAAGCTTTCAGACTTTATTTATTTGAATACTTTCTCAGCCCTGCTCTTTTACTTCTCTCTTTTTGGGACTCTGATGACTTGAATGTTAGTACTTATACATGGTCCCTAAAGTCCCTGAGTCTCTGTTCAATATTCTTCTAGTCTATTTTCTCTTTACTGTTAAACTGGATAATTTTTATTGTTCTGTTTTTAAGTTACTGATTCTTTCCTCTGTTCCTTCTGTTTTGCTGTTGCACCCTTCCATTGAGTGTGTTTTATTTCGATTATTGTATTTTTCAATTCTGAAATTTTAATTTGGTTCTTCTTTAAATTTTCTTTGCTGAAATTTTTAGGCTTTCATTTGTTTCAAGAATATTCATAATTTTGAAACATTTTTATGATGGTTGCTTTAAATTTGTTTTTAGTTCATTCTAAAATCTCTGTCATCTTTTTGTGGGCATCTATGTATGCTTTTTTATTCATTGTGGTTCAGGATATTACTGGCTCATAGTGACAAGCAATTTTTGATAGAGGTCTGGATATTATGGCTATTATATTATGAGAAACTGGATCTTATTTATATCTTTGACTGGTTTCTTAAATTCCAACTCTGAGAGATACAAGGCAAAAAGAAAACCCATGGAGCTCACCAGAGTTTTGCTCCTTAGATCCTGAGATCCCTATCACATCTGTTTTCTTCTTTCCATGTTTCAGAATCTTTATATTTGTTTAACACATAATGTCTGGAGTTACTCAGTGGGAGGAAGAAGGAAAAGCATGTCTGCTCTATCTTTCCAGAAGCAGAAGTCATTAGAAAGCAGAGGAACTAGTTTTAATTGGCAGTGTTTTTTCCCTTAGTGGTTCATAGAATAATGATGTGTCTTATAATTGGTGTTTGACATTTGACTGAGTCAGTTATAGATTCCTTATTGTTTAATTTTGGGTTTTCCAGCATTCAATGATATACTATTTATTAACATTTTATAATCAATAGCTTGTTTTTAAAGTTCTTAAAGAAAAAGGGGTGGAATAGGTTAATACCCAAGAAGTATGAGAATCTTTCTCCATCTGGTGATTTCGTAGGTAGACAATAGATACAAGCAGTGACAAAGCTACTTTTTTGCTGTAAGACTATGGTGGGTAGGGCAAGCATGGGGAGACTTGTCTTTCTCTGAGCTAGGAAGATATACGTAACATTCTCCCTGCTGGAAAGTCCTGCTACTATTCAACAGTCATTAATTATGCTCCTGTGTTAATGAGCAGTGTCTTCTGGAAATGAAAATGTGCCGGCCTCATCACTAACAGATTTCCTAATTAACCTGCAAATACTCTTAGCAACAGAGTTAGCTGTTGTTTTAGAAATGAGTTGTTTTGGCTTTTTTGTCCTTCACTTCTCCCTTTATTCTCTCTGGCTATTATAAGGATCAGAGTGCTCTTTGATTAGCCCATCATAATTTCCTAAAGTAAGCAAGAATTTGAAAAACTGCCCATGGCACATTGTTTCATAGCTCAAACTTGCTGCTGACTCTTTTATCCTTTGAAAACTAAGTGCTTCCTTCACAATAGCGTTAATTATACCAGTTATTTATTCAACAACTATTCCTTTTCCCTTGACTGTTCATAGACAAAATTAGTGGCATCCCTTCAGAGAAGATTCACATTGAGCATTCCTGTTGGGAATAGAAGCATTTCCTGCTTTTCAACCAATGCATGCTCCATTCATTCATGTCTGAGATATATTTGCCACAATGTGGACCTTGATCCAGGATAAATAGGGACTTTCTTTTCAAAGGAAAACTAAGCTGAGGGAGGAGTTCCATCCCTATGACAAAGTTCAGATTCTGGTAAATGTAAATTTTTCACTTGAAAAGTTTGAATAGAATGCTATTTTTAAAAGAATCCCAGTTGGTTAAATTCAATGTTCTGAAAAAAATTCAATCCAAGAATAGTTTCTGAGTTGGGGCCCTCAGTGTTTCTTCTTTTTTGAACTGAATGTATTTTCTTTCACTTTAAGCATTTGTTGCAGTGTTTGTCCTAAGAACACATACTAAAAACTCAGTTGGACTCAATGTACTTTTCTTTCTTTCTAAGATAACCTATCTAAATTGATTATTGTGAAAGAAGTGAGACCTTAAATTTATTTTTAATTTTTGTTTCCCTCATTTGTTTCAACTTTTCTGGAATAAATATAGACTACCATAGTCCCTGCCACCACCCTCTTTGCTTATCAGAATTTTTACTTGCCCCTTTCCCCCAGCTCCTCAAAAAGAGACAGTCTTGAGAGATAAAAGTCTGTAGTTTTTGCTAAAGTTGATTTGTTTTTGAAGATTGGACAGTCCACTAATGTGCTGCCAGTTGCCCCAACCAGCTTGTGATTTCCTTTGTATCTCTTATTCAGTTTTAGCCTCTACTACTTGGTGATTGCAGGAAGTCAACTTTTATAACTGAATGCATACATCGTGCACCTATTATAGATCTCATTCTGCTTAACAGTTCCAAACACCTCAAAGATAACTATTATTATCCTTGTGTTAAAGATGAGAAAACCAAAAACCAGAATAATTCAGCAACTTACCTAAGGTTATCCACCTACTTAGTGGCAAAGCTAAAATTTGAAGTGCATTTGCATGAATATGAAAAACTCTCACTTGTTACAAAAGTAACATTCAGAGCCTTCTGATTGATGTACTAATTTTATAAATTAAATTTTCTCCTAAATTTTAGGTTAGCATATTACTCATCAGTACTCTGCCAAAGTGTCAGGCTCTCATGACAGACTTGTTTTGTAGTCCTGACTGAAAGTGTTGGCTCTATATCAGACTTTCTTAGTATAAGATAAAACACAACTATAATCACCTATGAGTGCCATGAGAGGTACTTTGTAGTCTTCAGGCTTCTGGGGACTAAAAACTCTATGTCAAAAATACACCTAACTTGTACAGTATGCAATAAAGAAATGCTGACATTAACGTTTGTACACGAATCAGTAGATCTAATAAATTAATATATTGGCTCAGAAATGCCTTGAAAATAATAAGCAATTTAAATAACCCAAATTTGTCAAATTCTGCAGCATTATCTTGGTCCCAGAGCATCCCTTAGGGAGCTGATGATTTCTCCTGTGATTCTTGAGATTCAGCTGAGCATTCACAGCTTTGGGATTCATGTGAAGAACTATTCCAAAATAGCAGAATTATGGAATAACTTAACTTTAGGATCAGCCTGCTTCAAGATAGGAAGATCTGTTCCTGAATATTCTGAACTCCCTGTAAGGGGGAAGCTAAACCACAGAATCCCTTAACTCTGTCACCCTAGGGAACAAATAGACTAACAAATTTGGAAGGAAAGGAAAATTTTATGAGGTTTTAACAAATTTGCTAATTATCTCTTTACTGTTTTCTGGTCTGTGAACAGTGATTAGCACATCAAATTAATTCTTGGATGGTCTGCTTGATTGACTGAGGATACTTCGAGGAACAGTAAGCAAAGAATCATCCTAGCCAATTGGATCAGTCTCTTCTCTCCCCAACCTCCACTCACTCCCCCACCTCTACCCCAAATCTAGCAATTAAACAATCTGGTGTCTTGGCACTGTGTGGACTAAAGGGTATCTTATTCTGATGTCTGCCCAAAGGTTTTTATGAAAGCCTGAAATTGCTGGAAAATTTAATGTGTATGAACTGCCAAGCATTTTTGTGGGGAAAGAGAGATCATAGGTTTCATCAGATTCTCAAAGTTCCCACATCCTAATGATTACAGAAAACTAGTTTAAAAAATTCATTGCTTAATGATCTTTTTTTCTCTCTCCCTGTTGTGTGCAAGGTTATCCACTGATAATATTTATTGATCTCAGATACTATTCTAGATGCTTAAGATATGTCACTGGACAAAATAGATGGGACCACAGAGGCTTATGTTCAAATAAAAGAAAAAGATAATTAAAAAGCATCAAAGGAGATGGGTCATTGACTCACTAATCATGGTGAAGAGTGAGCATTGCCACTCTAGATCACTGCTTACTGTCAGTGCGATTTTAGTTTCCTTATTTTTGTTTTTGTTTATTTATTTTTATAGACATTCCACAACATCCCCTACACCCCCCAAGACAGCTCTGGAATCATGTGGCATTTTTTTTGTCATTCCACTCACTGAGTTTGTGCAGATATCCAAGTAGTCTCTAGCTTACATGCCTATCAGTCAAGTGCCCTTGCTGCTGCAAACAACACAAGAGCTCGCACCATCCATCCGCATTGACAAAAGAGGAAATGAGAGACATGGACCTTGACAAGCTCTGCTGTATCCAAAAATGAAATTGATTTAAGCCACTAAAAAACTCCAAGCTCTAACATTAATAAGCCTTAGGAAACCACAATAAATCAGTCTATTAGGGTGCAACAGGGGTGCAAATTGGTGTCTCAGCTAATGTAGATAAAGATTTCAGTGCACACTGCATACATCAAAAATTTAACACATGTTGCTTGCAGAGTTTTAATGAATACAAAAAGCTCAATTGCTGAAAACCAACACAACCCAGGCATTACTTCGTTTACCTGTCAATAAAATTGTCTCTTATTTTATTTTCTAATGGTTTATCAATACTGGTAATTTGCTGCAGGTTATAAAAAGGGGGAGAAGGGAGGGTAAAGAATTTAAATAAGCCCTGATAACTAGAAAAGAGCTTGGTGGGTTATTTTTGTTCTGTTACATAAGTTAATGGCCAGATGATGTGAGGGAGTGAAATCTCATTGTTTCCTTAAATTACAAACATTAACCTTGCTTCAAAGTATACATTTGATCAGGGGTATAATTTTGCTCTGGACATATAATTGTCCTTGGATCAGGGATGTTATGGCATTTTAATACAGACTTGCTTAAAGAAGTTCAGATTAAGGAAATAAAGGACTTGTTTTATTTATTTTTTCCCCATGCAATATAACTGCATTTTGAAGTTAGCCAGGAGGAGCCAGACGCAAGATCTCTTCTGCTTGATCACTTTCTATAAAATGCAGAGGAAACATAAAACCCTTTCCTAAAGCAAGGGAGGAAACTCCATCAACATAGCAGAAATAACCAACAAGTCTTGTCTATTTTCCTAGTAAGGGAATGGCTTGTGATGATTGATTTTACCTACACAGTGACATAGACGTGAGGAGAAGGACACTTATTTTTCCCTGATGGATGTTTATGTAGTTTAAAAAAAACAAATCCATGATAATTAACTGACCATGAGAGCTCATTGATTGATTAATTAAAAAACCACTTGTGGCAGGTTAATGTATTAATAATTTAATGAAGAAATTAACCTGTACCTTATTTTATATATATATATATTTTGCTTGAGCAAGCTCATTAGAAAATAGATGAAGAAGTAATTGTGTACTTCATTCATAGAAAAAGGGCAATCAGACTTCAGTGCTAAGTTTATGGGCTTATTTGCCCAAGACTGGTTTTTCTTTTTCCCACCCTCCTCCTTATTTCCTTCCTTCCTATTTCCTTTGATCACTGAGGCTTGTGGGGATGGACAGATTTGACGACAGCTTTACCCAGTCCATTTCTGGAAAGAAATGAGGCTGAAATCAGCACAGATATGCTCCCTGTTTCCACCTGCACCTCCCAGAGGTGACTGACCCTCAGAAGGAGGGAAGATGGCTCTCCAGGTGCTTTGGGCCATTGCCCGCAAATGCTGCCACCCTGAAAGCATGGGAAAAGGTGGCCTGAGGATCAGCCAAAGGGGAGTGGAAAAGATTACAACTCCGAGGGAGGAACAGTCACTAGGGTAACCAATGCTGAAGGATGGCCCCAGGGTGACCCCCCATTTCCACAGATTGCTTGAACCCAAGGCAGGAGGAAGAGGCCCCATTAAATGACTAATACTGTTATTATCATCAATTACTTGAGAAATCAGAGAAGAATAAAGTTTGTTTTAGAAGGGTAAAGAATTGTGGAACTTCTTGCATCCTGTGTTGTGGAGCAGTTTCTATTTGCTACACACCTGTTGAGCATCTTTTTTGACCAGGACTTACAATAAGCAGACAGAAAGATATATTACCTTTCCTTAAGGGAACCAGAGTCTAGTAGTGAAGGCAGACAAATGGACAGAGAGCTGTAACACGATGGTGGTGGGGGAAGGGGCATTCTCTTTTTTCGGCAGATGGGAAAGAGTAGAGGAGGGTTGGCTTAATCTTACTGGATTTGGAAGAAGGAGTATGGGAGAGGGTGGGCAGTAGGAAGGGTAATTGAATTTAATGCAAGGATCACCATTTGCAAAGCTGCAGAACTGTGCAAGAGTGCTGTGATAAAGGACACCTGAGAAGTTCAGTGGGGTTGGGGGAGGCACTGCAGGGTATCTGGTGGGGAGTGACAGGATCAGAGACCCTCCCAAGACCCTGGTTAATGGGCATCATCAATTCAGAGTATTTACAATTAGTCTCTGATCAGGGAACTGTAGCTGCCTGGAATCTTACAATTCACAGATAAGTGGCACTCAATAGAGGATTTCCCCAAATTTGACAATATTAAAGGTGTGCATGACATTGCCAATAATGAATTATGAAGCTAAAAGAAATTTTCTGAATTATCATTAATAGTAAATAAATTTTGATTAGCAGTTTACAGGAAAAACAGAATCTTTTCTAGTCTCTCTCTACAAAATATTACAAAAATTGTTGTCATAAGAAGAGACAATCCACCAATCTACAGCCAAAAATGTAGGATAAAAGCATTTATAGAGGTTTGTCAAGCAGATGATTAATATAAATCTTATGTTATTTCCCCTCTGGATTTGTGATACTTTTGGTATTTATCGGCTTTTTAAAGTTGGTGTTTGCTATGTTTACTTTTCTCGTTTTAAATAAATATTGCTATCATCCTACTTCTGTAGTCATAGTTTCATATTATAATTCTTAAAAAGGGGCCCCTAAATTGTTTAAGTTCAGGTTCCCCAAAAACCGGATCAGCTTCTAAATAGAAGAAGAAATTGGAGAGGTAGGTTGGGAGCAGTTTGGAATCTAATACTAAATAAATGGTGGAGGACCTTTATGTTCACCTGAAGCTTCATGTCCTCATTTGACTGGAGAGGAAACTGGGCCCAGTGAAGTAATGTAACTTCTGAAGGTCTCAGAGACACTTAGTGGTAGAGCCAAGAGGACCCCACTGCTAACCTCCCAGGCCAATCATCTCTTTTATATTAAGTTCTACAAAGAGCCATCACTGGGTTAGGGGCAGGAGTGACAAACAGGTGCATTTGTTTAGGCCATTACAATGTTTGAAAATAAACTCAATGCCACTTCCTTTAGATGGAATATGCTCTCTCCTGTTCCAGCAGCCCCTTCCACTCCCACCTTATATTTAGTGGACAGATTTGGGTTAGCCCATGAAGGCATCTGGGTTTGCCACTCCTGGGTTAGGGCACTGGTGCTTGGAGAATAGAGATGTTTTGACACTGTAGGCTGAAGACATTCCTTTCCGTTGCAGCATTGATAGGAGACCGGTGCTTCAATTTTAAACTGCCATAACAACATTCATCCACAGCTCTGGTCTTTGAGTTACTGAGCAGGAAAAAGAACAAAAGCTGTATTTTCACTGCCATCATCCTTGGGGAGTAGAGGGAGTCAGTCATGCTGGGTGGTTTGTTGACATGCAATCCTGAGCAGGGAAAGCTGGAGGAATGCAGATTCTTTGAGAGAGAAATGCTGCCTGTGATGACAGCAGGCCCAGTTAAAAAAATACCTTGGCAAAGGACTGCTTGTATTGCATTTCAGCCCTTGGCTACA
The DNA here is from genome assembly GCF_030445035.2 of Dasypus novemcinctus. Classification (NCBI taxonomy): domain Eukaryota; kingdom Metazoa; phylum Chordata; class Mammalia; order Cingulata; family Dasypodidae; genus Dasypus; species Dasypus novemcinctus. The sequence continues at coordinate 51,893,417 of NC_080676.1, forward strand.
CTACATCTAGCAATTTAAATTTCCAAAGAAAATGCAATATTCCAGGTGTTCTTAGCATAACTGACCAAGCATTTGTATGTTTTCAGTTATGAAAGCAGCTAAAAACTGAATAGCAAAGGACAAAAATCCAAACCATTATACTGCTATAAAATTCTGGCTGATAAACATAGGAAACAGTCTTGTTAGTTCTTCGCCAATCCACACTGAGTGATAACCTAAAAAGAATGGATGTGGATTTTGTCGAGTTCATTTCTCTCCTGATGCTAGACTCCAGGCCCTTCTGTAAGACACCTCAGATTATTTTGCTTAAGGATATACTCTAAGAAAAATACTAAGGTATGATGACTCCTTATGTTGTTCTTTATAATATCTAAATTTATCTGGTCCTACTATTTGCCACGAGCTTTACGTTCTTTGGCTCAAAATCGCACACTAATCTTGCAGTCTTTTCCTTTCATAAATGAAGAAACTGAGGCTCAGAGGAATTATTACAATCCAAGACTCAAGAGCTTATTAGTAATGGCAGAGCTCGGACTAGAACTCATCTTTCTGATTTCAAGGCTGTCACATACTGCTTGCTCAACACAACTGTCACAAAGGAAAGCTAAATCTACTGAGTACCAGTAGAACTGACTCCTCTGAAGGCCTATGTTGCACCCAATTATTATCTATGGGACTCGGGTCACCATTCTTGTGGCTGACTTCTTCCATATAGTTGTAGACTGTGTTGCTGGGCTTGGTTGGGTTGGCTGGGAGGCTGCCTGAATGTCCAGTGACTATCTGATCCTACACATAGTTACAGCTTTTCTTCCTAGGGAGATCTGGGGTACCAGGGCACAGGGTCACTGAGTCACCTTGTGTCCACCTCTGGGGACTGCATCTTCTCCTATACTTCAGCATCTAAAGATTTGGGGGACCTGGTCATCATCCTTGCCAGTGCCACTCTTGTATTCTCATCCAGAAGAGGCTTTGCCTATATGGTGGACAGATCATGGAGGACAGACTAGCCGCTGTGTTAGGATTTGATGTATTTGAGGCTATGGAAAGCAGTGAACAGCATCAGACCACACACAACCACGTTATAACCCACTCTGGCAGCAGTGGACTGTAGTCCCCATAGCTGCCTGCCATGTATTTTGGGGATGGAAGATGGCAGCCCCTACATGGAAGGTGATATTTACCAGTTTACCAGCCTCTTCATCCCAGCTCTTTTTTTGGATGATGAAAGTGTTTCACTGAACTTCAGAGTTCCAAAATAGTTGATTCAAATAGTTCCTGCAAGTTCAAAATTGTTTTGGTAGAAGTAGTGATTCCTGGAGCTTCCTACTATGCCATCTTTCCACAATCTTCTTTAAAAAGAAAGGGCTCTTGTCTACCTTAGAAAGCCCAGTGCTGGCTGATAAATGTGGAGGGACTGATAAAGTTGGAAAATAATTGCTTTTCCATCATCATAGACAAGAATGGTTCACGCAAAATTCATTAATAGATACTAAATTTAAGGGGGAAATTTTAACGAGGAGCAGGATGTTTTCATGTTTTTAAACCAACTTCCCATATGTTGCTCATTAGTTTCAGAAGAATTGTAACTAGACAATTAACAACACTTGAACAAGTAATGAAAGTAAGATCACCAATAAGGGTCAGATGAACATTGTGTATTTTCATCAGTTTGTGCGTTTTGAGAAGAATTCAATACCACTTATGGAGTAACCTGGCCCAAAGTACATAACCTAAGTGTAATTACGAGGAATCATGAGAAAAAACCCAAATTAGAAACTTTCTGTTAGAAAAAAAGGAGAGAACATTTGTTTTCAAAATCTCAATGTCATAAAAGATGAAGAAATGCTGTGGACAGTGTTCCAGGTTAAAGGAAACTTAAGAAACCTGACAATTAAGTGCAATATATAATCCTAAATGGAATCCTGTACTAGAGGGAAAAAATTCTATAAAGGACATTTTCAGGTCAATTGGAAAAATGGGATTCTGGATGTAGATTTGATTAAAATTTTATATTAATATCAGTTTATTGAATTAGATAATTGTACAATGATTATGTAAAAAAAGTCCCTACTCTTAGGAAATACACATTGAATTATTTAAGGGAAAAAGGGCATGATGTATTCCACTTTCTTCCAAATGGCTCAGAAAATATATATGTATAATCATCCTTATATATAATATACAAAATATATATATATGCACACATGTGTATATGTACAGAGAGAGAGAAAGATGGAGAGAAAGAGAGAGAGATAAGAGAGAGTACAAATGATAAAGCAAATAGAGTGTGAAAACTTGGAGCCATGCATCCCAGAAAAACATGTTCTTAAACTCAACCTATTCCTGCGGTGTAACGTGTAACTAGGACATTTTGATGAGGCGACTTCAGTTAAGGTGTGTCCAAGTTGAATCAGTATGGGTCCTTTTTTTTTTTCCCTCAATACGGGTCTTAATGCTATTCCTGAAGGCCTTCTAGAGAAGGTCATAGAGAGAGAGAAAGCCACAGGGGAACAGCCAGAAGCCGGGGAGTCAATGGAACCTAAAAGAGAAGGCAGGAGGGTTGTCATGTGCACTGCCATGTGACAGAAAAGGCAAGAGAGAAGGGCCCTGGCAGCCAGCTCCAGAATGCCAGAGTCTTCTGGGAGAAAACATCACCTTGATGATGCCTTGATTTTGGACTTCTAGCCTCAAAATCATAAGTCAATAAATGCTTGTTTAAATCAACTTATTGCATGGCAGTTACTTTAGTACCCAGGAAGCGAAAACATAGGATAAATAATACAAGAGACAAAAACTGAATCTGGGTAAATAATAGGTCAATGTTCTTTGTACTATTCCTATTCCTGATAATTTTTTTATAAGTTTAAAACTATTTCCAAGTGAAAAGAGAGAGAGAACAGGCATCAACTCTTACAGTCCAAAATCTGTCTCTGCCGTTTAATAGCTATGTGATCTTGAGCAAGTTAGGAAATCCCTCTGTGCTTCAGTATTCTCAACTAGAAAATTGAAATAATAGTGTCTGCTCCATAGAGTGTTTGTAGGAAATACAGGAGATAATGAATGTAATAAATGTTAGGTGTGTATTATTGTTGACTGGTATGTCTTTAATTAAGGAGGTGCTATAGCCGTGGGAGATAAATTAGGAAATAGAGTGAGACTTATGGTTTGAAGCATGAAGTAGGACACTGAGGCAAGGGTAGAGCCTAGGACTTAAGCTGAAGCTGCATCATCCATAACTCAAATGGAAAGATTTGTGGCTATGAACTGGGACAAAAATCAAGAAAGAGTATGCATAAATAACCACTTTGAAACAGCAGAAGGGCGTGACTCTGGTAATCATCTTGTCAGGGATTCAGAGATTTAGGATCCTGGTGATCTTTCTAGAAAATAATGTTCAAGAGTACTAGAGTACCAGAGTCTTTCTGTGTATATTGGGTGGTGGTGGTGGTGGTGAATATTTCCCAATTAAAAAAAGCTGCAGTGAACATAACAAATTTGATGTTTGGAAATAGGACAATTATAAATAAACCTGGGACATGTTCTCTACAAACAAAGGTTGTCTTGTGAAAAATTCTGTCTGCTAAGGGAATGCTTAATTGACAGTCTCAGGCAAGAGGAGAAAAATGTGGGCAGTGTGCATAAAGGTTGAAGGCCGTCTCTGTTTTGCCCACGTTGGTTTCCTAATTTGGGTAGTTTCTCTCACAGTTTCCTTATTTGAGGACAGCTTTTGCAGTGTTATGATTAGAAACTTAATCCACTCCACATGTGCCTGGAAGCCTGTGCGGCCAAACTGCAGGGTTTTTAGGGATGGCAGCCAAGGTGGCCCCCTGGAAAGCCTCCTTGCTGTGACCTTGGATCAAGTCACAGTTTCTCTGGCCAGTCTTGAATAATGTCTCTCAGTGGAGGGCAGAGGAGGGGCTTGTCAAGCTTTATTTACTCCTCCTCTCTGCTCTCTCCCTCCTTTAGGACTGTGGGAGAGAAGAGAACATGGGAAGGAGGAGGAGCAATCAGAAGGAGTGCCTTAGTTTTGGTGAAGGTTGCAGGGAACCAGGCATGTGGCCCTTTTCTTTGTCTCTGGACTCTCTGTTAGCTCATAGTGTTTTCCCACTAGAACAACCCTATCTCACCTTGTTAGAGCAGTGGGGAGCTGAAGAGGCCCGGACTTAAATTAAATCCCCCAGTTGAGTTACTGGGAACTAGCTCTGAGACCTGGGGAAAATTTGCATCTTTGAACCTCAGCTTTCTCAGCTGCAAATCGTGGTAACATCCTGTTGGTTTGTTATGGGGTTGAAAAATGTATTGTCCATTAAGTGACTAGGACCAGGCTCGACTCCAGAAGGTACTCAGTGTAATCACTACTAGTGCTTGAGGAGCGGTATTGTCCAACCCTTCTCAGTGTCTCATGGCTCCACTCCCAAGTCTTATCATAGTTTTGTAATTATAAGTCCCTCCTGACATGTCCACTGCCTGGGTGGCATGTACCTTTCCCTTTTCTTTATGGCTTTATGGCCATGATGCTAAAACCTGCCTCCCCTTTAACCCTCTGAAACTGTGAGCAAAGCTGAACCTGTTCATTCCTAATGTAATTAATATTTAGCATTGTGGCTGTAAGTCAATGCTTAAATTGTTATCTAGCTAATTAGGCTTATGCCTGATTTACATTTCTTTCTGTAATGAGAAAACAAACTCACTTCTTTTTCTAGGCATCAGACTGACTACTCTTTTGCAGAAACGAACATTAGAGTTGCTTTTAGGGTTATTTATTATATATGAATAAAACCAGACCTTGTGTATAAGTCTGCTGCAAAGTACCAGAAATCTGTTGGCTTTTATAGAGGATATTTATTTGGGGCAAAAGCTTGACAGTTACAAGGCCCTAAAGAGTCCAACTCAAGGCTGCTTTCTCACCAAAGTCAGTTGCCATGTGTTGAAACAAGATGGCGAGTGATCTCTGCAAGGGTTCAGCCTTAACCTTTGGGCTTGCTTTTCTCTCAGGACTTCTTATTCCTCTTGAGGCTCCATGGGCCCAGTTTATTCCCAATCTCAGTTATAGGCTATCAGGCAAATGGCTCATCTCTCTTTCTGGGAGTTTAGTTCTTTGAACCTTCTCCTTTCTGTCACATGGCAGGACCGAACTTACCAAGTTCTCCCCTCTTCCATGTCTATGGAGCTCTCTCTCTTCCTCTGTGTCTTCCTGAGTGAGTGTCCATTTATATCAGATCACGAAGAGGGCAGGTACTCAACCCTGAGTCATGCCCTACTGACATGGTTGAATCAAAGCTCTCATCTTTTATCAAGTAAACTTAAAATGTTTTGACTTTAATACAACCAAAAGGCATTACATCCAGAGGAACAGACCAGTTTACAAACATCATTTTTCTTTTTTTGGGGGTATTCATAAATAATATCAAACCGCCACACCTTGTTACAGTAGTTGCTTTAGGTTGCCCAGTTGAGCCTAAAGTCTTAATGATTTGTATTAATTATTTTCCATCTCCTCATCTCAAAGAATGATATGATATATTGTGAGTTCATGTTTGATTTGAAAAGTGTAGAAAATCCCTTCTTATCAACTGCTGGTCAGAAGTACTACAACAAAAGAATTTTGATTCAGAGTCAGAAGATCTCTGTTTGTGTCTTGGCTTTCTTACTTACTAGTTCCATAACCTCAGGCAGGTAAGTTCGCCTCTCTGAACCTCAATTTCATCTAGAAAATGGAGATAACATATTCTTGTCCAAGTGTTGAGGACTAGATAGGCTAGAATCGAAGGAGTCACTGGAAAACCATAAAATGTATGCCAATGCTAGTCTGACTTATTGTATTTATTTATTTTCCACAGTACAACTGAGAATTTCCAAAAGAGACATAAAACATAATCTCTGTCTTTGATGTAAGGCAATTGTTAAATTAGACACTACACATTTTCTTATTTAGGCTTTTGCTTTTTCTGCTGATGACTGTGGCTTAATCCTTTGTGCTTCATTAGTGTCTTAAAAACATCACAGTATCTGCTTCCTTTGAAAGGACAAATGAACCAATAGATAGGAAGACACTTTGCTCCAGGGAAGAAATGTGCCTTGGACATCTAAGGTAGCACTCTTATTGTTGGTATTATTCACCTGGATCATTTTTGTGCTGATACAGTAACATTATCACCACCCATAGTGGAAAAAAATAAATTATTGATTGCTTTGCATACTCACACTGGGTTCCAGAAAAGGTTTGTGAATAGCAAGGACTTGAGCTGAGCTCTTAAGAGGAACAATGAAGGATGGTTGGAGCACAGTGGAAAGGAGACCTGTGGTGATCAGTTTCCCACTGCATTGTGGCAAAATGAATAATTCAAGAATATTGTTTTGGGTTAGGTATTCTTTTCAGCATCTTTAAAAATCTCTCTTTCTACTATGGTGGTATCACATAGCTTTTCAATATCATGGTAAAGATTCTATCCTGAATGTAACGCTCTATGATAGCATGGTGAAATACGTGTTTCAAATAGATTATATCATATATATCTCAATAGAGTTGTTAAAAATCACGCTCTCCAAATATGTGAGAAGTATTTTTTGCATTCAAAATGTCTAATATTGTATTCAATTGATTTTGCATCTTTGTTGTAAACATTAGAATAAGGGTATGAAAATGAAATCCATATATGACATGACCATCCACCGGATAATCTGCCAAGAGTTTCGTGTGCTATACATTTTCTAATACTAAGCACATTATTCTTATAGCCAATGACCTATTTTATGGCATTGCTTGGAAAGTACTACTAAACTTAGTTATAACTTGCCTTTTCCAAAAAGGATTTGGGGTGGCTTAAAAAAGAAATACACTCACAATAATTTAATAAAATATGTACATATAAGAAGATGAAGAAAATGTTATTTGCCAGGATTTCCCTTGGGAACTGTGTTTGGAGTATATTGATGCCCCACCAAAGTAGAAAAAGAAATCCCAAAGGTATGTTTAAAAAATAAACAAAGCTGATCCCTAAACTACCAAACACACACCAAGGAGAGTGCTTTGTGTTGCTCCTGAAGAGATGGGAGGAATGTGAGAGGAAAAACAGGTATGTAATTGATGTCACAGATGAGTTAAATTAATAAATGATGTGCATTGCCTGGGTTGAGTGCTCTGTGACTGCATCATCCTTCACCAATCTTCAGGAACATAAATTGCTCCAAAGGCTTAATATTGTGACTTTCTAATGACAACCAGTGATATGGCAACTAGGGTGACAGAGGGTGAAAGATGGGATACTGAGTCAGAGAGACCCAGAAGCTTCAATTGATGTATGGGATACCTAGACATAGAAGCAGAAAATGAATCCCCCCAAACTGACAGGAAATAGATCCACCAATAATTTACAACTGTTAATAGAAGTCTGCCATTACATAAAACTCAGACTTCCAGTTTCCTGACAGTCATTATAAAAAGGGAAGCATGGCCAGTTGCATATTTACTGTTCTCAGAAAGGAAGATACATACTATCCTCAGGAGATTTTCAAATTTTGCAGCTTTAATTCTGGAAGGAGATTCTTATGCAAGGCTTTACTCAAAAGACCCCCAAGTGACATAAGAATAAAGGCCTACAAGAAGTTTTTTACAGTTAATGTAGAAGCAGATTTTATATGACTCATCTTTGAACGGCCCTTGATTTAAGTCCAGGGCATGAATGAATAGAAAAGAATCCTAGGAAGGGCTAAACTAATCTGGTCCAGTTATGAAGCTGTCTATAGTGGATGTTTGTGGTTGATGTGCCAACATCACGCCATTCCGATTGATTAGTCAAAGCTAGTTAAAGTAGTTCCATTCCCCTTGCCAATGGCCAACTCAGGAATGGGGTTGTGGTCTAACCCTGGCCATTGAGAAGTTGGTGCGGGGAAAGTGATGGAGGAAGAATTCTAGAGAGTTTTTGGTAAAGATGTTCTCCATCTTCAGCAAGAAACTCAGGAAGAGGTTTCTCTTTTTTTTTCACAGGATATTATTGAACATTGATATGATGCCGTAGGAATGAAGCCAACATTAAGGATGGCAGAGTGGATACATAGAAAAAAGTCTTCTTGTGCTTTTAAATCAATCATTAAGACCTTCTAGCTCAATGTCAGCTAATATGTTTTCTTAATGGTTAAAGCCAATTTGAATTGGGAGTTGTTTTACTTGCAGTCAGAAACATCTTGATAGATGAATCCTTCCATAGTCTATCTTTATCCAATGACAAATCTATGTACACAATTTTAAGGGAACGAAAGAAAGCAAGTGGATGAGGACATGACCCATCTTTTGGCTTGCCTTTCCAATCAGCCTCAACTTCTGCCACGCTCTACCTCCTACTCTACTTCTGTGTTCAAGACATGCTGAATGTGCTATTTTTCACGACTGTTCTTCCTCCTTTAAAGAATCTCCCCAACCACCTTGAATAAATGCATGTACGTGTATGCACACACATATACCTCTCTAGCCTGTCAACTTTCTTTCAGCTTTCACTCTTTCAGGTTCATTCAGATGCCACTTCCTTGCAGGGGGTGGGGAAGGGGTTCCTTTGACATATACCTCCAATTCCTGCCCATTTAGGTAGACTCTATTATGGCCCCAATGATCCCCTCTTTCTAGTATTCATACCTTTGTACAATCACTTCCCTTTGAATATGGATTGGACATAGTAACTAAAATGTAATGAATGAAATAAAGCAAAAGTAATAGGATGTCTTTTCCAAGATTAGAGGTTTCAAAAGACAGACTTCTCTCTTGGTTAACCTTTTCTTTCTTTGTATCTCCCTTTCTTGGATTATCAATCATCAGAGGACCTTCAAACATCTATGGAAAGATGCACCTGGCAAGGAATTGAGACCTGCCAGCAACCACGTGAGTGAGCTCAGAAACGAATCTTTTGAGGCCTTCTAAAAGCCATATGACTGAATTTGTAATCAGTTCATGCCTCACTACCAATTGAGCTTTCATTTCTACTGTAGCTACAGTGGCTGGACAGCTTGGCTGCAACCTTATGAGAGATCTTGAGCCAGAGACACCCAGTTAAGTCACACCTGGATCTTTTGATTAAAGAAACTGTGAGATAATACATGTCTGTGGTTTTGAAATTTGTGGGTAATTTGTTATGCAGCAATAGATAACAAATATACCGTCCTTGCTCTGGGTTCCCATAGAAATCTGTAGTTCTCCTATCAAGCACTTATATCACTCTGTGTTATAATTATCTGATTACTAGATTTTAAATTCCATGAAGGGAGGGATATGATCTGTTTGATGTACTATTGTATTTTCACAAAGTAACACTGATCTCAGTACATGAAAGATGGTGACTTTCACTGATTAATGATGGAATGTTGGGTATGTTGCACAAGCATTTCTGTAGGAATAAGAAATTGGGTTAAGAAGATGAATAGTATAAAGGAAGAAAATTAAATTAACATCAGATTTTAAAATAATTGTTTTTCTAACAATTCATTGTGTAAGCAGACCAAGCACCATTGAGGATGGTACTATTCGTTAAAATAACAGTTTGAATAGCATACCCTGAATATCATACCCTGGCAATTTTCACAGAGAATTTTATTGTGGTGAACCAGTCAGTGAAGAGAGAGGACACAGTGCAGTGAATAATGTCAAAAAAAAAAGTAAGAAGGAGACAAACAGATTTCTTGTCTCTGAGATTTTGGGTAGACTGTGTAACTTCTAAGTTGTTTCAGTTTCCCATTGGTTAAATGAAAGGAAAATACTACATTTTCTACAAGATCTCCTCCAGTTCTTATACTTTATATTACATAGAACTCCATTCTGTAAATACTCAAACTATTTCACATCAGTGGTCCCCAATCTTTTTGTTTCTCCATCCCATCAGATCTGAAGGATATGACAGACCTCCCTCTTAAACAGTGATTCTCAACCTGTGGAGAGGAAAGGGACATATCACATTTGGGTAATGGGTGTAGTTCGAAAAGATTTACCAGATGCTTCTGATCTGCTTGCCACCCATTTTTCAAAATCTTTGAGTTAATATATAATAATAGACCAACAAATGATGGCCAACAGACCAGACATTCAATATTTGACCAAGCGAATGCAGTAGAACTTAACTAAATGTTTAGTAGAAGCTTAAAAGAAATGCTGAAAAATAATCTCAATGGAAAAATTTTATAAGGAAACCACTCTGGTAGAGTTGCTATTAGGAGATGGATCTTAGAAACCATCACAAAGTTTCTTATTTTCCCAGGGGCTGGAGTACTTAACACACATGAGCTTCTGAAACCGGCACTCTATCATGTTTTGACAATAATTTAGAAGGCAGTACTTCCAGGCATTTACCACATCACCAGGAAACTTCTATATCTACAAGAGATTATTACAAATAACCCTGACTGGAAGTGCCCATACTGCTTTAACTAGTTTATAGCAGATTCACCTGAGATATAATAATAATAATACTCAGCATTTATTTAATTCTTTCATTTTTCATTGTTTTCCAACTGCCAGTGTGTTATCCTTGCAATGTATCTGTTAGGTGAGCAGTGCGCTTGCCATAAAAGTAATGTTTTCCCTTACAGACTCAATCATTTACTCATTCAACATGCCTATGAATCCAAGTTCAATTTAGTGCCAGGAGAACTGACGGGGATACAGTACTGAATAAGACCCGTATAATGTTCTTGATGATGCAGTAGAGGGGGAGATAAATGTGTAAGCACATAATTACAGTGCTGTCAGGGACTCAGGGACTTGCTTTTCTCCCCCATAGTGACCTGTGCTTGTCCACCTCTAGGACCACATAGGAGTGATGGGCCAGAAGGGATTATTCCAAGAGTGGAATCCTTCGTCCTTATTGTGTGAGCAAATATTCCTCCACTACACACCATCCATTGAGAAAAAAGAATTACTTTATTTTACTTATGAGTTTTGGTTTTTCTCCAACAAATTCCTGAAACACTGTCTAGCAATGTCCTGTCCCATGGGCTCTGTCATTCCTTTCACCAGTGAGAGGGTCCATCTCTTAGAGGATCCTCTTAAATTTAGAGGTTCAATAAGTGGGATGTTAGAAGTCTGAATCTTCAAATTAAGCCAATTATATTCTGGAACCAGCATACACTGGTTCCTAAGAATCCATTATATATCTCTCTTCCCTACTCAATGTTCAGTGATGTCAGGTTGCTAACTTGAAAATGGTTATGCTGGGAGTATTTACACCCTGGACATCAGCGAATCCTACATATCAGACTTTTTCTCTCCCCGAAGAGCCGGTTGTTAAACATTTACCTGCACACCACTGACTATAACTCATCTTCCTTCACCTGGGACTGGATTAAATTGATAGATTTACTAATCTATTTTGCATATGATATATATAACAGCCTCTTAATTTGGGTTTGAATATAATTATACAGACTGTATTAATTTTTCCCTCCCCCCCATGTATGTGGGTTAAAGCTTCCTTAATTTGGTTTGCAAATTTATGCAAAATAGCAAACAATTTGGGTTTTATGCTGAGAACTCTGGAACACTAATAATAAGACTGCAATCTTGATGATGCTGCCACCGAACCAATGCTCATTCTAAACGAGTTTCCTACATTGCTGTCTATGGAAAATCTACCCTAGTGAAATGAGCTTTTCTTTGAGATTGACAAATATACATCTACCTTCTTGTTTAAAAAAAGACACAAAATCCAAGACTCAAATCAAAACAAAAAAATGCAAATGTCTTCATTTTGAAGATTTTGTAAATATGTGAAATCAATTTGAACATACAGTTTTCTTCAGTACATGTCCCCAATCAAATCAGCTGCCCAGAAGGATTTCCTTGATCCTGTTTCCTTAGTAACTGCACTGGAAACTTCCATGTTATCCAAGTGTCTAGTAGAGTGCTAGGCCAACAGAAAAGGTTCAAAACATATTTGAGGAACAGGTCAATTGTTTTAATTCATTCTTCTTTATAATACTATGTAACAAGTCAACATATCCTGTAGATTTTTCTGTCAAAATGCTTATATCTCTTTCACTGCCTAATACTGGTCTAATTCCCAATTATTTGTCTCATGCTCTCTCTCCTCTTTTCACCTGCAAGTATTCTCACAACAGGCTTTAATGAGTGTATGTTTTTCAGCAAGCTCTATGCCAGGGTCCAAAATAAACCAGACATTCTGCCTTCAAGGTAAGAGAGAGGCACAAATTTTGATTCAAAACACTTCCTGTGAAATATGGTAAAGGCTAAAACCAAGGCAAACATAGAACTCTATAAAACAGAGAGGACAGAGATTGAGATAATTTCAAGTGGTAGAGAGTCTTGAGCAGAGTTTTGTAGGATGCCTAGAATTTTGCCAAGAGAACAAGTGGGAAAAACATAGCCAAGGAGAGGGAAAATAGCTGTATATTGTATTGTAGTCTTGAGTAAAAGCCAGGTCAGGAGCTGGATTTGGATTCCCTGGGTTAAACCCTGGCTTTGCCAAACTTTGAGTGACTTTAGGCAAGTTATCGGAACTCACTGAATTTTAGCTGTCTCATTTATAAAAGGGATGGGCTATGTACACTATATGATTGTGGGTGGGGAGGATTAACAGTGCTAATAAGTGTAAATTTCTTCAGATGGAGCCTGGCATGTCTCATGCTCAATGAATGCTAGCTATTCTTCCTAAAGTTCTGGCGAAGGGAACAACATTTTCAAAATTTGGAGGTGAGACACAAGCATGGTCAGTTTGCTTTGGTTTTAACCTTTACCATATTTCACAGGAAGTGTTTTGCATTAAAATTTGTGCCTCTCTCACCTTGAGGGCAGAACGTCTGGTTCATTTTGTACCCGGACATAGAGCTCACTACAAAACACACACTCATTAAAGCCAGTAATTGCAAGCTGACCTTATAGCAGAAGCACTGGTACTGGTTGGTGAGACGTGAAAGATGAGACTGAAATGGCAGGTGGAATTCAGGACCTAGAGGGACTTGTGTGCCATGCTCAACTCTTGAAAGTGAGAAGTATCCATTAAAGGATTTTAAGGGACAAGTATCCATTCTACTTCCTTCTGCTAAACTGAACACAACTTTGTTTGGGTCATGTTTCTAACCAAAACCCTCTAGTACTTGCATTATATCTCCTTGCTTAACTTTTTGGACCCTACATTATCTGGCCCCATATTCCTGGGAAACCCCAACAATTCGTCCTATACACAGTTCATATGGTCCAATCAAATCTGATTTAGAGTAGCCCCTCCCTTGTCTCTCTCATTTTGGTCTCTGTACTTTTGCTTCTGTGATGTTTCCTTTCTTCTCTTAATCCTTTAATCTTTTCCACTCTTCAAAATCCCAGTGTAGGCCCTATATCTGCAAAGGCTTATTTGACAACTCTAGACTCTTTTCTCTGAACTACATAACTCAGTCTTGTTGCCACACTAATTAGCACTTAATTATCTCATATATTGTGTTCAGAACATATGGGATTGTAGGAGGTGTACTGGGCTTGGAGTTAAGAGGGTTTTGAATCTCAGTTCTTTCACTTAGCAGCTGTTTAAATGAGAGCAAGTCATATCTAAGAGATTCAATGTCTTCATCTGAAAAATGGTGATAAGACTTACCCCAACATACTGTTGTGATTAAATCTGATGTCACAGTGTTTGTGAAAATGCCTAACACAGTACCTGACTCAAGGTTCATGTACAATAGGCGCTTTGTGAATCTCTTGTCATTTTATGCATATTAATATTGCCTCCACAGTTTAAGCTCTTCCAAAGTCTTTCAAAATTCCTAAAGGAGCATTGAGTATGTAGTAGGCACTAAATAAACACCAAGCTGGAAGAACTATTCAATTTCATTCTTTGAGGGATAGGCTGACTTTGCTGTATATTCTGTGAAGAGTTTACCAGATGCTTAATATGGAAAAGAATCCTTCAGACACCTACCAAATAGAAGCTCAAGTCATACAGTTCTAGAAAGTACTAGCTTAGCTTAATGTACTTTTTGATCTCTAAAGACTCTATAACCACTCTTAAATACCAGGAGGTTCTAAGTAGAAATCTAAAAGAAAACTGGGAGATGGATTTATGGGTAACCCTGGAAAAAAACCTGGCTGTCAGTCCCAGCATCAAAAAATGTATTAAGTGTTGACTGTCTCATCCCTTCACTCCCTTCTTGTTGGGTAGGCTATCTCACAGTAATTAGCTTCCAAACATTCTCATGTAATAAATGAATAGAACAGCAGAAACTGAGAGAGATTTATTATTCATCATGAATAGCAAGCAAATGAAATAATTTAGCATCCACTAATCTCTGAAAGGGACCCACTCATTTTTAATCATCTTGTATGACATAAGATCACTTGTTCACATACATCCCATGAGCTCATCCTACGACAAGGAAGCCATAATGTGGAAAAGAATGCTATTTATGTACTTCTGTGACATGAGTGTATTATTAGATGGATTTTGCAGCCTGTGGGATTGGGAACATGTTTTTGTGAAATGTGACAACTTGACACAATCCATACACATGTCACCTTTTGCATCCCATTAGAATCAGGGGAACCCACAACTGCTAACTGACATAGTGATAATTATAAGGCTCATAGTTCTGAGGCTAGGATTAGAAATAGCAACCATATAGACAGTTACAAACAGTGGTGGGTTAGTCATATGAGAGATGACCCTAAGGGAATGGTAACCAGATGACTGTCATGAATGTAAGTTTAACTGAAGCATTTCCCATTCTAATTGTGCTGGTGAATATTGTAATGTTTATTTTTGATTTGCAGGAGAATGTAGAATCAGGATCTCAATGTCGGTGTATTTGGAGAAGGATGACTTATATTTCCTTTATCTAATGTCGTCACTTCCTCATTCAAAAGATTAGGTAATACAGAGTCAAGTTTTCTGTAATTATAGACCTACACAGCTTTAAAAAGGCAGAAGAAAAAATAAAATTCATTAGGAGGCTAGTTAAATTGGTCAGTTAATCTACTGGGCTCTGGTCCAAACATAGCAGTAAAGGTTATTAATGGTGCTTATTAATTTTTGACTTCTTGCCATATGCCAGGCACTGTTCTCACATCATCTCATTTAATTCTCACCACAGTCCTATAGGGTGGTCAATATTATCCCGATTTACACATGAAGGAACACATTTGGTCAACCTTTGGTTATATCAATGACATCAAAAACACTTCAGGAAACAAGCATTTGAGGTCAATCACGCAGCTTGTTATGGAAAATTGTCTAAAATCACCCCCATTCTTTTTTTAAAATGTTAGTCTTTGCATTTAGATAATAATTCAGTGGAATTATTTAAGTGAGATTATTATGTATATTATTATTCCATTATTTTTTCTACTATTATCTCATTTTTATTTTTAGTGGAATTATTATTTCTACTGTAAGAACTGAGAAAGGAAATATTTCTCTTCTATTCTATACAAAAGAACTTAATCCCAGAGAAGATAAGCAACTTGTCAAGGTTCAAGAGACCAATGCATATGAATGTGCATATGGAAATGTGTATATTCATTTAAGAATCACCTTCGGGGGCTTGTTAATGCACAGATTCTGAGTCAGCAGGCCTGGGGTGGGGCCTGAGGTGTTGCACTAGAAGTGCAAACTGTCCCGTGATACTGATACTGCTGGTTCAGAGAACACAGATGAGTGTAGAGGGTGAGTGAGAGAGCTTGAAATCAGGTCTTTCATAAAGCACCTATCATTATGGTTTTGAAGTCAAAGGAGTCATGTCCTTTTTTATTTAACAAGTGTTCTCTTTTTTTCTTTATCAGACCTGCAAGTCAGGGTTCAATAGAAAAAATTTTTTTGTTATTCTTCAGGAATATTTGAGTTTCATCCAGGTTATCTTTGGTCTTTTACATTAGACCATTACTGATGAGCCACCTTGGTGTTATGGATTCAATCAGGATTCCCCGCCAAAAAGTCATTTTCAAGTCCTAACTCCCGATCCTGTGAATGTGAAGTCATTTGTACATAGGATCTTTGAAGCTGTTATTAGTGAAGATGAGGCCAAACTGGATTAGAGTGGGCCTTAATCCAGCATGACTCGTGTCCTCATAAGCAGAGGACACCTGGACACCTCAGGTAAGATACAGATGGGGAGAGTGATGGCCAGGCAACAGAGGCAGCGACTGGAGTGTGGATGGCCAGCAAGCCACCACCAGAGTGCTACAGACCTCAGAAAGCAGGAGCCTGTGGACACCTGAATTTTGGACTTCCAGGCTCTAAAACTATGTGGCAATAGATTCCTGCTGTTTAAACCAACAAATCTGTGGGACTTTGTGGCAGCAGCCCTGGCAAAAGTAAGATACTTGGTTTGAATTTGATTTTGAGTTATAGTAAAAGAGTGACTGACACTTTTTCAACCTTCTATAAGGTGCAATCAGATGGAATTCATTTGGAATAAAAAACTCTGAACCAAAAAAAAATACCCAAGTCTTGTTGACAGTTTGACAAGGGTACACTAAGGATTATAAACTATGTATTATTTAGAATGTTTGGGGATGTAGTTTGGGTGAAAGACCCTAGACTTTATAAGCAGGTTTTTCAGGAATCTTAGTCAGTACAACTTGAAAGCTAAGCTTTGTTGAAAGAAGGCTTTTCAAGTCTCCATGTAGGAAGGCACTTCGGTCAGTACAGGTGACTGTTAAGAACCAGGGGCCCTTAGCATGAAAGAATTGCTTTGGTATTTAATAAGACATTTTTTGGATGCTCAGCCTGTGCGGGAGGTGCTGATCTCACCAAACTTTGGGAGAAGCCAGTAAGGCCCATGGCGGCAGCAGGTGGTAACAAAAGGGAGGAAGCTTCGATGCACAGCTGAATTGGTTTTGAATAGTGACTCTGCCTCGACCTCTCTATGAGACCTTGGACAAACACCATCTCTGAGTGTCTGACCTTCCTCCTGAAAATAGGGACAGTCACCTCAAAAAGTGTGAGGGTAAATACTGTCACCTGAGAAGGATGCTCCTGAGAAGGGGCAGTATAAATTATAGTTCCCTGCCTCCCTTTGCATGTACCAAGTGTGTGGGTATTTCAATATAACTGCAAGTCTCATTTTCCTTTGTCACTCATGGCTTATTTATGAGAAGAAGGTGTTGACATACTTCATTAACAATGTTTAAGCTACATGCTCTCACCCTCTTGTTATATCAGTGTCAACAAAAATCAGTTAAGGAAAGGAAATTTCAAATTCAATCATGCATTCTGATTTGAACATCCAGAGCTTTGGATCCCTCCTCTTTGTTCTTCTTTCTTTTTCTCTCAATCATCTTCCTTTTTTTTTTCTCCCCAAAGCCAATCTTTATATTTAGGTAAAACTTTGGTGAAATTATGTAATTTACAACTATAATCTATAACAAAATAAATCTTTCTCTTCTGTCCAGAAACTGAGAAACCTGAAAGACCCAATTAATTTTTTATGTATTTAGATATATTTTTCTTCATTCACAAATTATGCCCATACCTGTCATTCCTCACAGCAGGCAAATTCCAGCCTCCTGGTATGTAATAGCACTTCTCTCAAAGCCCTCTTTTATTTTTAAGAAGTCTTAAACATGAAAAGCCCAGTATTCCAAAATAAATTATTTTTCTTCCCTCTTAACAAAAGTTTGAATAGACTTTGTACCCAAGAATCCAAGAACATTTTTTCCACTTAAAGAAGAACTATGAAATCTAAGTTTTTCCAAGATTAGTGGTTTTAATAAGGCATAAGACTTTAATCTGATTTTGTTTTGGAACCATATTTTTTTCAGTTAGGTGACATTTAGTAATCCTGAAAACATGTAAATTGCCTTTTCTCCTCACTTAAAATCCTTCAATTTGAGGATTCAAAATACTTGTCTAAAACGTGGACTCATTATGGATATAGGAGACGATTACTATTTGGAAAATAGGTTAAGTGCTTAAGATTTGGTTTCCTAAGTTTACTGTAAAAGGTAGAGTCAGAGCAAGAATCTGACCCCTAAGTCTGGATTTCTTTGACTTTACCACCAAACCACATTGCTTCTTACCAAATACCATAATGTATATAGGTTAAATAGGATAAAAGCATGAAATTTCATAGATGAAGACTAAAATAAGTGATAAAATTACAATGTCTGGGAGCTGAAAGGATACCTCAAATCCCTTATATATTTCAGAACCTTTTCTCTCCCATGACATATAAAATTATCTTAAACTTCTAATGATCTAGGACATAGTGAAGCTCTCATTTTCAATGTCACAAACCAAATTTGAGACCTTCATTTGCTTGACCAGAGAAACTTCTTCCTGTATATGTGCCTTGCCTCTTGAGTACCTTCTCCTAATTGGAACCTACTCATGTGCAAGAATTCTCTATTATATGTGAAACTTTGCTAATTGTATTCATATTTTCCTTTTGATTAGCTTCCACCCTTTCTCCTCCCTAATTCCCCACTAAGTCTTCCCTTCTCTGCCTCTTTTGTGGACTTTCTTGCTCGTTTTTGAGCTCCTGGCTGCCTCTTTGAGAATGGGGGTCTGCCAGAGGCAGTTTTCAGCCCCATCTGCTAGGAGGAAGAGAAGTTCTCTTGGAGAAGTTTTCTTTTTCCTTTTCTGCTTGATTCCAAGCCAATGTTTAACTCCTCCAACCCTTTCTCCATCCAGTCAGCACAGCATAAGTGGGGAAGTTCCTCTTCCCCACCATTTTAGGCCCTTTGTGATCTCTCTCCAAACAGGTTTTCTCTTGTTTGATAGTTTTTAGTTTTTAAATCAAGGCCAGATACTGAGATTTTTTCCCAAAAGCATTAAAAAAGATAAGTAAAAAGTCATTTGCTACGGCATACCATAAGGAAACCCAAAAGCCTAGTTTTTGATTGCCAGCAATCAGATCTTAAAAAAATCTTGGAGTTTTACCCAAATATAAGCTCAAGCACTAATAACTTCTTTAACATTAAAAGTCCCTCGCATTGCTGTCACAGTTATGACTTGGTGATTATTTGAGTTTCTGACCTCTGCACAGCCCTTTTCTTTGCCAGTCTTGTTTGGCAAACCCCATTAATTGTCTTATCTCAATAGGGAAGTAAATCTTCTCTCCTTAGGCTTCATAGAAAGACCAGTTGAGAAAAGAACAAAGAAAACGTTTGCCTTGGACACAGAAATATAAAGGATGATAACATTATTTTGAAGACATTAAGTGGTCTATTTTTTTCCCCCAGTCCTGAATTTTCCCAAATGGTATACATCAGCTTTTAAAAGATAAGTTAGAAAATAGTGAGGAGTGTTAGTAAGTGGTATTGGAGACAGTTCCCTTCGGTCCAGATTTCTTTTCTATAGTAACTGTAGTGCTTTCTAATAATACAAATTGCATATGCTTTCTCTTCACAACATTTTCCCCTTTCTAAGTCATCTGGTCATTATAAAAGAAATATTTAGATAACCAGCTGCTCTTCTCTTTTATTATTTTTAAAGGCAAATTTCCTATATAGACAGAATGTCTCTGATGTTTCTATGGGGAAGTAGGAAATGAATGTTCATGCCAACTGTAAACTTTCCAGCTAAAAATTCCCTGGGATATTAAACAAAGCAAAAAGAAAAAGATGCAGAAAAATCACTAGTAAATGTTTCAGACAACGATAAATAGATTTGTTCTTATTCTGGGCTTGGTCCATGGTTTTCTAGGGTGAAAAGATTGCTTATGAATTGAATATTTAATAGGTTTCTAAAAATGTTCCTAGACCAGTTTATTATTATAAGAATTAGCTGTATAGTTTCACTTAGTTATCCTGATAATATGTTTTGTATTAGTTTCTGGAAAAATATTGATTGCATTTCTCTTTGAAAAAAATTATCTTCTTGTCAGCCTAACTCCAGATTTCTTATTTCTTTACTGCCCTTTGATTTTCCTGAAGAACTCTAATGGAGTCCTTGTCATTTACTGTATGAGTATTTTGGTTACAATTTAGAGAATTAACTGTGTCTCCATTAACTGCATGAAAAGTATGTTTAATGGTGATCAATTCTATGATTTACTTTGGGCCGACAAAGCTATAAATTGAACAATTTTGCAATTACCAAGGAAAGACAAGGTTGGTTTGTTGGAGTATTCCCATGTATTAAAACTGCATTCTCAGTTTACATAAACTTAAAATACACTTCTACTGTTTAGGGTGTTTTTCTGAGTTCGATGTTTCCCTACCTCAAGAAATAAATACAAGATTATTGATGAATTTCACCACATATATATTATTAACTTGACATTAATGGTATCAGCCAAATCCTCATCCTCAGCTCATCATATTATTTGCAATATATACTAAATAATAATTCTCATTTTTCCTTTAGCTCATTACATGGAGAGAATGCCAGTAGAAGATATCTACTTCTTAAAACATCCAACATATCATCCTTCCCTGTCTTATAATTCCTTCTTCACTTTGGTCCTTGCGGCATATCAGAACATGGTTTAACTGGCCTGGCTGGCCAAAGATTATTTAATTATTTAGGGGAAAATACCTTTGTTTGAATACATCGAACTATTAATTAAAAACCAATTTTATGTAAAGTTGCATGCTTGTTTGTAGATTTTTATCTGGTAGAGATGGAAATGATTTCTGTCTGATAGAGAAAAAAACTCAAAGATTTTATTGCCCTGCGGGATATGTTAACTAATTCTGTGCATAATCCCAAATTTATTCAAACACACTTTCTCCAAAGCTTTTATAACTCTTGTCCTCAGGTGTCCTTTGAACCAGCTGCACCTGTCCAGCAGGTCTCACATTAATGAGTTAAATAAAACTTTAACATACACTCATTCTACATATATGTCAGAGCTATGCTTGTATAACTTCTTGTAAAGTATACTTTGATATGTGCCACTCAGATATATATGTACATATATGAATATATATAATTATATATATGTGTGTGTGTATAATTCTTTTTTTTTATCTGAAAGATCTGGCTTGAGGTAATTGGCCAGGAAGCAAACACTACTTAGTTTACACAAATGAAAACTTCATATAAATCTGCTTTAGTATCCAGTATTCCTTCAAGGACACACCAACTCTCATTATTTAAAAAATTGTATTTCTAACAATATGTTAAGGAATCATCTTGAGTTCAATGCAACAGATGGAGGATCCTCAAGAAATACTGCCCTTAGTAGCACAATTAACAGAAATATAGTAAAGTAGTCACCTTATCCAGTGAGCCTCTCAAAAGAATTTTGATTACCATGACTTGCATGAGAAAATAAAAATTCCCTTCAATTCATTAACAACAACTTGGTCCATAACTGGAATCGGATCCATTTGTTAAAACAGTCAAAGAAACAAATAGTGGTGCCTTTCTGCTTAAACTAATTAACCATGGAGTTCTACATAGCCTTAGTGTCATTACTGTTGTTGTTTTACTCCTGATATCATCAGTGTTTTTTTTTTACATTTAAAATGTTTTGAATAGGAAATATACTCACTTGATAAAATAAATTGAAACAATATAAAAATGTATAAAGTGAAAATTTTGCTTTCACTGCTCCTCCCATCACTCTCTCTCTCCACTTCCTGAAGAAGTAAACTGCAATCAGCTTTTAAAAGTATGCTTGCAGATATTCTTGATAGAAAAAATATCAAATATGAGTACATCCTTTTGTCTCTTCTACTAAAAAAATAGTAAGCTATGCATACAGCTTGATACCCTGCCATTTTTTGTAAAGTGTATGTAATGGTAATGTTTTCATATGAGCACATAAAATACTTCTGTCTTTTTTTTTTCTAACATTATGTGGACAGATCAAAGTAACAAATAACAAATTTAGTAATTAAATTCCAAGGCAATGTGTAAGGGTACCATTTAATTTACCCCCAAATTTTATATACCAGGCAATAATCTAGGCGCTGACTTTGCAAAATTAAATAAGACATTAACCCTGTCCTTAGAAACTCATATCCTAGTAATGGATATAAAAACAAAACAAAACTAAAATACAGCTGATCAGTGCTATAAAAGGAAATTTTCTTCAATTCCATTGGAAGGTATTTCAGGGCTTGATTAATTCTGCCTTGGGAGATGTGGGAGAAAAGGAGTCAAAAAGCCCACAAAAACGTGGTGACATTTGAGCAGGATCTTGAAATAGGAGTATGAAGTATAGCAGAATCTTTTCTAAGCCTAAATGACTGATACAATTCATGATTTTGAAGGAAAGTGTTTGGCTGTGGTTAGTCTTTCTTTAATTCTTTCCTATTATTGTCTGCCCTCGGGTAGCAGGCTAAGTAATTTTATACTCTACTTGGTGTTTATATCTTTTAAGTGCTTGTAGATTGCTTCATTCTTAATCATCAGTTCGCCAAGCCAATCTAACTTACACCTTCCATCTCCCTGCTTATGCCAGTCAATCTTCCAATCATGACTGTGGGCTCTTGCTAGCATTCCAGCCCATGTGATACTATTCTGTATTCTGAAAACAGATGTTCAGAAGCAGCTTTTTTCTAAATCTGAATATAAACAGCTCTCTGTTATAAGGTTCCTTACCTTTCCAACGACTCCTGCCAGTTTAGTTCATTTGCACATTTCATTCCCAATCTATTTATCCCAGTGTAATGACTTAGTCATAGAGCTCTCACACTGAATAAGAAGACTCTGAAGGCCAATGCAGAGAACTCCTCCCAGTATGGCTTGCCTTTCCATTTATTTTCATTTGCTTACAGGCTTTTCAACCTTTCAACTGCTTTTTCAACCATGAGATAGTGTCCATAGAGATGTCAATTTTTATTAAGCTTCTAAGTAATAATAGAGCCCTACACAAGATGATTTTCTGAAGTCCTTATACGTCTTATACCTTCCGTAATTGTGTAGATCTCTAGAAATGACCCATCAAGAATGATGAAGCTTGTTACTCATGATCTGCATTTATTCTGCTTCTTTTCCTGACCCAGGTCTGTTCGCTGAGACCACAATGACACTTAGTGGTCAAGCTAAGATTTTAGCCAGCCTAATGGGCCACTGTTATTTTTCAACTGTGGGGACTCCGTGGGGCATAATGTCTTTTAAAATCTCTTTTCCCATGATCCTCAACAGTCTGAAAATTGGCTGAAGCTCTATTATTATTCTCTGCTCAGAGCAATCAGTGAAGAGCCTCAAGTACGTAAACACAGTGCATCACCTCCTTGAACTGCCAGCTTTGATTTAAGAAATAGAAAATCTTATACAGTCAAACAGAGCTCAAGGTTGAAATTTTTTTTTGTTACAAAACTCTGACAAAATTGCCCTAAATGTATCAATTTCTTTGATAGCTTCAAAGAGTAGTAAAATGGCATACTATTTACATTACAACCCAATATTCCCAACCTCTTTCCCTGCATTATTTTTCTGCTTGGCCTCATCCTCATCTAATGCACAATACACTTTACCTCAATTTTATTTTCTGTCTTCCTCAACTTGAATATAAGTTCTATGGGGGAAGGAATTTTATCCGTTTTGCTCTATATTCAGAAAAACACCTTTCTCATAGAAATTGCACCATATATGTTGGGTAGATGAACGGATGAATGGATGACAGAATATAAGTGCAAAGATTGCGTTCCAGTTTAACTAAATATTCTTGTTCTCCATTGGGCTATGTCCATTTCTCCTGTTTTGGTTTCTGTACTCTCTTTCCCTTTCAGATCGCTTACATCCTTTTGAGCACTTCCTGGATATCTCCTCTGTCTTGGAAAATTTTCTTGAATTTCTACATGGATCTGTTTTCCTCATTTCCCAATTTAATATTAATGTTACTTTATCTTGGAGAACAGCAACCCTTTCATATACTCTACTTCATGTTCCAAAGACCACAATATGCATTAGAATTGGGTGGTAGGAGCTGCATGCATTGTTATTTCTCCCACATCAGCCCACCTGTGATGGGAGGAGAAATATTGTTCAGTTTCCAGTTTTGAGAAGCAAAACATGCATTATGCAGAGAGGTGCCTGAGCTTTAGGGTCAGTCCCTCCAGTTTTGAATTCCTGCTCAGTCTTTACCATCTCTGTGACCCAGGGAGGTGTTAAGACATTCTGAGACTTTATGACCTCATCTATAAGATGAAGATAATAACACCTACCTTAGTTGTGTGGACTGGAAATAATAGATTCCAAATACCGTGCTTGACACATAGACATTACAACAAACTGGAACTTTTAGAAGTATTAATGATGATAGTACTAGTGGTAGTAGATTATATCTTCCTTCCTCTGATTCACTCCCTATTCTTTGCAGGACTCTCCATGCCAATCTAGAATACAAGTTTGGCTATTTTAATTTGGGATTAAAATTACAATACATTCATGCATTCAATAAGCACTTGCTGAGTGTCATGTATGTGCCAGGCATGATACATACACTGGTTACAAGGAATCATGCAAAGATGAATGAATGTTGGTCCCTGACCCTTCAGAGCTGACAGTCTATGTGTTTCATGCATTCATTCAACAAGTAATTCAAGAAATATTTAGTGAACATTTACTCTGTTCCAAGCGCTCTCACAGGGATAAGGAATATGCTAGAGAGAAGAACAGACAGTGATTATGTTTTTGTGGAGGAAGACAGAAAAGAAACTAAAGTTTACCATCTTCTACTGAATGTGATTAGGACTATGGAAATGTAATGGAGCAGAGTAAGAGGATCAGGAATATTAAGTATGTGTGTTTTGGGGGGCAGGGCAGAGACTTTGCAATTTTAAATAGGGTGGTCAAGACAGAATTTCCTGGAAATTTGACATTTGAGCAAAGACTCAAGGAAGTGAAGGAATGAGGAACCTCAATATTTGGAGAAGAGTTTTTCAGCAGAGGAAACATGAAAACCTAGAGCAGAGCCAAGCAGAGTGTGGTGCGTATTGTATTGTATGAATGTTCAATGCAATGTCTGTGGCACAGTGGCCAGGATCAATTTCTCTGTTTATTGCTGGAGTAGGTGGGATGGGATCAGAGGATGAATTCCTACTGGAGTTCTTGTGGTAGGGACATATATGTTGGGGGCCAGTCCGTACGGGGTGAGGCAGGGATAACTTCTGGACTGTGGTTTCTTATCATCACACTCATGCAGGTGCTCTAGCTCATGGATGCTTTGAATCACAGTGTGGTCTTGCTTTGGAGTTGTGGGGCAGGATGTTTTTCTGTAGGGTTTTCTGTAAATCCTCGTTATAGATTTAATTGTGTCTCCCCCAAAATATATTGAACTCCTAATCTCCAGTACTTCTGAATGTGAAATAGGGCCATTACAGGTAGAATTAGTAAAATGAAGTCATGGGAGTAGGGTGGGCCCTTACTCCAATATAACCAGTGCCCTTATAAAAAGGGGAGATCTGGACACAGACAGGCAGAGAGGCAGAAGAGAGAATACATTTGATGACTGAGGCAGAGAATGGCATGGACTTCCAGCAGCCCGCAAGAAGCCGGGAAAGTGGCACGGAACAAATTCTTCCTACAGATTTAGAGGGAGCATAACCCTGTTGACAACTTGATTTTGAACCTCTGCCTCCTGGAACTTGAGACAATAAAGTTCTGTTGTTTTAAGCCACCCGGTTTGTGGTACACTGTGAGAGCAGCCCTAGGAAGCTAAGACAACCCCCTACTCGGGCTTCTTGCCTGTTTCTTTTCTATCTGATTTTTCCCAATCTAGGGGCTGAACACTGAAACTCCTATTCCCCTCTCCTTCTGGAAAATCAGGTGGTGGCTATCTGCTTGCCATTGGGTTCTGACTCCACCAGCCTTTTCTTCCTTGCTTTACCCCCAAGTTCCTCTTGGAAAAGAGGCAGATGCTCCTTTGCCTCATCCTCTAACTACATTGTTTTAGTGTGATGAAAAACAGGGTGTTATGGGAATGCAGGGTACTGGAAAGAGATACTCTGCAGTGAGGCATGGTGGGGTGTTGGCCATATTTTCCATTGTCTGCATTGTAAGACTGAACTGCCTAACTTTGTTCTTGTCTTTGACGCAAGGTAGTTAGTGGTAGCATGGTTGCTTTCCTTCCATAGTTAGAAAGGTTAGGTCTGGGAAACAAGGGATGGAGAATGGGTAATGTGTTTCCTGATTACCCCTTATGACCCATTTTTATTTTTTGGTTTTTCAGCTCTGTGACCCTGGGATTCATTCATTTAGTGGTTTTTAAACCTAATGGAAGAATGCTGCCACCAAGAATCAGAATTAGGTCTCCACTGACATGGGAGATGAGATGCCCTCCTGGCCTCCTGACTCCTGCCACTAGTTCAAAATGAAAAAAAAAAAGCGCAGGAGGGGGTTTTCCCTGTTGCCTGGAAGATAACCCTGAATTTTCAGGGAACTACAGGGTTGTACCAGGGAGCACAGTTGAAACCTAGGAATTGCCATGGGGTGCCTAGGTTGACAACATGTCCAGTGGTAATCTTTGTTCAATAGGGAGATAAAATTTCATTGTCATCAGTCCTTAATCTTGCTTCTTTAATGTCTTTGAGAGTCTTGCCAAACCATTAACTTCTGGTCACAAATGAGTGTGGATCCTATGTCAACCAATTCTCCTCTGAGGCCAAGTAAATACAGATTGTCTTGAAGTTTTATATGCTTTAATCTTTCCCTTTTCTGGTGTCCTTAAAGGCCACATCTGAGTGCCACAGCCAGCCATTTCAGAGTATTGTGCACGTCTCAGATATTTTTTTGTTGTTGGACATCCTGAGACATTTTTCTTAAACGAGCTTCTCTGACACAAAACAAGACCAATTAAATTTAGTCAAGATTTAATTGAACAGTTGACTAATATTTTCCTTAAAGCTTACACTGATTCTTCTCCCAATTTTCACCATCCAGTTTCAAAGAGGAGGTAGTCATTGTTGCCTGTTTTTAGTTGAATAATTGGCTTGGCCTGATATAAAGGAATTTTATGTCCTTTGATTAATATTTCAGTCACAATTTGTTTTTATTTTTAAGATGTTCTCAAAGATAAAAGTTAGATTATTTAAAAATATTGAGGAGTTTTGCAGTCACTGGATACTTTAATGAAAGATTAATAGAGAATATTTATTTCATATTTAATAGTACTTTATTCAAGTACACTTTACTATACAGTAAAATGCCTGAATCTTAAGTACAAGTTGATGACTTCCTACTTATCTCTATCCCACAGATAAAGACATAAACCCCTTCCATCACCTCAGAAATTTCCAGTGTTCTGTTTTCCAGAAATACTTTCACTTCAGAGGAGACCACCATTCTGAATTCTATCCTCATATATTAGTTTTTCCTTTTCTTGAGCCAAATGAAATTATACAGTATATACTTATTTTCTGACTTCCTTCATTCAACATAGGTTTGTTTTGTTTTGAGATTTATTTATGCTGTTATTTGTTCATTCTTTTAAAATTGCTGAATAGTATTCCATTGTGTGGCTATGTGACAAGATGTTTATCCACTCTCTGGCTGATGGGTTGAATTTGGATTTTTTTCCAGTTTTGGGCTATTATGAATAAATATGCTATGAATACACTTTTTTATTTTGGTGGAATACATATAACATAAAATTCACCATTTTAACCATTTTAAACTCTACAATTCAGCAGCTTTTAGTACAACCACTATCACTATGTAGTTCCAGAACATTTTCAACACCCCATAAGGAAATTCCATATCCTTTAAGCAGTGATCACCCATTCCCTCATTCACCCAGCCCCTGGCAACCATTAAGCTACTTTCTGTCTCTACGAATTGGCCCATGCTGGATATTTTGTGGAAATGGAATCATATAGTATACGGCATTTTGTGTCTGGCTTCTTTCACTTAGCATAGAGTTTTCCAGGTTCATCCATGTTGTAGTATACACCAGCACTTCATTCCTTTTTATGACTGAATAATATTCCATTGTATGGTTAAACAACATTTTCTTTCTGCATTCATCAGTTGATAGGTTTTGGATTGTTTTTACCTTTTTGCTACTGTGACTAGTACTGCTATGAATATTTGTGTATACATTTTTGATTGAACATGTATTTACCAATAATTTTGGGTATATACCTGGAAGTGAAATTGCTGGTTCATATGGTATTTCTATGTTTAACTTTTTAAGGAATCAACAAAATGTTTTCCACAGAGGCTGCACTATTTTATATTCCTGCCAGCAATGCATATTAATTCAATTTTTAAATTTTATTATTTTATTTCCATTATTTCCAGTTTTCTCCACAACTTCATCAATATTTATGCCCCCCCCCCCCCCACTTTTTTTGTTATAGTTATCCTACTGGGTATGAAGTGGAATCTCATTATAGTTTTGATTTGTATTTCCCTAATGATTAATGATGTTGTGTATCTTTTCATGTGCCTGCTGGCCATTTGCATATCTTGATTGGAGAAATGTATATTTGAGTCCTTTGCCCATTTTTATTTGTGTATGTATGTATGTATGTATGTATTTTAGGAGGTACCAGGTATTGAACCCAGGACCTTGTACATAGGAAGCAGGGGCTCAACCACTGAACTATATCCACTCTTCAGTGAGGGTTGGTTTTTTCTTTTTCTTTTAGGAGGTACCAGGGATCGAACCCAGGACTTTGTACATGGGAAGCAAGTGCTCAACCACTTGAGATACATCTCTCCCTGCCCATTTTTAAATTGTATTTTTTGTCCCTTTGTTGTTGAGTTGTAAGAATTCTACGAACATTCTTAATATAAGTCAGTTTGTGTGTGTGTGTGTGAACTCATTTCTCTTGGTTGTGAAATTACTGGGTAATAGAGTATGTTTAACTTTTTAGGAAACAACTAAATTGTTTTCCAAAGTGGTTGTACTGTTCTACACTGCCACCAGCAATGTGATAAAGTTCCAGATGGTTCCTATCCTCATCAAAACTTGGTAATGTCGGAAGTGGACTTGGCCCAGTGGTTAGGGTGTCCATCTACCAAATGTGAGGTCTGCGGTTCAAACCCTGGGCCTCCTTGACCTGTGTGGAGCTGGCCCACATGCAGTGCTGATGCACGCAAGGAGTGCCCTGCCACGCAGGGGTGTCCCCCGCGTAGGGGAGCCCCCATGCACAAGGAGTGCACCCCATAAGGAGAGCCACCCAGCGCAAAAAAGAAAGCTCAGCCTGCCCAGAAATGGCGCCGCACACACGCAGAGCTGACGCAACAAGATCATGCAACAAAAAGAGACACAGATTCCCATGCTGCTGACACAACAGAAGTGGACAAAGAAGACGACGCAGCAAATAGACACAGAGAACAGACAACCGGGACAGGTGGAAGGGGAGAGAAATAAATAAATAAATAAATCTAAAAAACAAAACAAAAAAAACTTGGTAATGTCAGTGTCCTTAATTTTAGCCATTGTAGCAGCAAGAATTTTACATTTTGATATATTTTGACATTATATACCAGTTGCTGAGCTCAGAGGACAGGGAGCTAATCATGAAAAAAGGAACTCAAAGGAAAAAATATTCAGATTGGAAGGAATAAAAGTTTCACAATTTTTAATGAACATCTGAAGTCAGACCATGGCATAGATTTATTTTTCCCTATAGCCTTGAATTGAGACCAGAAAGGAAATCAAAGGACAATCTAGGTCTTTTCATAAAATGTTAGTATCTACAGTGAAAAACATTAGCTAGCAAAAAGGAAATTCAGTTTGCAGCTCCTTGAACTAAATGTTCTTTTTTTTATTCTTTGGTTTTGAACATTCTGTTCTCACTATCTGGAATGCTATTCTAGGCGTTTTCTTCTCCAACCTCCTAGGCTAAGTTCCTGTATCATTTCTTATGGGAAAATTTCCCAACTCTCACTTGTGAGACAGTCCCAAACAATGACAACCTGTACTATGAAAATGCAAGACTGCTTATAAATTATATTTTCTAAGACGTGTGCAGTTTTTATATAAAATATGGTTAATAAACGATCTGGTTTAGGTTATGAGTTAGCACTAAATTTTTCATCTAAGTTTGTCACATTTTTAGGTTATTTCTAACTCAAATTTTCTTCTTGAAAAGTGATAGAAGAATGAGTTTTTTGAATAATTGAGAACAAAGTAACTCTTAAGAGCAATGCCTATACCTTTGGGAAGTTTGGGCCAAAGGGAAAAATTCCGAGTGTGCTGAGGATTACTTTCTGCTTAGCTTTAGACATAGGCATAGACTGAATGATAACAATGAAAATATTTGTGAGACTGTACACAAATGATTATTATGTCCAAATACTTTAAAATACTAATTATAGATAAACTTTTCGACATAAATAATCTATTCCTTTGAAATAAAACATAATTAACCAAGAAATGTTTGTGAATTTGCAGGCTTCTTATCTAGTCTAAACTATGTCTCTAGCTCTTTGTTATATGAAGTCAAACTGGTCACCAGTAGTGAAAACCACTGAATCAGTTTCTCTGAGGTAGAGAGAAGTAGCTTCAGAAGTTAGACTTATAAACTCAATTTATAAAGTCTTGGCAATTAAAAACAATCTCTTGTCTCCAAGTATAAAAGAAACGAAACAAGATTTATTTTAAATAACATTCTTCTTTGAAAAAGTTATTTATATGTGCCCTCAAAGTAAAAGTCCTTATGTATAGTTATAGAGAAAATTATTCTTCCAGATATTTTTGGCAACATTTGGATAGGAAAAAATAAGTTTTATAATATGATTCTCCTTCCAGAATTATTCATATCTGTGTATTTGGCAGATACTGAGCACACTCCATTGTGTTTCGGAAGAGATCCATAAATAATGATGAATCAGCATAAACAGTTCCAAATTGAAACATTCAGAGAGTCACTGTATTTCCCTTGTTCTCAGATGTTTTGAAATAAACATTGGCAGTGTTTATTTATAAAGGTCCTGGACTTTTTGAATGTGTCAGCGGCATGCCTTGGCCCCAAACACGTTATGCTGCAATTTTTTTCCTCATGATTCCAAAGTATAAACTTAAAATTACTTAATTATTAAGATACTAAACAATAAACTTGGACTAAAATCTCAGTTATGCACCTTCTCTGAAATTAGATCATTTCAACAACCCCTCTCTATGCCATTCCCTCTTTCTCTATGACTTTCTCTAAACATTAACTGAGGTTTCTTGGTGGTTTGATTGTTGTTATTTTGAATGCTTTTTATTCTTTACCTGCTTTGGTAAATTAAAGATTTTGATTTAAATTTGCTTTTCTGAACAGGCTATGCGTTACATGGAGATATAAAAAGAAAATATCTCAAGACAAGTGTAAACAAATACTGCTGTGATAGACTCAATTGTTTTATTTTTTATTTTTTTAAAGATTGATTTTTTATTTATTGCCCTTCCCCCCAATTGTCTGAACTTGCTGTTTGCTCCCTTTGTCTGCTTGTCTTCTCGAGGAACTGGGACTTGAACCCAGGTTGAGCCACCTCAGCTCCCTTCAATTGTTTTAAATATGAATTTATAAGTAAGATTATTGTGGATAATTCTTAGTCTCTTAGTGGAGAGGCTATGTGTACTACAGCTTAATGACAAATATTTAAAATATGATGAAAAAGACTCTTCAGATATACTATTTCTAGCATTTTTCCTGGAATTTTCAAGGCATTGGTAATGCTTCAATTGATAGCCATGTTTTGGTGGCTGTTCCAAATATAGACAATTAGTTATGAGAGAATAAGGCAGCCCTCCCTCCTCAATTTTCTCTTTAGTTTATGCAATTAAGCATACTAAACCTCAGTTTCTCTATTTTTCAATGGAGATATGATATTTTCCATATTTTTTTCACAGTCATAATGACTGCAGGGATGGCCCCAAATAATGTTTATGGACATTTTTAGAGACATGAAGGGCTGTAGCAATACACTGGATTTTATGGTTAGTGCTGTGTAATATGATCTACTCTCTTACCTTTCTGCCCTTGTAGTAATTTTTGCTCTTTTGTTTACTCCAAATGGCGATAACTTGAGCTGTTGTAAATCATGCATGGTGGTAGAAGAATTCTGTGAGGCCACTTATCCATGCAGGAGGCAGAGGTTAGGAAGATTTAGGGGGCTAGGCAGGGGAAGAAGTCATGACATTTACACTTTAAAATAACTCTACAGAATAGTTAGACAATATTGCAGATGTGAAATTGGAAGGTTATGCTGCTACAGTATCTTGGATAATAGAACCAGTATCTAAACTAAGATTTGTTTCCAAAGCCTGTTCTTTGGCTAAACCAAAGAAAAAGCAAAAAAATCAGTCATGTATTCCCCACAGCCACCAGCATTATACTTTATGAAAAACAGGTGCTCAGCAATTGTCTGGTGAGTCAAAGGTCACAGCACTTAGCTGGGGAGGGCAGCATAGTGGTTTACAGATTGGATGAAACCACTTTGTTTGTTGATTCCTTTTTATAAAATCTTTGTACTGCATCCACAAGCTCTTTGAAAGTTGGAAAGTGCATTTTATCTCATCGTCTTTTTTGGTTAAAGAGGTAAAAGGTGCTTTACTAAGTTGGCATCACAAAATATAATTATAAATGAGATGAATCAACAATTTGGCTGTCTCTAAATTTGTTTATGGGAGATTTTTAGTGAAAATGACTTTTGTCTTATAATAGAAAGAATAACAGTAATTTTGATGTAAGAGAATGATGAGTGAGATAAGATGTGAAATTTCCATCTATTATTGCCACAAAATCACTATATTTAGACCTATACTCAATCTATCCTTATCTTTGACATTCCCTACATGTTTTACAAATTGGAAAGTTTCTTGGGTCAATTGAACCAAAGGTAACAATGTGAAAGAAAAGTTGATCTCCCACTCTGACTAAAAAATCAGCATATATATTATTCTTTAAAAAGTAACCTTGGCAACTTTTCTTCCCATCTGTGACAGAGTAACTAGTACAAATACAGAACTCTTGCTAAAAACAGCTACAAAACTGAACAGAATGCATGAGACACTTTTTCTATGTGTTGAAAAACAGTCAATGGAGGCTGTGATCCCTGGGAAGTTAGTCCCATGGTGGGTCTAGCTTTCTCCCTGGGCACAATTTCTTGCTACTGTTCAGGGAGATGAAACCAAGCAACATCGTAGTCCCAATGACTGGTCTCAATATTGACTGGTCCAATATAGGTGGAATTGGAATCCCAGAGAAAGAAGAGAAAAGAATTGAGTAGAAAACATATTTGAAGAAGTAATGGCCAAAGTGCCCAAATCTCAAGGGACACATCAACTTACAAATCCAATAAGCTGGACAAATCCTAATATGATATCTACAAATAAAATTATATGTAAGGGAAGCAGATGTGGCTCAAGCAATTGGGCTTCTGCCTACCACATGAGAGGTCCTGGGTTCAGTTCCTGGTTCCTCCTGGAGAAGGCAAGCTGGTACGATGGGCAGGTGCAGTGAGCTGATGCAACAAGATGATGCAACAAAGAGACATAAGGAGGAAAGAGAATGAGAGACACAATAAACTAGGGAGCTGAGGTGGCTCAAGTGATTGAATGCCTCTCTCCCACCTTGAAGATTCCAGATTTGGTTCCTGGTGCTCCCAAAAGAGAAGATAAGAAGACACAGAGGGCACACAGCAAATGGACACAGACAGCAGACAGCAACTGCAAACGATGACATGGGGGGGTGATAAATAAAATAAATTTTAAAAAATTACAAATAAGCATATCATATACAAACTGCTGAGAAGCAAAGTTAAGGAGGAAAAACACATCATTATTCAGGGGAACAATGATACAAATGTCAGCTGATTTCTCATTGGAAACAGTAGAGGCTGGGATGTAATGAAATAACATTTTTAAAGTACTGAAAGGAGGAAAAATCTGTGAACCCAGAATTCTATATTCAGATTAAATATTGTAGTAAGAGAATAATGCACCTTGTCCAAGTTTACACCCTGCTCTCCTGAATCCATGAATATGTTACCTTACATGACAAAAAGGGCTTTGAGGATGTGCTTGAGCATAGATGTTGAGATAGGGAGATTATCCTAAAATTTCCAGGTGAGCCCAGTATAATCACGTGAGTACTTAAAAGCAGGAAGCCTTTCTTAACTGTGGTCAGAGGGAAACGACTATGAAAGAAGGATAAGATAAATCCGACCTTGCTGGCTTTGTAGATGGAAGAAGGAAAGCACAAGCTGAGGAATGCAGGTGGTCTTTAGAAGCA
The DNA here is from genome assembly GCF_030445035.2 of Dasypus novemcinctus. NCBI lineage: Eukaryota > Metazoa > Chordata > Mammalia > Cingulata > Dasypodidae > Dasypus > Dasypus novemcinctus. Next base: position 51,927,468 of record NC_080676.1, read on the forward strand.
GGAATAGGCAAGGAAACAGTCTCCCCTAGAACTTCCAGAAGGAACGCAGCCCAACTGGCACGCTGGTTTTAGCCCAGCAAAACACACATTGTACTTCTGAACAGTAAGAAGATAAACTTGTGTTGTTTCTTAAACTACTAAGTTTGTGGTTTAAGCAATAGAAAACTAATACAATATCCTTCGAAACTGAAGGTGAAATGAAGACATTTTCACATAAACATAGACTAAGAGAATTCATATTTAGCAGACTGTATGAAAAAACACTTCTGCAAAGAGAAAGATGAGGGAATTTGTCATGAAAAGAACCAAATGTCAAGAAATGCTAGAGAAAACTTTTGTGACTGAAGGGAAATGAACCCAGATCTAGAGGATGGAACAAAGAGGTGATAAACACATCTTGTGGTGTTGTCACTGCTGTTACTGTGGTAAGGGTAGGAACAACATTCCTTCTAATTCCTCCTGAGTAGAATCTTGAAGTCAACAGGACCCCTTGAATACAGTGACATAGAATGGAAATAAAAGAATGGTAAAAGATAACCCATTTCAAAGCTATGCATAAGAAAGTTGGTATTGCTATATTAATATCAAAGTGGACCTTCAGACAAGGAGTGTCACCAGAGGTAAGGAGAGAACTTTCAGAATGATGAAAGAGCTTATTCATCAGTAAGGCACAGTTAGAGATTTATGAATATTCTCCCAGTAACTGAGAAAAGCAGCAGACAAAAAAATCAGTAAAAATATAGATACAGAAGATCTGAACAATATTAGCCACCTAAATCTAGTTTATATTTATAGGAAACTACACCCAGCATCTGTGGAACACATAGTCTTTTAAAATAATCATGGAAAATTTACCTAGATCGTGTGCTGTCCCTTAATATAGGCCTCAATCAATTAAAAAAGACAAATCTTACATTCTGTTCCCTGACACAGTGTAACTAAATTAGAAATCAATAAAAATATGATATCAAGGAAACTTTCATATATTTTAAAATTTTTTAAACTGACATATTTCTCTATAATCCATGGATAAAAGAAATGTTCACAAGAAAAACTAGAAAATATTTTTTAACTAAATGATAATGAAAACAAAATATATAAAAATTGTGGGGATTCAGTTAAAGTGATGCTTAGAGGGAAACTTTTAGGTTAAATTACTTATAATAGAAAAGCAGAAATATCTAAAATCAATGACCTAGGTTTCTATCTTAAAACTAGAAAAAGAAGAGCAAATTAAGCCAAAATCAGTAGAAAAACAAAATAATATAAAATAACATCCAAAAGGAAAGAATAGAAAACATACAATAGTGCAAAAGTGCAAAAGTAATAGCTGATTCTTAGAAAGGGGTAATAAAATTGATAGGCCCATAGCAAGAAATGAGGGAAAGATAAAACACAAATGACTAATATCAGGAGCATCACTACATATACTACAAGACATAAAAATTAATAAAGAAATATTATGAACCAATAAATTTGAAAATTTAGATAATATGGATACAGTCCTTCATTCCTTGAAAAATAAAACTTACCAAATTGACACTTGTTCTATATTTATTAAAGAAACTTCAGTGTTATTTAAGAATCTTCCCTCAAAAAACGTACAAAAAAATAAAGTCTCAGGTTCAAACAATTTCACTGGTGGATTAAATTTTTTTTTGTTTATTAGAGAAGTTGTGAGCTTACAAAACAACAATCATTCATAATGTGCAGAATTCCCATATATCATCCTCCACCAACACCTTACATTATTATGGAATATTTTTTACAGATTATGAAAGAACATGTTCAAACTATTACCGCTCATAGTGGTAATAGCATACACTTTGTATATTTTTCCATACACCCTTATTAACACTATGAATTTGTGTTGTACATTTGTTATAGTTCATGAGAGAACATTCTCATATTTTGTACTGTTAACCACAGTACATCTTCCATCACGTGGTTTACTGTGTTATACAATCCCACGCTTTGTACATTCTATTCAAAGTGTACACTCAGTGGCTCTCACTTTCATCACAGAGCTGGGCAGGCATTGCCCCCGTAGGCCTTTGAATGTTTTCCTTAGTCCAAAAGAAAATAATCCCATACACCCCTATTATTGACCCTTATTGTTAACATAATATTTTCTTTGACACTGATGCAAGAATATTATAATATTGCTGTTAATTATAGTCCAAAAGTTTACACTATTTGTATTTTCCACTGCATCACTATATTCTTACCACTTTGTAATAGTGACATGCATTTCTAGTTCATAGAAGTACATGCTTACATTGGTATTATTAACCACAATCCTTATCCACCTCTGGATTCACTATGTTATTAAGTCCCTCAATTATTCTTTAGCTTCCTTTCAATAGAGATTTACATCCCTAGACTACCCCCTTTCAGCCCCAATCCCATTTATAAACCAGCTATGTTAGTTATACTCACTATAATGTGTTACTATCAACTCTATCCTTTTTTATTCACTGGTGGATTTTATCAATTGTTTAAGGAATAAACAGATATAGTCCTAAACAGAACTATTTCAGGAGAAAGAGGATGAGGGTGCAATGCCCAAATCATTTTATGAGACCAGCAAAACCCTGCTAAATAAATATGGCAAAGTCATCACAAGAAAAGAAAATTACAGAGCAATAACCCTTACTAACATAGAAAAAATCCTTAAAACTATTTTGAATTGAATCCAGGAATATATAAAAATGATAATGTATCATGACCAAGTGGAGTTTTTTTTTTTTTAATTTATTTCTTTTTCCTCACCCCCTCATTGTTTTGCACTTGTCTGCTTTCTGTGTCCATTTGCTGTGTGTTCTTCTGTGTCTGCTTGTCTTCTCTTTAGGAGAACTGATCCTGGGACCTTCCAGAATGGGAGAGAGGCACTCAATCTCTTGCAACACCTCAGCTCCCTGGTCTGTTGTGTCTCTTATTGTCTCTCCTCTGTGTCTCTTTTTGTTACATCATCTTACTGCATCAGCTCTCTGCATGGGTCAGCACTCCTTGTAGGCCAGCTCTCTGCTTGGGCCAGCTCACTATGCAGGCCAGTTTGCCTTCACCAGGAGGCCCTGGGAGTCAAACCCTGGACATCTTATATGGTAGATGGGAGCCCAGTCGCTTGAGCCACATCTGCTTCCCTGGAGTTTATTCTAATATTTGACATTCAATCAATGTAATTTATAATATAGATCCTATTCATACATATAATGGCATGGATGAATCTAAAAATAAACTCTGCTAAGTGAAAGAAATCAGACATTAAAGATACATACTGTATGTTTTCATTTCTACAATGACCAACAACAGACTACAAATAACAGATTTTAGAGTTAGTTATAAATAAAGAATAACTGATATAAAAGCTAACTAATATACCACCTCTATTCCAACAGAAAATTTACTATTTGACTTTGAAAAAGTATGTGTTTAAATTCTGTTTCTTGAATTCTAAAATGGGAATAATAATAGTAGTAATTTCATAGTCTTGTTTAGATAATCCATGTAAGTCCTTAGCACACTTCTTGGTGCTCAATGAATTATTACTTTTATTCATTATTAATGACATCATTTACATAGGGAGCTTGCCAAGCATAGTTTTGAAAAATTTTCAAAACACTTGTGCTATAGGTTTATGTTATCTATAGCATTACCAATGATCATTCCCTAAATTTGATAAGTAATTTAGTTAGTATGTATTTCATCTCTTGGTGAAGGAAAAGAGCAAATAATTTGGTGCCTAAAGACCCTCTTCCCCTGCCACTTTCTACTAGTGTAACGTTATCTTTCTTGCCTTCAGTTTCCTCATCTATCAAGGAAAAATAATGGATCTGTTTTATTTATGTCATCAAGTTGCTCTAGAAAATGAAACACCTGATGGGAAAAGTTCTTATAAAAGCCAAATGCCAAATGCCAAAAAAAATTGAAAAGACCATTATTAGCAGTAGTGAATTGAGCTAGAGAATGTCCCTGCCTCTATCTTGTATTTCTTGCCTCTTTACTGATACTATCATTCTCTCTGATTTTTATATTGTTGTCTTGAACTCCACAAAGGTTGATATTGAAGATTTTCTATAGAAATCATAGCAAAACAAGTCCAGAAAAGAAACAGATGACTAAAATTTAAGGTGTTTGAACTACTTTCATGACTTGCTGTACCTGCTGAATCATGTTGAAGCTCTTGGATGCATCAATACAGGTTTCCATCATCTGGTCTCTTTATTCTCCAGCCTTATTTTATCTCACTTACCACTAAAACTTTCAGATTCTGTTGTTGCCTTCTAGTCGTTTCTCATACCTAGAACGCTTTTCAAAACTTTTTTTTTTACCTGAAAAACCTGTTGTTGTGACTTCTTCTAGTCTTAGCTCAGGTTTCATCATCCTTAGGAAAACTTTCCTGAATCCATTTAAGAGTGAAGAACCCAAGAGAAAATGGCAACAGAGTTGAAAGCTTTGTCAACTCATCCCCCACAGCATCAGCCAGGATCTGTCCAGATCAAGTGTTTGGGGGACTCCAGAGATCAGAAGAACACAGTATACCATCCAGGGAAGAACAAGAAAAGGAGACTGACAATCTGCGGTGAAGATTCTTGAGTAGATTCCTCCATGTTGCAGAGATGATTACCCATTCCCCACTAGCAAGGCAGGAGGTCTCTGGACCCACTCTCCTGCTGGAAGTGGAAGGTCTCTTTCCCAAAAGCAGGGGAGGGGGAGTGGCCTGGCATCAACTACAGCTGTTTATTGGCAAATTCAAGTAGCTGGATTCCAATCTTGAATATAGCTAAGGTTTAAACCTGTCCAAGTTATAAAGAAGGCAGAGTATTTGTGCTGTCTCCACCCCCAGCAGGAGTGGAAGCAGGGGTGATTGAAAAATATTCCTGTCCCCAAGGGTGGTAAGGATCAGATCCAGTGTACCCAGTTTAGAAAGCCACTGCTAGGCCCCCACACCCAACAGGAGTGGAAATTGGGTACAGTGTGAACACTTTCTTGGTGCAGAGCAGACAGATTCATACTGGGCCCAATGTCCTCTGGAAGGAAGGAAAGTGCACTCTCTCTCCTGGGCAGTGTGGGCAGAATCACCCAGCCCACCTTGAAAGCCTGCTGCACACTTGGCCCCAAGGTTCCCCAAGAGGGAGAGGAACCAAGGGTTGTTGGATCACTCTTTCTCAAGACATTGCAGGCAGAGTTATCCCACCCACCTTGGAGGGGGGGCGGGTGGTACAGGGTATAACAGTTAACCAGAGAACTTCTCTCAGGGGCTGGGAGCTGTGCAACAGTTTAATCCCTGGTAGGCTGGCAACCTCAGCCTCAACCACCCACCCACCCAGAAAGAACTAAGTCAGTTGAGAATTAAAGGCACAGAATAACCTTAGGGCAGCAGGCAACAACTGGATAAAGAATGCAACATCCTGGGTACTTTAGGAAAGCCTAGATTGTGGGAGACATCAAAGAGAAGACTGGAGGCCTTTAGGGTCTCTCTTCAGAGCACATTGGGATTGATCTACACTTCCCTCCTAGGTCCCTGAGCATGCTTGTTTTTATTTTTTTTAAGAATTTATTGGGAAATGGGGAAAAGAAGAGAGTTTGCTGAGAAATGGGAGAGAAGGACAGAAATACACACTGAGATTTGGTGCAGGCTTCTCTAGGCAGAGAGAGCCACTAAGCCTGTTTGGCTGTGAAACCAGAGCATGGAAGGTTGTCTTCAGGGAGATACTTCTACCAAAAGTAGCCCTTCAGGAAATAGCAATGAGCAAAGACAAAAGGAGTATTAAAAATATACAGAGGCAAATGAAATAAAAAACAAACAACATTCACAGAGGAGGAATGGGGAAAGCTTTAATAACAAGCCAACCCACAAGAAAGCCATACTGAGCACAGAATAAACACATTTTAAAAAATAAGATGCCAAGACAGCAGCAAAAAAATTATGAACCATACTAAGAAAAAAGAAGATATAGTCCAGCCAAATAAACAAATTAAACTTTCAGACAAAACACATGATTTGAGAGAACTAATCACATATGTCCAAACAAATCTTCTTAATAAATTCGAAGAGATAGCTAAAGACATTAAGGAAATTAAGAAGACACTGGTTGAACACAAAGAACAATTTGAAAGTTTCCAAAGAAAAGTAACAGATCTTATGGGAAGGAAAGGCAAAGTGGAAAAGATTTAAAATATATTGGAGGCATATAATAGCAATTTGAATTAATTGAGGATAGAATAAGTGAGTTGGAGGACAGAGCATCTGAATGTGAAAAGACAGGAGAACTAAAAAGAGGAAAGAGTGGGAATAATTAAACAAGGTCTCAGGGAACTGAATGACAATATGAAATCCACAAATGTGTTATAGGCATCCTAGAAGGAGAAGAGAATGGAAAAGGGATAGAAAAAAATATTTAAGGAAATAATGACTGAAAATTTCCCAACCTTTATGACAGACATAAATATCAATGTCCAAGAAGGGAAATGCGCCCAAAACAAATAAATCCAAAGAGACCTACTCTGAGACACCTACTGTTCACAAATGTCAAATGCCACAGTTGAAGAGAGAATTCTGAAAGCAGCAAGAGAAAAACAATTGATCACATACAATGGAAGCTCAATAAAATGAAGTACTGAAGGGAAGTGGATGTGGCTCAACTGACAGAACTTCAGTCTACCATATAGGAGGTCCAGGGTTTGATACCCAGGGCCTCCTGGCACATGTGGTGAGCTGGCCCACATGGAGTGCTGCCACGTGCAAGGAGTGCCATGCCATACAGGGGTGGCCCCCACATAGGAGTGCAGCTCTGCTCAGGAGTGCAACCCACCTAGGAGTGGTGCTGCCCACACAGATTGCTGACACAGCAAGTGATGCAACGAAAAAAGAGACATAGAGAAGAGACAATATAAGATGCAGCAAACTAGGGAGCTGAGGTGGAGCAAAAGAATGATCACCTCTCTCCCACTCTGGAAGGTCCCAGGATGGGTTCCCAGAGCCGCCTAATGAGAATACAACAGACACAGAGGAACACACAGCGAATGGACACAAAGAGCAGATAATGGGGGTGGAGGGGAAGGAGGGAGAAATAAGAAAAAAAAAAACAACCAAGGAAGTACTGAATTTTCCTCAGAAACTATGGAGGCAAGAAGTCAGTGGTATGATATAATAAAGTTTCTGAAAGAGGAAATCTTTGGGCCAAGAATTGTTTGTTTGGCACATCTGTCCTTCACAACTGAGGGAGAGTTCAAAGTCTTCACAGACAAACCGGAACTAAAAGAGTATGTCCCAAGACACTAGATTTATAAGAGATACTAAAAGAAGTGCTGCAATTTGAAAGGAAAAACAGGAGAAAGAGGCCTGAAGAAGTGCAGAAATGAAGACTATTAGTAAAGGCAATAAAAAGGGTAAAATGACTGATAATAGTAAGATAGGTCAATGGAAAATCAAAAGATATAATGGACAAAGTAATTAATGCTTTTACATAACAACATTGAATGTTAACATATTGAACTCCCCAATCAAAAGACACAGACTGGCAGAAGGGATAAAAAATGCCATCTATATGCTGTTTACAGGAGACTCACTCACATTACAAGGACACAAATAGACTGAAAGTAAAAGGTTGGAAAAAGATACATGCAAACAGTAATCAAAGAAGAGGTGGAATAGCACTACTGATATCAGCCAAAATAGAATTTGAATACAAAACTTCTATAAGAGATGAAGAAGGAGATTATATTAATAAAAGGAGTAATTCACCAAGAAGAAATAGCAATAATAAATATTTATGCACCTAACCAGGGTGCCCCAAAATACAAGAGACACACATCTGCAAACTGAAGAGCAAAATAGATGTCTCTTCAATAACACTTGGAGACTTCACTACAACTCCTTCATCTTTCAATAGAAAAAAACTGGACAAAGGATCAATAAGAAAGCAAAGAACTTGAGTAATACGGTATTATATATTACAGATGTCCATAGTACATTGAGAACATTCTTCTTAAGTGCTTATGTATCTTTCTCCAGGATAGATCACATATTGGACTACAAAACAAGTCTTAATAAATTTAAAAAGATTGAGTTTACAAAGCACTAACTCTGATCATAATGGAAGGAATCTGGAAACCAAAAAAAGGTGGAGAAAGGGAAATCTCACAAATGTATGGAGGTTTAACAACACACTTTTAGACAAACAGTGGATCAAAGAAGAAATTGCAAGAGAAATCAGTAAGTATTTCAAGATGAATGAAAATGAGAACACAACATATCAAAGCTTATGGGATGTAGCAGAGGTAGGAAAGAGAGAGAAATATATAGACATCAATGCTTACATTAAAGAAGAAGAAAGAGCTAAAATCAAAGACCTAACTGAAAATCAGAAGGAGCTAGAAAAACAACAACAAATTAATCCCAAAGTAGGCAGAAGGAAAGAGATAACAATGATTAGAGCAGAAATAAATGAAATTGAGAACAAACAACAACAAAAACAACAACAAAAACAATAGCAAGGATGAACAAAACCAAAGATTGGTTTTTGAAAAGATCAACAAAATCAACAAAGACTTAGCTAGATTGACAATGAAAAAAAAGAGAGAAGATATAAATAAATAACATCAGAAATGAGAGGGGGGGACATTACTACTGACCCTACAGAAATAGAAGAGATCATAAGAGGATACTAGGAACAACCATTTGCCAACAAACAAGACAATGTAGACAAAAGGGACCAAATCATGCTCATGGATTAGAAGTCTAAATATTGTTAAGATGTTTTCTACCCAAAAGTATTTCCAGATTTAATGCAATCCCAATAAAACTTACAAAGGCCTTTTTATTTGTGAATTGGAAAGGCCAACTATCAAATGTATTTGGAAGGGTCATAGGTCCCAAATAGTTAAAAGTATCTGAAAAAAGGAAGAACGAAGTTGGAGGACTTTCACTTCCTGATTTTAAAGCATATTCCTTAGCAAAAGTGGTAAAAAATGCCATAGCGCTAGTATAAAATAGATGTTGACCAATGGAATAGAATTGAGTATTCAGAAATAGATCCTCAAATTTATGGCAAATTGATTTTTGACAAGGCTGTCAAGTCCATCCAGCTGGATCAGAACAGTTCATTTAACAAATGGTACCGGGAGAACTGGATAACCATATCCAAAAGGAAGACCCCTATCTCACAACTCTTACAAAAATTAACTCAAAATGGATCAAAGACTTAAATATAAAAGCGACAACCATAAAACTCCTAGAAGAAAATGTAGGGAAACATTTTCAAGATCTTGTGGTAGGGTAGGCAGTAGTTGTTTCTAAACCTTAGGCCAAAAGCACAAGCAAGGAAAGAAAAAATAGATAAATGGGACTTCCTCAAACTTAACCACTTTTCTGCATCAAAGGTTTGTCAAGAATGTGAAAGGAAGCCAACTCAATGGACAAAAATGTTTGGAAACCACATAACCAATACGGGTTTGATGTCCATGTTATGCAAAGAGATCATACAACCCAATGAGAAAAAGACAAGCAACCCAATTACAAATGAGCCAAAGCTTGAATAGACTTTTCTCCAAAGGGAAGAAGCAAATGACTAAAAACCACATGAAAAAAATGTTCAACATTATTAACTATTAGGGAAATATAGATTAAAACTACACTGAGATATCATTTCACACCTTATAGAACTGTCATTATTACAAAGACAGAAAGCTATTTAATACAAGTGCTAAAGAGAATGTGGAGAAATAGGAACACTATTTTATTGTTGGTGGGAATGTAAAATGCTACAGACTTGATGGTTCCTCAAGAAACTAAATACAGAACTGCTGTATGATCCAAGAATCCTGTTACTAGCCATATATTCAGAAGAACTGAAAGCTAGAATGCAACTAACATTTGCACACCAATTTTTATAACAGTATTGTTCACAATTGCTAAAATATGGAAACAACCCAAGGGTCCAGCAACCAATGAGTGGATACAAAAAATGTGGTATATATCACTACATACAATTGAATACTATTCAGCTGTAAGAAGAAATGAAATCAGGATGCATATAACAACATGGATGAACCTTGAGGACATTATGTTGAGAGAAATAAGTCAGATCTAAAAGGACAAATATTGGAAGATCTCACTACTTTTAACTAAATTGATGAGTAAATTCACAGAATTAAACTCTAGAGTACAGGTTACCAAAAAATTGAATGTGGGTTGAGAATGGGAGCTGATGTTTACTGTATGTAGAATTTTTAATAAGATTTATTGTAAATGCGTAGAGATGAATAGAGTTGATGGTAATATAGTGAGTGTAACAACACTGTTGTTTTATAAATATGATTATGACTGAAATGGGTAGTCTGTGGATTTAATATTTCAGTTGAAGAGAAGCTAAAGAATAATATAGGGGCTGTGTAACATTATAATTTTAGTGGTAGATGAAGATTGTGGTTAATAGCATAAGTATAAGAATGTTCTTTTACAAAGTGTTAAGAATATGGTGATACAAGGGAAATTACAACTAATGTAACTTATGGACAATAGTTAATAGTAATATTGTAATATTTTTGCAGCAATGGCAAAGAAAATATTACATCAATTCTAAGGGGCCACAATAGGGGGGTCTAAGAGCATATGAAATTTTTCCTTTGGGTGTAATGAAAATTTCCTAAAACTGACAGAGGTGATGACTGCACAACTCTATAATGAACATGAGTGTACACTTTGAGTGGATTGTACAAATCATGAGAATGTACATCACAATGATTCCTGTGGTAGAAGATGGACTGTGGTTAACCAAATAAATATGAGAACATTTTCTCTTGAACTATAACAAGAATATAGTAATAATGCAGGTTGTCAATAACTGGATGGGTTTGAGGAAAAACACACCAAATGTAAGATATTGGTATAATTAGTAGTAATGTTTTGATGATGCTCCTTCATAGTTTGTAAAAAATGTTTCACAGCAACGCAAGGTGTTGGAGGTGGGGTGATGTATGGGAGCCCTGTATGATGATACGCATGTTCGTTTTGTAAATTCACAACTTTTATTATACACTTATTGTTTATGGATGTTTATATATGAATGATAAACTTCAGTTAAAAAAAAAGTTAAAACAAGAGTGAAGACCCCCCTTCCCTCTGCTCCTATAGAATTGTGCATATAGTGCTGTTTTATAATCACCTACATTGTGTGGGATTATCAGATTAGGAGTCTGGAAGGAGCATATTTTATTCATTTTTGTACCCTTGTGGGTAGTAGAGTTCCTAGTGCACATGAAAGATTCAATAAATATTCACTGAATTGAAAAAAAATTGAATTCCGTTGCTTATGTTTATGTTGTGAATCTATATCAGAAGTGTCACAGCAAGAAACCAAGTTATAAAATACCTTAAAGAAAATATGGAATTTTCTGTTTTTTATTTTTGGAATTTGTGTTCCACTTAATATTAATAATGTCTGGGTATAAATTGAAATTTTAGGAGCATTTTTCTTTACATATATTTGGTACATGAAAATCTATGTGTTGTTAAAATGGAAATTTAGGAAGTTATTCTTCATTTAATAATGCAGTTTACAAAAATTGCAAAAGCCATGTTTGCTTTAAATGAGGAATGATGAATGGACATTAAACTGATCAAAAAGAGGTATAAATGCCCATTTGTCTTAAACATGATAGGCATAAAATTGAGGATATCCATGTCTTAATAGAATATGTTGGGCTTGCCTGCATGATTTTCCTTTAAATTTAGGAGACACATAAAGTATAATATTTCAGAAAGATTATTTATCATTTCAAGGCAAGCCTTTCAAATTTCAATTGATTTCTATGACTACTTCAACTAATGTGAAAAAATATGTCCATTAATGTGGACTACTTCAGCTAATGTGGAGAAGTGTTTCAGCAGGAAAAACTAGAAATTTCCAAAGCCTCAAATCAGTTCCTCAGAGAATTGGGGCTTCTTGGCCCCAATGTGTTAGGATGTGGAATGGAAATTTCCACATTGCTCTGGAATTTGGGCTAAAGTCCCAAGGTTAGGGGCATCTAGTGACAACTCTTTCATGTTCTAAAGAGAGGCACTAGACTTATCTCTCGTAAGACATGCCAAAATGTGGCCCAACTGTCAACCATTATCACATCAATAACACATTTAACAGCCTAGAGATTTGTTAGGGAATGGTTCCTTAATCTGTAGGCGTGCAGAGCACTGTGGCATGGGAACGCAGAAAGGTGTTCAACACCTCAGACCTATGGAGGAGACCACAGGAAACCCTTTGGAGTAAGAACAGTAAGGGAGGTGCTAGCCAGAAAGGAAGACTGCTGTCTTATTTCCAGATGGATGCCTTTTGAAGCACACTAATTTGCAGCTCTTCTTATTAGATAAGAGTGTGAGCAATTTCTTAGGAGAATTGAAATGTGTCCTTAAGAGCAGTGCTTCACAGATTTTTTGTGATCAAAGAGCAACTTGTTTTAATCTCCAGTCCGTTCGGATTGATACTTCTTTAAAATTCAGTAAAAACGGATTTCTCTAAAAGTGAAATAGAAACAATGTTCATGCGAAGCAGGTGTAACTCAGTGGTTGAGTGCCTGCTTCACACATACGAGGTCCTGGGTTCAATCCCCGGTACCTCCTAAAAGAAAGCAAAAAACAAAACAACAAAAAAATAATGTTCACTGATCACACACATGTATAGGGATGTCAAATTGTTATAAACGTCTCTAACAATTACTGTCAATTTCTGCACTTATTCTGTAATGAACTGATAAACTGTTTAAGGAGTAGCATTGAGTGCCTGGACCCAGATTCAGTATTACAGCTGTAGATCAGAGATTTACCTGGTGATCTGGTTAAAATGCAGGTTCTCAGTAAGTAAATCTGGGTGCGACCTGAGAGTCTTGATTTCCAATAGACTCCTAGGTGATGCCAGTGATCCTGGTCTGAGGAGCACACCTAGATTAGCAATGCTCTAAAGCAGTGTAGTCCAATGCAAATATCATGTGGACCACATATGTCATTTAGTTTTTCCTAGCAATGGCATATTTTTAAAAAGTTAAAAGGAAACAGTTACGTTAATTTTAATAATAAATTTTATTTAAACCAATATTTCCAACATATTATCATGCAATCTATGTAACAATTATTAATGCAATATTTTCCCCTTTTTTTTTTTTTTTTTTTTTTTGGTACTAAGGCTTTGAGATCTCAATAGCCACATGAGGTTAGCTGTTACATTACATTACAGGACAAGTGTAGAGTTTTAGCAGCGAAGAGACTGAGACCTGATTCTTTTCAGGAGCAAAAGAAGGCGAGAGACAGACTGAAGCTGCACCAAGTTCAGGGTAAGGCTAGAAGAGCAGCAGTGCCTGTAGTTTGAGAACAAGGTGGAGAAAAGATGTGTTAGTTTTCTGTGGGTCAGGTGGATGTTGTGGAAGATAGTCTGGTTCAAATTGTTTTGAGAAGACATTACAAAAAAGGGATACTTTTTTAGTATGAAGGGATTTCAAAGACTTTCCAGTAGCAGGAGTTAAGGGTCTTAAAAGAGATTAGCCAGGGAGTGTTTTACATACATTAGGAAATGCTATAATATGTAGGTCCCTGCAGGTTGTCTCCAAAAAATTAACAAAGGTGGCTTATGAAAGAGCCAGTTATTTTTTAAATTAAATTCTCTTTTTCATTTTTATTTTTTTTAAAGATACTTAGATAATGTAAATGTTACATTAAAAAATATAAGGGATTCCCTTATGCCCCGCTCCCTCCCCCTCCCACACTTTTCTGCATTAACAACATCTTTCATTAGTGTGGTGCATTTGTTACAATTGATAAATACATACTGGAGCATTGCCACTAAGTGTGCATTATAGTTTACATTGTAGTTTACACTTTTTCCCACACAATTTTGTAATTTATGACGATATACAATGGCCTGTATCTGTCATTTCAACGTCATTCAGGATAATTCTAATGTCCCAAAAAACGCCCTCATTTTACACCTAACTTTCCCTCTCAGAACCTCCCTTCAGAACGTCCACATCAATGATAAAAGTTCTTTCATTGCTAGAGCCAGTTTTTATTAATTTTTTATTTTTAGACAAGTTTTTGAATATATAAGTGTTAGATAGAAAAAATGGGGGATTTCCATATACCCCACTCCCTCCCCCTCCCACACTTTCCCCCATTAACAACAACGCTAACCATAGATCATGATTAATAGTAATGCTTCAATATGCGTTCATTAATTGTAACAAATGTAACACACTAATGAAAGATGTTGCAGTTGTGGATTCTCTGTTCTTTTGGAATGGACATTTTCCATCATCACACTTTTGTTAATTGTCCTGGGTGAGTCCAATGAACAAGAGAGTAGGTGTTGCAACTCTGCTGAGATTCAGTGCTCAACCAACTTACGAACGGATGGAAATTTAAGTCTCTGGTGTTGAGACCAGCTCAGCAATGGATTTGCACGAAGGGAAGGCAATGCAGAACTGAAGAAATAAAGGACAGAGAGAGAGACATAAGAGAGAAGATAAAGCTGGGACCAGGGGACTCAACAGCTTCTGGAACTGAGAGTCTTGACCCTAGTTTCCACCTGGTATTTACTGGAAACTCCCAAGCAGCTGTTTGCTATCAGAACTGCAACATACCTGCAATATCTATAGTAGAAGAGGTGCAACTTTTACAATAAGGAACAGGAAAGCCAGTTTCCCACAACACTCTGGGGCATATATTTAATGAGTAGAGTGCTAATTATGGGTTAGGTTTAAATAAAAGGTGCAGAAGAGCCATGTGTAGGGAAATTATAAATGAGTCTATCTCCGTTACATTGGGGAGCATACATTCCCAAGTAAGGCCCACTAACAGGGTGCCGAATTCCTGGGATTGTCTGCCTTGTCTATAGTGTCTAGATGTCTCTAGAGCCCTCAGAAGCCCCACTGTTTGAGGCTCCATTTACTGTGACAGTCAATGAGATCCTGCTGAGATGTGCATAAGCATAGCCTCTGGAATGACCTCCCAACTCAGTTTGAAATCTCTCAGCCATAAAACTGATTTCGTATTTGATATTTCCCCCTTTTGGTCAAGTGAAAGAACCAGTTTTGAACATCTGGCAGAGGGGCATTTGACAACAAACCTGAGCTGGGGGGTGAGAAGGAAAGAAACTTTGAATTGGAGGAGTGATTGAAGTTGTGGTATTTGATTGGACTGGACTTTTTTTAGTTTTTGGAAAATAAGACTGTTATGTAATACCTCTAAGTAAGCAAAAAGTTATGGGCTCTGCCCAAATGTTTCTAAGAGGTAGGGAAGGAAAATCTGAAAGAACAGTTTGACAAGAATTACTTGCATTTGTCAAAAAAAAAAAAAAAAAAAAGCCAAGCAACTTCTCAAAGATAATTTCAGGAATTAATATTTCCATTTTGTTAAATTACCTTTAGTTTTTATAAATTTCTCCTGTTCCCTATGTTTGTGGCAGAAAAATTTCCAAATTAATCAGTGTAAGCATGTTATCTTTGGAATCTCTCTTCTGAAAGCCTAAACTAGAAAAGTAGATGAAATTGAAGGAAGCCAAGAGAATTAGGTTAACATGTTACTGGCTGTAAATATAGAAACTCAGGTGTCTAGAGTCTTAAACAGCAATAATAATGTGTCACATGGCCAAGTCCAGAGGTAAGGCAGATCTCAGTGATGATGTGCCTCAGTGATAACAAATTATTTTATCTTTTTTTCCACTCTGCTATATTTTGAGTTGGTTCCATTATCAGACTGGTAGCTAAAAGGTTGTGTCAGTTCTGAGCATCATATTCTAGGGTAATAATACTCAAGAGAAGAAAGCTTCTTTTCATTCCCTCTTTTTCTAGAATCATCCTTCACATCTCACTGGTGAGTTGTAGCATATTCCCATTCCTAAGTCAATTACTGGCAAAGTAAATGGAATTACCCATACAATGACTATAGCTAGACCCTGAGATTGTTATACAAAATTGTTATGAAACCTGCAACAATTCTGGAAGATTATTCAATGTATGACTTTTAAACATATTTTTTCAGCACTAATTTGTATACACTTTCCTTGGAGCCATAATGTATAGTTCTTGATTTTTCTCCAGTACGGTATTTGAGCATAATAGTGTGGTTGGAAATTTCCTTCTACCAGGTCTATTTTTCTATGTAGTGATAGGAATATTTAATGCTAGACTAGTTCCCTCACAAATAATTCTTGAAGAAAATTTCACTCTTGTGCTAGCCACTCATATTAATGCTTCTCACATCGAATGCCACGTTTAGAAGGAAAAGAAATCCCAGAAGAGAGCCATTGCTTTCTTTTCTTTTTTTTCCTTTTTTCAGGAAATATATTTTGCCCCATTGTTTTTCTTGGTTAGATGGTTTTAAGTTCTCTTCTTCTCCATCTTTCTTTCTTGTATACTCAAAGAATGCAAACTTGACCTTGACTTTAAGGTCAAAGCCTTTTCAGACTGTGTAGTCGTCAGACAACAGAAAAAAAATCAATGTGAAACACACTAGAAAAGAATAAGGGTAAGAGTAATGTAGAAGTGCTGGGAAGTCATGCAGGAATTGGAAACAACTGAGGCAATATGTAAGGTTTTAAAAAAGATTTTTGGGATTCCCTTATGCTTTGCTCTCCTTGCATGGGGGGTGGGGGGAGGGTAGAATAATGGTAATTAAAAGCCTGGGCCATTTCCAAATCATTTGGGGGCTAAAACCTATTTTAAATCTTTCAAAGTGAGACTTCTATTTGATTTTTTCCCCTGAAACCCTCTTATCTTTTTCTATTTTTCTTGAAGGTATGGGAAAAATCTATTCCATATACCTGACATGGCACGCAAACTTAAGTGTTTCTTAGAGCTCCATGGTTAAAAATTGCACTGAAAATCATAAGGCTTTTTATATTAGCTTTGGAAATAAACTTAGTTTTGAAACAGAACATATTTGATTTCGTAAAGATATCTTACCCCATAAAAAGCTGAACAGAACTGAATAAAATCATAGTAGAAATATTGATCATAAAATTATGCAGCCCTTTCTCGGATCTAGCCACAGACCTAATAAGAAAGAAAGAAAAAGAAAGAAGGATGCTAAATCAATTGTCATTTCTATAAGGATTATCCTCTCTTCCTTCTGTACCACTAAAGTCAAGAACAAAATGGTCAAGAAAAAAGTAAACATCCTATTATTTTGTTGAAACTAATATTGACTGAAAATTACAGAACTAGTGAAAGAATGATCAGAGAAAATTTTCATCTTTATATATGTGTGTGTGTATATATATATGTACAGATTCTCTATGATTGTGCAAATACGAAAAGACAAACAGGTTTTTAATTATGATTCCATATAGAATTAGGGTTTGGATGGTTTTAACAAATTATTAAGCCAAAACAAACCATGTTATGTTTTCTGGCATATATTAAATGCTCTCACAAAAAGAAATTAATGTTAAATATGTGGAAACTTTGCTAACATATAAATTAAACATATGCTATACTTGGGATAGAGAGAACTGTTCAATAACTCAGATTGCTAGACATATATGTTATAGATGATTATGTGGAGAAGAAAGCATCTGTTGTGTAACATTCTTTCACAGCTTGTTACTTTTGCACTGACCTAACATACTTACATTTTATAAAGACACAAGAGCACAATGCTGAGAACAGAGCTTGGTATAGACTCATTGATACCATGAATGTCAATTACTGGCAGAAATAGTTATTGATGGTTTTGCCTATATTATACGTTTAAAGTGAGGAAAATTGAAACTTTTTTTTTCCTATTTGAAAGCACTTGAAATAATTCCTTGGAAAAGAAGAAATCTATATTAAGGGCTTAGTAGGGGAAGACACAGGATGAGCCATTACTTTAATCAGTATAGTAAGTTCAAAGATTGCTTTGCCACACTATAACAGCTTATCTCAAATTTGACAAAGTCTCTGAAAGGGTCAAAAAGACAGGGACTTCGAAGCGGAATCAAATATGTGCCTTTCACTTCATGGAAAATCAGCAGGAAAACCAGAAATATTCTGCTAACTTTGATTTTCCCTTTTATGTATTTTTTCAGTCTGAACACTCCAGGCAAAAATTCACTTGGCTTCCACTAATTTGCAAATACCATCATTCACTGTTGTTTTACTACCCATTTCTCAAATCTCAGTTAAGAGTGATGACAGTTTACTTGTTAGAAACACACAGAAAGGTTCTTTCCAACCAAAGGTCTTCACTCATTTCCTGCTAGTGGACTTGGCAAATGGGGTCAAAACATCCATTACTGAGGCTGAGTGTTAATTTAGAAGGTTATCACCAAAGTCAGCTGGATAATTTTAAAATGCTTTACAAATGTAAACTACAATAAAGATACATAGGAACAACTGAGAACAATGTATATCATGAAACCTGTTTACAATGGATTTTCAAATGGATGACTTTGAGGTTATTACTTGTGGAAAACTTGCATAACCTTCTGAGATGAATTAAAAGTTATCTGCTCTGTGCAAATACATTTATACAATGAAGGGAAGAAAACATGATCATCTCAATGGATGTAGAAAGGCCTTTGACAAAATTCAGCACTCTTCTTGATAAA
This sequence comes from Dasypus novemcinctus, assembly GCF_030445035.2. Classification (NCBI taxonomy): domain Eukaryota; kingdom Metazoa; phylum Chordata; class Mammalia; order Cingulata; family Dasypodidae; genus Dasypus; species Dasypus novemcinctus. The sequence continues at coordinate 51,946,046 of NC_080676.1, forward strand.
AACACTTAGAAAACCAGGAATAGAAGGAAATTTTCTTAACATGATAAAGGGCATAATGAAGAACCCATAGCTAACTTCATACTCTATGTTGAAAGGTATAAAGTTTTCCCTCTAAAATCAGGAACAAGACAAGTATACCCACTGTCACCATTGTGATTTAACATTATAGTGAAAGTTTTAGCCAGAGCAATTAGGCAAAGAAAAAAATAAAATATATCTGAACTGGAAAGGAAGAAGGAAAATGTTCCCTATTTGCAGATGACATGCTCCTGCATGCATAAAACCCTAAAAAACAAACAAACAAACCAAAAACCACAACAGTTCCTAAAACTGAAAGAAAAATGAATTAAGCAAAGTGATGGAGTATAAGATCAACCCACAAACATCAGCAGTGTTTTTATACACTAGTAATAAACAATCAGAAAAAGAAATCAAGGGAAAAATTCCATTTAAAATAGCAACTAAAAGAATAAAATATCTGGTAATAAGCCTAACCAAGGATGTAAAAGACTTGTACAAGAAAACTACAAAACATTGCTAAAAGAAATCAAAGAACACCTAAATAAATGGAAGGACATTCAGTGCTCATGAAGTGAAAGACTAAATGTTGTTAAAAAGTCAATTCTACCCAAAGCAATTTACAGATTATTGCAAGCCCAATAAAAATTCCAACAACCTTTGCAGAAATGGAAAAGCCAATCATCAAATTAATATAGAAGGGTAAGGGTCCTCAAATAGCCAAAGCCATCTTGAAAAAGAAAAACAAAGTTGGAATATCATGAAACTTATTTCAAAGCCAAGGTAATCAAACAGCTTAGTTCTGGCACAAGGACAAGCATACAGAGCAATGAAATAAAACTGAGAGTTCAGAAATAAATCCTCACATTTATAGCCAACTGAGTTTTGACATGAGGGCTAGGACCACTCAACTGGGAAAAAATAGCCTCCCTCAACAAATGGTTCTGGGAAAACTGGATCTCTGTAAGCAAATTAAGGTGCCCTCTACCTCAAACCATATACAAAAATCAATTGAAAATGGATCAAGGCCTAAATATGAAAGTCAGAACTTGAAAACTCCTCAAAGAAAATGTATGGAAGCATCTTCAGGACCTTGTGTTAGGCAATGGTTTCTTAGTCTTTACACCCAAAGCACAAGCAAAGAAAGAAAGAAGAGCTAAATGGAACCTCATCAATATTAAAAACTTTAGTGCCTCAAAGGACTTTATCATGAAAGTAAAACAAAAATCTACATAAGGAGAAGCATATTTGGAAACCACATATCCAATTAGAGTTTAATATCCAGAATATATAAAGAAATCTTACAACTCATTAACAAAAAGACAAACCAATTTTTAAAAAAATGGGCAAAAACTCGAATACACATTTCTCCAGAACATATACAAATGCCCAAAAGCACAGGGAAAATTGCTCAATATCATTAACCATTAGGGAAATGCAAATAAAACCCATGATAAAAGAACATTTCACACCCATTAGAATGGCTACTATAAAGAAATGGAGAATTGCAAGTGTTGGAGAGGATGTAGAGAAACAGAAACACCCATTCATTGCTGGTGGCAATGTAAAATGGTGCAACCACTGATTCCTCAGAATTAAACATAGAATTACCATATGCCCCAGCAATTCCCAGCTCTAGGCATATATCCCAAAGAATTGAAAGCAGGGACTAAAACAGATATTTGCAAACCAATGTTCATAGCAGCATTATTCACAATTGCCAAAAGATGGAAGCAACCCAAGTGCCTGTCAACTGATGTATGGATAAACAAAATGTGGTAAATACACACAGTGGAATATTATCTAGCTTTGTATGGCAATAGAGTCCTGATACATGTGATAACATGGATGAACCTTGAAGACCTCATGTTGAGTGAAATAAGCCAGGCACAAAAGGACAAATATTGTATGAGCTCAATGATATGAAATAATTAAAATAAGTAAACTCACAGAGTCAGAATCTAGAATATAGGTTGCCAGAGGCTTGGATAGTGGTAGGGAATAGGGAGTTAAGGCTTAAAATTTACAGTCTCTATTTGGGATGATGAAAAAGTTTTGGTAATAGAGGATGGTGATGGTAGCACAATGTTGTGAATGTAATTTATAGCACCAAATTATGTATTCGAGGGTGGTTAAAAGGGGGAAATTTTAGATTGTACATATGTTACTAAAATAAGAATTTTAAAAAATCTGTGTAACTGCATAACAGAAACAGTGAACCCTAGGCTAAATCATGGACTATATATAGTTAACAGTACAATTAATTCTATAAATTGTAACAAATGCACCACACCAATGTAAAGTGTTAATAATAGGGTGGTATATGGAACCATGTATTTGATGCATGATTTTTTCTATAAACCTGCAACTTCTCTAGAACAAAATTAAAACAACAAAAATAACAAAAACAAAGATTTACTTTGCATGTCTTGCTGATGTTCTGGCCCAGACTTTACATTCCCAGAATGTGAAAAAGCAAGGGGTGAGATGAGACACAGTTTTGGATTAAGAAAAGACAAGTAATAGAAGGAAAGAAAGAACAGTCAGTTTTGCCTTTATTTCTTCCTCTATATGAATATATTCCCTTATCCCATAATCTGTGTAGTATTGCTTTAAGAGTGTGGGACCTTTACAAATCATAGAATATTAGAAATATACCTACATATAAATGGAGACCTACTTCAAGGGTAATAACTAGCATATAGTAGGTCCTCAGTAAATGTTAATGACCAAGGATAAAAAACAAACTATAAGGAGTCTTTGACAGAGGCCATCTGCCAGCCCTACTTCTCTTTGTAGCTGAAGAACTGAGGGCCCAAGAGATTGAAAGACTCTCCCAGTTCATACAGCTTAGTAGCGGCAGCCAGGTCTGCAGCTCATTTCTCCTCACAGATTCATGGATTCCTCCACCCCATCACTGCTGCAGAACTTCTTTGAGCCTCAGCTTATCATTTGATAACTATCGTAACTCCACCTGCCCAAGGGTTATCTATCAAAGGTGATAGAAGTTGTAAGAATTCCTTTAAAATTGTAACTCATCTTATAGTGCCTTGTGTGTAGCAGGCACTCCATAAATCTCTGAGGAATGGAATTTGTCGATTAGCTGTGGTGAGGGCTGACTCTGATCCACTCCCAAAGCTCATGGGGCTTTTCTGGACTCTTTCATCAGGCTTATGCAAACACCTTTCTGACCTTGCAATCACAGGCACTTGGGCAGGCAGAGGCAGGCTGCCTGGCCTGATCATGGAGTACCAGGAGGGGGACATCTTTTTCTTTTGTTCATAAACAAAGGGGATTTCTGCTTGACCCTGGTATAAACCTCCTGCTGCAGTGGCCAGGGGCCACATTGTCTCTGCCAACCAAGTTGTCCCTGACAACCATTAATTTCTCTGCTTTTCTTTCTAAGACAGAGAGATAAACTGGAAGGCATTTCCCTTTGATGGTCTCTTCCAGGCTAAACGGAGCACTGGGGACAGACGGGATTGCTTGTGATTGCGCAGAGGCCTGATGACCCTTGATGCCTGCATGGTTCAAAACATTGTATATTGTTTTGGTGGCCTTGCTTCCACAGGAACATCAAGAAGATATGGGCATGGGCATTTGGCTTGAAAATGGAGAAAAAGCAAAAGAAACTGATAAAAACCCACTCACTACTGAAAAGTTGATGGGCCTTATACTCCTTGGTTCTTGTTTTCAGCTGACCTGCAGATGGGTTGTGCTGTTTGCAGGCTTTGAAAAAACAATAATAAAGCAGCTGCTACGACTTTTCCCCGTAAGTACATTCCTGCATTTGGCTAATTGTACCTATACATTTTGGATAGAGGAGATAAAAAAAAAAAAAAAAAAAAAAAACACAAAAAAACACAAAAAACAACTCTGGGAAAGTTTTTTACAGAGTGGAGCCTGCAGGGATGTCAGGTAGGACTTCTGCCAGTTCCTCCCTGCTCTCTTTTTTTGCTCATGTCTGCTCCCCTCTGTGCCTTTCCTGCCCTTTCTTCCTTCTCCAAGGAATGACTATTTTCAGTACCAGCTACTGCCCGAAATCCTGGGCATCTGTCAGGGGAGAAAAGGGAAAGAAAAAGTAGGGTAAGGAGAAAGGAAGGGGGCGAGGACAGGGTGAGACACCAGCACGAGAGGTTTGGGAAGCATTAATCCTTCCATGTGTTTGTCGAAATTGCAGTTTCACCTTTCCTCCAACTAGTACCACTGCTTTAGTATCATGGTTTCTCAATGCTCATGAGACCCTAGAACAAAGGACTAGTGTGTTGGTCAGTGAATGAACAGCCAAACACACAGGAAATCTTGACTGTGGAACCACACGGCCGCTGGAGTTAGAAGAGCTGCATGATCAAGGACAAACCTTTGAGCCTAGACAGGGAGGAAAGTCCCGCCCTGCTTGAATAACACGTGAAGTCAGTGAAGGCTGTACCATTATTTATAATTTTGTTTCTATTTTATCTTACAGAAGACTTTGTAAACTAAATTTATACATTTCTCCAGTATGCAGGTACAGGCAAACTCACATTTGAAGTTAAACCTGGATTTTGTAGTGGGAAATATCATACTTCAAAGGCTCTAAACTCAATCAACTGCCAAAGAAAAAAGTATGCTAGACAATATTTAATGGGCAAAGATGACTTTATTCAAAGTGATGAGCAATAGGGAAGAGAGAGAGCCCAAGCTATTGTGATAGAGACAGACCAGAAGGCTGTTGCAATAGGGGAGAGGGAGAGGACTCAACTCTTCTGAAGCAGATGGTGGGAGAGTGAGCTAATAGAAAAGTCCTGGAGGGGAGGCCAAGCAACAGGGTCTGTCAATGACATGGTTTTAATTCCTGGTTTACTTTCAAAGCCAGGTAGATTTTATTCTGTCTGGACTCTCTAAGGGCCTTGCTGAGAGAGGTCAGGGCCTAGAAGCAAGGAGAAGCCTGTCTAAAGTTTAGCCAAGGTAAGGAGAAACTGAGGCCATCCTGGTCAGGAACACAGAGGCTGCGGTGGGTTCTTAACCTATGTTCTTTTCCAGGCAAAACTTGGCATTGTCACTACTCATACAAAAATGTCAGTCCCTGCAAAGTCCATCTCAGGCATTTCTATGAGGTCCCACTTGGGAATTTATGTGCCCTCACAGAGTGGGGCCATGTATCCCCTCATCTTGGATCCCTGTTGCTCCCTCACCAGCCTCTATATGGTGGAGAATAGCTCCATGCCAAGCAGCCTGGCCCCAAAGCCTTCAATGCTTATGGTCCACAAATTGACGGTCTCTTGCCAAGAGAGAAGAGAGCAGCTTCTGGCCTTCTCGGTTATGCCCTGACAAATGGACTCCTATAGTGCCGGCGAGCTTGGTGATCTGGTTCTCATGGTTCACCTGCATCTCGCTGGAGGTGAAGGATTGAGTGTGAGGGGTTAGCTCTAGGACTATCCGTTGCCCCTAGATGCCTTCTCCCTCTTCCTGCTCCATCCCAGGGCTGAGGCAGGGTAGTCATGCTAGTCTCCTTTCATCATGGAACACTTTCTCTCAGATACTCTGCAAAATCTTCCTGGCACTTTGGCTTCCTTTGTCTTCCCATCACCCTCAGTCCTCTACATATTCCTCTATAGATCTGATCCCCAATTGTGAATATGGCTTAAATTTTTTTAGGAGATTCCTCCCTTGCCAAATAAATCACCAAATGGATGTAAACATCTTCAGAGTCAGAAGTTTCTTCTAAAACCAAATGCCAGATATATCTGGATCTTGGTTCCAGCCGAAATAGGACCCTCTCCCCCACCCGTTCACCCTTTATTGACAAACCCCCTCTGAAGGGCATCATAATGGAGCCCTTTATAGGTAAACAAATTAACTGAACCCTTTTAACTAATCTCCCAAAATAATAATATATATATAATTTTTCAAAAACTCTTTGTGCCTGGGAGTTACTTTATTTCTAAGGAGATGGATGTTAAAATGTGTTGTCAAGAAAATCATAAAGTCAAATGTCTACTTAATGAATTATGAAAAAGTTGGCTCCACATGAAATAGGATTCATGGGTTTAAAATAAATTTTTGTTATTGGTAGAACTTTTATTTTCATGTACCTTCTAGCATAAGGCTTCAGCAACATGGTAACCTTCCTTACCATTTACCTGAAAAGAATAAACAATTGGTTCATTTGATGATATACATGTTATTGAGTGTTGGCCCTACGTAAGAATCTTGACCCATCAGAAACTTAAAATCGATACCCAAAGATAAATTTATGAATCTAATACCTCATCCAGCTCATATTTATTGAGTGTTTATTATGTGCTAGACACTATGAGTGATACAAAAATGAGCAAGATGTAGTTCTTGCTTTAAAGGGTGGTAGCTGGTTGTCCTCCAGACCCTTTATTAGTGTATCATAACATCTTGAGTCAGCCAGGAGTTAGGTCAGTCATACATCGATAACCTCATTTCAGGACTCAAACACAGAGATGGCAAATAAAGCCCAGGTCTGCCCCAGGCTGAAGCAACAGATGACTTAATAGAGCAGGAGGCAATGAATAATTTTGCTACCAAAAGTGGAAGAAAATCCCCCTTTCTCCCAATCCTTTTCACTTGAATAGCATTTGGGGGATATTCTCACTTTTTCTATAAATGTTTGTATTAAAACACTGTCCATTAATGCTTCATTTGGGCTGAGGGGGGCAAGGACTGGGAAATGTCATCTTGAGCAATGGAAATTTGGTTTAGTTTAAATTAAGTTAAGACAGCTTATAAAAATCCATATTATATAGCAAGATAATATCAAATTTAAATTAGTAGACAAAATTAAAGTGAAAATAAAGGCAAGAAGACAAGGAAACATACTTTTTTATGTGAAATTGTACCTTGAAGTACCACTGTATTTTGAACTGTAACAATTGGTCCACCAGGTTGGCCCTAAATTGTAACAATTGGTCCACCAAGTTGGCTCTAAATTGGTACAATTGGTAGAAAACATTGGCTCTAAGATGTCTAGTGGAAAATTTTAAGAGGTGAAATGAGAATGGTGATATAATTCATCCAAATTATTAGGTAAAACTAACTACTGCTCAAGAAAAGTATAATCATTATTGGTATTATGATGAGACTAGTTTCTCCCCTGTTGCTTGGATATAATATTCACCAGAAACTTGGAATATGGTCACTAATAAATTCATACATTATCTGTTTACTGAAATCTCCCCCTTGAACTTACTGTGGGAAGTGCTATAGAGAACAGAAAGCTGTCTAAGACTTTCCTTGCTCACAAAGAACATGCATCCAGGAGAGAGTATAAAAGTGATTTGCCAATAAACTAAGATCAAGATAGAAAGCAATAATGAAAGGGACAAGTATAATGGTAAAAGAAGAAACTTAAGTCTCATAAAAAATCTATGGATACCCCAGGAGAAGATGTTGTAACAAGTAAGTTCTTTCTAATATATTAACTGTCTTAATTTCTTAATGGTGGTTTTTAAATACCACTCTCTAACGTGGATTTCAAAAGCCACAGAGTGCAGTATCAACGCATCACTATACTCAAGACTATTAAGGATAATTGAGGGGTGGGGGAGGGAAAGACTTGGCAAAGATACTAAAAACCTCTAGATAATTTTATCCCCTGACTGACTCTACCCGACTTACTAAATAAGCGTATTAACTGGATGTCAAGCCTTGCTTATTTATATTAGTTCTTCACCTCAAATGTTCAAGTATTGATTCTACAGTTTTCAGAGAAGCAAGCAAAAATTTACTGCTGCCTTGAGTTCTGTACAATTCAAATGGCTAAATAGACAAGATTCTCTCTTTTCTCCCAAAGTTATTTATATTCATCCTGTACCTTTGTTCAACTTTTTGAACGCTTATAATGTGCTGGGAATGGTCCTGGGCATGGGGTTACAACTGGTCCTTTTCAAGGAAAGAATGCATTGTTTAGGTGGGAGACAGCTGTATAAACACATAATTACAGCAACAAGACAACTGTCAATAGACATATAGATAAGAATAGAGAAGGCAAACTCTGTCTCTGGGTATAGGAGGCAGGCCTCACTGACCTGATATTTCAGCTTCTTTTTGAAAGATGAGCATTTTGCCAAGTGGAGATTATATGACAGGAATGTCATTCATCCCAGGTAGAGGAAATGTTCTTGGATCATCTCCCAGACTGCAGATGCTATCAATCTAATATTTCCTAAATCCCAATCAAAGATTCAGTGTTGGGTTAGGCACCATGGTAATTATGAATGGAAAACCAGCCTGTAGTCTTTAAAACATTTACATGAATTGGGAAGATTAGGTTTTCACACACTTTTAACAGTCATTAGCTGGTCAAGAATTCAGGTTCAAAATAGTATGTTACACCATAAGTTCTGTGGCTTGTGGAAGAAGATGATTACAAAATCCAGAGGGAGCAGGGGAAGCCTCATGGACTTGGTACCTAATCTGATACCTAAAAACTGAGATAGGATCTGGGGGAGTGGGGTATAAGAAAATAGTTCAACCATCCAGAGCAAACACTTAATATGTGCTTACCATGTGTCAGGTTCATGAATAAGGAAGCTGCATTGGGGCAGGAGGAAACCAGAATTGAAGATGTGTGGATTTGCGAAAAAAAATGGGCTGGACCAGGGAGTGGGAGGTGCGGGATGGTGGAATAAGAGCACAGAGGGAAAAAAGATTGGGTAAGAAAACTTCAGTCAGACTCTTGAGTGTTTTGTAAGCTTGGCCATGGATCTGTGGATCTTATATTTGGAACTTATGAAAATGAGGAGTCACTGAAGTTTTTTGAGAATGGGAAGGAACTGATAAAAAGACATAACGAAAACTAATTTTTCTTAGAGAATGTGACACCAGAGTAACTAGAAGGGATCATAGAGATCCTTTTACTCACTGCCCTTTACAGATCTTCCCACTGACATCATTTCACAGAAAAGAAAATTAAGGTCTAAAGGGGTTATGTGCTTTGCCTAAGACCAAATATAGTAATCCTTTCTCCATTTCAGACTCCTGCTTTCTATCCTAGGGTACCTGAGAGTGCTAGGGTCTGGCCTGAGGGCTGGGCCCCGACGGAAGGAGCGGCCTGGATGGGCCAGGGCAAGGCAGGGGGCAGAGCTCTGCTCAAACTGTGTTACAGCCCCAGAAGCAGGGCTCCTGGAGGACCTACACCTCCAGTGCCATCCCACTGTGTTACAGAGAAGAGGATGTTGAGGCCCCAAAGGGCAAGAAACTCACACAAGTTGACGTCACCTTGAAATAGCCCAGCTATTTTCTCATCATGATCCCCCTCCCTCCTTCAGTGTGCCAATGGTTCCCTTTCCCATGCCAGCTCAGTACCTGCTCCCAGGCCACATCCCTGGGTCCCTCTCTTAAAGAAAGAACTCTCTGTTTGGAGCTGGGATCCTTGGGCATCTGACTGACTTGTCGCTTCTCCCGCTCAGTTCCCAGTTGTATGTATGTATGTGTGAATGTATGTGTGAGTGTGTTTGTGTGTGTGTGTGTGTGTGATGATTTGCTGGGGGAGGAAAGTTAAGGGGAGCATGCAGAAGACAGCTCCTGAATGAGTTAGTGTCCCCAACCCAAAGAGAGCAACGTTTCTCTCCATCCTCTTCCTTCAGCAACTCCCCAGCAGGAGACCCATGACTTGTGTTAGGGAAGGGGAGGGAAGATGGAAGGAGAGGGGCATAGGTAAAGTCTGGGGCATGGGTGGCATGAGAAATGCAGAGCAGTGCTCAGGCACTGCTCCCTTCCAGGAGAGGTGGGGAGTCTGGGGCCAGCTAATACCTGGGCCTACTGGAGAAGATGCTCTGCAAATAACACACAGGGAAGGACCAATACCATAGCATCTTCACCAATCACAATCCTGCTCAGAACATCAGTAGGGAAGAAGAAACATCTGGATACCTAATGAGAACCGTGTTTACAGTCTGAGTGACAGCCAGGGTCAGAGAAGATTGAAAGAGGTAGGTCCTGTTGTGAAAATCAAGGACAGAAAATGGAAGATATTGAGAAATTCAAACACATGATCATTTGCAAATACTGTTAGAAGGCAGTTAGGAAAAAACATTTAGATCTGAACACTAAAATGAATAAACAGACCCTTGAATTAATAAAATTGTTCTGGGAGGCCTCTTTCCTGCCCCCTATGGATATGGCTTATATAATAGACTGTGGTTTAAACAATAAATGTACATTCACATTTTAGCCTTCAGGGATCAAATGCAACCTTTAAAAACCAACAGCCTTCTAAATAACATAGAGTAGACCATACAAAATTATGGCACATAATTATTTCCTAGTATAAATAAAGAATATATGGTTTAAAAATTAAATTACCTTGCTGTAACTTTGGTTATGCTTATAAATAATTTTTGCACAGCATGAAACTCTAGAATGTACACTTAAGGCCATTCAGCTGTTTACATGCTAATGTACATTTATTATTAATATACACAATGAAACATTTTTTCTCATTTAAGATTTTAGGTGTGTGTTTATAATAAAGAGAGGAAATATCCTTGAACTCCATTCACATAACGGCATGGTATTTTTCCATTCATTTAAACTGAATTGAACTGAATTTATCTATATGGCTTATATTATATTTGGGGAAAGCTGGTAGCAAAAATATTATAACATAAGCAATGGTATTAGCATTTTCAGATCCTCAACTCAGTCCTCCCTGCTTTACACATGTAATTAGGTTGTTTCCATGGTAATGATCTAATTATGGGCTTCTTCTTGGCCTTGTGTAATTACATTTGAAGCATTTTGGCAGAGATGTTTCCCTTATTTTGTTGAACTGCAACACTTGACAAGATGTTCTCTCTTAAGATGAATAATGATTTTTCTTGGGAGAGAAAAGGAAAAAAATAACACACCACAAAGATGATTTGAGAGGGATTAGAGATATTTGACAAATCATGCCAGTATTAAAATATCTATTCCCCTTGAAAGCATGGTCTATTTTTATCTTTGTGCATGTGTGTCATTACTGACGGAAATTTTAGAAGGTTCTTATTTTTAAAAACCACGCAGTCTATTTAAATATATTCTTTCTGTAGGACCTAGGGACCTGAAGAAAATGTTAGGTCAGAAAAAGAAAGCTCCCGAGAGCTTGACTGAAAGAGAACTGGAGACCATATTCAGTGAGACTATTATATTGCAATTGACAAGGCTATTCATGAAAAGATATTTGATTATGGTTGCCATGGCAGTAGGAAACACCTGAAAAAAATCAATTAAGGCTTATTTTGGCAAGAATCCAAATGCAATCCTTTATGCACATCCAGAAGAAAAGCAGAAGCTGTAAATACTCCTAGAACAGACAGCTCTATTGTCATGTGGTATTCTCAGCAAAACCCTGGAAATATGACAAGAATAAAAGTTTGAATTCTTTTAAATGTATAAAGCACTGCTGCATTATACAGCATTTTATGTGGTAGATCTTTATAGCAGAAAGAAAATATATAACTGGGAGGCACAGGCTTCTTAATCTTAGGGTTAACAAGAAGGTTTGTGGGCTCCAGGGGTACAATGCACAAGATTCTGGGACCCAGGGGCTAGGATTTGAAAGCTCTCGCCTTTGCTAACTATTACTGAAATGATTTCAAATCTACAGTTAGTGAACCAGAGCTCTAAGGATCTGACATGCTGAAATTTCATCTGAATATCATTTTGCAAGGGATAGGGTGGGCTGCTATGGTTTTTTCTCTTATACCCTATTTGACTAAAGGGAGTAAATGTAGCATGGTTGTTGGCAATAATTATAATAATAATAATTGATTTTCTATTTTTAACAAACCAATCTGCAAAATATCTTACAGCTTGTTTTTAGACTTACATAGTGTTATTTCCCCAGTGGGGGATGGTGTTTATAGCTATTCTTACTTGCAGATAAATGACAGGAATGTTTATTTCCTTCTTCAAACATATTCATTCATCAAATAAAAACCACCACATTTATTTACACTTATCACATGTCTGGCACCCTAGAAGGCTCTGGGAGTAGAGCAATGAATCAGATGGACATGGCGGCTGTTTTCAAGTTATTTGTAATTTGAACAGAGGCCAAGTTTAATAAGTATTATAATGTAGGGAAACATGGGGGTGGGTGCAATGGGAGCATATTGAGGGAGGCTCTGACCAGGGTAATATTCATTCTAGCAAAGGGAACAGGGGCCAAAGGCCACCTGGAACATGGACCAGACATCATGGAACAACTGTAAGCAGAACTGTGTGATGGGAGACTACTCGCAACAGGAGGGGGTGATGTGAGGTGCAGCTGGTGTGTAAGCAGGGACCAGAACATCACAGTGCTTCTAAACCTTGCCAAGAGTTTGGCCCCTGAGCTCCACTAAACGGTTTCAAGCAAGGGAGTACCATGGTCTGATTTGAAATACTTATTGCTCCTATCTTCGTATCCAGTTCCTAAGCAGTGATTTTGGAAAAATCAATTCAATGATTTACATTCTGATATTCATTCTGATTTCAACTGCTAACTGGGGCATTAATAATATGGTCTTAGGTTAACCACTTTACCTCTGTAGTAACCCATGTTTTCCTTTCCTAGGGCCCTTCTAGTACTCTTCAGTTTTTGATGATGTCTTTTGTTATATGGTTTGTGCTTTTTTTAACAGACAGATTTGCTTACAGCGTGAATGCACATGTATGTATAAGTGAATTATCTTTGCTTATGCAGAGCTCTGTCCTAGCCACCAGCTGGCTGATCTAAAACTCTTTAAACTCCTTTACTCCCACCAGCAGGGTCAAGGCAGGAGGGCATTAGTGTCTGTAACAGGGAAGGGTGGGAGTGTGTATGGGCGACTGTGTGTGAGAGTGAATGATGGTTTGAAGAAGGAGTCATAAAGTGTGGGGAGCATGGCAGTGAATGGCTTTCGTATTCTCTGCTCTTTTTGATTACACCAAGGACAGGTTTTTTAATTGAGTAGCATATAGCGTGTGGCAGTGTTTTAAGTACTTTAGGGCCACAGTCAAAATAAACCAGCTCCTACTCTGGTTGACAAGTCTACTGAACATGTGAAGCACAGAAATACACTTGTTAAAAGTCACAAATATGACTTGAAAGGAAAAGGAAGGTCAAATATCTGTTAGTTGGTTGTAGAATAAACTTTCTCTTAAGGGTTTTCTGGAGAACCTGGACCTGGAATTCAAATTTCTCATAAATCAGAGAACGGAGATTTGGCAATATCATCTGCCAAAAGATTTTGCTTAGGTTGTTAATCCTTAGCTTCAACAGTGCTAATTTAAAGAATTTTTTATGTTTAATGTTGGTGTGTATAGTTTGCTAAAGAAAGGTTATCATGCATTTATTCAGTAAGTGTTTACTAAGTACTTAACGTAAGGCATAATAAGATTAAAAAACTTTTTTACCCGAAAGTTCATTCTAGAGTTTACAGTTAAATGCAGTATAATATGCTAAGTATGGCGATAAAATATACTGAGTGTATTACAGATGACAACATGTAGCCTGATTTGGGGGTTAGGGTCAGACCAGTGTTATTTGGGAAGGCTTCCTGTAGGAGATGTCCCTGAGATGAAAATCATATGATCATGTTTGGTAGAGTTAGCATAGAAGGGTTATAGGCAGAGAGGATGGCTTACGCAAAGGTCAGGAACTGCAGCGAGTATGTGTGTGTATGTCAAGCAGTTCACTGTTACTGGCCTTCTAACTGTGAGGCAGAGAGATTGGGAGATGAGGCTGGAAAACAGACGGCATCCATATCCTGGTAGATTTTTTATACCATATTAGGGAGTATATTTTATTGTAACTTATTTTAAAAAATTAGAGAGTTGATGGTACAAGGTTCATAGAGATCAGGTAATTTAAGCCTCTGCATGTATAGGAGGTTGAGAACAAGAAATAATGGGTGAATTTTCCCAGTATATCCATCTCATTAGCAGTGGGATTATTGCCTATGTTTCTGTCATTCTTTTATTTATTTTCTTAATAGATTAAGTCTAAATCCATTGTAAGTATGCTTATGAAAGTCTTGATGTAGCCAAGATTATTCAGGAGTTAAGAGAAAATAAAATATTTAGAAGAATCCCTGGAAATCAATCATGATAGCTTTTGTTCCAGAAAAATGAAGGTGAGATGAACTAACTGGTCGCTCAGTGAGGCATTCATTTGATGCACGTGAACTTCTCCTCTATCCCAGGCATTACTCCAGCGCTGGAATTACAGGGATAAATAAGATTGATACGGTCTTGGCTGTCATGGAGCTTAACTTCTAGGGGATCCCATGGCTTAAGAACTCTACCTCCTTTGTTAGGTGTTAAACAATTTTCATTTGTCCCAATTAAAATCAGGTCTTGGGATTGGATCTTGGAACAGAAAGAGGACATTAGAGGAAAATATGGAACCTGAATAAAGTCTGTAGTTTAGTTAACAGTATTGTCCCAATGTTAATTTCTTAGTTTTGATGATTGTACCATAGTTATGTACACTGTTAACATTACAGTAAGCTAGGTAAAAGGCCTACAGGAACTCATTATATTATTTTTGTCACTAGTCTAAAATTATTTCCAAAAAAGAAGAAAAAACCTCTCCAAACGAAGCTAAGCAAATCTTCCAAAATTGGGTGTTGGCTCTGCTCTGCGCTTCCATTTCCTGTTTCTCCTAGTGTCTTTACCCTTCTGCTCCCTCATGCCCAGTATTTCTGATTGAGGCGGCACAGAATGGATGGAGGTGGGAGTGTAGCTGGGTCCTTGTTCCCATGCATAACTATTCTACTCTCCCGTTTTCAGATGTTAAAGGACATCTTCCCGAGCAGCTGCATTATGCAACCGTTGGGACCAATGATCACTGTCCCAGTCCTGACCAATGCTGTGAATTCCAAGGCAGAGGAACAGAGATCCCAGAAAGATCCTGCCTATTCTGTGGCAACTGGGCTTTAATGTTGCCTCTTACTGTCTGGATCTAGGGATGTTAGAGTTGGAAGATCATCTGGTCCAACTCTTCCATTTCCGTTTCAGTGATAAGAAAACTGGCCCTGGCAGGGGAAGGTCTTGGTCCCTGGTCACATCACCAGTGAGTAGGAAAGCCTAAGGTCAAGTCAGGTTTCTTGCCTTCTGATAAGGGGCTTTCTTTATTTCAAGCTGTTTCCTGGACATTTGAAATAGCTGAGTATTGAACCCAAAACTCCTTGGGTGACAGATCATTCTGTTATAAACTGACCATCACCATTTACAATATACAACCTCAGATCCTGTTGGGAAGTCTACCAAAGAAAATGACCCTGTGTGTGGCAGTATACATGATTGCTGAGAAGCATTGGCTGAGCTAGATTACTAAAAATTGATCAAAACATTCCCCTCCTCTTTGATTGATTTTGAAATCTCCATGACTGGACTGATACCAAAAACAAAAACAAAACAAAACAAAACAAAACAAAACAAAACAAAACAAAACACAAAGTACCAAAATAATATTATCCCACACTGTTTTGTTATTTAATGACTTAAGTATAGCTCAAATACTCAGATTTTCTTTATTGGTGCATAGGGTGAGGCCTACATATCTTTAGCAGTCTTATGAATAACCATTTATTATGACTTACCACTTCTTCCTAAACTCTACAAAGACTCTGTGTCAAAGAGAATGGCTGCAAATTAAAGCAATTATGACTGTAGCCAGCATCTGATCCCGGCCTATTTTCTTGTCTTTCAGATAAGCTCTGAGATTTGATCAATAAACCCAGATAATTACAACTATTAGAAAAGATGAATGTGTTTTGTTTGTTCTTGGCCTGTATGATTCCCTCCTGGGTATCATGGCTGTTGGTTCAGTCTCCCTATTTTTTATATATTTCAATCAAACCTACATCCTTCCCCTAGAAGCACCTTCCCGCCTTCCCCTGCACCTGCTTGCAACCCTGGCCAAGGCCGCCTGTGTGGGCTGCAGAGCCTGGTCTCAGGCTGTTTAGCTCCTTCTCTTCAGCAGCTATAGCCCTTGAGGAAGCCTATTTTGTCATCTGGTTTTGAATCAAATCTATTAATCAATCGATCAAAGAATTCTCCACATCTCTCTCTGGTGCTGAGATTTTCACCTGCCTTTTCTTCACCAGATGACTCCCAGTCCTCAGCTTCTTCCCCCAGCTCCCTCCATTTTCCTCTTCTACCTTTCTCCTATATCCTTCTCCTCTACCCCCACCCCACCTTTCCCTTCACCAAATATCCCCACAGAACCTTGCTGTGCCCAGAACAGTGTTAGGTCCTGGGGACACAGTGATGAAGAGGAGGACTCCTCAGCATCTCCAGTGCCCAATCTCTTGCTTGCTGGCTGTTCCCATTGCCCGCCAGATGCTGCCTGTCCCTGCCTAAACTGGATGGGTCCTACTACGTGGCCAGTACCTCAATGCTCTTGCTCTTCCTCCTCACACTGGAAACTTCCATTTACACTAGATGGTTTCTAAGGCAGGAGTTCTTAACAAAGAGTCCATGAGCTTGAATTGAAGTTCAAAAAAAAACATCATTCTTGTGGGGACGTGTTGGTGTGGGTGTGATATATTCATTAAGTAATATACAGTATAGTGTGTACTCAGTAAGGGATCCATGGTTTTTACCTGACTGGTAAAGGGGTTTGTGGAACAAAAAAGGTTAAGAACCCCTGCTCTAAGGTACCAAGTACCAAGCTGATGAGGAATAACTGTCAGACAGCCTGAGGATATTTAATGAGGGTTTAAAAAGAGCCTGGGAATAAAGTCATATCAGAAATTTGTTATGTATTTAATTTAGGAAAGATTGTTACAGTATCAGGGGAGGAAAAGAGGAAAATACATCGCCCTCCATAAAAATGCAGTGAAAGATAAATCACAAATAGCCCCTCTGTTATGTTGAAATATTGAGATTAGACAGAGGCAGCAAGGGGGTTTCTGCTTAGCACTGGTTCTGGGGAGGTATGGGGGAGGGAGATAGGCATTGGCACTACAAGTTTGGATCTTTTCTAGAACTCTGAGGAAATTAAAATGTGAAAACAAAGCACAGGGTCTCTGAGGGTCTTCAGAGGAGGAGTCCTGGTACCTGGTGAGCCACATGGGCAATGAAATGAACTTAAATTGCAGGTAATTTTACACCTCTCTATTTTCCTCAGCCTGACAGCACTGGGAGGAAGTAAGGTCACATTAGTCTTTTTTCATTGTACATAAACTAATATTATATCTTTCCATCCTGGGAATCTATGAAAAGAACCATCCTGCAAATGAGTCAGCCTGGAGTGTCCAGATAGCACAGTCAATTTTTGGCTCTGTGCTTTAGCACATTCCATTAATGGGGTGGATTGCACTTGTGTGGAAGGCTTCAGAAAGTGGCAAGCATTTCCTACTCTATCACTCATTTAAGCTACCGAACCTGGGATCAATAAATATTCCATTACTTCATTATTTATGGCCAACTATAAACAATTTATATCATTAAATCTTTGCCTTTTGATTGTCTCTCATTAGCAAGGGATCAATTTCAGATCCCAGTCTCGGTCATGCCCAGAATTAAAGATGAGCAATGTGTGGGAGTGTTTGTTTCTATGGATATTTATATTTTATGCTAACATAGATACATGATGAAAATTATTTCTGCATCCTATGTTTTAATAGGGCTCCAGTTTCAAAAGTCAACTTGAGCTTCATTTCAGATGTTGTGGCAACAAGGGAAAATCACTGCACAGCCCTCAGGACAGTAAGGGCAGTCACCTCATATCTCCAGTGAATGGGCTTTATGACTTGCCAGAATCATTTGTCCCAGGTTCCTCATCTGAAACAATTAATGAATTGAAATGGGTGATGCCTAAATTTCTCTATATGTCCTAAATATAATGAATAGAAGATGACTACAGAAAGGGGCAGTAGATGACAGGTGGGGACAGGATTTGATTGGCATCCTGTGCTGATGTTCAGAATTCATGTTAGAGCAGTGGTAATGAAAGTCATGAGATTGAGTTCAAATGTTCTCTGGAAGATTGCCTATTGGTTGTAAGAGATTTGTGATTGACTGACTGCTGCCTAATATGGGGGATATTTCCACCTGGAAGAAAACAAGTTGATCCAGAGTTGAAAGAGTGAACTGGACTCAATTGAAAGTATATTTTGTTCAGTACACAGTGTTTTTATTGTTGTTTTGCTTTCAATGCATATTTGAATGCTTTTAGGTGGGCTATTGCTGTCCTCTACCAGAGTCCTCACCACTTGGCCTGATCCTCTACTGACTTCCTTAATCTAGAAACATTTGAATTAGTAACAGCACAAGTAACTGGGAAGACAGCTGACCAGGCACGCAGGCAACCACGTTACCAAACATCGCTCGTGCCAGGCCCATGGGTGGCACTGGGGATACCAAAAGAAACACACCGGGCATGGGTCCTCCCCAGTGACTCACATTCCAGTGAGGAATGCTGGTCCAAACATCTCTTTACAAATACTTAAGTAGTCACAAGGGTGTTAAGTCTGTGAAGAGCCTGCAGTATGCTATGCATGTGTATAATAGGAGAAATTACTTTATTCTCCTAAAAAAAAAAGGCTTCCCCAATGAAATGATTTTTAAGCTGAGACATAGAAGTAGAAATTATTCAGTGAAGAGTATGCAAGGGAAGTGTTGAGTGAGAGACAGAAGCCCAGAGGTGGCCAGGACATAGCAAGTTTGTAAATGAAGGGTTGATGCCTGAACAAGATTAACATGAATTAGCAAATACATCATTAGTAAAGGACTGTGGGGGAAAAAAAAAGATGAATTCACCATCTTTTCCCCTCAAACTAGTTTCCTGTCCCACTATTCAACCTATCTCTTTATGTTAGTGAGCTAACAAAATGTCCTGGTTCAACAGCCAAGCAACCTTGGAATTGTCCTAGATTCCTCCTTCTCTGTCTCATCACCTAGCTTGCCAACATCCAAATCCCATTCCTTCTTTGTGTGGAATGTCTCTTACTTCTACTTCCTAGGCTTTCTTCTTGCTCCTACCCTTCTTTAGGTCCTCACTCTTATGCACGTGGTCTACCACAATGGAGTTCCAGCTGCTGTCTTTGACCTCACGTGAGCACCCCCACCCAGTGTCAGTCTGTCTAAAACATTTCCTCACACTGGCAGCACTGACTGCCCTCAGTGAATGTCTTTGGCCACTTCTCACTTCAAGAACAAAGGCTCAACCTCAATCTGCCACTGAAGAACCCCAAATACCATGAAAGCTTTACCTCTCCTTGTTCGCCATTTGAATCCTTTAGCCTGCCTATGCTGGAGTACACTCACAATCTGGTGTTATGAGTGAGCATTTTGAAGGAAGAGACCTTGTGACTGCAGTAGGTACTTGGGAGAAATACATGATTCTTTACTGCCATTACCCTTGTCTGATAGCAACATTCTTTTCGCTCATATACACATGTATCTTATATGTTTTCACCTTGGTATGATAGACATTTGTACTCTGCTTATTATGCCCTGTAGCCGATTGTGTTTTCCGAGATGATCACAAGATTCCAATTTGCCATGTTCTTCTTCCAATATGGTGCTGACATCCCTTATAGTGAGAGGCGAGGATGATATTTCCTCCATTTGTATCTGGGTGGGTCTGTAACTACAGCTGTGACTTCTGAGATGAGGTCATAAAAAGAAATATGGCTTCATACTGGATTTCTTGAGGTACTTGTTCTTGGAATCTGGGACCATGTCATGAAAAGCAGAGAGAACACGAGGAGAAGCCATATGCAGGTTTTCTGGCTAAGATGCCTAGCTCAAGTCTTGGTCCACAGCCAGCATCAACCACCAGACTTTGAAATGATTCCAGAACCAGCTACTGACTGACTGAAACCACCTGAGAGACTCAGAGAAAAAACTGCCTGGCTGAGTTCAGTCAAACCCCAGAAATTGAGGAATAAAAGGATTGTTGTTGTTTTAAGCCATTTGGTTTTGGGGTGATTCATTACTACAGCAATAGATAGCCAGTCCATACCATAAACCAGTAAAATACAGACATAATTTTAAACTAGAAATTCACCCTAAGAAAAAATTTCAAAGGGAAAAATAAATGTTTCATGACAAATATATTTATACCAACAATACTTATCACCTAGAAATACTTAGGAAAAGAAACCCAGAAGTTCATCTTTTGTTTTGTTTTTCCCTATGACTAGTCACATATATTTTACCATTTAGCTTATCAATTCCTTGAAGGCAGGGACTGTGCTTTAAACTTGGTACACGAGTACCAACAGAATGACATATTCTGTTTTTTAACAGAATGACATATTCTGCAAATATTTGTTGATAATTTTTTTAACAACGTTTCAAAGGATATGCAAATGTTCATTGATTTTATTTAATCTTTCCAAGCCTTGTAAGGTCACTGTTAAATCTCATTTTACAAGCAAGGTTAAAAGCTTTACTCTAAGGTCATATAGGTTTAAACCTGTACAGCTGTGTCCTATACCCAGCTCTTCTGACTTCAATCCTGGGACAACTTTCACTCTGCCATGGGCTCTCTTTGTGATGAATATCTCTTTCTAACAATAATTGTAGAAACATCATGGTCATTCATGTGTGTGGAGAGAGCCGTGTCTTTGTTTTGTTGCCCTGGTGTGTTTTTGAATGGCCTTGCTGAAGGCTCTACAGAAACCAATACCTCAGGTGTACTCATTGACCTTGCTGGGAATTGCATTTCACATTCAGTGATAACATGTCAGAGGGGCTCCACCCCAAGACTACCCTATGTTTTTCTTGTAAAATACCAAGATAGTTAATTACTCTTCTATCTTTAATAACTGATCCTTGCAAAGGTTGAGAATAAAAGGAAAGAATGTAAAGAGCATCAACTGTGGAGATATACCTGAATTTGGAGCATAACTGTACCACAAATAGCTTCGAACCAGTTTCCTGACCTCTCAGAATCTCAGTTTCCTCTCCTCTTAAATGGGAAAACAGGAGTTCCTGCCTCATTGGGTTGTTGATAGGAGACAACGAGGTGATGTATGTAAAACACTCTAAAATCTGGCTTTTAATAAGCATTGAATAATTAGTAGCTCATCACCCATGACAACAAAAATTTCATTTTGGCTAAACTTTTCTAAATATAAACACTTAAATATCACCTGGAACTCTCCCAAGATTCTCATTCAAAGTTATTGTGTGACCTTGGGCAAATCACGTTCCATCTCTGGGTCTCTGGGAGAGTTTGACTAGAGGATTCTTTTGAATTTAAAATCTGACTTTTAAACAGTAGCTTATGTGACATGAAACCATTTGGATTTGTTCATCTTTTAATTGGCTTCCTTTTAACTGTCACTGATTCATAATAGTTTGTCTTTCAAATACCAGGTAACCTCCTGCCATTCTGGTGTTTGATTTGCTAACAGTTGGAAAATGTTTACCCTGTGCAAACATTTCATTAGTAATGGCTACAGTGTTTACAGTGCCACTCATTTTTGTTAAGAATTCAATACCTCCTCCATCCTTATGATGCATCATTCAAATGGATAGTGCATTTGAGAAGGTGTCAGTAGGAGATTTTAAGGCCACCTTGGCTTCCTGATGATGCTGCTGAGTGTTGCCTGCCAATGCATCCATTGCTTCAATTCACTGAGTCAGAATTAAATAAAACTAAAAGTACAGTTGACATCCTTGATTATGGTGGTTATCATCTGCAAAGAATTACAAAGTAAATACTCCTATAAATTTGATATTATTAGGCCTATTTGCAGATGATAAACAGTCTCAGAGATTTTAAATTGCTTGTCACATAAATTCCGATAAACAGGAAGAAGTATTTCAGAGTTGAGTTTCTAACACTTGCCTTGGTTCCAGAGATTACCCTCTCTAATTGGGAAATTCAGTGCCATTCATGATGCATGGGTTGAGGGAAAAGCTGCTAACATTTTCTAAATATTTCTCGTGATTAAAAATGAAAATGCCAGCAAAGTAAAAATAGGGATACATCAGAAATGTAATATATCAGGAGGGAATCATGGAAAGATAGTCTAAAATAGCAACTTTCAACAAGGTAATGGGTTGATAGGCCAGGTGTCAAAATTTTGATGATGAGAGCTCAGAGAAAAGTACTATGACAGCAAAACCAGGAAATATTCGGAGAAGGCAGTGAAAGTGTGGAGCCTTTTTATAGTTTTCAAACCTTGCAGACCCCACCATGTACCTTGTGCCTGCCCAGTCCCTCTAGGGCTAGATGGTACATTTCTGGGTTAAGTAACTGAAAAAGTTCAATTGATTACATTATATTAGATCAGAGCAATGTAATGTTTATAGTTGAGAGAGGTATAGGGGATACTGCAATGGCCGGAGAGGTAGGAGACCTTTCTGACCCTTAGTTCCATTGACAATTTCTAAATTTACTTTTCATCTCTAACATTCTATGATGCTTATAGCAAAATGAAGTCCCAGCCATGCTGATGAATGAACTGAGTGTGTGACATTCGACCTTATTCTCCCCATTGATTTGGCCAGGAATTAGAAATTGGACTAACCTACAGGAACCAAATATATGGGATGGATATCCTGCCCTAATAACTTGTTCCTCCTTAAGGAAGGAGTTCTGAATGCAACATGGACTTGTAAATCCAGGAAGGAATGAACAGAGTGGTAGGGAGTTAATTGAAAACTGAAAGGTAGACAGTTCCAACTCCATTTTACAGATGTGGAAGTCAAGGTTAAGACAGATTAAGAAACTTGCTTCAGGGCTCTCAAGAGTAATCAGAATTCTTTTTCAATTAGAAGCAGGAAAAAGTTGGTAGAGAGGGCATCTTGTCCAGAGACTGGAACAAATGACCATCTGCTACCCTCCCACCCATCTGGCAGGCCTTCCTGGAGACAAGGAAAAGATTATAAAATGAAGAATTTTAAAGGGGTTAGAAAATTTGAGGATGGAAGACAACCTTTTGGCTTTTAGGAGTCTTTTGCCTCTTGGTGTTTTGGCCATAGACTATAGGATTGGCAGATTTGAGACTTAAGGATTTGTGAGCTCTCTTAATACTCTTGAGTTGAAGTGGGCTCTGTGTGGCTTACTTTCCTCGGGACTAGGGAAAATTCCACATAGAAGTCCTGTTTGGTTCTGCAAAGCTGTACAGATTCAGAAACAAGAGAGGCCAGAGCATTTGCTTGGAACACTTTCTTTTGAAAAAGAGAGAGAGGATGCTGCTTATTTCACTATATGGAAATCCTAAATTCAGGACAGATGCTTTGTTTAGGAATAGAGCATTTGCTTTATAAGATCCCACCATTTTATGTGCCTGTAAAAACTGAGATGTGAGATGGAATACATGGAATGAGCAAGCCCAGCAATGGCTGCATTTATTTTGAGGTATATATTCAAAACATTAAAATTATACAGAAAGATATCCAGTTATAATAATTCTGGCTATATTGACTTATGTGCGCTCTCTGTGGTATAATCAAGGTTTGATTTTCTTTATTAGAGAAGTTGTGGGTTTACAGAAAAATTATGGATAAAATACAGGATTCCCATATACCACCCTATTGTTAACACCTTGCATTGGTGTGGAATGTTTGGTATAACTGAAAATAGCACATTTTTATAATTATTGACTATAATCCATGGTTTAACTTAGGGTTCTCTAATAGTATTGGGTAGTTCCATGGATTTTTTTAAAAAATTTCATTCTGTTACTACATATACGATCTAACACCCCTTACTTTCTAAGGTTTTTACACTTTATTCATTTTAGTCAAAATATTTTTTTGAAACTTTATTTCAATTTTAGAAAATAAAATAACAGACAAACAGCAGCTCAGCAAATCTAGTATTTCCCCCTTTTAATCATGCTCAGATATATATTTCAGTGCTGTTATGTTCACAATTTTGTGTTACCATCACCATCATTCATTATCAAAATATTTCCATAATCCTGTACATTTTAAGACTTCCATAACCAAGTTTTTAGCATAGTTGTATGTATACAGCCATAAGTAGAAATGATACTTATTTGGCAGAGACATATGATATATAAGTATATATACTTACCCAATTATAATATATATATATATAGAAAATGAGAAACAATATCATCCCAAACTCCACCGTCAAGTGATAACTATTGGTCATTTTAAGTATGTATCTTTATCATTCATTTAATACTTATTAGTGGAGTATTTAAATGTACTATGCATTTTTTTAGGCACTGAGGGTACAAGCAGAGCCATGAACATATGACAATCTTTGCCCTGTGGAGTTTACCTTCCACCTGGGGTTGCAGTGTGGGGGGTGGGGAGCCCAGAAAACAAGCAAATTATATAGTATCTTAGAAGTTAATAAATGCCATGAAAGACTATAAGCAAGAAAAGAGGAATAAGAAGGACACACGTTTGAGGAAAGACCTGAAGAAAGTGAGATGAGCCATGTGGACATTTTAGGGTAGGACATTCTGGGCAAAAGGTTCAGCAAGTGAGTGTCCTGATGTTTAAGGAACAACAAGGAGGCCATGGTAGCTCCAGCAGAGCGAGCAAGGGGCTGGCTGGTGGGACAAGCGCACAGTCATAAGGGTAGCCAGGTCATGTAAGACCTTGTGGGCCGTTGTGACCTGGCATAGTTTTTCGAGTGTCTTGGGAAATCGTTGGAGTGTATTTAGTAGAAAACTGTTGAGTTCTGGATTCTGTATAAATATGATCACCCTGGCTCCTGTGTTGAGAATAAGGGAAGAGAGGAAAACAAGGACACTCGTTAGGCTGTTACATTAATGCCGTGAGATTTAATGGCTTGGACCAGAGTGATAGCAGCCGAGGAGAAAGAAATGGTTCGACTACGGGTATGTTGTGAAGTAGATTTGACAGGATTTTTCAATGGATTGAACATACGATGTAAAATCTAGTATAGAGCGCAGCCTTTGAGCCCCCGCCGCGCCTGTGCGGGGCGCTGGGGGTTAAGCTGAGCGCCAGGGCACTTGCTGACCGGTAACTGGGCCCCCCACCCTGCAAACAGCGCTGTTAACCTGGAGGACAAGGCGGTGGGGGCAAGGCTGCGCGAGGGCAACACTGTACAGAAGATGTGAGACGACGGAGGCCCCAGACCTTAATAAACCCCAGGACTGGAAAGTCTGGTGTCTGGGGAAACCACAGGGGGTCGTCTGGGTGTGCCCCTTACCCTCCCCTGCCTCTGCCATTTGCCTGTGAATGCGCTGTGCGGTCACTGGTCACTGTTGGTCCCCAGCTGTGTTATCCCTTCCCAGAGAAGATTAAGAAATGTGGGCCATTGACCATGTGGTGAAGCAGAGCTCAGAGATGTATTCATCAAGTGCAATGAATGTCCCACGATGTTGGAGGAGGTGGTTGTTATCGGAGGAGTGGGGTGAGGGGCGTGAGGGGTATCTGGGGACCTCATATTTTTTTAATGTAACATTAAAAAAAAGAAAGAAAGAAAGAAAGAAAAAAAGAATTGCTAGTTCTTAAATGGCTTGGGTTTCTGTAGGGAGGGTGGAAGAGACTTGGGTTTTGGCCTTGTGAAATTTAAGAGCCATGCTTTACTTGACAAACTGGCTTCGGTCGTGAGCTGCACAATGCACCCAACTTATCTGGCACAGGGTCTACCACGACCTATTTAGGAAAACTAGCTTGTAGGGCTCAGTGCTTATTTGGGTACAGTCAGTCAGGCGTGAGACCAAAGCTCCCTGAACCTAAAAGGTTCACAGTAACAAGGTGGTTGTGAAGATGGAGATTTTACTTGTGGCCAGGCACAAAGTAGGCAGGTTTAATGATCACAAAGTCACTTAATAGTCCACATTCTACTGCTGGGCTCAAGTGAAACTGTATCAAGTACAAGACTGAGCACATTGTTGAAAGGCAAGGATGAACAGGTGAGGCATTTAATAATATAAGAGCCTTCCTCCTCTCTCTTCCCCCAAATTAAAAATTAGTATAGAGTCTAGATGGTTCTGAGGTTTTTTTGGCTTGAGAATCTAGATTTATGGAGTTGGCATTGATTGAGATGAGGTAGACTCTGGAAGAAGTAGGAGTTTTTGGGACCTGGAAACTAAAGAGTTTGGTTTTGGATGTGTTAAGTTTGAGATATTTTCTATCCAAGTGGAGATTTTGTCAGAAGTACAGGAAGAGGTTTAAGCGAGAGATATCCATTTGGGAGATGTTAGCTTAAAGATATATTTAAAGTCATGAGACTTTAGTCACATACACACTCTTACATAACATACACATAACATATCTGGTTGGTTCTGTTTCTCTGCAGAACCTGACTAATAAGCACAGTTGTGGGTTAAAGTTACCACAGCAGCTTCTGCCCCTCCTCTCCTCTGACAGGCCAGTGCAGCCCAGTTAGGGTTTGGCTCTCAGGGGTGTAAGTATCAGGATCACGTTCAATGACTGTCTTGAACTTTTTATATCAAGCGAATATGGTGAGGCTTGAGGAGGACTCTCCTTGTAAGTTTGTTTTACTCACTCTGCCACCGTAATAGTGGGTTAAAAAGTGAGATGAATTCTCTGCTAATTGCTGCCCCAAATTGAAGTTGAGAAGTTAAAGAAGACAGGATTTTTGAGTTACACCCAGCCATAAATAAGTCAGTAGCAATATATTGTAGTTCTTGGACTTCTCCTTCCTTTATTTCCCACTTAAGAAAAATTCTCCCCTGTGATTCTCCTATATTTAACTGTAGGAGTTCATTTCAGGAAAAGTCAATGCCTTATTTTTTTTCCATATTGGGAAATAAACCAATATTTGCAAATATTTTCAACATATTTTTCCGTAAATATTTCAGTCTTTGCCAGTGCCTAAAGTATTCTCTGCCAAGCCTCTTCCCCACCCCCTTTTTATTAACCCGTGTGTATTAAAAAGAAATCCAACCTGGCTGATTCATTCTTAAATACAGCTTATTAAGACATGCTTGATGTTCAAAAGAATTTGGAAATTTTTCTTTTTTCAGAATCAGAAAATCTCATTTTGTTGGCTGTAAATAGAACCTAAACCTCAAGACTATTAAACTCAATCTAAAAATTTCAGACTCATGAGCTAAGAGGGAAACCATTTTGACATTTCCCTTTTTCTGGTTATTATTTTAATTCTCAATTTTTGTAAACAATGAAGGAATTAAAGTTTTATAGAAAACATTAATGAACTATGTCCCAAGTCATAAAAATTAATTCAGAATTAAAAAAAAATCAACCTTCTGCTTTTCTAAGAGTTTTCTGAAAGAAATGAAGTGAAATTTTATTGGTAACCGAATTTCCAAGGGGTTTGTACGAACACACTGGCTGACATTTCCCTTTAAATCACTGAATGATCTAGGCTTTGTGATGTGTCCCCAAATAAGCCTGATGAATAAGAAAGTTTCCATTAAGTTTTATTGCTTTACGACAGTCACAATCTAATACACATTCAGAATACTCAATAGTTTTTAAATTTTTAATTTAATTATGGCTTGATTATTTGTGGTATTGCTGTTTCTTTATAACTTTATGGTTTGTGAGTCAAACTTTAAGTGATAACTTTTCATTTGCTTAATAAAGTATAAAAAGAAAATTGCCAAAAGGAAAAAACAGAAATAAAAACATGACACGAGAACAATAATAAAAAATAAAAACAGGACCTGCAATTGAGATATAGGACATTTATCACATCATCTAAATTGGAAGGCAATGCCTTAGGCATCAGTTATCTTACTTTTCTATCTGTATTTTGATTTTCTTCAATAAAGAAAAACACAACTCTACCAAAATGGTAATTTTAAAGTAACATTTTAAAATTCATTTTTGTTTACATTTTCTATTTCGAGATGGTGGACTAAATACAACTTCTGGTTGGCTTCTTCAGTCCAAATATTTAAAAATAAAAGGAAGGTTTTTTGTTTGTTTTAGTAATTAAATATATATATATGTATGGTCAAAACAACTCTTGATAAATTTCCCAGGAGAAGGGAGAAGTCGTAATCTGGGGAGAGAAGTGCTAAACAAGTAGGAAGCAGAACAAGGATGCTTCATAGCAGGTTTGTAGAAGCAAAAAGTAGGAGACAATCCAGGGAGAGCAATGAAATTGTCAACCTTTATGTAGGAACAATAAGTGTGAGACTTTTGGGTATAAAGATAAAGCAATGCACTTAGGAACCGGCCATAATTAGGATGGGAAAGGACTCTCATTCCTAAGAGAACTATCAGTTTGTAGCCTAGTGACACAACCACCTTTCCCCTCTCCTCTCACCAATACATAACCCAAACATTGTGATAGGCAAGTTTGGTAGCAACTCCAACCTCTCCTTGTAGAGAGGCTCGGAAAATAGGCGAAGAACATAACTTCAAAGAGACATCCAACTATAAAACACAATAAGTGTAATTAATATCCACAGTGATATACAGGATAATATTTTAAATACAAACAAGAATAAATAATTATGAAAAAGTCCTCTTGGAAATGAAAACTGTAATTGTTGAAAAAAATTTAATGGGGGGGCTTGAAGAAATATATGCTCATTTTGAAAGCTGAGGAATTACAGAAGGTTATTAAAAAGCTGAAAATATTACTCATAAACCTAGCACTCAGAGTTTACTGTTGTTACTGTTTAAGAATATTTTGTTCCAGTTACTTTTTCTTCACATTTTTACATAATTCTTGTCATACTGAATAAATTATTTTTTACCTGCTTCTTTGCTCCAGAGCAGTTTAGGAAAAAGATGACTAAGTTTCTGCTAGATAACTTTCTGACTAATTAATATATTTTATCTGTTGATGCTTTTATACCTAGAACTTTTTGGAAACTTTTATTATAATGCTTTATATTGAGTCCAAACATAGAGCTCATGCTTAGTTTTTAACATTCTGGTGGTACCTACATTGTCTTCTTTTTCACATGAAGTTTGCTAAAGATGTGAGGACACTCTTTCCCTTTAAATGGAGAGTGTTAACTTTCATACCTAATATTTATTACTCTTATAATTACTCTTCTAAGAGATCCACTATTACTAGAAACTTCAGCTCTTGGGTTAATAATCCTGCATTTTAATGAGATCTAGTAATTATACTTAGCAGTCCAAGACTTCTTTTCCAAAATTGTAAATTGAGTTTCTTTTTATATAACTACGTAATTTCAATTTCATGTTGAAGAGCAATGAAAATTTGCACACTATAGCACAATGTAATTTTTAGAGGGAAAAATCAGTACTAGAAAAGGTGATTTTAATTCAGGTCACTTCTTCACAAAGGTAGTCAAAATATCTTGAGAAAAGTATTTTTCAGAAGGTAGAGAATCAAGGTATTATTCACCTTGAAAAAATAGCATACAAATTGGAAGACTGTGGTTTTCTGCTTTATTAAAATGGTTTTGTCAGAGCCAAGTCTCACTAATGTCAAGGTGGAAAATAGATGTTAAACATAACCAGCTTTCCTCTAAACAAGTAATGTAGCCACTTTGACATCTACCAGAACCATAGGATTTTGAGGCTGAATATCCTCATTCTCTACCTTTTATACAGTAAACTATTTCCCTGCTGTCAGTTGACCACCCTGATGGCAGGTGTCTCTACCTCTTTCTTCTAAAACCCTAGGTGACTTCCTGAACCTCAAGATTTGGTGGCAGGTAAAGTTTCTAGGTGGCAAAATTGTACTAATGCCCAAGAAAACATTAAAATTTCAACATGGCATATTTTGAGAAAAAGATGATGAATGTCTCCATGCTTCATGCTTTTCTTCTGTGAATGACCAGGTCCCTGGCCTTGGAATGAGGGGAATGCTGGAGTCAGTGGATCTTGGAACCATCTCAATGCACCCAGGATGCTGCTGTTTGTAGTGATGTCTCCTTCTACTAGCGATAAGATTATAAAAAACTTTAGGCAGGAGCTCTAGCATAGAGATCTTCTTTCTCCCTCTTAGCTCCTATCACAACATCTTGCAGATAATACAGTGCAGAAGCTTGCGAAAGCAAGTTCCAAGAGTTAGGCTCCTAACTCCAAAACTTGATTACATGAACTTGGATAAGTTACTTGACTTTTCCAAGCCTCAGTTTTCTTCTTTGTAAAATGCGGGATAATAATAGCACCTTCTCTCATATAGTTATGGTTCAATAAATAATACAATCCATGCAAAGAGTAAAGCATAGTGGTTGTAAGCATTTGATGTAATAGGAAGTTGTTGTTAAGCAATAGTAATATTAACTCTGCTTAGAGATATTTGATGTGTTGAAAAATGTATATTTCTTCAACAGGTTTATGCTTCTCAAAGATGAACATGTGTAATTACTAGCTTTATCTTTTGGTTAGATACTATTGTTGTCATATTTTCCAACTGTAGGCATTGGAAGGATTAGTTGGCACATAAGAAAACTTTGGGGAAGTCCGTTTTTAACCAGCAAGACAACTGATAGCAATCTCACCAAAGTCTACAATGGAGAATTAGATGAAATCAGTTTCATAATAAATAGACCTTATTTTTCCAATATGAAGCAGCTTATCTCTCTAGACAGTTTGCCAAATAAACATTACTTTTTGAGGTCAAATTCTCAAAGACATACCATATTGTGTTATCTTCTCCTGAGAACAAATGCTTCATTTCCTGGAGCAACTTCAAGATCACTTCACAGATTATTTACCTCCGGGGAGAGTTTTTCTTGGAGGATGAGATTTATTTCACAGAAAAATTAACTAAAGCAAAAATTTCTACTTCAGCAGGACTGAATTTTTAAATTTGCTTAAAACTAATGTCTTGTCCCTCATGTATTTTTGAGGTCTAAAACTAGATGACTATAGCTTTGTGGCTTTCTTACAAAATAAAAAATTAAACAAAATACACAGACCAAAAAAAAAAAACACAAAACCCTATGAAGTTTACTTCGTCCCATAATTTCCCACAGTGAGTTTAGAATATGATAATATGATTTAGAGTCAGACTGGACAATTCTATATTTGAGATGAAATCCTCTTCATTTGACACTTTTAAGAGTGATATTTTTTAGGCTTCAATTAATAATTAAAAATTCACTATTTCATGGCTTCCAATTGTTCCTATGCTAATTAGGTCAATTGGAAAAATAACTATTCTCATAGGATGCAAAGGAAAGCACAAACATGCAGGTTTTATGCAAACTTTAATTAGGCATATGGAAAAACACATCAGCATTTTTAAAAGGGAAATGTACTTAAGAAACACATAATTTCTTAAAAGCTTACTCATGTTGAACCACTAAGCAATGTTGTCAGAAGTCTAAATTCAAACCACTAGAAAATTGGGTCTGTGCCTCTAGAAAATCGGCGCAATGCAAAGTATCAAGCAAGCAACTACAAGCAAAATCTATACTTCAAATGAGATTATACCTTGATAATAATAATGATGATGACTTGTATTTATTACAATGTAACCTGAATTTTTCCAGGCCTCACCAGCCTGTGGATATAAATGAGGTCGCCTTATTAGTCATTATTCAAATTACTCTGGCTCATTGCCTCTACCTGTTTAATAGAGTGCTCTGAAAAGTCTTCCTCAGTTTTCCTGGGAGTCCCTAGATGTGCTTACCAACAAGTTTGCCCTTGCTGTATCCTGCTGCCACTGTGCTACTGATGATTCTCTAATGACCATAGTCTTATCTACTGTCCTTGCCTGCTGCTATCTTCCTGGCCACTGCTGGTACCTACACTGCTTTACTAGTTTCCAGTTTTGAGGCACTGAGCCAGTGCAATGCCCAGAGTCCTTGACATTGAATGACCAAGTGTAAAGAGAAGAATGATTATTTCCCCATTGCATTATTCACTATAAAGCAAATGCCCACAGTGGCCTTGCTATAGAAGAGGTCTTCCACAGGACTTTCCTGTTCTTTATGGAATGTAGACAGACATCAGATAGGGGCAGGGCCGGGAGACAAATCCAAGTAACAGATTCCTTCAAAGATTGCGCATTTCTTAAAGTCAAGATTCTCATGCCAGGCTCTAGTTTACTCAGCTTTCCCTGAGAGTCCTTGGGATCTCATACATATTGAAATTTGAACAAGTCCACTCTACCAATTTACCTAGCCATCATCATAATGATCATAATAGGTAACACACAGAACACATAGGAAGTGTCAGCAACTGTAACAAAATTCTCTTAATTCTTACAACTCTGTGCGTAGGTTACTCTCCACATTTTCAGAAGAGGAAACCATGGCCCAGAAAGTTAGGAAGTGGTAGAACTCCCTTTCAGGAAAATCTGAATCCTAAATTTGATTCAGCATGGAGAGTCCATTAGAATGATCATAGTATTTATACTTTTATTATTAGCTCATCTATGTTTCAGATGCTTTACAGATTCTATCTTATTTAATCCTCATGATCTCACCACGAGGTATAACTCTCACTGCATTGTAGAGATAAAGACACAGGCTGAAATATAATAAATAATTTTCCCAAGGTCTCCTAGCTAGACAATGGCAGAGTCATGATTGAACTTACGTATGTCTGATTTTAAAGCTCTTTCTTAGATGTGAAGTCCTCACAGAAATTATTTTTTCTGCTTTTATACATGCTTTGAGATTAGAATTTGTCTTCTTTATTCATGTCTTATTACACCTCTAAATGTTATAACTTACTGCTGGGTGTTCTTGGACAAGTTACTCAAGTGGTCCAAATTTCAGTTTTTTCATCTAAAATGGAGATGAAATAATAGGACCTACCTCATAGGGTTGTTGTGAAGATTCAGTGAGATGATTCTTGTACATAGATATTGCTCAGTATGTGCTAGCTGATATTGGTATTACTGAAAAAACTAGACACTGAGCAGTATGATGCTAAAACAACAACAAGCTAAATATTATATAGAAAATCAAAACCATCCTGGAAATCTTTAAAGAAATTTCTAAATTTTAAAAACTAAACAAATGGTTATCTTAAATGTTAGTTTCCATGCAAAGGAAGCAGTTCTTTACAGCTGAAGAATGGGAATTCTCTTCAAAAGTTAGGATTGGAAAAGCAGGTCTGTGACCCTGCCTTTGGCAGAGAGACTGTTCAAATAATAGTTCTAAATAGATTGTGATCCTTGTGGATGAGGAGGTCATATGCTGAAAGGAAGACTTTGAAGATAACATTTTTACTAAATGAGGAGAGGCAAGATATCTCCTGTGATCTCAGAAAGGGAATTTCAGTAACTCTAGACTTTTTGATATTTGAGTAGACTTGGAGAGATTCTTTACATTACTGTGAAACCAACCAGACATGAATAGAGAAAAACAAAGAGGCAAAATTCACCTTTACCCTTTTTGCTTTCTCTTTTCAATTTCTTTAATTATCAGTGTAAATAAGACTGGCAGAGACTTCATCATTCATGAAGCTATGAACACATAAAAGGAAGGTTCTATAGTGTGTGTAATTATGTAGTTACCAGGAAATTGGAAAAAAAAACAAAAAACCTGTGGCTAAAATATTATGATGAACTACTGTCTTAAAAACTTTGGCTTGGTGGTGTGTTTATTTATTTATTTAGCCTATATTGCATCATCCTTTATAAATTGACCTCAAAGAAGCTATTCAACTTTGTCTCCAACTATACGTTACACTTACCATTCCTCTATTCTCGTTCTTACCCATTTCCCACAGCATTCTGTTCCCTTTACCTGGGATATGATTTCTGCTCACCTGTTCAACAGCCAAAGCTCATCAACCCTTTGAAGTCCAGTCCAAGTCTCGATTCTCCTGAGAAATTTGCTTTGATTTCTCTAAGCACTGCAGTAAGTAGAAAAAAGGTAGACTGTGAAGGGAATGTTGTCTTGGTTCACATCCTAAATTTGCCATTCACTAACTTATCTCATTCAACTTCTCTGGATCTCAGTTTCTTCATCTTTGTAATAATCATGCTTTATAGAATTTTGTCATTCTTAAGTGTAATAATGGTAAATATTTTTATTATTGACCTCCCTTGGCTCTAGACTTATATTTTACTTTTAATTATAGCAACATAGCTTAGATCTAGGCTTCAAATTTTGAACAAGATGGACTAATATGTATCAGACTTCCTCTCCAAAGATGATAAATTTTGAGAAACCATATGAAACAGATGTTTTCAGGCATTGGACAATGTATAGTACAGGACTGTGAGCAATGACAGAAAGGATATGCATGAGATGAACTCCATACTCATCCAGGCTGTTTCCCTGAGAGTGCTTTCAAAACTGAAGTACCAGAGATTGAAACCCACAGAGAGAACAGTGGTTTTGTGAGATCTAGAAACAGTAACCAGAGTTTGGACTGTTGAGGCAGCTGGAATTTGTGGAGCTGGATAGCGAAGAAGCAGGAGAAAAGCAGAAAATATGCTCCAGGAATCTTGTGGTACCCTTGAGTCTTTGCAAAGTATTAAGATATATACATATAAGACTCCATGTGATCTGGCATAGAAAGGATACTGGGGTGGGTGAGCTGAACAGTGGCATTTTAGCAATTGCACTGTGCTAGCAGACTTTGGAGTTCCACTAGTTGGAGTGAAACTTGGGACTTCAGCTGAGTCACCAGAAAGTCTATGCCTTAGGAATAGTAAGGACCACTCTATACCCAATCCAACAGAAATCTAAAAATAAGCACCAACTGCATCAAGATAATCCATCGGTGAACTAATCGGCTATCACAGAAAAACTTGAAACTCTTCAAAGGGAGACAATAATGTTCAGAATCTTAACAAAATCTCTAGACATGTGAAGAAACAGGAAAATCAAACCCATAACCAGGAAAAAACAGTCAATGGAAATTGATGCAGAGATATCACAGAGATTGGTGTTAGCTAACAAAGATTTAAGATAGCTGTTTTAAATTTGTCTGAGGGTTTAAAAATAAAGAGAGATGTTATAAGTGAATAGATGGGGAATCTCAAAAAATAAAAGAAAGCATAAAAAATAACTAAGTGAATATTCTGGAATAAAAATGCAAAATCTGAAATAATAACAGTTGCATGGGTTTAAAAGCAAACTGGATATTGAAAAGGAAGAGATCAGTGAATTGAGGACAGTGTAAAGAAATTATCCAAAATGAGTTTGCCAATATCATAGGGTACAAGTCAAAATAAAAAATCAATTGCCTTTTTATATATTATCTACAATTTGAAAATTATATTTAATGATATCATTTACAATTTGATCAATTACAGTCGATCTTTTGTTAAACTTAGTGATAAATTTAATGAAACATGGGACCTTATCATTGAAAATCACAAGACATTGCTAAAAGAAAGCAAATAAGTAAATAAAATTAAATAGGAAGATATACAATATCCATGAATTGGAAGACTCAATATTATTTAGATATAAATTCTCCCCAAATTGTTTTACAAATTATATGCCGTTGTAATAAAAATTCCTGCATCCCCTTTTAAAGTAGAAATTGTCAATCTGATTTTAAATTGTATATAGGTCCACCCAAGATAGCAAAAACGATCTTTTAAAAATGTTGGATGACTTACACCATCTGATTTCAAGGTTTACTATAAAACTACAGTAGTCAATATTGTGTAGTCTTGGCATAAGGATAGGCATTTAGATCATGGAAAAAAGTAGCAAATCCAGAAATAGACCCACACTCACATGATCAATTGATTGTGGCCAATGCACCAAAGCAATTAAATGGGAAAAGATTCAATGAATGTTACCAGAATTACTCTATATTTATGTGAAAACAGAAAACAAATCCTACCTCACACCATACGCAAAAGGCAACTTGAGATGGCTTTTAAGCCTAAAACTTAAAGCTGAAAATATGAAACCTCCTGAAGAAAACTTAGGAGAACATTCTTATGACTTGAAGTAGAGGGACATTTCTTAAACATCAATAAAACAAAAATGCACTTTAAATTTGTTAAACTGCACTTTAACAAATTTGAGAACTCTTCTCATCAAAAGACATGTTCACATGCACATCTGCATTCCTATGGGTGTGAACCATTTATAGATAGGACCTTTGAAGATCCTATTATTAGTCAGCATGTGACCAAACTGAACGGGGGCGGATCTTAACCCAATACCGCTGAAGTCCTTATGAGCAGTGAAAATTGGACAAAGAAATAGAAGCCAGGGAGATTTCCATGTGACATAGAATTGCTGGAAAGCTAGCCCCAGAATACTGACAGATTTTGGAGAAAATGTGCCCTTGCCCACACCTTGATTTTTGTACTCCAGAACTGTTAGCCAATTAATTCATTTTTTAAGCCACCCATGTTGTAGTATTTATCATAGCAGCTCTGGCAAGCTGAGACATTATCAAAGAGAAAGGAAAAAATGTTTCCACAAAAAAGATTTTTGTAAGAATACTTACCTTTATAGCCACAAACAAGAAATAATTCATATTTATCAATGGAGAACTGGATATATAAATTGTGGTATATCCATAAAATGGGATATTACTAAACAATATAAAAGAACTATTACTAAACAATAAAAAAATGATTGACTCTCAAAAATATAATGCTAAGCAAAAGAATCCAGACCCAAAAGAGTATATGAGTTCTATACGAAGTTCTAGAAGAGTTAAATCTAGTGTAGAATGATAAGAATCAGAACAGTGGTTGCCTCTGGAGAATGTGAAGGTGGAATGAGGTAGAAGGGAACTTTCTGTTGTGAGGGAAAGATTTATATCTTGTTTGGAATGAGGCATTCCCACAGATGTATGTGTTTATCAAATTTATCAAATTGTACACGCTATGTAAACTACACCTCAATATAAAATCCACTTAATTTGAATAAATAGATCCTCTGTATTTTAGTATGTTTTAAAGTAAATGTTGCCTTTTTTTAAGCACATACATTAAAAAAGACATATTCTAGCATCTAGGTGTTTTGCAGGAATTCCATTCATATTTAAGCCATGTGTCTATCTGTTTTAACACAGCTGGGCATATAGTACTCTATTTGCAAAATAAATGCATGTTGCTTGATAAGGAGTTATAAAAGTCTTCACATAGTTTGTGTCACCTAAAACTCTATTAGGAATGTGGATTACCGGGGAAGGACAGGCAGAGGTACCAGGTTTTAGACAAATTAACAAATAAGGCCTTTAAAATTTTAGAAAAATAAAGTAGAGGCGGAAAATATAAAGTCATTTTATTAGATGGCAAACATATTAGGAAAGAGGTTGAATGTTTTACTCATGTTGGGAAGTTTCTATGTCTAGTATAACTTGGCAAATAGTAGATGTTTAGCATTTATTTGATGAATTGTTTTCTATGGTAAGCCCTGTGTAGCAAGGCCAAATTTTATATTTTAATTATTTTTGCAAACTTTTGGTGTGTGTCCCTAAATAAGTTATTTAATTCTTAAATTGACCCTAAAAAGGAGACCCAGGTATGAAGCAGGGAGACTAAATTGCATATTGCTAAGAAATGCCTCCTAATAACGTGGTTTCTCACTCAAGAGTGTGCTTCTAGCTTATCTTCTTTCTTGGAGAATGTGAAGAGTTAGGATCAGTTCTCTGCAATTTTTCCCTTTCCTGGAATCTCGCCTGGTGTGTGAAAGGATCTTATGCATGTTGGATGTGATTGGAAATGACATCAGTTTGCATGGTTTGAAGTTATTTTCAGTTTTCTCTTTCATTTGCTCACTACATGTTTATTGAGGAGTGATCTATAAACAAGATAGTGTTCTCCAAATCCAATGGATGTGTCATGATGATGGGAACGAGTGTTGTTGGGGGGGGGGGAGAGGGGGGGGTGGGGGGGTGGGGTTGAATGGGACCTCACATATATATTTTTAATGTAATATTATTACAAATTCAATAAAAAATAAAAAAATAAAAAAAAATAAAAAAACAAAAAAAAAAAAAAAAAAAAACAAAAAAAAAAAAAAAAAAAAAAAAAAAAGATAGTGTTCTCAGTGCTAGGGTCATAAAACATGAACAAAGGAATTTTCCTGTTCTCAAAGAGATTATAGACCATTCAGACAAGATGAATAAGGGAACAGATTATTATAATCATAATCAATTCTATTATTCTTTATAAATTAATTTCTGTTTTTAATTATTATCATATACAGGGCATCTACCACTGTTTTACAGATGTTACTTTGTTTATTTTCTCAAGGTAAGGACTCTTTTATTCTCTTTTAGTTAAGTGGAAACAAAGGCTTTGAGAAGATGTAGAGCTGGCAAGTGGATTCAGGCTTGAGCCCATTCTGTGTGACTTCCTAGTCCATGATCTTTCAACCAGAGTCCGCTACTATCCAAAAGGGACTTTAGTCAAGCTGCTCAGCCAGCAACACCAATGTGCGATTTTGCAACCATGCTCAAGGTAAAAAACTTCAAAGGAGCCTGGAGCTCATATCTTGCTTTGGTTATTTTTATTTTTTATACTTTCTAAAACTCAGTTAAATTAATCATCACCAAACACAGAGGGAAAAAAAAGTCAGAGTCATTTTGTGTCTGTCAAGATTCCATTAAAAATCTCCTTGTTAGGAGATGGTGGTGGTTGGGAGCTGCAAACATGTGGTGATTTTTGCTGTTGTTGTTGTTTACAAAGGAAATGTAACTTCCTGAGTTTTTTAGGGGGGAGGGGGAATTATTGTTTTTTTTTATATGAGAGACAGCTGAGACTCCAGGTGGCTAAGTGTGCAAGGCTACATGGCTAGAGGGGAGTGGAGCTTGGATTCTTACTCCTATCTGTCTTCCAGTCCAGGGGTCCTTCCTTTTTCCACATTTCCTACTCCTCACACAATTACTAACATTTGTAATGAAAATCTTTAATAGTCTGAGTCAATTTTAGCTAAATCCTCTCCTTTTTTCCTCACAACCCTCACGTGAGGTGGTTGAGGCAGGAATTATTTCCCCCATTTTATAGAAAAGTAAACTGAAGTTCTGAAATGTTACTTCTTTACATAGCGTCACTCCTTAATGGGGAGGTCTAAGATACACCCTCCATTCTTCTCACTTCAGATACTGGCATATCACAGACAGTGTGAAGTGTGGAATGCAAACCAGGAGGAGGGAGCAGTGTAATCGAACACACTGTCAGTGAGAAAAAGCAGGCTTGGCTCTGGAAGTGATGAGGAGCCTGCTGTCAATGATGTGTAGAATTATGTCCTTCTCAGGCATGTAGGTGTATACTCTCTGCATCAGAAATGTCTGCAAAGTGTTAAAAATATGAATTCCTAGGCCCCACCTAGACCTGACTATATGGGAAGAAAATTGGGAATCAGCATTTTAACAAGCTACCCAGGATTTTCTTATACAAGTGGGTCCATGAATCAGGGAGGGGAAACCCTCCTTTGGGAATTTTAAGACTTTGTAAGTTTTATGGGATAGCGTGAATGATTCATGGTCAGAAGAATTGTTTCTTGGGACAGTGTGTGATTGTAGAAAGAGTATGGGTTTTGGAATTAACTAAACCTAAATTGATTTCTAATTCCTCCATTCATTAGCTGCGTGAACTTGGGGAAGTTATGAATCTCACCAAATCTCAGTCAGCTCACATGCAAGTCTGTTATGAGGATTAAATGAGGTGATATATAAAAAGCCTGCCCCTTAGATTCTCCATAAATGTTACTTCTCCATTTTGTTTTCTTCTATTTTTCCACATTCAGTAATCTTCCTTCATCTCCTCTACCTGTGACTTCTCTGAACTACAGCCTTTGGTCTCATTTATCTTCCTATTGGGATTGCTTAAAGTTCCTACTACAGAAAAGAGCACAGCTGTCCAACATGCCAAGGTTTCCTTTAATCAGGCTGTTCTGTGGATAGTCTTTGTTACTCGTTCTGTAAGACCCATGGGATGAGATGAGCAAAGGTACAATTTTCACCGTGGGGGACATGCACAGTGATTTGTTAACAAAATGGTACATTAAAATGGTTTGCATTGAGGTGGGATTTTACTTATATTTTCTAAAGGTCTCAAAATGAGGATACAGATGAGCTTTGCAGGCAGATCCTTCTATTTTCCTCTAATACTTCCCTTCTTTCCATCCTCAACCTGCTCTGTGGCTATCAGTGCCTACCTGAGCAGCCCTCAAGATGGATATCTTTTCCTCCCTCTTATTTTGGCTTCAGACCTGACACCATTTTGTCCTCTAATCTCCAAGATCTCTCCTAGGAGTCCCAATAAGGATGTTCACACTATAAACAACTGGGTTTGCTAACCCTTGGAGGCTTTTCAAGTCCTAAAACAAAAATGAAAGAGAAAAGTGGGAATTTTGTGTATCTTAGCAGTTTCAGAATGGCATCAGGGAAGACAGTAAGATTCAAAAGAAACTAAGAACTACTAGAAGGATTGCATAACCCTCTGCTGGGTGAGACTTGCTCTACAAACAAGCTCATATTTTTAATAGGCAGAAAAGCAAGACACATGAATAAAAAGATACAAATGTTCTTATAGAAACAATGTGAAGGAATATTTTAAATCATGATTATCCTAGATATATGGCCATAGAGCCTATTGAAGTAAAATTATACTTTCAATTTTGCAAACCTCAATGTGCAATTGACCTCAGTTTTTATCTTCTGAAAAAATAATTCACTCTCTATGAACAATCACTTTAAAAGAAAATTACAAAGGGAAAATACTCTTATAGAGCTTACTTTTTTTTTATTATAACAAAAGCAATTCTTATTTGTAGTTGAATATTTAGAAAATACAAAGAAAAGGACAAAGTAAAAATACACAAACAAGAGAGAATATCTGCTCACATTTTAACATGTATCAATCCACTCTTTTTGTTTTCATCTAGTGTGTTTGGGGTGTCAAAAATGGACTCATAATGGCATACTTTTTGTATTTGTTTAAAAAGTGTATACCAGTGCTTCTCAAATTTTAGTGTACTTATGATTCACTTGCAGAGTCTGATTCAGTAGGTCTGGGTTGAGGCTTGAGATTCTGCATTTCTAACAAGCTCCTAGGTGATACCCATACTGCTACTCCAAAGAACACACTTTCAGTGGCAGGTGTATACAACATTCCATGTCATTACCGATTCCTTAACAACGTATTTTTAATTGCTGCAAAGCATTGCATCATACAATGTATGTATTTTAATGATGTGCTACTATTGACTAATGAGGTTTATTCCTTTATTTTTGTCATTATAAAAATACTATGATGCACTTTCCTGGAGGGGCAATCTAGACACCTGCCCATTAACATTTCTCTGTGGTAATTTCCTTGACCTGGAAGTGCTGGGTCAAAGATTATTCAGAATTTTAAGGCTTTTAATATACATTACCAAATTATTTCTTAGGGAAGGAAAAAAATACAGTTTTAAAAGGTCTATGTTAACTGATTAGTTACACTATGCTGAATTCAAGGGTTTTGTTGTTTTTTTTTTGTTTTTTGTTTTGGCTTCTCCCATTATCCTTTTCCTTGGGAGAAGTTGTTTGTATTGCCACAATAAACCCACCACTTTCTCTTTTATCTTTCTCAGCATTCTATTACTGATGTCTGCTCATGAGGATTTGTCCCTGGCTGGCAAGTGTATTAGACTCAGTGTTCAACACAGTGCTAGACCCTCAAGAAATGATGGAAAAATGAATAGTGTGATGGTTGATTTTATGTATCAACTTGGCCAGGCTTTGGCATCCAACTGGTTAGTCAAATACTGGCCAAGTTGTTACTGTGAAGGCATTTCTTAGATGGGATTTGCATCTACAATCAGACCTTAAGTAAAGGAGTTATCCTCTATAGTATGGGTAAGCCTCATCCTATCGTTGGAGTCTTAGTAAAACTGAGGGTTCTAGAGGATAGAGGAATTTCTGTGTAAAAACTTTAACATGACTCATGCTGGAACTGCAGCTTGCCAGGTTTCCCTGGGAAAATTGTACCTTGGATTTCAAACTCACCTGTACTGAAGTTTCTAGCTTGCCGCCTGCCCCACAGAGCCTGGACTTGCCTGCCCTCACAGTAGTGTGATGAATTCCTTACAAAAAATCACTTAACACACATGCACATGCACATGCACACACACATACACATATACACACACACATGCCCTTTTAGGTCTGTTTCTTTGGAAAACCCTGACTGATGCAAATAGATAAATGAAAGCATATGTCTTTCAAAACATAAATAATTTTCAAGAACACGATAGTGGGGCACTCTAAATTTTTGAAAGACATTAGATACTTTGACCATTAATTAAAGTTTAAGCATGAAAATTTATTTGCTGCTTCTTAAGGGAAACGAACCACAATTGTCTTCTCTGCTTTTATAAAGCAGTTGGTGTCTGTGCCATAACTCACTACAATTTCAAAATTATGGTCACCAAAACCTGAGGGGAGTTATTTTTGTGCTCTGCATTCTAGTTAACAGTATATAACTCATAAAATATTTTGCAAATCAGCCCATATGCATCCACTTTTTATAATTTTGATATTTTATTCTTTATAAGTTTTTATATTAATTTTATTTTAGAAGATATTGCATTAATTATTTAACTTGACAACTGAGTTCTTTGCATCCCCTTAAATTTGGGGCTTTATCAATTCAGGGTTCTTCCTTTTGTTCAATTACTAACTCAAGAAATATTTTCTTGGGAAACGGACTTTGGCCCAGTGTTTAGGGCGTCCGTCTACCACATGGGAGGCCCGTGGTTCAAACCCCGGGCCTCCTTGACCCGTGTGGAGCTGGCCCATGCACAGTGCTGATGCGCGCAAGGAGTGCCTGCCACGCAGGGACCGTAGGGGAGCCCCACGCGCAAGGAGTGCGCCCGTAAGGAGAGCTGCCCAGCGCAAAAGAAAGTGCAGCCTGCCCAGGAATGGCGCCACCTACACTTCCTGTGCCGCTGACGACAACAGAAGCGGACAAAGAAACAAGACGCAGCAAAAAGACACAGAAAACAGACAACCGGGGGAGGGGAGGGGAATTAAATAAATAAAAATAAATCTTTAAAAAAAAAAAAAAAAAGAAATATTTTCTTGATTCCAGCTATGTGATAGGAACTGTGATAGGTAAGAGTTGTTGTATATGGAAAAAGAAGCAAACCATGGAATTTGTCTTCAAGTACAATCCAGTACGATAGGGAAGGCAGTCAATCACACTAAGATAAAATTAAACCCAGAGTATAAATGGAGAGAGAGGAAGAACAGGGACACCTACAACAACTTGGAGAGGACAGGGAAGATACCTTGGAAGGGATCATGCCTAAGATGTCTCTTTCAGGAATAAATTTTGTGTGTTACAGTCACAACATGCACTTGCATGCACTCACATGCTTCAACATTTAGCCCATAGCTGTTGTCCTAGGGGGCCTTAGGTGCTTTGGTCTACAAACTAATGAGAGTACCTGTGTGAGCAGGCAGGAAGTAATGCTGTATATAAACCCAGATGGCATCATGCGGAGATTGTAAATCACTTTGTCTGCTGAATTATGTTATCACTGACTTAGGAGTTATCATTGACAAGCAGCAGCTGTTGCTAAGAATAGTTAATTACATCCCACATTTTTATAAGAAATGGTATTTTGGCTTTTCCAAAGAACTCATTTTAATATAAGGCACAAGTCATCATCCACACTATGTATCTCTCTCTATAGTGATACTGCCAGGAAGGCCTGTTTGCCTGATGCACAGAAGCCAATACTGAGTCACTTGGATTTCAAGAAAAGAAAAGTTCATTGCATAGTTGACCAGCGAGGAGCCTGGAGGCATGCTTCAGGTCAGTCTCCCCAAACAAAATGGGCTCTGGGGAAGGTGGGCTTAAGGGAGTGGCTAGGGATGGGTTGAGGTACCATGAGCCAGTCAAGTTCAGGAAAGGTGACAGAGTGGCATGATAGAGCATGGGATGAGATGATGTAGGCCAATCTGTTTGGGGAAAGATGGGGTTAAGCAGAGCATGCTCAGTTGCAATTATGCTTTGTCTTAAAATGGAGGCCTAGCATTTTAATGCTCTGTTCTATACTCTGTGACTAGAACTGGGTGGAGCCAATTTCAGCAGGTACTGCAAAAAGGGGAGGAAATAGTAACTTATCTCATGAGGCAGTCAGCTTTCTACAAATAAACCTGAAGAGATGGGCATTTGAACAAGAGGAAGTAGAAACTTCTTGAAACTTCCATAAACCAGTAAGGGAAGGGCTACTCTGAAAAGTGGATTAGTGAGTGGCATTTTCAAGGGGGCTAGTAAGAGTTGGTTTCAATAGGAAGGGTATAGATATATGTTTATATTATTCATTTTTGGTAACTTTTATTTAATTTCAAAATATTTATTAAGTGTTCACTATGTG
The DNA here is from genome assembly GCF_030445035.2 of Dasypus novemcinctus. NCBI lineage: Eukaryota > Metazoa > Chordata > Mammalia > Cingulata > Dasypodidae > Dasypus > Dasypus novemcinctus. The sequence goes on from NC_080676.1 coordinate 51,990,130, forward strand.
CAAATAAATAAGTCCAAATCCCTATTTCCAAGGAGCTTGAAAACTATTTTGGCAAAAGACATGTACATAACTAAAGTGCAAAGTCCAAGGATCCTTTTACTGAATACAGGTACAAGCCATTGGATGCAAGTGAGTGGCAGAAGGAATAAGCTCTAACTGGTAATGTGGAAGACAGGAAGTCTGCAGAGGAGGGGTCATTTGATGTGTGCTTTGATGGCTGTGCAGGTTTTTTAGTTTAGTTTAGTTTTAGGTGATCAAGTAGGGGAAGACATTTGATAGGAGGGGATGACATTTGATACCAAGCAAATAGCCTGGGCTCAAGAATCATGAAAGTAAATGCCGGTCTGGGGAATAGGGATGTAATTAAGTGTTACTGTTGATCAGTGCTTCTCAATCCTGACTGCACAGTAGAATTACCTGGAGAATTTTAAAAACTATTGGTGTCTCTGTGTTTCACCCTCAGAGATCCTGATTTAATTGGTCTTTGGTATGGCCTATACATTGAGATTTTTAAAAAATTCCCCAAATTATTCTGATACGCAGCCAAGGTGGAGAACCTCTGCTGTAAAGAAATATATTTAGCATGGTACTGTGGGAGGTGAGGCAGAAAAAAAATGAAAATAAAATATAATTTTCTTGGGCTAAAATATACTTGTATTAGCACAGAGAACCTAAAGAAATATACCTATTTTAGGGTTCAGGAATTTTAATTTACATTTATAAATGAAAAAAAAATTACATAGTCATGTGTCTAAGCTCGCAAAGGAGGCTCTCAGCTGTGGTAATGTGACCAGTCTCCAGAACTCACCATGAGAAAGGGCAGGGTTTGAGGTTAAAGAAAAAGGAATTTGATTCAAGGAAGAAGGGGATTTTAGTGAAAAGAAGATCAGAACTTTACATATTCTAATGTCTGTCTTAGCCTTGAATTCTGTATGTATGGAAACTTTACTTGTAACTGCTTCTTTTTTTCTTTCTTTCTTTCATCTACCAAATGTGTATATGGGGCAGTGTAAATACAAAGGGAGGTAATTGGCTGAGGTCAGTGGGCTCTTTTCCGAGTAGATGGAAGGGAAGGACGCAGCCTCTGGGATATCCTTTCCTTCTTATCTCTTTTCACTCTCCAAGGCTCAAGACTCTTTAGCTTCTTGGATGATTCCTGCCTCCTGACTCCAGGAGGAATATCAGTTCTGCCTCAGCAATACTTTCTACATATTATCAGATAAAATTAAATTTCCTCATTCAAGAAACAGACAAATCAAAGTGCATGCAGGGGAATCTTCTCCTCAAATACATATACTACCAAACTAGTGGTGCTCAATCTTTTGACTGCTCTAGCTCTCAAAGTGCTTCAAAGCCATTCATTCATACCATGCCAACCATCATACTCAACAGTGGGGATTTTTTTTCCTTTTTAAAAATAATTTTCATGTTTTATTTTTTAAAGGAGCTTTAGATTACATAAATGTTACATCAAAAATATAAGGGATTCCCATATATGCCACACCATCCCCCTCCCACACTTTCTACCTTTAATAACATCTTTCATTAGTGTGGTACATTTATTACAATTGATGAACACAAAGCATTGCCGGTAACCGTAGTCTATACTTTTCATGATGTTTTACACTTTGCCCAACAGTGGGGTATTTAAGGGGTTGGACTGTCATCATCTTTTTATTCTTGTGCCTAGCATAGTGCCTGCATATAATATACATTCAATGAATGTTTACTGAATAAATTACTCTTTATGCTTCCCAGCATGCATTTACTGTTTTGTTTCCTTTTCTGCCTGTTTTTTCAACTTGTGACCTGTGAATACCATCTTGACTTCTGGGCCCCAGACTCTTGTTTCCATGGACTTGTAGCACCTCATTAAAGGATAAACATTTTTAATGTTTAATTTTCATTTATTTTCTGTCCTTCCATATTCTATAGTATACTTCCACTTTACTCTGGTTCGCTAGATAAAAGAAAGGTTTAGTTTATAACCAATTTTGTTTCGATAATAGTCCTGAGCTCAAATAAGTGAACTGGACCTTGTAAAAAATTTATCAGCATCACCTCACTGATCTAACTCTGGAGCATTCCATGATGACCCATCATTCATGGGAACCATCTTCTTTCTACACATAAGGAGGTAGCTTTTCCAATTACAATAAAATGATACATTAACCATGGTTTTTTTTTTTTTCTTTTCTGTTTTCACTGTTTCTCTTCAGGTCCTACTTATTACCTCTTTTCTAATGTGATAACTACCTAATTTATCCACTTCCTAAAATATCCAATTTTTCCCTCTTCATTTCCTTCAAACACATAGCAGTGAGATTAATTTTTCTTAAGCATAGTTATGATAGTCATTTTATACTCAAAACTTTCATTTTTTCCAACTCAAATGGGACTTTACTCTCTGGCCCAACTTTCCTTTTCATACTCATATCCCAGTAACATCTGCTGCATGATGCTCTAGCCAAAATGTTAACTTGATGCATTTCAAATAGAGCACACTCTTTCCTGTCACATTGGCTCTTTCTTTCTTATGAAATGTCTGCACTCTCATCAATTGACCGTTTACCAATCTCAACTTTAGTTCAAAATCACCTTCTTCAGAAAGAATTCCTGATTTCCCCAAATGAACATGATCTCCCATTTCTGTAATCTCTTATGGAATTTTCTTTGTATTTCTCTCAGTGCCTTCAATTTTGCTTTTTAATAAATATCTGAGTAATTGCTATACATTATCTCTTGGATTGTAAGAGCCTTGAGGGTATCTCTTCTTTATCTCCCTCTTAACCACTATTAACTGAACACAGCATGTATGCCATAGTTCTTGAGAAGTTTCATTAAAGTGTAATGAAACATTGGGGCTATGAGGAATGAGATTTATTCTATGTCTAAAATATTAAAAAGGAAGCTTAAAGGAGAGACACAGGATTTATCTATCTTATACTTGGAGAGCCTTTTATCCTGATGATTTTGAGCTCTGTGCTCTCTACAATTTTTCCTTGCTAGCCATCACCTCCCTATCCATACATACACACTCACATAATCACACACATAGGTCTAGATGAGACTTTTGTTCAGAGTAAATGATAAGCAGGATTAAACCTAGTATGATTATACCTGTTGGGGAAAAAAAAATCTAACATCTCCTGGATGCAAAACTTCTTTCAAGAGGAAGAAAAAAAATGATTAAATCTCTCTATAACAGTTATAATTCTTTTACTATGCCACAAAGCTTTGTAAGAAAATAAAATATGATAATATATTTAAGAAGAATATAATGTATTCCCACTACACCTGGTAAATGTGTAATAAGAAGTAAATTGGGGCAAAACTTCTGGAAAGAGGGAAGATTGGAGAAATAAAGGTTTTACTTTTCTCTCAGAAAAAAACAGCTAGAAGACAGGCAGAAACTGTCCAGAATAACTATTCTAGGGCTCAGGAAACCAGAGGAGAACTGGGCAGCATCCAAAAGAGAGATGAGACAAAAAGGAAAGTCTGTGCTGAAGAACTGTAACCCAGGCAGCTGCTGCTGCTGGCATACAACTTCCACCCTTGGAATGGGTAGCTTTGGTTCCTCCAGTTCCTGGTGGACTGCAATGGACTGAGAAAGCCACAGTAATCCATTTCTCCAGAAAAGGGGAGAGGGAGGGACACAGTCCACTGCTCATCCAGGCTTTGGCCAGTTAAGTTGCTTTGCTGGATCCCAGGATTTCCACCCTTCCTGGTCAGATATGTCTGTGCCATTGTCTTCACCTAATTGTCAACAGAGAGAGCTAAGGATAGCCTGCCTTTTGAAACACTCCTATTACTGAACAGGAGTGGCTGCACCCAAGATAGAAGGGAATAAAAATTACTTTTCTCCCTGGGAAAAGGGCAGATATGCAAAGGGAGGAGAGTGACTTTGGATCAGCAAGTTTGAATTGCAAGGTTTGGTTCTGAATAGCTCTCCTGGAGGGGATCTTTCCTAGATTCTGCCCATCTAGACATGGTTCCAGGATATATATTCCCCAGAGATCACATTCCCCCCTAAGGGTTGAACAGAGAGGTTTGTTGAAGCTTACCATCTGCTGACAAGCGAGAAAAGTGCACCTCCAGGAATAAAAATAAAAGAGGCTTTTTGGTGCCTTTACTGTGCCCCTTCCCTAGCCCTTAGTGCATCCCATTAGTATGTCCCTGGCCCTGTTTTGATCAGTTAAATAAGACCAATTTTAAAGACCTAGAATAAGTATACAAGAATCACAGAAGAATCATAAGACAGAGCCAAGAGCAATAAAGTCTTAAGCAAGAGAAAAAAATGGATCATCAGAGTAAACGCACCATCAGATGTCTAGACATCCACAAAAATTTGCAAGCCATACTAAGAAACAGGAAGATATGGCTCAGTTAATGGAACAAATAAAAATGCCAGATGATTTGCAAAAACTAATCAAGGATAGTCAAACAGATCTCCCAAATCAACTCAAGGAACTCCAGGAAATTATGACTAAAGAGATAAAGGACTTTAAGAAAACACTGGGTGAGTACAAAGAAGAATTTGAAAGCTTGAACAGAAAAGTAACAGCTTATGGGAATGAAAGACATAATGGATGAGATTAAAAATACATAAGGGCATACAAAAGATTTTCAATGGCAGAAGAAAGAATCAATGAATTAGAAGACAGAGCAGCTGAAATTGAAGACAGTGAAAAGAATATGAACAGTTGAACAGGGCACTTAGAGAATTGAATAACAGTACAAAGCACACCAACCTGTGTGTCATGAGAGTTCTAGAAGGAGAAAGAAAGGGAGAGGAGCTGAAAGACTATTTGAGAAAATAATGGCTGAAAATTTCTCAATTCTTACTATGAAAGACAAAATATACATATCCAAGAATATGAACATACTACAAACACAATAAATCCAAATAGACCTACTCCAAGACACAAACTATCATCAAATGCCAAAGATAGAGAATTCTGAAAGCAACAAGAGAAAAGTGATCCATCACAAACAAGGGATGTCCAGTTAGACTTAGACTTAGACTTGGATTTCTCATCAGAAACCATGGGGGCAATAAGACAATGGTATGATATATTTAAGATACAGAAAGAAAAAAACTGCTAGCCAAGAATCTAGCAAAATTGTCCATCAATAATGAGGGTGAGTTTATTCTTATTCTTAGAATTTGTACTTATATTTTTCAGAGGAAAATACTACTGTAAATTATAAATAGCCAAAACAAAACTTTATTACATGCAGACCTGTGATTGTTAGCATCATCATCTTGGAAGAACAGATTAATAATTTTATGTGTATGATCAAAAATGAGGGTAAGTTTAAAATATTCACAAATAAACAGAAAATGAGGAGAGTTTGTAAACAAGAGGCCAGTTTTACAAGAAATACTGAAGGGAGTTATGCAGACTGAAAGGAAAAGACAGGAAACAGAGGCTTGAAGGAGAATGTAGAAATGAAGATTATCAGAAAGGGTAACCAAAAGGACAAAAAGGCAGATAAAAATAAGATATGACATATGAAAACCAAAGGATAAATGGTTGAAATAAGTAATGCCTATCCAGTAAGGACATTGGTTGTTAATGGATTAAACTCTGCAATGAAAAGAAACAGGCTGACAGAATGGATTAAAAAAAATACAAGCCATCTATATGTTGTCTACATTCTTCTCAAGTGATCATAGATCTTTCTCCAGGATAGAGTACATGTTGGGTCACAAGACAGGATTCAATAAATTTAAAAGGATTGATATCATAGAAAGCATCTTCTCTGATCATAATGGAATGAAGCTGAAAATCAATAATAGGCAGGAAAGATGAAAATTTAAAAATGTATGGAGGCTAAACACACTTTTAAACACTCAGTTGGTCAAAGAAGAAATTGCAAGAGAACTTAGTAAATATCTTGAGATGAATGAAAATAACACAAGCTATAATATCAAAATTCATAGGTTTCTGAGGAAAGGGAGAAGGAAAAATAGGTGTAACATGGGAGCATTTTGGGACATTGGAATTGTCCTGCATGACATCTTCAATATACATTTTGTCATAACTTACAAAATTGTGATGTACAGAGTAAATTATAATGTAAACTATAACCCATGGTTAGTGGCAATGCTTCAATGTGTTCATCAATTGTAACAAATGCATCACACCAGTGAAGGGTGTTGTTAGTGTGGGAAAGTGTGGGTGGAGGAGGGAGTAGAGCATATGGGAATCCCGTATATATTTTTTTGTAACATTTATATAATTTAAAGTTTCTTTAAAATAAATAAATGAATAAAATAATTAAAGAAAAAAAAAACTTATGGGATACAGCAAAGGCAGTGCAGAGAGGGAAATTTATAGCCCTAAATGCCTGTATTAAAACAGAAGAAAGAGCTAAATTCAAAGTCCTAATTTATTGTCTGGAGAACTAGAAAAAAAACATCAAACTAACCCCAAAGCAAGCAAAAGGAAAGAAATAACAAAGTTTAGAGTAGGAATAAATGAAATTGGGAACAACAACAACAACAACAACAAACAACAACAACAACAAAAAACTGCTGAGAGAATCAAAAAAACCAAGGTCTGGGATCTATGGGATCAAGAAAATAGACAAACCCTTACCTAGACTAACAAAGGAAATAGAGTGAAGATGCAAATAAATAAAATAATGAAAGGGAAGGCATTACTATGGACACTACAAAAATAAAAAGAATCATAAGAGAATATTATGAAAAACAGTATGCCAATAAATTAGACTATGTGGATGAAATGGACAAATTGCTAGAAATACACGAACAACCTATGTCTTAGTTTGCCAAAGGGCTGTTGATGCTAAGTATCAGGAATGGGTTGGCTTTTATAATGGGGATTTTATTTAGGGTAAAAGCTTATAGTTCCAAGGCCATCAGATGGCCAAATCAAGAAATTAGCACATCAGCAGAGATGTTTTCTTACCAAAGTCAGTTACTGGTGTTCCTGGTATCCTGTCACTCCATGGGCCCATCTTCTCGGGGAACTCATAATTAAGCTCTAGTTGCTAGCAATCCTTGAATCCTCTCTTACATGGCGGGATTAAAAATTACAGCTTCTTTTCTCTGGGTCTCCTTTTATATAAGCCTTCAGTAAGAGGATGGGGACCCAAGCTGGTGTAATCCAATTTAAAAGACCCCAGGCCCACAGAAATGGATTAGTTCAAGAACATAATTTTTCCTTTTTGGGATTCATAAAAGAACTTCGAACCTTCACAACCTACATTGACTATAGAAGAAATACAAGATCTCAACAAACCAATCACAAGTAAGGAGCCCTAATCAGTCTATAAAAATCTTGCAAAAAGAAAAGTCCAGGACCAGATAGCTTCACAGGTGAATTCTTACCAATTTCTCAAACTCTTCCAAAAACTTGAAGAGGAGGGAAAATTACCTAACTCTTTTTTTATGAAGCCCACAGCATCTAATACTAAAGCCAGATGAAGATACTATAAGAATAGAAAATTACAGACCAATCTCTCTAATGGATATAGATGCAAAAATTCTTAATAAAATACTTGCAAATCTAATCTAACAGCATATTAAAAGAATTATATGCCTCGACCAATTCGGTTTTATTCCTGGTATGCAACGGTGGTTTACCACAAGAAAATCAATTAACATAATATATCATGTTAACAAATAAATCAAAGGGAAAAAAACCCACATGGTCATCTCAATTAGCACAGAAAAGACATTTGTCAAAATCCAGTATCCTTTCTTGATAAAAATACTCTGAAAGATAGGAATAGAAGGAAATTTTCTCAACATTATAAAGGGCATATTTGAAAAACACAGAGCCAAAATTGTACTCAACTGGGAAAGGAAGAAAGCTGTCCCTCTAAGATCAGTAACAAGACAAGGATGCTCAAAGTCACTAGTGTTATTCAACAGTGTGCTAGAAGGTATAGCTAGAGGAATTGGGCAAGAAAAAGAAATAAAAGGTATCCAAATTGGAAAAGAAGATGTAAAACTCTCATTATTTGCCAATGACATGATTCTGTATTTAGAAACATCTAGGACAAAAGTACTAGAGCTAATAAATGAGTTTAAAACTACTAGAGCTAATAAATGAGTTGAGCAAAGTGTCAGGATAAAAATCAATATGCAAAAATCAGTAGTGTTTTTATACATTAGTAATGAAAAAACCTGAGGAGGATATCAAGAAAAAAAATTCCATTTACAATAGCAACAAAAAGAATCAAATATCTAGGAATCTATTTAACCAAAGATGTAAAACATCTGTACTCAAAAAACTACAAAGCATTGGTAAAAGAAATCAAAGAAAACCTAAACAAATGAAAGGCCTTCCATATTCATGCATTAGAAGACTACCACTAAGATATTAGTTCTACCCAAATTGTTCTACAGATTCAACACAATCCCAATAGAAATTATAACAGCCTCCTTTACAGAAATAGAAAAGTTAATTACCAAATTTATTTGGAAAAGAAAGGGGTTTGGAATAGCTAAAAATGTCCTTAAAAACCCCTTTTAAAGAAATGTAAGGAGATGGAATTAGATTAGTGGTTATTTATGGCTGGGAAAGGATAAAGGTTCAAAAAGTGACTACTAAGGGGTAAGGGGTTTTATTTTTGGAGTAATGAAATTATCTAAAATTGGTTGTGGTGATGTATGTGAATATATCTCAATAAAAATGCTTTTTAAAAAGTAATTTGGGGGAAGTGGATTTGACCCAGTGGTTAGGGCATCTGTCTACTACATGGGAGGTCCGCGGTTCAAACCCTGGGCCTACTTGACCCGTATGGAGCTGGGCCATGTGCAGTGCTGATGAGCACAAGGAGTGCTGTGCCACGCAGGGGTGTCCCCCGCATAGGGAAGCCCCACGCACAAGGAGTGAGCCCCATAAGGAGAGTCACCCAGCACGAAAGAAAGTGCAGCCTGCCTAAGAATGGCGCTGCCCACACGGAGAGCTGACACAACAAAAAGAAACACAGATTCCCATATAGCTGACAACAACAGAAGCAGACAAAGAAGAAGACGCAGCAAATAGACACAGAGAACAGAAAACCAGGGTGGGGAAGGGGAGAGAAATAAATAAATAAATCTTTTAAAAAAAGTAATATGGGCTTATCAGAAAAAAAAATTCCTGAACAATTTCTGTTCCATACACATAAAACTATGAACGTTTACTAACATCTGGACAAAAAGTGTAAGCCAGAAAACAATCTGTCCTTTGTGACACATTTTGAGATGGACCCAAGATTATTTTTAAGGACAAAATAGCAAATAGCATTTTATATTGGACTGGGTATTTTATTCTTCCTTTTGCAGGGCTCCAATTCAGTAACCATATTCCCCTAAAATACTAGTGTTCAACTCTCAGAGCTCCAACAGATTAAGTGACATGGGTGATCTGGAAGCTTCCCCTTGACTACTAATATTGCCCCTCTTGGTTGTGTTTCTCTTAATGACAGCCCGGATAAATGTTAAGCATTTTTGGTGTGCAATGTTAAGGACCAAAAGTGCCATTTCTATTGTCTTCTATTGTAAGTGATAAAAAAGCTAACTGGAGATTTCTTCGTTAAATTATCCTAAATAAGTCAACGTTCTCCTTTCCAGCTTTTTGTTATTGATTTCATTGTGATGACATGAAAAGAAAAAAAATTATAGGCTGAATTCACTGTAAAATCTAAAAGTTCCTAGTACACAGACCAGATCTTAAGCTACCAAATGAGGCAATGGAAGAAGGAAACATTCTTCCTGTATCACAAATTTATAGGGTGATTTTACTTATTTTTTAACCACAAGCATATTACCTTATATATCATTTTAACTGCATTCCCACCTCACCATCTCTACTCTGACTACCTTAATTTGAGTTCTTCAAAACTGAGTATTATTGCAAAAGGCACTGAATGCATCCTTGTTCACCACTCAAATTCCTCAAATCCATCCTCTACTCTGCTGCCACACAGATGTTTCAAAAAGGAAACTGCATCATATCATCTGTTGAAATCCTTCTGAAGCTTTCTCTTTAGGACTGTATTGGTCAGGCAAAGGGGCGATGCAAAATATCAGAAATTGGCCAGTTTTTATAAAGGATTTATTTGGAATTGGAACTTACAGATACCAGGCCATAAAACATAAATTATTTCCCTCACCAAAGTCTATTTTCACATGTTGGAGCAAGATGGCTGCTGATGTCTGTGAGGGTTCAGGCTTCTTGGGTTCCTCCCTTCCAGGGTCTTGCTTCTCTCTGGCTTCCTGGGCTCAGTGTTCCTTTCTTCCTGGGGCTTGCTTCTCTTTCCTCTGTGAGCTTACTTCCCAGGCTCCAATTTAAGGCTTCAGCATCAGACACCAATATTAGAACTCCAATATCAAAAACCCTCAACTCTGTCCTTTGCCATGCCTTTTATCTGTGAGTTCCCACCCACCAAGGGGGTGGGGTGGGAGCTCAATGCCCTAATGACATGACCCAATCAAAGCCCTAATCATAACTTAATCATGCCCAGGAACAGACCAGATTACAAACATAATCCAATATCTATTTTCGGAATTCATAGCCATATCAAACTGCTACAAGGACCTACAAGACAAGACCTGTGAAGATCTGCCTCTGCCTTAACTCTGTTCATTTTCTCTCTTGCTTCCCTGGCACCAGGGCACAGTCAGGCTCTCTTTCTGAAGTTTTCTTTGGCTTTTTGTCCTCTCTCAAATGTTCTTTCTCTATTTCCCCTTCATTCCCCAGCTCTTTCCTACTTAACCTTTCCATCTGAGTACAGGCATCACCTCTTCATTGACCCATCCCTGTGTCACCCCCAACCCCACACCCATGTGTCCACAACCACTTGTGAGTTTGTCTGACGCAGCACTTATCCCATTATTTTATTGGTGCATTTTCTGTCTCCCCAACTAGGCAGTGAGCTCTGTGGGGGGAGAACCATTTCTTCTGTATCATTTTTCTGTTTGTATCAATATTGCCTGGGACAGGATCATTAATGAAGGAGGTGTTGATTACGTATTTGTTAAAATGATATCCATTCTAAATTTCTTGAAAATACCTGACATATTTTATCCCTTTTTCTATGCTGGGGATATACCTCATTCAAAACAAATAAAACTACCCAAAATCATCTGGACAGAATATATTGATCCTGTTTATGTGGAACACAAGTCCATAAACAAATCACTGTTGAGGGGACTTTGTTCATTTTCTCATGCACAGCTGATACCCTGAGCTCAGGAGCAGAACCATTTGGAAGAGCGTTTCAGTTGTTACTTTCGATTAGGTTGATCAGCATCAGAACACACTCCTGGAGGGGTGATTAGAACATTTAGTGCTAACAAAAAAATGGACTAGTCTATTCAGTACATGCTCTGAAGTTACCATCAGAATGTTTTGGAAAACTGTTTTGTGACTGAACCTGCAGTCAGAGTTCACAGCCTAGAAAGGAAATCACATACTTGGAGACTGTGGTCTAAGTATTATTGATGGTGATGAAAATGTGTTCCAAGAGAGCAATAAATCAGGGACTATTTGACCCATTTCATGAACTGCACGCCATATTAGGTTTCTACAGTAAATATTCGTAGGTGTGTTCACCATCCCTTCCCAATCTCTAGGATACACATGTGCACACAAGCACACACTCCAGCAAGACCACGTAGGAAATAACCCAGCCAGAGATATGAAAACAGAACTACAGAGCCAGGCATTTCATTTTAATAAAGGCCCTGCTCGTTGCTGTCAGCAATGATGCCAGGGAAACGGTTATTGTTCTTTGGGTGAATATACCATTAATTAATAAGAAAAGCAGTCTTGGTATCATGAATACAAGGTATGATTGTAATTAAAACAATTGCCCCCTTTGTAAGAAATAAAACTGTAATTCTTAGCAGTGAGTTCAGGGTGAAAGGGAAGAAGCGATGCTCCCACAATCGGTGAAGAAAAGGATGGCTATTTTTATATATGTCCTTTGTCCTGGTAAGTTCTTTCCCTTTAGGTTCTAAGTTCCTTGAAGGCAGGCATGGAAGTATCTACCAGCAGCTGCACTGACGATGATCAAAGTTCTGTGCCCTGTGCAAGTGGCTGTGTCTAGACTAGGGCACTTGTTATCACAAAAGAGTGTCAACCTGGCTCAAATATTGTTTTATTTGAAGCACAGTCTCTTTGCAGTGAGTCTGTTTGGACTATTTTCAAAAGGTTTTATTGAAGTATCAAAAAAGGACTCACTTTAAGGCCATCTGATCTTCCCTTAACATGGGTAGAATTGTGGAGACCCTTTGATGAACTGAGCACCCAGCTAAGTCAGAGCTGGGGGCTGCGGAACAGAGCATGGAGGGTTCGGGGCAGGGTAGGGAGGCTGAGGGATGGGGAAGCTGCAAGAAGCTAAGGTTTTGAGTCCCTACTATGTTCCAAGGACTAGGAGAGAAGGCTTTCCCTTACTTTATTTTATTTAGTCCTCAAACAACCTTGCAATGGAAATTGAAAGACCCCTTCTGATCAAACTCCTTCTCTGTTATCATTTCAGGGATGTTGTAATGACCCAACAAAACAGCATGTGTCAGAATTCACTTGATAAATTATAATCAATTAAATTAAAGGAGCATAAAGGGTTATTATTATACACAGAACCCTTGCCCCAAACCTGAACAATGGGATATCGACAAAGAGTAAAACTATCTAGCAACAGTGGTTTTGTGGTCTACGAAATTGCATTCACAATTTCATAAAGATTTCTTTGCCGTGAGGGTCTATTAATTAAAACTGTCAGCCCATGGTATGCTGCTTATCTTACATACAATTAATTATTCCATAAATCAAATAAGCACGTTGTTGGCAAATGACTTCTGCAATCTTTGTGCTGACAGCAAAATATAGTATAAGCCATAAATATTGCAGGCCAACTATTATTTTCTAGACTTTTTGGTGCTGATACCCAGGAACCAATATTACTATAAAAACAAGCAAACAAACAAATGGAAAAACAAAAAACACCTGTGGTTGCCAGTGATGGCTGAGTGTGTCCAGTCCACTGAGCAACTCAGGTGCAGCTCTTTTAAGTTTTTATCTCAGGTCAGCAGGCTCATTTAACAACTTAAGACAAAAATGTGATAATTGCGACTTTATTGAAACAATTTTGTCAGGGCCTGCTGGCATGCTTTGATCTGAGAGCTCTGGTCCCTGACTGCTACCTTGTGATTCCAAGTGAGCCAGATTCCCTCCTTTGCTAAGTACACCTGGCATTTAGTAGGTGTTCAATCAATGTCTACTCAGGCTCCAGTCTTGGACCATTTGCCCTCTGTTTCCTTAGCACCGTTGACTGATTGCCTCTTCTCTTGGCATCTTCACTTGATTAATCGCCAGGGTCTTAAACCTTGCATGGATCCTGCTGTATGCATCTGGATTGAGCCTTCACCTGGGATCTTGGCTGTCTTGTATTCTTCCACTCGGCTCACAAGGGACATGCTACAGTTTTGCACATGTGTTCCTGGCTCACTACTGCTCCCTGGGCTTCCCTGGTAGCAATGGCCCTCTCAGTGTGAACGTTGACACTTTGTGTACAAATGCAGTTTGTTAAGGGTGGCAGAATGCAGGCACTCTGAATGGCTTACCTTCATGTATTTTAATATCATCCACAAAATGTCTTTCCATTTCTCAACAAGGTCTGAGCGTCTTAATAGGGAAATTTGCAATGTAATCTGTTCTTTACCTAGATAGGTATAAATAGTTTTCAGTTGCTTGATTTGGTAAATTATCCATGCACTGGTAAATTATAAAATACCTTTTCCAGTTATTCACCATTCTGTTGCCCTTTGGCTCTTTTCTCTTTACACACTGTCTATTAAAATGGAAATCTTAATTTATCTGAAGCTTCTGAGGTGTCTCTAAGAAAGTGAGCTGCTTTTAGAGCCATGCATACCAGCGTAAAAGGGCTATACCACTACTATCTATCATGACATATGTACTGCATTTCACTGATCCCAATACGGACACTTTTTTTCAGGGGTTAATGACTCTGAAATTGACTGCATTTTACCATTGAGGTCATCTTAGTATATTCTTTCATGACTTAATGGACAGTATTTTTTCTTTCTTACAACTAATAAAACAGGTAAATCTTACAATCAACAGTGCCTTAGAATTGATGAAATATCATGTAAAGGTAATCATAGCTATTATAAAATTTAAAATTCATATATGGTAAGTACTGTATTGTATCTTGTTCAAATTTATTCCATCCTTCTTTTCGCCTTTCTGAACTGCAGAAGTTGCAATGCTTGAAATTTTCCCCAGACTTTACTGTAGCTACAATTCTAGTTGAAAATTCGGTTTGTTGATTAGATAAGCATGCAAAACTTGAAAGGTGGAAACAAGACAAAGGCTATCTTTGTGTCCCATGTTAACTATTACACTTTTGGCAAACAGGGTCTTGAAGGCAAGATATTCCTCTGCAGGAACATTCCAGTGGCTTTTTCCAGTGGACTCCAGGAGCAGTTGCAGAAGCAGAAGCCAGCAGCGGCCAGCTGTAGTTCTAGTGGGTTCCTGATTTCAACTTCCTTGTCTCTGGATCACTCCTCTGGCTCGGGTGGCAGCTTCCTTGGTAGGTGAGTTTTATGTTGGAGTGCTGGAGACTTAGCCTAGATTCCACTCTTTTATCCCTTCCAACAATTTTGGAAACACCTAATTTTCTACATTGAATCACTTCCTCCTTGAAATACCTGGAGTAGCTTTAGTTTCCCAGTACTGGAGTGCCTGACAGTTAACCAGATTATTAAACAAATGAAAGTATCAAAAAAAATAAGAAGATTTTTACCTACTTTCTTTAGATCAACCCTAGCTGCTTTTTTTTTTTTTTTTTTTTTTTTTAATTTTTTTATTTTTTATTGACTTTGTAATAATATTACATTAAAAATATATATGTGAGGTCCCATTCAACCCCACCCCCCCACCCCCCCTCTCCCCCCCCCCAACAACACTCGTTCCCATCATCATGACACATCCATTGGATTTGGTAAGTACATCTTTGGGCACCTCTGCACCTCATATACATTGGTTCACATCATGGCCCATACTCTCCTCTATTCCATCATGTAGGCCCTATGAGGATTTACAATGTCCGGTGATTACCTCTGAAGCACCATCCAGGGCAGCTCCATGTCCCGAAGACGCCTCCACCTCTCATCTCTTCCTGCCTTTCCCCATACCCTTTGTCCATTATGTCCACTTTTCCCAATCCAATGCCACCTCTTCTATGTGGACACTGGATTGGTTGTGTCCATTGCACCTTTATGTCAAGAGGAGGCTCAGATTCCACCTGGATGCTGGATGCAATCCTCCCATTTTCAGTTGTAATCACTCTAGGCTCCATGGTGTGGTGGTTGTCCTTCTTCACCTCCATCTTAGCTGAGTGTGGTAAGTCCAATAAATCAGATTGTAGGTGCTGGAGTCTGTTGAGGCTCAGGATCTGGCTATCACATTGTCCCTAGCTGCTTTTGAGACCTGATACACAGCATCGGGAGTTGTCATCATGGATGATATAAGCAATATAATGAAAATAATTTTCTTTGGAGGAACCACAGCACTTAGTATTTCTGTAATCTCATTATATGACTGTAGAAGAAATATTATTTCAATAATATTCTCAAGTTCTTGAGTCAGAGGAGCATAAGCAAACAAGTAGGTGGACACATAAATAAATCATTGTTAAATTATGAAAAAGAACCATACAAAATATTTTCACATTTATCTGTCCATTTGTCACTTGAAGAAATAGAATTTAAAAGGATAAAAACCCACTATATAGGATATCAACATAGAATATCAACATGAATCATCAGTCTGACCTTAAATAAGTCATTTCACTTTGCAATGACTTAGGTTCTCTTTCTATAAAATATGGAGAATAAGACTCATAGTTGCCTGAAATTCAAAGATATTGTCAGGAAGAAGGAGAATATTAGTTTGTATCCTTGGGTATACTTGGGAAATAACTTGAAAGTTTTGAATATTACTCAGTTTGGATTGTGTAGCCTTCATATTATTTTAAATTGCTAAGATGTCATAGAGTCACCAAAATTTGTAGTTAAACATATATAAAGACTGATCTAATTCAGTAGCACATATCTACCTGATTTTCTCTTTCAAAAGTATAGTTTCAATGTGCACTGTGAAAGAGCTCCATTCACAGATGTAATAATAAAATATATCCCAAGGTTAAACCAGGACTTCTCTGAAAACCATTAGGGATCAGTTCAAAGCTAAAAATAATTCACTAATAAATGTTCCTCATTTTAAGTTCCCTTCTCAGAAATGATTAAAGGGTACATCTCAGAGGCCAATGATTTTCAAGTTAACTGTCATTTTTAAATCTAATTTCTTTTTCTTTTTTTCTTTTGTAGATCTGTGATATTTAAGCCCCATATCAATGTGTTCAGTGAAAACTTTCCTTTAGAATGTGTCATTAATGTTAAACAAAGAGGGCAAAATTGCCACAAATTTTGCCTTAGAATATTATTTTCATCCTATAATGTCTACTATAAAATCAAACTGGTGCCTCCTACTGGTGTCTCCTGTATGATTTCCAATTGGTTCAAGCACAATTAGATGTCAAAGAAGTTAATTTCAACTAAAGACAAAAAAGTAATTTAAGCCTTTTCCCTATTACCAAAGTGAGAAAATGCATTTCTTTCAATCTGCAGTTACAGGAGATATCTATATATCTGAGTTTTATCTATTTAAAGTAAGATTCCATTTCTAAAGCAACTACTTGAGAGGCAGTAGTTGTGATGGTAAGATGTACAGACTCTGGACCTAACTGCATGAGTCCAGATTCTGCAACACCAACGTATTAGTTGCCTAATTACTTAACTTTCCTCTGTTTCTCAGTTTGTAAAAGGATTCTCTGATAGTACCTACTTTTTAGGTTCTTCTTAGGCATTAAATGAATTAATGTACTTAAGAAGAGTCTTAAAACTGCCTAGTTCATGGCAAGTACTCAGTAATCATTAGTTATTGTCACTTCCCACAACAAGAGATGATATATCTTACTTCCTTGTCCACACAGCCTATCATCTTTAAAAATTGACTTGTCACCTGATCAAACCCAAATAAAAATTCTACCTCAAACATAATGGGATATATTAAGTAGAATAAATCCAAATGGTATGAAATAATCATAAATCAGTAAACTCAAGAGTTGGCTTGCTCTTAGTGTTTCTGTAAATATATGGCTATGGTTTGCTATGTAATTACAATACATGAAACAGGTATTTAAGCAGACCTAGAAACTCTGAACACTGCAAACAACCTTATTTGAAATCATTCAAATACTTGATTGTATTCTTCAGCTTTCAAACAGTGGATTACTAAATGGCAGAGACTTGGATGGAGTATTTTTATTCCAAAGATGTGTCCTTTGAACTATAGTCTCTTAAGGTACTCCATGCATAAAAAGAATGGGGAAAGGGTTCCACTATAAGTAAGCCATATGAATTGAGGAAAGTAGCATATTATGTTCTTGGAAATGTACATTATTCAATAGTATAGTAAAATCTTTGAATAAAGAAACAATTAATTATATATATAACCAAGTTCCTCCAAATATCTGACCACAAAACCTTTGTCATCAACACCCTTTAGGATAATCCACAGAACTAGTTATCTAAGGAAGGAACACATAGGAAAAAGACAGCATGAAAATAATATTATCAGTGTCTCTAAGCATGTTTACTTACACAGAAATTCTACTGTCTGAATATTAACCTGTAGTTGTACTATTTTATTGAGAGCCTTTTTTGAAGAAGTTGATACAGATTATGAAAATCCATGGATTGTATTTCTAGGCTAAAACCATCACCCAGTTTCCCCAAGGCAGCCGAGTGCTCCTGACAATGAGCAATTTTATTTTGCTAGTTTTTCTTTTTCTTTTTTCTTTTTTTTGCATTTAATTGAGTGATTGAATAATATTTTAAGCTGGTTTCTGGTTTCCCCTCTCAGTTGGACCACTGCCTAAGGTAATTCTGGCCTTGAGTTCATCAGGAAAAAAGGAGCCCTTACATTAAGGTGATGGAGGAGGAAACCTACGGGGAATGCTCATGTCTGGAAATCAAGCCTTGTAATTGATCTTGAATTTATTATAAACTTGTCTGTGATTTGACAACTGATGCTTAACTCCTCTGGGCATCTTTTCTCCATTTATATATCTGAGGAAAAAACATTAATCTTCTCTCCCTCAATGAGATAGTAAATGTTAAATTGGTTTAATAGGTAAAAATCAGCACAAATATTTTTAGAGTACAATTGTCATCCTTTTTGTTAGGGTTGCCATGGTGGAAAGTTAGTGGTGAACAAGTCTGTGTCATTTGGGAAGTGAATGTAATCCCTTTACAGGAAAGTCATTTTATATTCGCCTCAGCAGCTGTGATAGAAAGAACCATTAATGAGTTGTTCAAATCATCCAGGTGTGACTATAAAACTGATCACTGTGCCTTTTTTAAAAATGGAAAATGTTCATACATTGCATTGCTCTAGATTCTAGGTATGTGGAATGATTTTCTAAAATTAAATATACCTCCTCCCTATCACCTAGCTCTTATGCTTGAGTGATTTGCTGTTGGGTGGTTTCCTTTCATTTGTTTGGGAGTGGTATTTCTGACATTGCCTTAGGGTTTTTTCCCCTCCAATTTAAGTCTGTCCATCTCATCATGGGGCATTCAATATCTGTGATGTAGTCAAGAACGTCCCAGATATGGTGTCAGGAATACTGAACTCAGGGCCCCTATCTTTGTCTTGACCAGGTTTAAACTCTTTGATTGAATGCAATGAAAGAGCACAATGAATTTCAAAGTGCCTTATACATTTAAAACCTTTTTTTAATTGTCAATATCCTACCTACATTACCTACTTATGGATGGAAATCAGACCCTTTGGCATGTTCACTAAGTGGTTTAGGATGACATATAGAGCCTTATCTTAAACTATAATTCTATGATAGTATGCATGGTGGACCATAGAGATTCTATTCAAACTTTAAAAGATAAAGAAAAATGTAATGGGAGTGCCACATCATTGCACATTAGTGAAAAGAAAGTGTTCTAATTGCCACCCATGTATGTGTGGTGAATATCCTCTTATGTTCAGTACTATACTAGGCCTTGGACATGTAAGACTTGCATTTCTATCTTGAAATGGTAGATTTTTGGCAAGACTAGAAAGAGAAAAGCAGAGACTTCCAGACATGGATAAAGGTGAATTGGAAAAAAGTATTTCTAAATATTAAAAGAAATCCTAGTGTTTAGCCATGGTCCTTCTAAATTTATGAACTCATGAGATTTTCATATTGCAGAGAAGTTTGCGGATAAATTATGTTGTTTCTGCATACTCATCCAGATTCTACAAACCACAAAGCTCTTTAAGTTTCTTTTTTGACAGCAAAAAAGAAAATGAATAGCTAAATAAAGAGAGTCGTAATTGGAGCATATTCAAGAAGTAGATTCCTAGTTGAAATATAATTTTTAGTGAGACACTATCACTTTAAAAAACAAACAAAAACCAAACTGCTGAAAAGGTTTAAATCCAATGCAAATCTTCAGATCTTCAGTGGTATGCTGGAGAAGGAGGGGCCTGGGGAGCTGGAGAAAGCAGGGGAGGAGAGTTCACGTTCCTGTCTGTGCAGATCCCTGGGCTGGGTGCTGACGTTCTTAGTCTCCTTAACTCCTTATATCAGTCTGCGAGATCAGTACAAGGATTTACTGTTGTCTCCATTTTCCAGATGAGGAACATGAGGCTCGGAGAGGTTAAGACATTTGTAAATACTCATGTATTTTGTGAGTGGTGAAACTAGGTGAACTTCTTTCTGCCTCCAAATTCTATGCTTTTTTTCACTGTAATTAATTATTGCCGCTGTTAGAGGATGTTATGCATTTCTTCAAAAGAACGAGTCCAATTTTTGCCTGCCACCTGGTTTTTATGACTGTCCAGATTGATTTTTCTTTTAAGTTTACATTTAGCAACTGCAGACTTTTTCCCTTTCCATTTATCTCTTGCTTTAGTCATGAGGTTGGAAAAAATGAGAAATATGCTGGTTTTGTTTGGACTGAGAACATTCCAAAATATTTGGCTGCACCTCAAAACCCTGTAAAAATAATTTTATTTTTAACTTTCTGCTTGGTCAATTCTGTTTAAAGTTTGGCTCTTTCCCACAGGAGGCTGTTCTTTCTCCTTGATGGTAAGGTTAACAGCTAGGAAGCCGCAATCACAAAACATTTTTCAAGTGAGATGCAGATCCTTGCCTTTAGGATGAATGGAACCTTGTTAGACAATAGCCCAAGCACTCCAAAGCAGTTAATTGCAGGATCTCTCTTTCAGAGGCTGCAGGGTGGGGGTGTTGGCAGGAGAAGGCTGTATCAGCCCTAGTCACAAAGCAGGGGCCATCCAGCGCCAAGATCAACTAGGTCAGAGGTTGTGTTTTTGAGCAGGACTTTGGTGTGGAATGTCTGTTTCCCTGAAAGCCTTTGGAGGAACACAAGAGTTAATTTCTTCTACATTCCTCTTCAGTAAGGCTATTATTGTTAGAAGATTTGTTTAGCTGCCTTAGCAGCTTGGGACTTTTCATTGACTTGTGAGCAGCTGATCTGATTTTCAGGCAGAGATGAGGGGAAAGGCAGCTAGCAGAATCATTACAATGGAACACCCACTGCAAATAGCAGGGAGGCTGGCTTTTGGCAGGGGATGCCTGAAAGAGAAGACCTGTCCTTGCCTCAATGCGTAATTGAACACCGTCTAAAGTTGATGGCAAAGCAATGTGAATCACAGAGGACAAGGATTTGTTATTTTAGAACTTAAACAAATATGGTTTCTCTGAAAGTCCATTCCCTTTCGATAAAAACAATGGCCAGTGAAGCAGCAATTCACAGTGAAATGACAAAGGTACTGTCCCATTTTCCCATTAGCAATTACCCTAAAGGGAACAGGGGCAAAATCAAGAGACAATAATTAACCCAAAAAATGTGGTTACATAACTGCTAAAATTCCACAGCTTGCAGACTTGTGGCCTCATTTCAGACTAGATACATTCCTATCCCAGTGGTTGCTACTGGCCACAGGTTTACATTTCTCATCTCCCTGTCTCCCTGGTAGCTAAACACTGATTTTCCCAGAACCCTAAACTCTCTCCATAACAGGAAGATTTGGTGGACGTCTTGTCAAATGCAAAGGAGAGCCACTGCCAGACTGAGCATTAGAACACGGCATTTTCTTTTTTAATAGAAATGTGAAATACTGAAGCAATTATAAATCAATGAAAACCCAGAGGGAAAAAGAAACTCATTTAAGGGAAGAGCTTTAAGCTTTTTCTTTTTTTCAAACTTGTAAAGAAAAACTGGAGCAGGGTAAAATTTATGAGGTAAAAACTGTCAACAATGCATTCCTAGCAGCTGCTGGGGCTGAGAAAAAGAAAGTCAAATCATGCATGCAGTATGAGTCTGTGAAATGACACATTTTAATATGTTGGTTGGGGGAGGGTGCCGAAAATACCTCTATGCCTCTACTTGTGTATTTGGCTGTTGCCCCAAGTTTTTATTGTTTTTAAAATTATTTTTCTAATGCTTTCCCTCATGTACTTTTTAAAATTCCAGATTTTCTCCTATTTTTTGCCTTTTGTATCCTAGGTGATGTTTATGGATTGCCTGGATGTATATGGGGATGTTAAAAGCTCATAATAGATTGCTTACCAAACCAGAGGCAACTCATGATACAGAGCCATTTGGATGACTGGGTTGCATCAAGGCACATCACCAGGTGAGGACTAAGTCGGAGAGCATCAGTAATGAGGGTATTGT
Organism: Dasypus novemcinctus; assembly: GCF_030445035.2. Taxonomy (NCBI): domain Eukaryota; kingdom Metazoa; phylum Chordata; class Mammalia; order Cingulata; family Dasypodidae; genus Dasypus; species Dasypus novemcinctus. The sequence continues at coordinate 52,011,947 of NC_080676.1, forward strand.
AGTTGGGTATAAAAAGTTCCACAGAGAGAAATTGAATTGGGGTATAGAAAGCAAACAACACTCCCCTTAGCCTTTAATATGTTGTTTCTACAGCAAGGTTGTTTCTTATGCTGAAACATGTATAACTTTGCTAACCTCTTAAAGAAATTCTGAATTTGGTAATGGTATATGCAGAAGCGTAAAAAAGAAGAAATATGTGTGGAAGAAAGATGAAAAAATGGAACTGAGACCATTGGAAAGGGACAAAAATATATGGTTTTGATATCATTTTCAAAGAATCAGTCACTAAGGCAAAAATCCCACAATCGATTATCCAAAATTATGGTAAATGATCATGAGATTTGTTATCAAGTTATACAAAGATAGGAAAATATGAGCAGAAATAATCAAGGGTGTCAAGGGGACAGAAATGCATCATCATCATATGCTTTGTGCCAATGTGCTCATAGTTTTTCTTGTTTTTTTTTCTATGTCAATTTCAAAAGCTTGTGAATTTTTAAGTAATTTCTCAAGATTAATCGTAATACCTTATGTTTCACCATTTATTTAGCTGCTTTCATGTATTTTTGAAATTTCTCTCTCATTTCCAACAACTACAGCTACTTTGGACTTCTAAAAAATCAAAAAGGAAAAATCTATATATCCTGAGCTACCACCAACTCCCTGGCTCCATCTCTACCACATACTAGCCCCTTGCACATCACCGTGCTTTTGGTTTATAGATTAATGGGAGATGGGCAGTGGTGGGCCCAGTTCTGGAAGTTTCCTTAGAAATTTAGTCACCTTGGGCAAGAGGAAAAGATATTCCAAAATTGGGAGTTCAGTGGTAGAAGGAAGGACTACTTGTCATCTTCATTTGCCTCCTGTTTATTTAAGGTTTTTGTATATTACTTTCTGTTTGTTAAAATTGTAATACAGCTATATTAAGAGTAATTGTAAAATATGGGATGTGGGGGCAGAGTAGGGAGGAGAAAGCATCTGGTTCAATGTAATAAAGATGTCCAGAGACATAACAAATGAAATATTTATAAAAATTATAATCTTTACTCCTCTTAGAAGCTATAGTTACCACAATAATTAAATATTCTTGAATACTGATGGTGACTTTGTTTTAGAAAGGGTTGTTTTGAATTGTTTATAAAGAATACATAGGTATTTGATTCAGAATTTTCCTACAGCATGAAACAATATACACAGTCCTGTTCACACTAAAATTTGAAGTGAATGCCTAGATCCATCCTTAGGGTAGAAGCAAGTGGAACATAAGTGCTGTTTTTATATTTATAATTTCAAATGGAAACATCACTTAATGAACCCAAGCTTTGCCAAAGGCCCACTTAATGATGTTTACTTGGCTTAGAAAAATAGTGTAAGAGATCCATTTGCCTTAGAAGCCTGAGAGGGAATTGAAATAGAGAAGCATTTGCCCTTCAAAAGGAAGTTCTCCAATTTACTAGATCTGGAATTTATAGATGATACTGTGTTCTCTGAAGCAACTGAGTCATGTAGATCAAAATTACTTATGGAAAATGAGTTTTGACATGCCCTAAATTATTCAGAAGGATGCTCAATACTTCCATTACTGAAGAGAGTATACAGGGAATCTTATGCAATCAATACAAGGTGTAATAGTAAGCTGCCCACCAAGAAGACGTAGAGAGTTAAACTGGTAAAAATCTACACATCACAGATCTGATTAGCACTCTCTAGAGACATCTGTAAATGTAGGAATAGAAACTTGATAACATCTAAAACTCCAATCAAGGAGACTCCTTAGAGAAGCAGAATTGGAATATAGTTATGATTTAGTAAGCTGAATTTGACCAATTTTATGGTAAAATTTTGAAGAAAGACACTATTAAAAGAAGAGAGATGGTTAACCGGGAACACTTAAAAAGTGTGAAGAAGTAAAATTTGTGAGAGTATCTCCAGCACTCCCTAGGGGGAAAATGCTTTTGCTAGTTGTGCAAATTCCCCTGTCTTTTTGGTAGGCTTATTTTAGAGTGCATATATATGCATCTGGCCTTTGTAGCTTGTTGGTACACAACATTAAGACCATCTACCTCAAGCAAACTTCTGATTATATGAAGAGCTTCTCTCTTTCTTATAGGAAAAGACTGACAACTGATTTGAGAATTTCTAGGTTTCTTGGTAGATCTTTTTCTCATTATACACTGAGAACTGACTTGTTGATTTCTACATCCCTCTTAATGGTTTGGATAAAAGGAGCCAGTTCCCCAAACCCATATCACTTCTAGGTGCACTGACAAGATGAATTTTAAAATGAAGGTGCCAGCCATGCCATGGAAAACCTGATACTCTGGCCTTCCCAAGGTGGTCACGAGGTTTCCCTCAATGTTAGTGATATTTCATCTTGCTCTAACTGAGCACCAACTATTCTCCAACCCTATAAAACACTTTCCCAGTGAAAGGAAATGAGTTAAAGAAGGACTAGGTAGTAGCAAATGGTGTTTGAGAAACTCAAATGCTAGGGGAAGAGATACTGTGAAATAAAATATCAAGTAGAATAAAAGAAGAAATTATTTTCTTTTTACCTTAAATTCTTTATATTTTATATTCTTTGTACCTTTAATAATATGTATTTATATTTTCCAAGTTAAATACAATGAAAACACATAATAATCATGATGTTAAAATAAAATCAGAATGTTAACATTAAAAGGTAGAGAATATTGATGCTTGACCTTCTCGAGTCCTCAACCCTCACCAACCTTTCATAGTACACTGACACTCTCTTTGAGAGATTCATCCACACAGTAATTAACATTTACTGGGTACCTGGAATGTGCAGGTACTCTGCCAGGCATTTAGCACACTTCATTTCACTGAATTTGTTTGACCAAACATAATTGGTAGATTCAGTCAAATTAATATCTAGGATGAATATTTCCCTTTAATCTTGAGACTATTTTTAAATGACTTCAAAAAGATGAATTAATTTAGGTTCTCTTCCTTCCCAACCCACCCCCGCCCCCATGGAATGTCAATTATTTATTTATTAGAGATGTTGTAGGTTTACAGAGCATTCATGCTGAAAATACAAGTCCCCATATACTCTCCTGCACATTTTTGCTATTAACATTTGACATTAGTGTGGTACTTTTGTTACAATTGAAGAAACAATATTATTATAATTATACTATTAATTTTAGTCCATAGCTTACATTAGGGTCCACTGTATTATACAATTTTATGTTTTGTTTTCTTTTGTTTTTTAAGATTTTTATTCTGGTAACAGACATAAGCCTAAAATTTTCCATTTTAACCACTTTAAATTCAATCTGCAACTCCTTGGTGTTCAGTACATTCATAACCTTGTGTTACCATCACCACCATCTATTTTTATTACATTGCAAAAATGGTAAAAGATTTGAGTGGATTCTTTAGAGGAAAGATGACAGCTGTGGCATCTTGATGAGACCTGAAGAGGTTAAGTGTTTTGGGGAAGAGCCTAAGGCAGTATCTCCAGGGACTTAGGCAGTGGGCTGAATTTCTTTCTCTCTAGTAAAGGAGTAATTGTTTTTCCTTTACCCTTCCCTTATGTCAAATATATGTAATTAGCACCATTTTAAAAATATTTCTTGTAAGCTTTGTCCCTGTCCTCCTTCCCTCTGTTTCTCTGACTTTACTGTCCCAGGCACATTGGTGCCTTTGGCTTTATATACTGGAAGCAGGGCCAGTTTCCCTGGTGGTCTAACACCTGCTCCAGGGATTTTTCGCTCTCTTTGTTGAGTCCAGATGGTTTCTTCATCCCATCCTTAACAAAAGGAATATTTATACAAATTAGAACTTTTTTGGTCCTCTTGGGATTTTTATTAGTTTATATATTCATTGTTTTTTTTTCCCCCAACCCACCCTATTATTTTTTTAAATATATTTTTATTACAGAACTTGTGAACTTACAAAACAACTATGCACATGTGTAGAATTCCTATACAACAACCCCTTCACTAACACACCATGCTCTGGTGGAACATTTGTTACATACTATGAGGTAATATCATAGAACTATTACCACCAACTATAGTTTATAGCATACATTTGGCTCACTTTTTCCATATCCCCATTATCAATACAGTACATCTTTGGCATTGATGCAAGAATATTAAATAGATCACACCAGTTGTAGTTTTCCCATGTTTCTCCACATTCCCACCACCCTGCAAAAGTGACGTAATCTGCTCTACCTCACAAAAGGACACTCTTGCATCTCTAACATCAACCATAATTCTCATCCACCACTGGATTCACTGTGCTATTCAGTCCCTAGATAATTGTCATTTACATCCCTAGTCTACCCTTTCCAGCCACATTCCCATTTATAAACCAGCTGCTACTCACTACTCTGTGTAACCATCAACTCTATATATTTTCACTTTTACAATAAAGTTAATTGAAACTTCTGTATGCATTAAGCATCAATAGTCCTTCTCAGCCCTCTTCTTGTCTCCCAATAACCTACACTCTAGGTTTTAACTCCATGCATTTATTCTTCATATTTAGTTCATATTAATGAGACCACGAAATATTTGTCCTTTTGTGTCTGACTTACCTCACTTAACGAAATTTCTTCAAGATTCATCACTGTTATCATATATGTCTCCATTTAATTTCTTCTTACTGCAACATAATATTCCATCATATGTGTATACCACATTTTGCTTATCCATTCATTGGTTGAGGGACACTTGGTTACTTTCATCTTTTGACAATTGTGAATAATGCCTCTATGAACATCAGTGTGCAGATGTATGTTTGTGTCACAGTTTTCAGTTCTTCTGTATATATTCCTGGTAGAGGAATTGCTGGATCATATGGCAGTTTGATATTAAGCTTCCTGAAGTATATTATTCATTCTCTCTGTTGATTCTCTTCCCAGATGTTCTGTCCAATGCAAAGAATGGTGTATTGAAGTCTCCAACAATTATTGTAGAGATATCTATTTCTCTCTTCAATTTTGCCAGTATTTGCTTCATGTATCTTGGGGCATCCTGGTTAGGTGCATGTTCATTTATGAGTGTTCTTTCTTCCTGGTGAAGCATCCCTTTTATTAATATATAATGTCCTTCATTGTCTCTAATAACAGTTTTCTTTTAAAGTCTATTTCATCTGATATAAGTGTAGCTACTATAGCTTTGTTTTGGTTGCTGTGAGCATGGAATGTCTTTTTCCAGCCTTTCACTTTCAATCTATTGGTATCATTGGATCTAAAGGGAGTCTCTTGTGGACAGCATATAGATGACTTATATTTTCTTATCCATCTTGCGAGTCTGTGTCTTGATTGAGGAGTTTAATCCATTACATTCAATGTTATTACTGTAAAGGCATTTCTTATTTCATCCATTTTGACCTGGGGGTTTTATATGTCATATTTTATTTTCACCACTCTTTTGAGTCTCTTAGTTACTTTTACTGATAGAATCTTCATTTCTAAACTCTCTTCCAGGCCTCTCCTCTTTTTTTTTTTTTTTTTTTTCAGGCTGTAGCACTCCCTTTAGGATTTTTCTGCAAAGCTGGTCTCTTTATTATTAACTCTCTCAGTTTCTGTTTATCTGTGAATATTCTAAACTCACCTTCATTTTTGAAAGACAATCCTGCTGGATATAAGATTCTTGGCTGGAAGTTTTTCTCTTGCAGTATCTTAAATATATTATACCACTACCTTCTTATATCCCTGGATTTGATGAGAAATTGGCACTTAATCTTATTGGGTATCCCTTATATGTTATGCATTGCTTTTATCTTGCTATTCTCATAATTATTTTTGTCTTCGGCATTTGAAATTCCAATTATTATGTGTCTTGGAGTGGTCTATTTAGATTTTTCAGATGAGAGTCCATTGTGATTCTTGGATATGGATGTCTATGTCCTCCATTAGGGTTGTGAAATTTTCTACCATTATTTCTTCAAATATGCTTTCTGCCCCTTTTCTTTTCTCTTCTCCTTTTGGGACACCCAAGACATGTATGTTTGCATGTCTCTTGCCATCGTTTAATTCCCTGAGACCCTGTTCAATTTTTTCTCTTCTTTCCTTCATTTTTTTTTTTTTTTTATGTTGGCTTTTGAAGGCCATGTATTCAAGCTCACCAGTCCTTCCTTCTGCCATCTCAAATCTGCTATTATAAGATTCCAGTGTATTTTTAATTTCATTTATTACACCTTTCATTCCCATAAGATCTGCCATTTTTTCTATGCATGCTTCCAAATTCTTCTTTGTGCTCATCCAAAGTCTTCTTAATAGTAATGTCTTTAGCCATTTGATTGAATTTATTAAGGAGATTTGTTTGAACATCTGTGATTGGTTGTCTCTACCCCTTTATGTCATCTGGAGGCTTATCTTTTTCCTTTAACTGGGCCATATTTTCCTGTTTCTTGGTATGGATTATAATTTTTCTTGGTGTCTTGGCATCAGGCTTACTAGATGTATTTATTCTGGATGGAGTTTCTTCCTTAGTTTAGGGCTTTCTTGCCCTTTCTCCCTTGCTGGTTGATTAGTTGGACCCAAGGATATGGTTGGTTCTGTTAGCTGCAGAGTCTGAAGCTGCTCACATTGTCCCAGGGACTAATGAAGCTTCTCCCAACTTTCTCCTTTGCCAGGGGTATGGACAGAGCCATAACCATATGTAATAATCCAAATTGTGCAGGCCAAGATTGTCCGTAGTTGCCTGGAGAGACTGATCAAGTTTCACGCCCCTTCCTCCCCTTCCTAAGGTGGGAATGGTGCTGCAGGTATGGGCAGCAATCTACGCTGTGCAGGTCTAAGTGACCATAGTTGCTCTGGTTGATGTAACACTGGTTCTCCCTCCCACCCAGGGGTAAGAACAGTCTCTCTGGACTGCCCAACAATCTAATTCATGTGGGCCAAATTATATCTATAGTTGCCCTGAAGGCTGAGGAAGTAATGTCTCTGTCCCTTAGGGGGTAGGAACAGAACCACCGTTGCCCAATATTTCAGTCTGTGTAGGCCAAAAGTTTCTGCCATTGCCTGGAGAGGCTTAGGTAACACCAGTTCCCCTCCTATCCTATTAGGGGGTTGGGGTGGATGCACAGGTACCCACCAGTATGGGCTGTGCAGGTGAAAAGTGAATGCTGGTGCCCAGAAAGGCTGAAGAAACACAGCTCCCCTTCTACCTTACTTAGGGTCAGGGATGGAGCTACAGGTGTCTCACTATTCAGTCTGTGTGGGCTGAAAGCACCTGCAGTTTCCCAAAGAGGGTGAAAAATGCCTAGCCCCGTCCTATCCTTTGGGGTTGAGGAGTTGGATGGAATTGAAGGTGCTCAACAAATTAGTTTGTATGGGTTGAAAGTACCTGCAGTTGCCCAGAGGGGCTGAGGAAGTACAGCTTGTCTCCTATCCTATTGAGGTGTGGGGATGGAGCCCCAGGTGCCCAAACATTCAGTCCATGCTGGCCGAATGCACCTGCTGTTTCCCAAAGAGGCTGGTGCAGGTCCTGCCTGCTTTCTACCTGCCAGAGGTGGGGATGAAGGTGAGGCTAGAGCTATAGTGCAATCTGGGTGGAAAGAAGCTGGTCCCTACTGTCACTGTGATTTTCAATCAGCTCTGCTTTCCTTCATGTTGGGTGTCATGTCAGAATGGCAGCTACCAATCTCTTTCTGACTTGGACAGGTTCTTATGGTTATGCTTTAGCTAGCCGAATTTACTAATCAGTAGCTGAAGTTGGTGGTCACCCATCTCTTCCTTCCCTGTTTTTGGGAAATGGTGCTTCCAGCTGCAGCCACAAAATAGCTCCTGTGGTGACTTGGACCACAGTGGAAAATGGGTACTGGCCTCTGTGATGGGGCCTGCAGTTTCCCAGATAGGCTGGTGCAGGTCTCCAAAGCTTCCTCTCCGCTGGAGTTGGGGCTGGGGCTAGAACTATTGATTGCTTTTTGTCACAAAATCCTTTTGGGTCAAACTATTCTTATTGGAAATGGAAACTAATAAAAAGATCTTATCATTTGAATTAATTTTTCTGGTCTTAATGGTGTGGTCTCAACTACAGCAATTTTAGAAGGCATGGTTTTTGAATTAAAGTTTTTTGACAAAAATAAGATTATTTATTGGGGGAAAAAGCAAGGACTAATTTCATTCTCATTTTGAAATACAAATTTAGATACCACAGGTATAATCAAAATAGTGTAGTTTGGTATAAACACTGGTTCTTAGTTTCCTTACCTAAAAGGGTGATATTTCTGGGATATCTAACTACTCCAAGGGTAAGTCACTCATTTATAGCAAGTTCCATTTAGAAATAAATGAAAATTATTCTGTAATTTCATATATTAAAGATATCAGTATTGGGCCAATTATCATACTTGACTATAGAGCGACATTATTATCTTGATCTCACATCCTGTAGACATGAATATGTGTAATAATAAGCTTCAAATAACATCAGTGAAATTTTTGAGAGGGCGTACCTTCTCATTTTTTCTTGAAATAATACAGTCCAATAGAATTATAATTGGAGTCATATGTAATTAAAATTTTTAGTAGTCACATTGAAAAAATGACTTCAAGTAAAAAGTGAAATTAATTTTACTGTTATATTTTATTTAATACAATATATCCAAATATTATTATTTCAACATGTAATCAATATAAATATTATGAATGAGATATTTTACATTTTTTTTAATACTGGGTCTTCAAAGTCTGGATTGTATTTTACACAGCACTCAATTTGGTATAACCACATTTCAAGCCCTCAACAAGTGGCTACCATATTGAACAGTGCAACTCTGGAAAAAACACTTAATACTAATCATAACTTTAAAAACTATGTATCAGAAATATATGAAAAAACCCTCCATATTTTTGTAATCAGTTGAGTTTCAATTTACCTTTTCAGAAGGCTGTGTTTGCCCAGGTTTTGACAATGTGGCCACTTTGATACAGCAACTGCAGGGTTGTCAATCATTTTTCAGAGAATGTAGTTTGTGCAATGAATCCCAATTATCCAGCATCCATGACAGTAGCTGTGATGGCTTTGCCTGGAATTTCAAAAAAGAACTCAACTTTGAAAGTGACACATTTCATAGTGTTCATTTCAAAACTGATGCCTTATCAGAAAAACTATTTTTCTACTGCCTCTAGAATATTGACCATCACAAACAGATTACAAAGGTTTCATACATACTGCCGAGAGTTCTTTCAGCAAACCCTAAAGCAGAGAGTTAGTCTAGATCTGTACTTTATTGCAAACACTTGTATAGCATTACACTGAGTGCTTGAATAGATGTTTTACATAGTAATTAGCTTTTTGAAGTAAAAGATTTAAACAAACTTCCCTATTCTTTTTTTTTTTTGCTCCATATTCACATTTTAAAATAGAAATATGAGAAGTTTTGTGAAGTTCTCAGTAAGAGAAAGTCTAGAATTAGGTTTGAATCAAATTAAATATGTGCTGAAGCCTCCATCTACCAGATCCATGCCATTAAATAGATTTTCTCTATATTCTCATTTTGGAGGACACAGTTCACAAGTGTTATTGATTGAAGTATACCCCCTAAAAAGATAAGTTCAATCTTATCCCCCAGTCGTAAATAAGAACTTTGAGGTATTTATTAGTTAATGAAGTCAAACTGTGTGAGAGTGGGCCCTTAATCCAACATGACTTTTGTCTTTACAAGGAGTGGAAATTTGGATATAGTAAGAGAAAGACAGAAAGACAGTCATGCGACAGACACAGTGACTAAGCTGTGCTATGGCAAGCCAAGGAACACCATAGATTCCCAGCCGCCAACTAGAAGTCAGGAGAGAGGCATGAAATGGATTCTCCCCTTTTCAGGGGAAGTGTGGTCCTGTAACACCTTGATTTTGGACTTCTATTCTCTAGAACTGTGAGGCAACAATTTCTATTATTTAAGCTAGCTAGTCTGGTACTTTGTTGCAGCAGCCCTATGTAACAAGACAAGTGAACATGTTTTTCCTCACAAAGTTACAAAGTACATTTAAGTCACATAACTTAGATTCATATCATGTCCTTTTCAGAGTTTTAATATTGAGAGACCTTGGAAATGAATTAATTTTCATTTTATTTTATTTTCTATGGCTGAGCTTATAATGAATGACAAACGTAATGCATCAAGTTAATGGAATACAACAATATTCTAACCTGGATTTTTCTCTTGATTTCTGGTTCAGTACTATTGTTAAGCCATCAATTTCTTCAAGTATTTATGATCTTTATAAAGATTACAGAGTTTCAAGATGCGTGAACATCAAAAAGGAGTTATGTAGACATATACTGTCAGGTTGCTAGGAACCTTTTCATTTCTTCTAATCCAGTAATTCCTAACTCTGGTGTCTGATCCACTCTGCTGGAATCACCTATGATGTTGATCACAAATGTTGATTTCTGGGTTTTCCCCATTCGCCTTAAATCAGGACCTCTGAGAGTAAGTCTTAGAATTTTAATTTTTACGAAAGTCCTTGGGTGATTTCTCCTGTGCAGTCAGGCTTGAGAATCCTCCATCTTTGTGTTTACACAGAGCAGAGAAAATAGAAGATAAAATAATTTGAAACATTGGCCACAAATCCCAAGGCTAGCAGATATCAGGTCTAGAATTAGAGCCCACCTTAGCTTTCACCCCCAAGGACACAGTCTCCTCTAATAATATTCTATACCATACATTAAAGAAATTGAAAGAGGAAAAAAAGACCTTTCAGAAACATCACAACAAAGAGGATTTTTAAAAATGGATTTTTATAATTTTAATTGAATTAAAATTAAAAAAACATTCTCTTTTCCCAGTTATTCTATTTCATCAAGCGTTTAGTTGCATTATTCAGAAAATCTTGCAAGCAAGTTTTCCTAAGCATTTCTCTCTTGTTTTCAAGGGATATGAGATTTAAGGTAATGTAAGAAGCCCATATCTTTTTCTGTGGCAGCTGTATTCATTTAGGTAGGCTTATGTAAATTTTATGCAAATGTAGCATATTTTATACTCCCAAACTTATGGCTATTGTAACAATTTTATTCACCAAAAGTTGGCCTTCAGCAAGATCTTACTGAAGACTGATGATCTACACAGCTTCCTTCTGCCTGGATTTTTGTGACATTTATCATCATTCTACTGAGATACTCAAGACTTGTAGGACCTGAATAGAGATGAAATAACACCCTGATTTTTCTTCAGCCAAGCCTAAACTATCTACCTCAAACATTTGGAAGACCATTCCTTACAGGTTTCTTCTCTAGTTCTCAGTGCAACTCATCTTGACTTATTTATGCTGCAAAGTAGTAGCCAGTTAGATTACTGCTGCTCTGGGTAAAATGATATACCCTAATATGTATGGAAAGCATGGTTAAATTTTATTAGTTTTAAGAATGACTGTTTACCAACAGTTAAATTTAGGAAAGAATAAGTTCTTGACATTGCAGCTATAGAGAAAATTTTAAGGAGTGATGATTTTATTACTTTTCAGAGCTTTACAGCCATCTGACAAAGGATTTTCTATACCATTATAGCTTATAGTCTTTCAAATTACTCTTCTTAAATTAACCTGTCCGAGATAAAATGACACAATAGCAATGATAGATAAAATTGGCCTCTTTATATAATCTTAAAGATTCTTAACTAATTTAAATAATAGTACCCTGAGGATATGACTGCTGGAATGTATTCCATAAGATATTAAAATCATTTATAGAGCCTCGTATTGGTATTATTGATAGACAAATAACATTTTAAAAATTGAATTATATACACATAAAGTAGAAAGTAACTCTAGCCTTCAGAAGGGATTCCTCATTTAAATTCTGAACACCTAACTGTTCCATGTGGAATGAAGGAAAGAGCCCTGTGCTTGGAGCCAGAGGGTCTATCTAGGTAGCTTCAGGTGATGGCCTATGACTTTATCGGTATGAGCTTGGGCCAGTAACTGAAATTTTCTGGGCCTCAGTTGTCCCATTAGCAAAATGTTGATATTAATTCCTAGGCTGCCTTCTTCACAGAGGGTTATAAAAACAAAATTAAAATGTGAGTAACAAGTGGGAAAACTTTATTCCCCAGAATTTGGAATAATTTGTACCAAGGAGAGGGAAGAGCTCAGAGTGAATGTTAGACTTTGTAGACTAACACACATCCCAAATGTCTGGGGTAGAGGGTGTCTTGGATGAGGAAAATAATGCCTGAACAGGAGAAGGAAAGGAGAGTGCAGAATGTCATAGTGAAAAGAGACTGTCACAGAGTCCATGAGGATAGCAGAAGATGGTTTCAGAAAGAATTTTTATATGTAGAAGATGAATGGTTTGATGGATGAGGGGGTGCATACATAGATGGATAAATGCAATGGGTAAACCCTTGCATTTTAATTGAATTGAAAGAGAACCATCTAAAGAGAACCATCAGTCAAGTTCTACTTTGGGGTGGTTGTCTAAATGTGCAGACCAGAGTTAATATGGAAAGTTTTGGGTTTTTTTCTTTCAGTTTTACACTTCTGTAAAGAGGCCAGGGATTTCTATTTCATGAATACAACTAATGATGGATGAGCTGTCTGCTTTTGGAGGAGGCTTATTCCACTGTTGGAGGTCTAGGGCTTCTTTAAATGGTTTGAAATCTTGGTCTGGTGACTTCTACTTTGGATTATGATTCTGTTTTTTTGAGTCATAGAACACTTCTCCCTTGAACATCCAGCAGTATTTTTCTAAACAACACTCTAGGTTGCTAGATGAGGCTGGAGATCTATATTCTGTTTGTTAACCCAAGATTGTCACCATATGAAGCAGCTAAAACTCTACAAGTCATATTAAACTTGGAGAACTGAGAGTTAATTTCTACTTTATCTTTCTGACACTCTCCAAATTTCAAACACAAAGCAAATGTATACAAGCCATGCATTAGGCAGGTGTTTGGAGTTGAGAGCATAGTTCAAATTTTACAAGGCTTTAAGCTTTTACTATAGGAGCAAACAGGCTCACAAAAAACCTTCTTCATTCTTATGGTTCATGAAGTAGAGCACTAAGGTACTTTTACTGTGGTGGCTGTATTAGTTAGTCAAAGGTGAAACAGGCTACATAGGGAATCAATAGATGGATCTGGAACCTGGCAGAAAAACTGCTGCCATTAACACATGTTCTCTAGTATCCTCAAGATGGCTGCTGGAAAACCCTCATGAGATTCTTCCATTCCTAACGAGATTTCCTCTGGAAGCCAGGAGAAGCCCGGATATTCTCCAGGGGCCTTATTATTGGGCCCTCCTGGGGAATTGATGGTTGGGGTAATCAGTCAAAACAGCAAACAGCTGGAAATCCTCCCATGCCATTAGCAAAGGGACAGAATAATTAATGGCTCAAAAACATGTACAAAGGCCTTTCGTTCTCTCTTGCCTTTTGACCCCTATTCTGGCCTTCTTTGCTGCTGCCTGGATCAATACACAAGTAAACCTGGGAATTTATAATCTATAATGGGGAACTGTATTCTGTAAATCAGCCCTCTTCATCACTTTTCAGCCTTTTCCCCTCTACCTGGGACCTGGTCTGCTATTTTCTTCCTTTTCATTTTCTTGCCTACCTTAATAAATTACTGGCCTAATCAACATGGCTTGCTCTTAAAATTCATTTCTTGCAACTTAGTCAAGAACTTAGACAAAATCCAGTAACAAAGCGCTGCTGATGCAAAGTACCAGAATTCAGTTGACTTTTATAAAGGGTATTGATGTGGGATAGAAGCTTACAGTCACAAGGCCCTAAAGAATCCAACTTAAGGTACCGTAAGAGATATTATCCCACCCGAAGTCATCTGCCACAAATTGAAGCAAGATGGCAGGAAATGTCTGTGAGGGTTCAGCTTTCCTCTTCCTTTTAAGGCTCCATGTGTCCAGCTTCTTCTGATCTCAGCTGTAGGCTAGAGGGTTTCCTGTGCTGGGCTGAGGTGCTCAGGACTCTGGTCTCAACTGCAAACTATCAGGCAAACTACTCGGCTCTCTCCCTGGGACTCCAGTATCCAAAAACTCAGTTCTCTTCTCTGCCATGTCCTTTTCCTGTCAGAGTGTCTACCCACCAAGGGGCGGGGACTCAATGTCCTACTGACATGGCCAAATCAAAGCCCCAATCTTACTTTAATAAAGTAAAGGTGAAACCTCTGAATCTAATACAATCTAATACACCCAGAGGAACAGACTAGTTTACAAACACAACCCAGTATCTATTTTTTGAATTCATAAATAATGTCAAATTGCTTCAGTGGCTATCTGGAGTACTATGTTTTCATAGAGAAATGGACTTAGCATCAGAAACATATCTTCTACTTTTGCAAAGCTGTGAAGGGTGAATCTTGCATCATAGGCATCCATCATTCAAGCATTTATCATTTGTCATTTATTTCTTTATATACTATTCATTCATCCAACACTTACTTAGCTTCTACTATGTCTGAGGCAACTGGTTAGGTGCTAGTGGTAGAGATACTAAGTAGAAAGAGGCATGGTTTTTAGTTTGAAAGAGCCTTGTCATCAAGTGTCTAAGGTAAGAGACCTTTGATGAGGTATCAAGGAAAGGAATGAGAAAAAGAGTTTGTGACAAGCTGTAACAACCAGTGGAAAAAAGAAGGAAAAGGAGAATTTCAAATGGAGATAGCAGGGAGATATTAAAGCATTTCCATGGAAGTCTGACACACCAGAATTATAAACCTTTAGTGTTGAAGGAAACCATATTGCTTTAAACTCTTCATCTAGCATAGGAGGAAACTGAGACCCTGGAGGGACTTAAGGGCAATGTATAGTGCCCTCAGGACTAGGTGTCCTCATTCCTTTCCCAATGATTTGGGTGTAATATAGGATTACTTCATCTTGTTAGTAAAAGGCATCAGGCAACTGGGACTACCTATTCACTGTTAGATTTCATTTTGTTGTCTTGTAATGTCAATTATAGTTAGCATACTTTTAACTTCCTGCTCTAGATATACAGTCTCACGGAATAATAATTTATCACTTCAATTGCTCATTAGTTAAATTTCCAGATTAGTTCTTCATTAGACTGTATACTATGAGCTAGGTAAAGGGTACCTTCCTAAGTTTGAAGAACTAAAATGGCTCGCAGGATTTTCTAATTTAGGCCCTAAGAAATCTACCACAAATGAGATTTTAGTTTCATTTTATGCTTAAACTCACTGATAAACACTTAATCAAGTTCATTTTTCACCAAATACTTAAAAATCAGTTTGTACTTACCTAATCAACAATGGTAAGTTCTTAATTTTTATGCAACCTAGAATTTAAAGAAAGATGAAATAAAATGACCTTTAATCTAATCACTATAAAATCTACTTCAGCATCAAATTGGGTGAATCTTTTTTATAAAGTCCCTACTTTTTTTCTCTCTTTAGAGAAAATATTGACTCCAGAGAACCCATTAAGTTGCTAGACCAAAAGGAATTCTGATCTATTGATTCTTGGCCTAATTTTCTCCCTGCATTGCCAATATGGCCGTAGGGGTTCCATGCACATATGGAAACAGAGCTTAGAAGGATTAAAAAAGGGAAAAGAAAAAGGAAAGTAAATATAAAAGAATGGGCTAACCTCTCCCTTGATGAGCTTTGGATATAAATAAGGGTACTTTAAGAAAATGAGTCATTATACCAATGCCTACTCCTTTTGTAGCAGAGACAATGGTGTTATGAAATAGATGCTGTTAAAGGGGGATTTTATATAACTACCAGCTTCTAAAACAATAGACAGGCTGCAGTGTGTTTTCTGGAAAATGCTCAAAGAGAAGGAGTAAATCCATCCTTTTAAAATTTAATATCTTCTGTGGTTTTGTTTTGGAGAAGGCTCCCTTTTTTTCATTTCTCTTTTTTCCCTTAAGCACTAGTAGGTAGTAAGTGAATTCTTTTTGCCTGCAGGAAGGAATGCAATTTTTGAATGCCAAAAATAGCTCCTTTGTGTGAAAATATCACATAGCCAAGACATTTTAGAGAAGAAAAGGAAGATCCATGTTCTGAATTAATATTTTAAAATATATACAGGCAGAAAATTTCTAACAATACAACAGGAAGGAGGTGACATAAATAAACTGAGAAGAAACAAGAAATCTTGTCTACAGTTATGGCAGCCCCAAAGTCTAAATGTTTATCCTGTTTGCAATGCTCCTAGCTTTTTGTGTGGTCTCAGACAGATCATATATCACCCAAAGCCACTTCTTTAAAAGACAGGTGTTTTTAATCATCCTCTTTGGTTCAAGACATTTCTTCCCTTTCCTACCCTCAACTAATTATTCTTATGCAGCATTACCAACTAAGCAAAGAATTAACCAATCTGGTTACAGAAGATGGACCCACTATTAAGGATAGGGGAAGAATTTTATTCCTTGATTTGTCTTTAAATCTTTCACATAGATACCTTTGGGATCCATACATTCTAGAGGAGTCTTTTTACCCACTTTTTATGTAGAGCATAATTCCACTGATTCATTTTGCTAGTGTTCCCTGAAGAGAGTCCTCATTTAGTCACTAATCCCCTGCCTAGGCCCTATGAACTGTCCTGATACCTTCTTCCCAAGACCTGGTTGAAAGTTTTTCATCTTTGATACTATTGGTTGCCTCATATCATTGTAATGGGTTTTATTTTTAATGTTGGCCAGGGAGCTCCATCCAAAAGATCCTAACTGCAACAAGATAAGTATATCTGTGATCATACCTATTAGAAAGATAACTGGAAGATATGCTTGGTGGGAACAGTATTTCCACTTTCAGAAACTGATGCATTGGCTCATTTATTCTCTTCACATTTGTCTTAGTTTTTATTATTTCTTGCATTTATTCAGTTACCACTTTTCTATCCATTCATTTGTTGAATATCTACCATTTTATAATTTATGACTGAAGATGTTCTCTACAGAGATATTCACATGGTTAACTCCCTTATCTCCCTTTAATCTTTGTGAAAATATCAGTTTCTTAATGATAGCTATGGCTTTCTGCCCCAGTTTACACTCCCAATCCTCTTTATCTTGTTTTGTTTTGTTTGTATAGCACTTTTTACCATCTTTTATGTACTATATAATACACTTATTTGTTATGCTTTTTGATTATTGTCTATCTCCACAAAATAGGGAATACGCTGTAAGAAAATAGGATTTTTATCTTCTTTATTCATTTTCGTATTCCCAACAACTCAGAATACTGCCTGGCATTTGCTGAATAGATGAACTAGATAAAATATACTTTTTAAAAAAAGATTTATTTATTTATTTATTTCTCTCCCCTTCCCCCCACCCTGGTTGTCTGTTCTCTGTGTCTATTTGCTGCGTCTTCTTTGTCTGCTTCTGTTGTCAGTGGCACGGGAATCTGTGTTCTTTTTGTTGCGTCATCTTGCTGTGTCAGCTCTCCGTGTGTGCAGCACCATTCCTGGGCAGGCTGAAATTTCTTTCGCGCTGGGCGGCTCTCCTTATGGGGCGCACTCCTTGCGTGTGGGGCTCCCCTATGCGGGGACACCCCCGCATGGCAGGGCACTCCTTGTGCACATCAGTACTGCGCATGGGCGTGCTCCACACAGGTCAAGGAGGCCCGGGGTTTGAACCGTATAACTCCCATGTGGTAGACGGATGCCCTAACCACTGGGCCAAGTCCACCACCAAAATATGTTTTTAAAAAGCATAAATGCACTAACTGAAGGAGCTTATTTATGGTGGCTTTTTAATATGTCGACTTGGCTAGATCGGACTATGTTTCTCAAAATTCCATTTCCTGTATGTTTTCATGGAGAGTGAGCCACAAGACAAATTCTTGTAGGAAATTAGGAGATGGAAATAAAGCAACAGTGATTCTATAGCTAATACATGTGTTGCTTGTCTACTGACTCACCTCATTGGCATGAAGCAGCCACAAGTCCTGTAAATGCTTCACTTTCGTATGGATCTTCCTTCATCTTTACTGACTCCTGGGCCAGGTGGATGTTTTAACTCATGACAAGCGCCCCAGTTTCTGCAGGATATGCAGACCACAAAGGTCAGAGGCAATTAGAACACATTTCATAATAAGGCCTCATGGACTCCAATCATGCTTGTAAATTCCAGCTTTTAAAAATCTCATCCTCTTTATATCAATCTTCCTTCTCCAATTGTTTGTCTGTGGACTTCAATCTTCAGCATCAAACTGAACATCACAGCGTTATAGAGACTGCTTAATCATTTCCCACAACTATGTTAAGTCAAATCAAGTAAAAAAAAACCTACCTGTTTTTATCTATCTATCTATCTATCTATCTATCTATCTATCTATCTATCTATCTATCTATCTATCTACCTACCTACCTACCTACCTGCCCATCTATCTCATCTGTCATTGGTCTACAGCCCTGTGGTTCTTTGCTTGCCTGAATGTTAAAAGAAACCTGTCTCCAATTTTGGTACCTCAAAATGGAGTGTTGTCATAACAAAATCTAAAATGTGGGAGTGGCTTTGGCTCCATCAGAAGCTGGAAATGCTGTACTGTAATGAAAGCTTAAAGTGCCTTGCATATATTTTTCATAGAATTTTGAACTTTGAGGAGACTGGCAGTAATTAACTGATGGAGAAATTTTCATAAGAAACTGAAGAAAAGGGCAGAAATTTAGTAGCATTCTTGCCAGCAGTAGCATGGAAAATAGAAAATGTGTCTAATGAATTGGGGTTCTAGTTAAAGAGATTTCCAATCAAACTGTTTGGGTACAAGCTAGTTTCTTTTTCCAGTTTGCAATAAAAAGGGAGAGGAGAGGGATAAACTAAAAGAGAGATTGTTATAAAAAAGAAGCCGAACATTTATGTTTTTGAAAACACTCAGACTCTTCATATGGTCAATGTTGCTAAAACATTTTTTTAAAAAGGCTTTAAGCAAAAGTCAAATTCAAGGCAATGCCAGAAAAATTTGGTGTGAAGATGAAGCCCAGATTGTAGCTGTAAATTCTTTTATTAAAATGTCAGAGATATCTAAGGTGGTACTTCAGAGTACCTTCAGTCAGAAAAAAGACTGAAGAGATTAAGACTGTGTATTTACACCAAACAATAGGGCTTCTAGAATGCTTATGATCATTGTACCTCAGTCATTTCAACTGAAGCCCAAGGTAGAGAGGTTGGGAAGAGATTTGTGGATATGGCTTTTGTCCAATGCTTCAACCCCAAGGTGATTCACAGGAGAGCCACAAATTCTTAAAGGATATATATCACCAGCTTGGACTGGGGCAGAAAGAGAGAGAACAGAATAAGGATAGGCCTTTGAATGCTGAGAATTTTTAACACTTGCTACCTTCCATGGAAGAGGAAATAAGAAGATTGTGGAACCAAGAACCCAGAAAAACAGAGAACCATGAAGAAGTATTCTTAGAACTGAGACCTAATCAAGGAACTTCCAACATTTACCTGTCTAGATTTCAGAATTGCTATGGTCCAGTGACTCCCCTTTGCCTCCTCTTCTTCATCCTTACTTTTGAACAGGACAGTCTATAGTGGTTATCTTAAGCCTGCTCTACTATTGTGTGTTGGGTGTGTGGGGCAGATAATTTGCCTTTTGTGTTTCACAGCTCTACAGATCTCAGGAACTATGCTTGAGGAATTGTACTTAAGGTACTACACTCAAGGAACCTCATCCATACCTGGACCTGATTTAGATGAGGAAATTCTGGACTTTTAGTCAATATTATAAAGGGATGGGAATTTAGGGGTTTGGGGGAGACTTGAGGGTATTTTGCTTGGGGAAGGGTTGTAAATCATTTGAGACTAGAAAATATAATATGGAGGCAGCCTCCAAGATGGTCTCAGTCATCCCTGTCTCCTGGTATTCATGCCCTCTGTAATCCCTTTCACTTGAGTGCAGGATAGGTTTATTGGCTTACTTCTAACAGATAGAATATAGTGGGAGTGATAGTATGTCTATTCAGGTTATAAAATGACTGTGGTTTCCTTTTTTTTTTCCCCCTACTCCCCGGGACAAAGCTCTTTTGAATGGCTCATACTGGAGGAAGCCAGCTTCCAGGTCATGAGGCAGCCATGTGTTGTGCTCCATGGTAGTGAGTTTGGAAGAAGACTTTCTGAGGTCTGTTAACAGCTGTGTGAATAAGTTTAGAAGCAGATCCTCTACCAGCTGAACCTTGAAACTGGCTCATGAGAAATCAGAACCAAAACTACCCAGCTGGGCCACTCTTGGATTCCCAGTCCACAGAAGCCATTGGATAATAAATGTTTGCTGTTTTCAGCCTCAGCATGTTGGGATAAATCTTATGCAGAAATAGATTAAAATTACATTTATATTTTAGAGGAGAAACTATACTGTTTTGTCCTAATTGCTACTATGCAACGTTTTATGAAAAGGCAATTCCAATCTTTTTAATAAGATGACATTGTCAATGAATTATTTAGTCACCATTTGAAGAGTGCTAACCACAATTTGATCTCCTACCTTCCCACTGCCTTATTTGATCTTTTGATTAATTAATTACTTTAATTATAAAGTGATAGTTAAAAAGGGAAGCAGGAAAGATGGCCCATTGTGTTCTCAGAATTCCCTAGGTTAGAATGCTTAAAGATAAAATGGGCTGGATTAATATGTAACAATAGCTGTCTTTATGGTGTGGTTATTCTGTAGCAGGAACTGTGGAAATTGCATTAGATAATAATTTTAGATAATTCTCATGCCATCCCTCTGAGGTAGATATCATTATTATTTCAGTGAAGAGCTAAGAGACTTGCCCAATGATATATTGGCAAGAGGTCGGTCCATGATTTGAGATCAGTCCTGTCTGCCTATAAGGCTTGAGCTCTTAATCACTCTAGGCAAAGAAGATCTCCTTTGCCTCTTGGCATGAACAGAATAATTAGCTCAAATGGTGGATTCTCTTTATGATCCAGTGTTTATAAAACATAACCAGGGCAAGCCCCTTCCCTGACTTCATACGTGGCCAAGAGAGACCTCTCTATTGGCCAAGTATGAGCCCATGATGTTTTTGAAGAAAGGGGTGAATGCCAAATCTGAAATAAAGTCTCTCACCAGCTTATGGTCTCTGTCTCTAAGAAAGCTTTGGCTGATTGTAAATATCATTCAGAATTAGTAGACATTTGAACTGGCCAGTTACATTGATTTTTAAGATTAGGAGTATATGATCCTAAGGCATCAGTCTCAGGGTTTATAGAGATGTTTGGCTGAATGGAACAAAAATGCCTTGCTATGCCTTTAACCAAGACTACTGCCTCTTTGTTTTTCACTAAGGGAAATGGGATCTGCCATGCATGGTAAACTGTTAGTGCCAGAGCATTGACTAGATACATTAATCATGTAGGATCTTTCTGGAAAGGTCATTGACTCATTTATTGGTCATTTTAAAAAGATAACTGAAATATAAAACAGAATGGACTCCTTCATATTTTTTTTTTAAGAACTTGGTAATAGTACTATTTTAAAAATGGAATTTTGATAAAGATTCTTAACTATATATTTGTTTTTATTTGCTTTCTCCTTTCATTCATTTTTCAACAGATTTAAATTTTCAAAATTGAGTCCTTTATACATCTCACTTTTTCAGTTTCAGCATAATGGTTTAAAATAATTGTTAGGAAATACAGTCTGTGTTTTCTTGGCCAACTTTCTTATTTCCAGACTATGCAATTAGTCACAGGGTAACAGTCAGGCCAAAGTTTATCTTATCACACCAGAGTTTTTAGGTCATTTCCACTCTTCTGATGCTTATTTTTTCAAACTTTCATTTGAAAAGAAAATTATTTGGAAAACACCAGTAAATCTTTTTCCTTCCTCTTTCAGCTACTCAACTGCCAACTGCTAATTCTTTCTGTATTCTTTTTCTGATGTGCACAAGATAGGGAAATTGTGGCTATTTCTGAAGTTGGCAACAGTTAAATGGAATTATAGAGAGTGACCCAAATCAACATGTATACATGGCTTTTCCTGAGATACGAGAACTTCTGGAAGGATTAGTTTGCTCCCATTTTAGAAGATTTGTGTCACATCTTAATGATAAAATTATTCAGGAAAATGCTTCTATATAAAATTCTCTAAATTCTCAAAAATATCAGAGCTTGGGGGGGGTGCAGAATAAGGTACAATTTCAATAAATTAAACATAAACATACATACACATGCCTCTTATAATCCAAAGATCTGTCAGATGTGCAATGATCCTCTCTGGAATGCTTCATCAGACTGTACCATCTCTTCAAAAAAGCCTATGAATACAAACAGTGAAAGCACTGTTGTAGAAACCTTCTTTTAATAGCTGATGTATTAAAATGTTTGCACAAGCTGAATTAACTTGGTTATATATCCTTTCTTCTATAAACCATTGCAAAATTAAACATTTCTTTTTTTAATGTAGCACCTCAGATGATGTAAATCATACATTATAAAGAACTTTTTCTATGATAACCCTTCAGATAGATTTAAATATTAGCTTTCTTTCTGAAATGGGATTTTGCACACCTCTATTAAATAAGATCAGCAAATTCCCTGAGATTAATTGTTTTTACCAAAATATCTGATTTGCTCTTTGGAATTCTGAGTTATGTCCTTACCTAATTGGAATTTCAAGGTGTCATGAAATCTTTAAGTTGGAAAGTAACTTAGAGTAAATTTGGGGCAGTTGCTTAATTTCTCATCAGAAATAGTCCAGAGAGGTTGAGAAATTATACCAAGTTAACTGATGGCAGCTCATTGAAACTAAGGAACAAGATGTGACTCACATGACATTTTCTCTGTGAAAATGGAGTCCATATAAAGCAAGACTCCACCTTCGCAAATAAGCCCAATAGTTGTTTATAAGGCCGCATGGTCTCAGCTCCCATACTCCCGGTAAGACCCTTCATAGAAGAGGGCAGTGTGTGGCGTGAGTCTGTGGTGTCGTCCTACAGTGGGCCAGGCTCCCGCTTTCCAGCTGTACCGTCCCCAAGAGAAATTGAAGTGAGAAATGTTGGAGAGATTAACTCTGAATGTGAAATGTTCTATGACAGGAAAAACTCGGAAGATGTGCTTGTGAGAGTTTGTTTAAAAGTGGTGAGGATGAGGATGGGGATGAGGGAGAGGTGGAGAGGGAGAAGAGAGCTGTGACATTCCTGGAAATAATTTGCTCCCATGTCACCCCTGTACAAAGCATCTCCCTTAAATCGGGCAGGCATAATAAATGGTGTGATACTCAGTAGCCTACACAGTTATACATACATGGCCTTTCATCCAAGAGATGGCCCATCACCACTCACTAAAACAGTCTGTCATAGTGTGCTCCAGGGCCATTCATTTTTCATGGCCCTCCTGGTTATATGACTGGGATATCCTGAGAAACCTCTTGCAGGTCCTTGCTGAGTAAATGCTGTGCATTAACACCTCTTGATTCCTCTCCTCCAAATGTTATCACATCTTGGGTTTTCTTTTGTATTCCCAGAAGGCAAACAAATAAAACAGCAAAAACAAAGCTCGGCTTTGCTGAAAATAGCTTATCCATAGAGTGATGACTGCCTAAAATTTAATCTTATGATATCAGGAATGTTCAAAGTTTGCTGTTTCATGCTTAGAAGGGGAGAAATTCTAGAAAAGCAGTTTAAAAATAAAATATCCCACCATCACCAAGGTTCAAATATATGATGAAAGGCAGACTTTAACATAGCAATTGCAGCAAAGCAGGGCATTCTGATTTGCAGGCTGCTTCAAATAACAGTTGTCCCTTTGATAATATTGACACATATCTCCTTTCACAATCTAGTGCTTCTTCTGCACTTTGTAACATATCCCATCTGTTTTTTAGGGCCACTGTCATAAGGAGGCCTGGAAGAGTGAAGAAAGGCCTGATTGATCACAAGGTCCTATCAAATGTCAAAGCTGGCCCTGGCTGACCTCCCATCTATTCAGAGCTGCTTTGATTTAATCTCCAAACTGGCTGCTTCTCCAGGCTGTGAGTTCTATCTGCAACCCATGTGTCAGCATTGAGATATGACCTGCTTCACGCTCCATTCATCTCATTTGAAGGACGGAAATTAAACTGGAGGGTCGAAGAGGGGGACTGCTCAAAATACACACACATTAACTGAAGCCTTTTGTGTGGGTGCATTATAGGAGTTTGAGCAACCATTAAAAATTATATTAAAATGAAATTGATCTTTACTCCACTGAAATGGTTTAGAACTTTTCCTCCCTTTGCCACCCAGTCATCTATTCTTTCTTTCCTCCTCTATCTACAGTAATCATATGAACCTGATCTTATTAAGGTTCAAAGTAAAAGGTGAGAAAAATTCAGAATTTTCAGTTTCTTTAAAAAGGTGTCCTTTAAAAAATTATCTTATCGCTTGTAATTCACACAGTAAATATTTCTTTAAAAATAGAACTAAGAATAGCTGATAGCCAGACTAATAGAAATGCTTTGTTTAGCATTATTGATTCCTAAGTTCCAAGTATCAAGGTTTTAAAAAATTCAATTAAAACTCAAACTTTGGGAATAATCCTATAATTATCAGGACACAGCAGTACATTATAAACCTAAATATCACTCTCTCTCTCTCTCTCTATATATATATATATATATTATTTCTAAATTCCCCTTGCTCTTTTCATTGGTCCTTTTATGCTATCAGTCAAGGCTCATAACTAATGGAAAACTTGATTCCTTATAAATTTGCTTGTTATAATAAGCTAAGAAATAAACCCTATTTCATTTACTAGATGTGTCCCAAAAATATGAGAATAAGATAATTTTATGTTCAGTATGTTGGGAAAGTTAGATATTTTTCTCTGTGTTTATTCATTTGTACCTTCACTCAATTACTTGTTATAAGAAATTTCTACTATAATCACATCCAGGTAGAGGAAATGTTTCATTTTTTAAAGTTAAAAAGTATAGTGTACATTTCCTGTTACAATAATAATAATACATATTCAATATAGACAAAAATTCAGCAAAGAGAATCAGAAAGAGAAAAGGAAATGCCAAAAATATTATTGACCATAAGTAACCAAAACTTTAGCCTTTATCTTTCCATTTTTACTTTTTGTATATGCACATAAGCACACTTTTTATTTTCCTTATATAAAATCACACTGTTTCTGCTAGGGAGAAGCGTGCATTTTCAGTTGTTATAGGCATTATTTTTTATGTCCACATAATATCATCTTGTACAGAAGTGACTTTTATTTTGCTAATATTGTGTTTTTTGTTTTGTTTTGTTTTTGTTTTTTGCTAATATTGTGTTGATGCCTGTTTAGTTTGTTTTAAAATTCTCACTATTAAAAACATTGCTCTATAAAAATATTTTCATGCCCTCATGATTTTCTCCAAATTCTCAAATTTTGGAAAATGGCTGTGCCCAACTTAATACTTGTTCTAAAAATGATTATCTTTTTGGAGTGGATATAGCTCAAGTGGTTGAGCTCCTGATTCCCATATATGAGGTTCCAGTTTGATTCCCAGTGCCTTCTAAAAACAATCAATGAAAAAACCAAATCTTATTGGTGAGCATATGTAGATCAATGATTGGGAGCCTGCTTCCTACCTACAAGGTCTTGGGCTCAATCCCCAGTACCTCCTAAAACAAAACAAAACAAAACACCATTATCTTTTCTTTTATGGTTTTTGTCTGATGCCCATTTGGAGACAACTTCCTTTTGTAAATATTAATTTGTCTTTTCTTTACTATGCATTGTATGTGTTTTACACATGTGCAATTGAATGAGTTCTATACGGAATATTAATGCTATTTCTACATAAACCATTTCATAAGACTTATGGGAAAGCTTTCAAACTGTGATTGTATGGAGAGAAAACTTTTGTACATGTGAGGCATTCAAAGAATGCCATTTAAGCATTTAGTTTTGCAAGCTGGAAAAGAGAACAGAAGTTGATTGTATTCCTCTTGTACTGCTTCTCAGTAAAATTTCTCTTTCTGAATATTCCTAGGTAAATTTCTCTTTCTGAATATTCCTAGGTAAATTCATTAATTAAGCCAGAATGTGTGTTGGAAAAAATGTATTTTGGAAGATGATTCATTCTTCACAGTGTTGGGTTTATTGCTTTAATACAGAATTTGTAATAGAGCTTTCTGCAGTGGTTCAAATGTTCAATATCTGTGCTGTTCAATATGGTAGCCACTAGCTACATGTGGCTGTTGAACACTTGAAATGTGGCTTGGACAACTGAGGAACTGAGTTATTAATTTTATGTAATTTAAATTTAAATCAGTTAGTCACATGTGGCTAGTGGTGATCAAATTGGACAACAGAGCTTTAATAGTTTTTCCATTATTAGAAGCACTGCAGTTTGTGAAGCATTTTAGATGTTTTTACCCAGTTACTTGAGTTCACTTCATATCTAAATATTAGATGGTGGAGAACTTACAGTCTTTGAATATAATATTAAGAAAGAAACTATTTATACACAGGGAGTTTTTCACAGTTTCCTTCAAATGGGAGTTAAAATTTTTCAATAAGACAAAGATGATGGAAATGTCTTCATGCGGTGCTTGGGGAAGATGGACTTGCCAAGAATAAGGTGATCTGGGTTCTAAGATCATCTGACACTAACCAGTCTTTGACTAGGATTATGTTACTTCATTTTTGGAGGTCTTAGTTACTTGATAGTAACAATAAGGGGGTTGGAATAAATGATTTTCTTTGTTCTTACTGCAGATAAATTATTAATTTCTTCTCATCTACACTTTGAATCAAATATTACTTTTCTCCCATGTCTCAGCAATGTGTGTAAACACTTATTTTAAGTGCTCAATAAGTATTTGTTGAATAAATGAATGGATGCATTTAGTTGTC
This sequence comes from Dasypus novemcinctus, assembly GCF_030445035.2. Lineage (NCBI taxonomy): Eukaryota > Metazoa > Chordata > Mammalia > Cingulata > Dasypodidae > Dasypus > Dasypus novemcinctus. The sequence goes on from NC_080676.1 coordinate 52,038,694, forward strand.
TGCTTGGATTAATAACTCCTTTTGCCTTCCATTCTTGAGGTTTAATAATTTCCACTCCCGGACTTGAACAAGGTTTTTAAACATAGATGGCTTTCATGCAGGAGAAATCACCTGCTACAGGGTGGTAGATGTTCATTGAGCACAGTCCTATTTTATTCATGGGCTATGAAGTTCTTCCTCCAAAGATGGCTAAGGTAGTTTGGGACTCCAGCATTTGACTGGCCTCCTAAAGGAAGCCCCTCAAGATGCATGCTCCCAAAGGCTGGAATCAGATATACTGAGGTGATGGTGGAAGTCAGAAGAAGGGCCAGAATATAACTAAAACTCAGCTTCCTGGAATACACATCATATATGAGTTTTCTAAATATTTTCCACATCTCAACAATTTAAGCTACCTTGATCACTGAAATCTAAAATATTTAAACTTTCCTATTTTTATATTCTGGCACTTATTGTACATTTCAATTATTAGATATTTAATATTTTCTTCTTTGGGATTAATAATTAATTTTTAATGTGATGATGTCTTTTTATTCCATCAAAACTGTTAGCTTCCATAAGGACAAGGGACTACCTTTATTTCTACCACACAGTTCTCAGTATCTCTCACAAACTCTAGCACAATGTCATGTACTCTCCTTCCAGGGATTAAATATATGGAAAAATATCATCTAAACAAGGAAGTGTTATGTAGACACTACTACTTGTTATTATGATTAGATTTGTTGTAAGTAATTTGATAGTTCCTCCCCCAGGAACTCAGTAGTGAGCTAACATTTTCAGGGCTCACTATAGATGCTCTAAGATCTTTCCAGAATTTCAAGGACTTCAACCCTACAAGAATATCTAGTGGAAAATTCATTACACTCTTCAATGAGAATATATATACTATTAAAATTAATGACCATTTCAGTCTTTTGGGATGTAATATAATTCAGGGGAGGGGAGAAGGTCTATTACCATCTTTTTGAAGGACAATTCATACCAACAATTTGAGTGATAAAACCCTCAAGCTTGATTTTCTTCTCCCAGTTTAAAGTGAGTGTTGACAATGTCTCTGTTCAAAAGTAGCAATATTTCATTTTCAATTAGTAATGTATTTGGCAAAAAATTGTAGCACCGTGAAGCAAGAGCTATATAGATATCCATTTCCTTTACTCCATAAATTAATGATACAACTAAGGCTGTATCTTAAGGAGAGAGTTCAATAGAAACAAAAATCTAATTGAATGAATTATCATATTTTTTGCATTATCTATGATTAAAAGAATTTGGAAATACTGCAGATGCTCAATATTAGGCAAATGTTTAAAGAGATTGTAGTACACTAGCAAGAAAACATGTTAGAAAGATGACAACATTTAGCATTTTAAAGTTGTTATATGCAAAAATGAAAAATCATGGGTGTGGGATTGGAGCAAGACATGAATTACAGCTCTCCCATAAGCTATGTAACACTAGCAAACTATGAAACCTCTCTAAATACAGACTTCCTTATTAGCTAATGCTTTCAGTGAGAATCAAACAAGGAAATCCAGTTGAAGAACCTCGGCCACAATAGGAGTTCAATATGATTATTTCTCTCTCCCATTGTTAGATACTTGAGACCACATTGGGTTCTGAAATTTTTATTCGAACTGGTGGAATTTTGTAAGAATATCAATATTTTTCTTTTTTTTTTCTTTTTTAAAAATTTATTGAAGTATATCACTCATACATAAGCATACATAAACAATAAGTGTTTAGTAGTAGTTGTAGAACTTATAAAAGAAATATACATAGTATCATACAAGACTCTAATAACTCACCCTACCACCAATACCTTGCACTGTTAAACATTTTAAACTAATGATTAAAGAGCATTGTCAAAATATTACTACTAATCGAAGTATTTTCCCCCAACTCACCCTATTATTATTATCTCTATATCATTTATATATGACCATACATAAACAATAAGTGTATAGTAAAAGTTGTGAACTTACAAAGTAAACATGCATAACATTATACAGGGGTTTCAAATATCAACCCTTCACCAATTCCTTGCATTGTCGTGAGACATTTGTTACAGATAATGAAAGAATATTGTCAAAATCTTACTACTAATTATAGCACTTATTATACATTTAGTGTATTTTTCTCCCAACCCACCCTATTATTATTTTTAAATATGTTTTTTATGAAGTTGTAAACTTATAAAACAATCATGCACATGTGCAGAATTCCCAAACAACATCCATCTATCAACACACTACACTATGGTGGATCATTTGTTACAGATAAAATAATATCATCTGATTGTTAACCACGTCCATAGTGCACATTTGGCACACATTCTCCACACTGCCCCATTATCAACGCAGTATATCTTTGTCATAGATGCAAGCATATTACATTATTACTGCTAACCACAGTCCATAAGTCACTCCAGTTGTATTTTTCCCATGCTTCTCCACATTCCCACCACCCTGCAGTGGTGATGTACATTTGCTCTACCTCACAAAGGACATGCTTGCAGCTGTACCATCCGTCACAAGTCTCATCCACCTCCTGGTTCATTGTGCTATTCAGTTCCTAGATTATTCTCTAGCATTCCGTCAATTGGCATTTACATCCCTAGACTACCATTTTTAGCCACATCCCCATTTATATACTAGCTGTTACTATTTGTTACCATCCACTCTATACATTTCCACATTCTTACATTACAGATAATAAAAATTGCTACATACATTAAACATCAGTAGCTCATCTCAGTCCTCCTCTTACCTCCTTTAAGAATCCACTGCCTATCACCAGGGCTTGAAGATATTTTTCCTATAATTTCTTCTAGAAGCTTTATGGTTCTTGCTTTTCCATTTAGGTTTTTGATCCATTTTGAGGTAATTTTTGGAGAAGGTGTGAGACAGGGGTCCTCTGTCCTTCTTTGGCTATGGATATCCAGTTCTTTCAGCACCATTTGTTGAATGGACTATTCTGCCCGAGCTGTGTGGGTTTGACAGGCTAGTCAAAAATCACTTGACCATACATGTGTGGGTTTGTTTCTGAACCATAAATTTGGTTCCACTGGTCTATGTGTCTGTCTTTATTTCAGTACCACGCTGTTTTTACCACTATAGCTAGATAATATAATTCAAAGTCCGTAGATGAGAGTTCATGTTTCCTTTTTAAGGTGTTTCTGGCTATTCAGAACCCCTTAACCTTTCAACTAAATTTGATAATCATGTTTTCAATTAAAAAAAAAATGCTGGTGGAATTTTTATTGGGATTGCATTGAATCTGTATATCAGTCTGAGTACAACTGATGTGTTTATGATATTTAGTCTTCCAATCCATGAACATGGAATGTTCTTCCAGTTATTTAGTCTTTTTTGATTTCTTTTATTATTGAGTTGCAGTTTTCTGAATAGAAGTGTTTTACATCATTGGCTAAGTTTATTCCTATTTGAGTTTTATCTGTCATGTTTTATTTCCCCCACTCTTTTGACACCTTTGATTACTTTTATTGATATAATCTTCATTTCTAGACTCTCTTCCAGGCCTCTCTGTCCTGTCTTTTCTTTTTAGGCTCTAGCACACCCTTTAGCATTTCCTGAAAATCTGGTCTTTTGGTTAGAAATTCTCTCAGTTTCTGTTTATCTATGAATATTCTAATCTTGCCCTCATTTTTGAAAGACAATCTTGCTGGATATAAGATTCTTGGCTGGGAGAGTTTTTCTTGTAGAATCTTAAATATATCATACCACTATCTTCTTGCCTGTATGGTTTCTGGTGAGAAATCAGCACTTAATCTTATTGGGTATCCCTTATATATTATGCATTGCTTTTCTCTTGCTGTTCTCAGAATTCTGTCTTTGTCTTTGGCATTTGAAATTCTGATTTGAAATTCTGTCTTCAGAGTTTGTCTGTTCAGATGGGAGTACATTGTGCTTCTTGGCCATGGATATCTATGTCCTTCAATAGGGTTAGGAAATTTTCTACCATTATTTCTTCAAATATCCCTCCTGCCCTTTTTCCCTTATCTTTTTCTGGGACACTCCCATGCACATACGTTTGCATGTCTTTTCCTGTCTTTAAGTTCCTGAGAGCTTGTTCAATTTTTTCCATTCTTTTCTTCATCTATTCTTTTGTATATTCACTTTCAGAGGCCATTTCTTCAAACTCACCAATCCTTTCTTCTGCCTCCTCAAAGCTGCTATTATAGATTCCCGTGTTTTTAAAATTTCATTTATTGTGCCTTTCATTCCCTTAATATCTGCTATTTTTCTATGTATGCTGTCAAATTTTTCTCTGAGCTCATGCAATGTCTTCTTAATAGCCTTAATCTCTTTAACCATCTCAACGATTTTTTTAAGGAGATTTGTTTGAACATCTATGATTAATAGTCTGAATTCCTTTATGTCATCTGAGGCTATCTTATTCCTTTAACTGGGTCATAGCTTCCTGTTTCTTGGTATGGATAGTAATTTTTGTTGGTGCCTTGGCATCTGGTTTGCTAGAGTGTTTATTCTGGATGCAGTTTTTCTCTTTAGTTTAGAGCTTCCTACCCTTTCTCCCTTGCTGGATGTGCAGTAAGAGCCAAGAAAGTAGTTGGTGCTATAAGCTGTGGAGGTTCAAGCTGCCTTCATTTCCCCAGGGATGGATGAAGCTTCTCCTAACTTTCTCCATTGGCAGGGGTAGGATAGAGCCACAGCTGTGTGGGATAATCCAAGTCATGCAGGCCTAGACTGTAGTTGCCCAGAGAGACTGATGAGGACTCATGTCCCCTCCATCCCAGCCTGGGTCAGGGATGGAGGTAAAGATGTGGGCAGCAATCTATGCAGTGGGGTTTCAAGATGACCACAGTTGCCCAGGTAGCATTCCACTTATTCAGTTTGTGCCAGCCAAAGGTACCTGCAGTTACCTGGATAGGCCTGTATAGTGCCTGCCAGCCTCCTCCCTGCCAGAGGTGGGGCTGAAGCCTAGTCTAAGGTTGCAGGCTGATCTGGGTGAAAGAAACTGGTTCTTACTATCACTGTGATTTTTGGTCAGCCCGGTTTTCTCGCATGCTGAGGGTGGAGTTAAAATGGCAGCCACTGGCCTTTTTCTGACTTGGACAGGTTCAAACTTTAGCTGTTCTTAGGGATATACTTTAGCCTGCCGAATTTACTAATCAGTAACTGAAATCAGTGGCCAAACAGGTCTTCCTCCCCTGTTTTTGGGTAATGGAGCTTTCAATTCCAGCCACAGAATTGCTCTTGGTGTGGCTTGCACTGCCAAAATAGGATGATCACTGGTCTCTGTGGCTTGGCTGGTAATTTCCTGGAGAGGCTGGTGCAGGTTCCCCCAGCTTCCTCCCTGCCAGAGGTGGACTGGGGCCTAGGCTAGATCTGCAATCTGACTTGGATGGAAAGAAGCTGGTCCCCACCCCCACTGTGATTTTCATTCTGCCCCATTTCCCCTTGTGCCAAGTGTGGCATTACGATGGCAGCTACTGGCCTCTTTCTGACATAGACAGGCTTAAACTTCAGCTGTTCTCAGGATCATACTTTAGCCCACTGAATTTGCTCATCAGTAGCTGAAGTTGTTGCCCAACAGTTTCTTCATCCCCCATTTTTGGGAAATGGAGCTTTCAATTCCATTTGCAGAATAGCTCCTGATGAAGCTTGTGCCTCTAGGGGAGGATGGGCACCAACCTCCATGGTATGGAGCACTCTAATTACCTCAATATCTTTTTTTTGACCCAGGTAAGAAATTTAATAGTCAATTAGAAATGAAAGATTAATGTGAGAACTCTTTCATAATTGGTCAATCTTTATTTTTGTATGGATTTCAGAAGGAAATGTTTTTTTTTCATTAAAAAAAAAACAGTAAATGTGTAGTAAAAGTTGTGAACTTACAAAGCAAAGATACATAACATCATACAGGGGTCCCAAACATCAACCCACCACCAACACCTTGCATTGCTGTGAGACGTTTTTAACAAATGGTGAAAGAGCATCTTCAAAATATTACTACCAACAAAATTATCTTACATTTGTTGTATTTTCCTCCAAATCACTCTATTTTTTTTTATATCATTCATACCTGAACATACATAGAAATAAGTATATAGTTAAAGTTGTGAGCTTACAAAACAAACGTGCATATCATCCTACAGGGGTCCCATATATCAACCCACCACCAACACCTTGCATTGTTGTGAAACTTTTTAACAAATGATGAAAGAACATCCTTAAAATATTAATATTACTACTAACCAAATTATCTTGCATTTGGTGTATTTCCCCCCCAAACCATCCTACAATTTTTAAAAATTTTATTACAGAAGTTGTGAAGTTATAGAACAGTCATGCACATGTGTAGAATTCCCATACAACACCACTACATCACCACATCACACCAAGGTGGAATGTTTGTTACAGATTATGACATACTATCATCAGACTATACTGCTAATCGTGGTCCATAGCATACATTTGGCTCACTCTTTCCATACTCCCCCATTATCAGCAGTACATCTTTGGCATTGATGCATGAATATTACAGTATTGCTGTTAACCACAGTCCATAAGTCACTCCAGTTGCATTTTTCTCATGCTTCTCCACATTCCTACCACCCTGCAATAGTGACTTACCTCTGCTCTAGCTCATAGAAGGACATTCTTGCAGCTGTATCATCAATCACTGTTCTCACCCAGGACCCCTTACCCTTCCAAATAAATTTGATAATTGTGTTTTCCATTTGTTTTAAAAGTGCTTGTGGAATTTTTATAGGGATTGCATTGAATGTTTATATTAATTTTGGTAGAACTGATATCATAATGATATTTAGCCTTCGAATCCATAAGCATGGAATATTCTTTCAATTATTTAGGTCTTTTTTTTTTTTTTTTTAATCTTTTTTAACAGTGCATTGCACTTTCCTGAACACAAGTGCTTTACATCCTTGGTTAAGTTTATTCCTAAATATTTCATTCTTTTATTGTAAATGGAATTTTTTTCCAGATTTCCTCCTTAGATTGCACATTGCTTGTGTCTTTTAAAGTCTATTTTTTTTCTGATATAACAATAGCTACTTGGCTTTTTTTGTTTTTTTCACTGCATGCATGGACTATCTTTTTCCAGCCTTTTTCTTTCAATCTATCAGTATCCATGGACTCAAGGTGAGTCTTGTGCAGACAGCATATAGATGGCTCATGTTTTCTTATCCATTCTGCCAGTCTGTCTTTTGATTGGAGAGTTTAATCCATTAACATTCAGTGTTATTACTGGAAAGGGCGTTCTTATTTCACCCACTTTGACCTTTGGATTTTATATGTCATATTTTATTTTCACCACTCTTTAGAGAATTTTACTTTTAGTGATATAATCTTCATTTCTAGACACTCTTCCAAGACTCTCTCCTGCCTTTTCTTTTCAGATTGTAGCACACCCTTCAGTATTTCCTGCAAGGCCAGTCTCTTTATTATAAATGTTCTCAGTTTCTGTTTATTTGTGAATATTCTAAACTCACCTTTATTTTTGAAAGACAACCTTGCTGTATATAAGATTCTTGGCTGGAAGATTTTCTCTTGTAGTATCTTAAACATATCATACCACTGCCTACTTGCCTCCATGGTTTCTGATAAAAAATCACCACTTAATCTTATTGGATATCCCTTATATGCATTGCTTTTCACTTGCTGTTCTCAGAATTCTGTCTTTGGCATTTGACATTCTGATTAGTATGTGTCTCAGAGTTGGCCTATTAAGATTTATTCAGGACTATGCTATGCTTCTTGGACATGGTTATCTATGTCCTTCAAAAGGGTTGTGAAATTTTCTATGATTATTTCTTCAAATATTCCTTCTTCCCCTTTTCACTTCTCTTCTCCTTCTGGGACTCCCACACACAAGTATGTTTGCACATCTCTTGCCATCATTTTGTTCCCTGAAACCCTGTTGCATTTTTTCCATACTTTTTTTCATCTGTTCTGTTTTTTTCATCTGTTCTGTCTTTGGAGGCCATGTATTCAAGCTCACTGATCCTTTCTTCCGCATCCTCAAATCTGCTGTTACAAGACTCCAGTATATTTTAAATTTCATTTATTGTGCCTTTCATTCCCATAAGATCTGCTATTTTTTCATGTAGGTTTTCAAATTCTTCTTTGTGCTCATACAATATCTTCTTAATATGCTTAATTTCTTTAGCCATCTCATTGAATTTATTAAGGAAATTTGTTTGAATATCTGTGATTACTTGTCTGAACTCCTTTATGCCATCTGGAGGCTTATCTTGTTCCTTTAACTGGGTCATATCTTCCTGTTTCTTGGTATGGGTTGTAATTGTTTCTTGTCATCTTGGCACCTGGCTTACTAGACGTATTTATTCTGAGTGGAGTTTTTCACTTTAATTAAGTGCTTTCTCGCCCTTCCTCCTTTGCTAGCTGATTAGTAGGAACTGAGGATGTGGCTGGTGCTGTTAGCTGTGGAAGCTAAAGCTACTCACCTTGCCCAACAGACTAATGAAGATTCTTCCATCTTTCTCCTTTACCAGGGGTAGGGAAAGAGCCACAGTCCTGGGTAATAATCTAAGTCACACAGGCCAAGACTGTCTGTAGTTGTCCAGAGAGAGTGATGAAGCTTCATGCCCTTCCTCCCCTGCCTGCGGCAGGGATGGAGTTGCAGTGTGGGCAGCAATCTAAGTCATGTAGGTCCAAAATGACTGCTGTTTCCCAGGTAGACTTCTGACTATTCAGTCTGTACTGGCTGAATGTACTTGCAATTACCTGGAGAAGCTGATGCAGGTCCTGCCAGCTTCTTCCCTGCTAGAGGTGGGGTGGAAGCCTCAGCTAGGGCTACAGTTTGATCTGGGTGGAAGACAGCTGGTCTCTACCATCACTTTGATTTTCAATCAGTCCACCTTCCCCTCATGTGGGGGGAGGAGTCCAAATTGCTGCTACTAGCCTCTTTCTGCCCTGGACAGGTTCAAACTTCAGTTCTTCATAGGATGATGCCTAGAAACTCACTGCATAGTACATATGAGCACTAAAAGAAGCCTCTTATAAATGAAAAAAGAAGATGATGCTGGACAAAGTGTCTTTTCCTCCTTAGTAGGATAGGCAAAAGAGGACAAGGAAATGATATAGTTAGAAGATGAAAATTCTTTGTTAAGTAAGTGAGGTTACACCTTGTACTCATGTTTAATTACAAAAGGAAATTAGGAACAAGTACATGAATATGACTGCATATATTAATGTAGAGTTTAATTGGTTTGGAGTAAATTAATGGCTGCTTACAGTATTTCTGGCAATTTGTTATAAGCTGTGTAATTTTAAATTAGTTTCTTGAAAATGCTGGATAAAACATTTTAATTCACACTTTGCTTTAGGAATTGGTTTGGGGATAATAAAATATAATGAAATATTTTACCTCAGATGATTCTAAGTTTTATTTGCTCTGCATTTTTTAGAAACTTGAATGCAAATAATGAATACACTGCAAGAATGTTTAGAAGAGCTGTAACTCTTTGTAAGTTACTCATTCTCTCTCTCCATTGGTCAAACCAAAGCAATTTTAAAATTGGAAAATCATCTGGGGATTTTCCTCTTATGTCTAAGAAAAATTTTATGTGGAATTGAAAGACAAAGCAGTATAAAAATCTGGCAACACAGCAAAGATATTATTTTATAGGACTAGAAATTGCATTTGGACCACTAAGGAAAAGTTTCATGAGTTCTCAGCTATTCTGTGATAACAACAGGCTGTTCAGCCAACTGTCAAACAGGGATGTAAAAGACATAGTTACTTGATATAAAGTTTGGTATCAAATGGAAATTAACTGCAAGTAATTATGCTTAATTATATTCATGGTACACAGAAGATATATAGTACCTCTTAATTTATTTAGACTAACACGTAAATGACTAATAAAAATCATCTCTTTCATTGGTGATGCATTTTTTTTTTAACCAGAGAAGGTGTAGGTTTACAGAAAATAATACAGAAAATACAATGTCCATATACACCTCCTCAAACACTCAGTTTTCCCTGTTGTTAATACTTCACATTAGTGTGGTAACTTTGTTGCTATTTATGAAACAATATTATAATTATACTATTAGCTATAGTCCATAGTTTACATTAGGGTTCTTGTTTGTGTTGTACTGTCCTATGGTCGTAGTTTTTAAAAAATATTTATTTTAGTAACACATAAACAACAAAATAGTTCCACATTTAACCACATTCAAATATACAATACAGTGGAATTAATTATATTCACAATGTTGTGCTACCATAATCACTATCCATTACCCAGACTTTTCTATTGCCCTAAACAAAAACTCAATACCAATTAAGCATTAACTTCTCGTATCCTAACCCCACCTTGGGCCCTGGTAACCTCTATTCTAGTTTCTAACTCTATAAATTTGCTTATTCTAATTATTTCATATCACGGAGATCATACAATATTTGTCCTTTTGTGTCTGGCTTATTTCACTCAACATAATGTCTTCAAGGTTCATCCTTGTTGTCACACATATGAAGACTTCATTCTTTTTTACAGCTGAAAAATATCCCATTGTAGGTATATACCACATTTTGTTTATCTGTTCATTGTTTGATGGAATCTTGGTTTGCTTCCACCTTTTGGCAATTGTGAATAATGCCACTATGAAAACTGGAGTGCAAATATCTGTCTGAGTGCTGGCTATCAATTCCTTTGGGTATATACATATTAGTGAGATTGCCAGATCATATGGTAATTTGATACTTAACTTCCTGAAGAATCGTCAAACTGTTTTCCACAGTGACTGCATCATTTTACATTCCTACCAACAATGTACAAGTGTTCCTACTTCTCCACAGCCTTTTCATACTAATTTTTTCTTTTTTAATAGCAGCCATTCCAGTTGGAGTAAAATGGTATCTCTATTGTGGTTTTGATTTGCATTTCCCTAATAGCTAATGATGCTGTGCAATCTTTTCATGTGCTTTTTGTCCATTTGAATATCATTTTTTGGAGAAATGCCTGTCCAAGTCATTTGCACATATTTTTGAGTGGCTAATTTGTCTTTTTGTTGTTGAGTTTTAGTTTTTATATATCCTGGATATTAATCTTTTATCAGATATGTGGTTTCCAAATATTTTCTCCTTATCTGTGGATTGACTTTCTACTTTCATGATTTGTCCTTTGATGCACAAAAAAGGTTTTTAAATTTGATGATTCTCATTTGACTATTTTTTTCTTTTGTTGTTTGTGCTTTTGGTATAAAGTCTAAGAAAACATTGGCTAACATAATGTCCTAAAGATGCTTTCCTATATTTTCTTCTAGGAGTTTTATAAGTTCTGGCTTTTATATTTAGATCTTTGATCCATTTTAGGTAGATTTTTGTGTATGGTGTGAAATAGATGTCAACTTTCATTTGCTTGCAAATGGAGATCCATTTTTTTTCCAGCAAAAAATGAACTATTCTCTCCCTATTGAATGAACTTGGCACTATGTCAAAAATCAATTGGCCGGGAAGCAGCTGTGGCTCAATCAGTTGAGCTCTTGTCTACCATGTGGGAGGCCCTGGGTTCTTGCATCCTGGGGCCTCCTTGTGAAGGCAGGCTCCCCTGCAGGTGCTATGGAGTGCTGCCCAGAGCCAACTCAGCAAGATGACACAACAAAAAGGGAGACAAGTAAAAACAAAGAAGAGCATGCAGAGAATGAACACAAAGAGTAGACAACAAGCAAGCTGCAAGGCAGGGGGAAATAAATAAAAATAAATAAAATAAAATACAGACACACAGAAGAATGCACAGTGAATAGACACAGAGAGCAGACAGCAAGCAAGCCCAAGGGGGAGGGGAGGATAAAAAAAAATTGGCCAAGGAAGTGAGGGTTCATTTTTGAACTCCCATTTCAATCCCATTGTTCAATATGTATGACCTTGTGCTAATCCTATGCTGTTTTGGTTACTGTGGATTTGTAATACGGTCTAAAATTCAACTTCATTCTTCTTTATCACAATGGTTTGAGCTATTCAGGGACCCTTACCCTTAAACATAAATTTGATGATTGGCTTTACCCTTTCTTGTTTTGTGCAGAAATTGACATTTTAATAATATTTAGTCTCCCAATCTGTGAATACAGAATGTCCTTCCATTTATTTAGCTCTTTTTTTTATTTCTTTTGGTGATATTTTGTAGGTTTCTATGTACAATTCCTTTACATGCTTGGTTAAATTTATTTGCAGATATTTGATTCATTTAGTTGCTTTTTAAAATAGGATTTTAAAAAAATTTCTCTTTTGATTGTTCATTATTGGTGTGTAGAAATGCTATCGATTTTTGCATGTTGCTGTTGTAGCCCATCACTTTGCTGAATTCATGTATTATCTCTAGTAGCTTTCTTGTGGAGTGTTCAGGATTTTGTCTATATAGGATCACGTTTTCTGCAAAGAGGGAAAGTTTTACTTCTTCTTTCCCTTTATCATGTTGAGGAAGTTTCCTTCTATTCCTAGGTTTCTGAGTGTTTTTATGAAGAAGTGGTGGTGGATTTTGTCAAATGCCTTTTAAGTTAATTAATTTTAACAGGTGAATATTTACTTCTTCCTGGAGACTACAGGACATTAGTGAGTAAGAAAGAAAGTGTTTTCTTAGTTTTGTTTTTAATCAGAGGTACCATTTCAGCATATTTAAAGTTACCTTACCAAAGCACCTTCTTTTCTGCTTATCTCTAAAGCCATCTATGAATTCCCCTGATTTTTTTTTCTACCCTTGTTTAGAAATCGCTTAGAAAAGCAATTTCAGTCCTGAAAATATAAATGACTTTGGTGGTAGGGGAGAAGAAAATGCAGTGGCGGAACTGAGCCACTTTTTAAAAAAATTATTTCATTTTCTCTTTCTTCTTGTTTTTTAAAGAGCTCTATTCTCCAATGCTATTTGGCTTCCACATTGCCACCCTTTATAGGAGACAAGAAAAGCAATATTAACATGATTTTGCTTTAAAGACATTGAAGCTCAGAGTCTCTAAGTGAGTTGTTCTTTGTCACTAATACATAGATTAGTATTTATCCATTGGCCCCCAAAGCAAATACTCTTCTCATCCTATAACAACTTTATAAAACATGTCCTCATCTCATCTCTGGCTATTTTCTCACTAAACTTAGAGGTTAAATAATCCGGTTCAAAATGTCTTTATCAATCTGATCACACTGCACTTAAAATCTATGAGATGTTCATGTCTATGAATGGAATAAAATCCATTAATTCTCTAAGTTAGTTTAAATAGTTTATTAATTATTTAATTGATTTGTCAGTGTAACCTGTTTCTTCATATATTATTGGTACATCAACATGACAATAAAATAATAGATAATCTATAGGATTGAAAATGAAGGATATGTCTAAATTAAACTATGCCATAACCCATAGAATCATTTGGTCTGCTTAATGCCTAATTAATTTATCTGGCAAGAATTAAATTAGACAATCTGTGACATGTCATCAGTGAATAGGGTGAGTTTTCCATCCTTAGGAGGCTGTTAGTAACTCCTATGCTTCCACTATTCTTTTAATGTAGGTAGGTCTCACAGTGTTCAGTGATTAGACTTAACTCAGTCTTGGAAAACTGGTATCAATAAGAGACAGTTGGTCAGAAAGAGAGACATCTATCACCACCTCCAGGGGTGGAGTCTCCCCATGTGGAAAGTGGCAAGAGCATAAAAATATCTGCTACCAGGAACAGTCCTTAGAGAGCCACTCCATGCCACGGTTTGCAGGTGTCAGGGTCACAGAAGTATAGCTCACACAGCACTGGCTGGAACAGCATATTACTCACATATGGAAGAGACAAAGGCAGCTTCACTTGTGAGCATCACATTGTATATGAAAAACCTTACCGTATATAAAAGAGATAGATAAATTTAAAGATATCAACCACAGCAAAGATTGCACCTAAGCCAATGTGTGTCTCTTTTTTCTTCTTTAGTGGAAATCAAGATCTTCACAAAAGCGAACAAAGCACTTCTGCCTCTTTTCTATTCAGAAGTTGGAGGCTGTTATTCAGATGTGGATGCTGAACCTTGCCTACCTCAATCAATCATAGTATCTTAAGCTTTTGCAACCTGGTCCATCCAATGATAACAAAACTTCTTAGGTATTAACCACCCATAACCTTACCTCTTGGATCATGACTGGAATCAGATTCTGTTATTTTGCTTTTTGGAAACAACGTTACTTGATGTATGCTTTCAGCATTGCACAGTCTGCTTCATTTTGGAGCACACTTCTCTAGTAATTTCAGATCCTCTTCTTTTCTGGGTGTTTGGCCTTGATCCCCTTTGGCTAATGCTATGATGTTCTCCTTTTACATTATTTAGAAACGTTTTGATTGTAAGAAATAAAAGTCTGCTTAGGGACAGAACCTGTTTCTGTATTCATTTCCCAGAACATATCACTTCATTCCAAGAAAGCAACCAAAAGAAAATAACCAAACAAACGAAAAGATAAGGAAGCTTGTAGACCCATTCCAAATTCCCAGAAAGGAATTATTTATCAAGCATAGTCGAATGCCCACTCCAGGGCCAATCAACTGTATCCAGGGGGTGAGGTCTCATTATACCTTCCAGGGGAGCCCATAGTAAGTATGTGGATATAGAAGGGTGTGGGCGTTGAAGGGAATCTTAGTTTACCAGGCTGCTATGAAAAATACCATATGATAGGTTGGCTTAAACAACAGAATTTACTGGATCACGGTTTCAGAGGCCAGACGTCTCAAATCAAGGTATGGGAAAGGCTATGTCTTCTTCCCAAAGTCTGTAGAGTTTTGGTGCTGATTTGCAACAATCCTTGACATTCCTTAGCTTGCACTTCTGCTTCCCACCACACGGCGATCTATCTTTCCATGTGTCTGCTCTTCTGGTTTCAGTTGACTTCTGGCTTCTGGCTCCTCTGCCTGCTTCTGAATTTCCTCTCTTAATAAGGCCTCCAATCATAAGGAAAAAGACTCACCGCCATTTAGCTTGGCCACAATTAAATAGGATCTTTGAAGGTCCTATTCACAAATGAGATTCGACACCTTAACTGATAAAAAGTACGGCTTCAAAGGGTCCTATTTACAAATAAGGTCACACCCACAGGAACAAGATTATGACAAAGAAACATGTTTTTGTTGGGGTACCTAATCCAATCTACTTCAGGGGATAAGCACTAGTTTCTAGAAAAAGATAAGGCAGTTCCCAGGGGAGATTTTTGTGTCCCATGCCATATGACATTTTTCTCTCAAATTTTTCCTAGAATCACAGGCCTTTCCAGCTTGTCCAAAAGTGACCACAATTCAATGATTCAATGCCATTTTGCCTTAAATATCTTCTAGGTGAGCTTTTTAAAAGTTATCTTGCTTCTTTGAAATGGAAATGTAATTTTTTTTTTTTTGGTGTCTTCAGCTCTCATACTTAGCTCTAGCTCATATTTTATTCAGCTAGCATTGCTTTCTTTTTTTAGACAGAAAAAACAAACCCCAGTTCTCTGGCTATCTCTCTCTCCCTCTCTCTGCTTTACTGTCTCCCCTTAATTGAGTAAAATCTGAAAATAAACCAGGAGGTCATTGCTCAATATCATCCTTGCCACTATCTCCTCATATAAGGATTTGAACTTGTCATAATTATAACATGTCACTCTGTACTGTATTCCTCCCTTCTAATGAATGAGACATTATTCCAAAGAGAATATATTTTATGAAATCTACATTTAGCAATTTGGCATTTTGCTAAAGATTACACTTCACTTAGGCCTTGGGAATACTAGATCACCTTTCCTTGGAACATTTTTAAGTAGGCCTTGCCTTTTCTCTTTCTGAATCTTTTAAACTATTATTTTATGCCTAAAATTTAGTCACACTCTAGTTGTCTTCCACAGATCATAAGATGAAGCAGAAATAGCAGCACAATCACAAAACACTAATTTAATGATTGCTGATGGACACTGACTAAAACATCTTAATTTGAATTATGATTGCAGGCATGAAAACACCAAGCAACATTTCAAAACTCATTGAAGAATTGTGCACTTGGCTATAGTAAGTAATTAATAAGCTTAGAGTTATGTAACAGCCTGGCATTATTTACGAATTCCAAAAATAGTAGATTATGTTTGCAAACTGGTCTGCTCCTCTGGGCATATTAGATTATGTTGGGTTCAGAGGTTTCACTTTCACTTGATTAAATCATGATAGGGGCTTTGATTGGGCCACATCAGTAGGACACTGAGTCCCTGCTCCCTTGGTGGGCGGGGACTCAGAGAAACTGCACAGCAGAGAAGGGAGGTTAGAATTTTGAGCTGGAGCACAGGAGGTAAACACACAGGAGACTAACACAGAGGAGTAGAGACATCTCTACAGACAGAGGTCCTGGGAAGAGAGATGAGCTGTTCACCTGATAGTCTACAGCTGACCTTGTGGAGAGAGGCAAGTCTGAGCTGGGAGAGAATCAAGCCCTGGGGAGAGAGACAAAGCCTAGAGAGTCTGATGGCCTACAGCTGATATTGGAAAAGACTGTGACCACAGATCCTTAAGAGGAAGAGGAAGGCTGAACCTCCACAGCCATCTTGCTCCAACACATGGCAACAGACTTTAGTGAGGAAAGTAACTTATGCTTTATGGTCTAGTAACTGTAAGCTTCTACCCCAAATAAATACCTTTTATAAAAGCCAACAGATTTCTGGTATTTTGTATCAGCACTCCTTTGGCTGACATATACAAGTTAATTCTTAGAAATTTCAAGCTATAAACCCTTGA
This sequence comes from Dasypus novemcinctus, assembly GCF_030445035.2. Classification (NCBI taxonomy): domain Eukaryota; kingdom Metazoa; phylum Chordata; class Mammalia; order Cingulata; family Dasypodidae; genus Dasypus; species Dasypus novemcinctus. The sequence goes on from NC_080676.1 coordinate 52,055,439, forward strand.
CAAACCAGTCAGTATTGAGGTATACATTAAGTTTCTGTTATGTTTTACTACAGTGCTTCCCAATTCTGGCAACACATAGAATTAACTGGGACACTTATTGAGAAACAGATTCCTAAATGCCGTCTAAGACCTACTGAATGAGAATCTCAGGGCAAGGGATTTCAGTGTTCTGCAGATCTTCTTGAGAGTCAGCTAAACTGGAAATCACTAGTTTCTGTTACTGGTCTGCTTTTTCCATCAAGCAAATTCCAGGATGCCTTTATACTCATGGATGTGGCATGTGCAGAGCAGAAACCAACTTTTTGATCAATCTAGAGAGAGTCACTCATCAGTTCATTTTCACAATCTCACCCCCAGTCTTTCTGCCCTCCTCATCCTTCCTTGTTTCTCCTTGATAACTTTTCAGAAAATATTTCTAGAGTCAGGATATACACTAGCAGATCTGAGAAGAGAGAGAAAGGCTCTTTCCCATACCCAAAATCTGGACTGATTTGAGAGGGGCAGGCCATATTTCACTTGACGGCAGAGTATCCAGAAAATGGAAGTAAGAAGAACACAGAGTGGCAGAACCTGTCTATCCTCAGCCAAGACCATTTTACAATGCTTCCTACAGCTTCAGCTCCACCCTAATCCTTAAAACCAATCTGATCTTGGACACAAGGAAGGAAGGCACTTTACCTCAATCTCTGGGCTCTCACTCCTTCTCTGGCCCTTATATTGTGATCTGACTAGGTTTCAGCTTTTTGCTACATGTCTGAGCCTGTGTCTCGGCAACTTGCTTGACTCTTCAGTCTTTTGAGATCTCATTTTTCAAATTGTGGTCTGGAAACTTCTTCACCAGTCTCCCTAGGTATCTATAAAAAAATGCAGATTACTTGAGCCTATATCTAGCCACAGTGAATTGGCCTATCTATTCCTGAAGCCCAGAAAGTTCAATTTAAAGTAAGTGGACAGTCAACACTTTGTTTTGGAGAGTCCCTCAAATTAACCAATCTAGAAATACTAGTGTCCTTTACATCTCTCTGTAGCTTGCATTTCTGGCCTTTTTCATTTTCATTTTCATTCTAACTTTTGGATGAAGGCATAATATAGCACAATACACTTTTAACAGAGACATTCATAATATAGAACTCCTGAATTTGAGTGAGGCTACAATGAGCACATAAAGTTTTGGATATAATACATTCTAATAAAACAAAAGCATTTTGTACTACATTCTGGGAAAAATTAAATCATGTTACCAACTATAACCATCCAAAATTTAACTCATTCTATGAAGGCCAATTAATTTTCATCACTTTATTGCAATTATTTATTATACCCATTAAAAACAATTAATATGATGTAGCACTAATAATATTAAATGACTATAATAATAACAGCAACATCTGGAATTTTCAAGGCAATTTTTCTTTAAAGAGTCTAAATATGATGAAAAAGATGAACCAGGTTTTGAAAAACATTCCCTAGGCATTTTCCTAGCAAGTCACCACATTTTCAGTATTTATAAGGAACATATATCCACCTACATGTTACCTGTATAGTGAAAGGATTGTACTCTAAAAGCTGAATATAGATTAGAAAGTTAGGGCAAAGGCTTTATTTTATATCAGATGAAATAGGTGTAAAAAACCTTGACAAATACTACTCTGTACAAGTTATTGCAAAACAATCATATCTGATCTAGCAAACCCCACTAGCAGTGATATTTAAGTTAAATAGCAAAGCTAAAAATTTCTGCAAAATGTCATTTGCACCAAAGCTCATATGAGTTAGATTTGAATTCACATTGGACATTCAAGTATAAAGTGCAAATTAATAGTGATTTATTTAGCAGTTTTAAATCTGGGAAGGAGTTTTATACCTTGACTATACATAAAAGATGTTCCTGTTTTTATGAATGCTAATTACCAAAAATTATAACATTACTCATCTCCATTATCACTGAACTGCCTAGAGAAACTTACATAAATTTTATCACCTTGGTAAGTGTGCTAGCGTGGCATGCAACAATACCAAGAGTGAATAAGGTCAGTTTTTTCAATTATAGGAATTGTTAAATTATAAGGAGGTAGAGTAGAATTCTTCCAAATCTATTTAATGAATTTGGTAGGAAAAGTTTTGCAAATGTGCCACAACCTGATTTCTTTATGGCTGCATTGCATTCTGCTTATTTTTATAAACCATAGTATTTGTCAGATATAGCTGGATATAATAGAGTATATGGGCATACAATTTTGTTGTTGTTTTGTTTTGTTTTTGAGTGAAAAAGGTTATCCAGTGGGGTTGAAAACACAAACATTTGCTTGTGCAATATTTCATGAGCACCATTACTCTATCCTTGAGATAGTGTTTTTTTCATTTAAGATCTTTTGCAATCATACTTTTCTTCAGTCAGACAGATGAAAGACTCCCAATTCCAGTGGCCTTATTAAGCATGAACATCAATATTATGATATTCAGTATTTTACTTAAAGAGAGGGGTTTCTCCGAAAGGGGAGATTTCCAGCAAATTTGACATATGTTCAAAGGTCAGCAAATGCATTATGCAAATGCTTCTATGCTAAGTAAACATGTCCATGACACCTGTATTGTAAAACCAGCAGTCCCTGGTGGTGGCACTGGCAGAGACCTCCCCATTCACTTATCTATTCACTTATCAAGTATTTATTGACTGATATCATGTACTGAGTGCAAGAGTTAGAAGTACAAGGAAGCACTCTGTCCTGAAGGATCACATAAGCAAGTGGTTCAGGACTAGGTGAGAGGTGTAATATAACATCATAATTGAACATACACTTTGGAGCCAGCCAGGTCACCTGGGTTTGAATCCCACTCTGCCATTAACTGTTTGACCTTGGGGAATTTAATTTCTCTTTCTTCAGGTTTATCATCTTTAAAATTAGACTATCTATCCTATCAGTTTATTTTGAAATTTAAATCAATTATTATATACTTAAGATGGAACCATATGAAATTGCAGTTTTTCGGTCAGAAACAGTTATATAAACAGAACATAAAAAATGTAGCCATGAAAAGTTAATAAATTAGACTGCATCAAATCTAAACATTTCTAATCTATCAAAAGACACCATTAAGAGTATGAAGAGGCAAATCACAGACTGGGAAAAAGTCACAAGGATGATAGCCTTGAAAGGGGACCAAAAGTCCCAGATAGTCAATCTGCTAGGAATAGATGGGGACAGTATCTATGTAATGTGGCTTCCTTCACCCCACAGCAAATGGGCCATTTCTGGAAGGAGTGCCAGTCAGATATGCAGTGGTATCCTCTGCATCAGTGTCCTTTACTTTTTTCCCAATCTATGGTGGTGAGTATGATTCCATGACTGGAATAATGATGATGGTCATCTAGCAATTATAACAAACTGGGTGATATAGACTTGATCATCAGCTTCATTCCAGGCAGTCTCTTCAGAGCACAGGGCCATACTGTAGGTGTCTACATGACCTACATGTATGTCACCTGCTGATCAGCAACTATAATTTATTTCCACAGTTCTCAGCCCCAAAGAGAAGTATATTTAATCTGTCAGTTTGTAGACTTCCAAGGGGCAGAAAAAATATGTAGGCAATTGGCAATAAATCAAGAGTGGATTAAAAAAAAGTTTATCAAGGGGAGAATTGGCTAGAGCTCTGAGAATGGCCTTGAGTTCTGCTCACTTCGTGAAGGGACTTCCATTTTCAGTCCTGTGTAACTGGTGCTGAGGCTGATCAACAGCAGAAAGGCAAGTGGTTACCACTGAGTTTCAGTCTAGCCAAACCATCAGTGAACAAGGCCCAGGGTTTTAGGAAAAAAGGTAGATGCCACTTTTTCATGCAAAGTCAAGAAGCTACTGGTGTCATTTCCATTTCACAAGGCAGCTTGTTACATCCTTTACGCCTTTTTAGTTATTGAGTCTGATTTGAACTATCCCAAAATGAGAATATAGACTGAGTTATAAGGCCTCCATTTATCATGCATTCAGTTTCCAAAAGATGCCAGTGGCAAAACAATAGCTTCTTTTCAAAAGGGGTGTACCTGGTAGATATGTCCAGTAGGTGACTCAAGGGGAACGTCAAGGTGGAGGCAGTTCCTTTTGCCAGCGCTCCAACTGGTGAAATTAACAGTCACAGAGACTTTTAGCTCAAAGGGGTCATTAAGACATGGGGTTTTGAAGGCAGAAAACGTAACACAGCTTCCAACATAGCCTGTTGCTGTGGGTCTTCTCAAAAGATGTTGACTTGCAGGTTAGCCAAAGTTAAAGACCAAGTAGAACCAGGGCAGATGGCCCCTCTCTGGAAATGGTGTTTATGTGTGATGAATCTGGACTCAGATGGGATCTCCCTTCATAAGACTTTCATACTAATCTGCTGGAGGTGCAGTTAACGTTGGGGTTTAAGATATAGTTAGGGGATTTGAATCTCTGGACTGATAATGTGATAGCCAGGTCCTGAGCCTCAACAGACTCCAGCACCTACAATCTGATTTATTGGACTTACCACACTCAGCTAAGATGGAGTTGAAGAAGGACAATCACCACACCATGGAGCCTAGAGTGATTACAACTGAAAATGGGAGGATTGCAGCCAGCATCCATGTGGAATCTGAGCCTCCTCTCGACATAGAGGTGCAATGGACACAACCAATCCAATGTCCACATAGAAGAGGTGGCATTGGATTGGGAAAAGTGGACATGGTGGACGATGGGTATGGGGAAGGGCAGGAAGAGATGAGAGGTGGAGGCGTCTTTGGGACATGGAGCTGCCCTGGATGGTGCTTCAGAGGTAATCACTGGACATTGTAAATCCTCACAGGGCCCACTGGATGGAATGGAGGAGAGTATGGGCCATGATGTGGACCATTGTCTATGAGGTGCAGAGGTGCCCAAAGATGTACTTACCAAATCCAATGGATGTGTCATGATGATGAGAACGAGTGTTGTTGGGGGGGGAGAGGGGGGGTGGGGGGGTGGGGTTGAATGGGACCTCACATATATATTTTTAATGTAATATTATTACAAAGTCAATAAAAAATTAAAAAAAAAAAAGACTAAGCACCAAAAAAAGTAAAGCTCATATAATATTTTATTGCACATATTGGGTTAAATAAAATATATTATATAATATATAATTTATATCTATTATAATTTATAATATATTTAGATATAATATATTACTAAAGGTAACTGCAGCTATTTCATTTTACTTTTAAAAAATGTGGCTACTAGGAAATTTTAAGTTAAGTGGTTCACAATATTTCTATTGGGCAGTGCTACTCTGGATATAGAAATCAGATCAGAGGTTACCTGGGTGCACATGAGGACTGACGTCTAAGCGGCTTTAGGAAAATCTCTGGGATGTTGGAAATTTCTTGATTGAAATTGTAGCTATCTGGGTATATATATGGCCCAAATTCATAGGATTGCACACATAAAATGATTTGGGACGTGGAGCTGCCCTGGATGGCGCCTCGGGGGTGATCACCGGACATCGTGGATCCTCACAGGGCTCACGGATGGAATGGAGGAGAGTATGGGCCATGATGTGGACCATTGTCTATGAGGTGCAGAGGTGCCCAAAGATGTACTTACCAAATCCAATGGATGTGTCATGATGATGGGAACGAGTATTGTTGGGGGGGGAGAGGGGGGGTGGGGGGGTGGGGTTGAATGGGACCTCACATATATATTTTTAATGTAATATTATTACAAAGTCAATTAAAAAAAAAAATCACAGAAGAATCCAAGTCAAATGGAAATGACCTTTCATATGAAATAAAATCATTTGGTATTGATGGTGAGTTTCAAAAAAAAAAAAGACCAAGTAGAAAGCTCAATGAGGCAAATGCTGTCTCCAATACCCAAAGAATGCATTAAAGTGCTAGGCCACCTTTTTTGGATGGAAGAGGTTTTGAGGAAAGAACAGATTTTTTCTTGACCTCCAGAGGGATTGAACATTGTGAATCTATGTACAGAATTTACTTGGCAAGCAAGATCCTGAATGTTGTTGGTGTGGTGGACGTGTGATAAGAGAGCAGATCAGTGCCACACGAATGAACCCAGCAGATGACTACCCTGGCCCCTCTTCAGTATGAAAAAGAAATAAAAAAATACAAAATAAACAGGAAATGTTGTCTTTGTCAGGGTTTTCTTAGTTTCTATAATCCTCTCCATCGAGTAGTGTGTGTAGTGTACCTTAAATATCCATGTTACCCCCTGATCAAGAGACTGAATGAGAGACATTGTGTTAGGTGGCATGTAGACGATTTAACACATTCAACATGGAATTCCCAGGTTCTCAGATGCCATGGGCATTGTTCAGAAGCAATAACACCTTAAAGGGTAATCCCTTGCAGCAAGGTGTTTTCTAAACTCTGGCACACAAAATTGATGAACTAGTCAGGGAAAAGTGCTTTGGTTGTCCATGCTTTCTTATTGAATATCCAGAAGACAGGCAGTGGTACTTGTGTTTTCCTTTCAAAACTTGGGGTTTTGCAGCTTTGTCTATCAGGACTGTCTTCACTATGAACCTCATGGGCAAGTTTTCTCTATCCCTTGTGGCTTTAAAACCTGGGACCCGTTTCTCTTCTTGGCTGATGTATGCCCTCTGAGGCTTTTTTCCCTATATAGGGCAGTTTCATCAGCATTGCATACTATATCTATTCTGGTTTGTTGACTTTCTCTTCAATCAGTTTCTTCAGGATTTCAGGAACCTTCCTAGCTGCCTTGACACTGCCTCTTCTGTTACTTTCAAATTGTATAAGCTAAACCTTTTTTTTTTTCTTTTTTAAATTTCAAACCAAAATTTGCTGACCTGAAAATCCAGAGGGGTAGATCCTTCACCTTCATTTTCCGTTAGGGAGTCATTTAAGGACTTAACTTCTTCTTATATAATTCCGGAGTTTATAGGAATGCTTTATATATATATATATATATATATATATATATATAACAATCCTACCCCCAAAAGAATGTTACAGGGGCAGTTCTGGTAAGATGGCATCAAAGTAGACAGGCAGGGCTCAACTCTCACAAAAACAATGGATAAAGGAACAAAAGCTGTCTGAGGGACCTATTTTTGGTGTTAACAGACAGTGCTGTATAACCCCCAGGAAGGCGAGGGACAGAGAGACAAAGAACCTGAAACAACAAACGTTAGCTACTAATCCCCCACAGTAGCCATGAAGGACCTCATACCTCACCTTCAAGACACTAAACCTGGATAAAACCCCAGGGTCGCTGCAGTCAGCTGAGGGGAGAGCAGATGTTTTTCTCCCTGTCAGTTGTTACAAAGGAAGAGGAAAGGTGAATCAGGGGGCAGAAAGTAGTTTTTCTTCAGTGAATTTGGCCAGCACAGCCTGCTTTGGACCTCAGTTCTGGCCAGACCAGAAACATAGGAAAGCAGAGGGTGAAAGAAACGCCTCACTGGAAAGGTTCTCTGGTGAGCACCATCTGTTGGCCAGCCAAGAAATCACAAGAGAAAAAACTGCTTTTAGGTCTCTCTTTAGCTCCAGCTTCTGGGAGAAAACCTGCACTCCATTGGTGAGTCTTTTGTCCAATTCTGATAACTTTTATTTTAGATTTTTACTTATATATTTATTTCTCTCCCCTTTCCCCATTCCCCCACCCCAGTTGTCTGTTCTCTGTGTCTATTTGCTGCGTCTTCTTCTTTGTCTGCTTCTGTTGTTGTCAGCAGCATGGGAATCTGTATCTCTTTCTGTTGCATCATCTTGTTGTGTCAGTTCTCTGTGTGTGCCATCCCATTCTTAGGCAGGCTGCACTTTCTTTCACACTGGGTGACTCTCCTTACAGGGCGTACTTCTTGCGCATGGGGCTCCCCTATGTGGGGGACACCCCTGCATGGCAGCACACTCCTTGCATGCATCAGCACTGTGCATGGGCCAGCTCCACACAGGTCAAGAAGGCCCGGGGTTTGAACTGTGGACCTCCCATGTGGTAGACAGACGCCCTAACCACTGGGCCAAGTCTGCTTCCCTAATTTTGATAACTTAAGCTGGACAATTTTAAAGACGTAGAATCAGTTGAACCAAAAATCAAAGAAGAGCTGTGAAAGAAAAAAGATAACACTAGGCAAGAGAGAGAAATTGACAATTACAGTAAATTCACCAACCTATGAAGATACCTAAACATCAACAAAAAATTACAAACCATACCAGGAAATAGGAAGAGATGGCCCAGCTAAATGAATAAACCAAATATCCTGAAGAGATACAGGATTTAAAACAACTAATCAATGACAGTCACACAAATCTCCTAAATCACTTCAAGGAATTGAAGGATATTATGACTAAAGAAATACAGAATATTAAAAAGACACTGGGTAAACATAAAGAACAATTAGAAAGTCTGCAAAGAAAAGTAACAGAGTTTATGGGAATGAAAGACACAATGGATGAGATTAAAAACACATTAGAGGCACATAATAGCATATTTGAATTTCTCTAAGACAATTAGAATTTTGAGGTCAAACATCTGAACTGGAAAAGACAGGAAGAGAAAGAGAAAAGAATGGAAAAAAAAATGGAACAGGTTTTCAGGGAATTGAATGACAATGCAAAATACATAAACATATGTATTATAGGTGTCGTTATTAAGGAAATAATGACTCAACCCTTGTTAAAGACATAAATACCATATCCAAGGAGGACAACACACCCCAAACAGAATAAATCCAAATAGACCCACTCTGAGACATCTACTTTTTAGAATGACAAAGATCAGAGGATTCTGAAAGCAGCAAGAGAAAAGCTAAGCATCACATACAAGGGAACCTCAGTAAGATTTATTACCAACCTTTCATCAGAAACCATGGAGGCAAGAAGAAAAGAAGTATGATGTATTTAAGATACAGAAAGAGAAAAACTGCTAGTCAAGAATTCTGTATCTGGCAAAACTGTCCTTCAGAAATGAAAGTGAGTTTAAGGTCTTCACAGATGAACAAAAATGTTACCAAAAGACCAGAATTATAAGAGATACCAAAGGGAGTGCTGCATCCTGAAAGGAAAAAAACAAAAAACAAAAAACAAACCAAGAGCAGGAGACATGAAATAGAGTGTAGAAAACAATGTTACATCTTCTACATGTGAAAAATGCAGATCTCATGGTTTATGCAAATGCTTTGTAGGTTTTGGTGTAGCTACAGCAACAGTTTCATGGACTTCCTTTTCTTTTTTACTTGATATGCCTTACAGCTGGCTCATGAATGCCATAATGGCGGCCAACTGTAGCAGCTGTTTTACCTGAATGAAGCATGTCTAAAAATTCTATTTTTTCCTTCAAGTTCATCAGTTTCCTCTGTTTATTTTTTTAAAACCCTCCCATTGTAGCTTATGTTCACCGTCGGCTCTGTGTCCATTCACTGTTTGTTCTTTCCATGTCTGCTTGTCTTTTCTTCTTTTCTTTCTCTTTAAGAGGCACCAGGAACCAATCCCAGGACCACTGGTGTGGGAGAGAGGCACTCAAGTGCTTGAGCCACATCGTTCCCTGCTGCATCTCTCAGTGTCTCTCCTCTGCATCTCCCTTTGTTGTGTCATCTTGCAGTACCAGCTCAGCTCTCCATAACAGGGCCATCAGCTCTCTGAGGCACAGGCCCTCAGCTCTCCATGATGCAGGCCAGCTAGCCTTCTCTAGGAAGCCCTGGGAATCAAACCCAGGGACTCCCATATGTTAGATGGGAGCCCAATCTTTTGAGCCACATCTATTTCCCTTTCCTCTGTTTCTTGGGAGCACTTGGCAAACCACTGGGACCACTAGGTTTATAACCCATGATTTTAATAGAGTTTATGACACTTAAATGACAAAAGATATGAGAAACTCGAGATGCAAAGATCACTGAGAGATCACAGCATCCCCAAACCAATGCATAGAACTACTAATTTTAAGGAAAAAATTGTGTAGTTGTTAATTTATGTTATTAAACAATAAAATCCACATGGTACAGGTAATATTATACATAACAGTGCATATATTTTATGCATTTCTGTGTTTCAAAACTTTTTCTGTGTCATCTGCTGGCCTTCATGTGTCATCTGTGGCTTCCACAAAGATCCCAGGTTCTATGCCAACCCATGATATCTCAAAACCATGATGAGGAGAATCCCAATGTGGAAGGGATAATTGTACCCTAAATTGTTTAAAAAGCCCCACCCACAAGGTCACTTTAGCTTCCCTTCTCCACTGTAAACTCTGCCCAAACCCCATTAGCTAAATCAAAGTTTCTTTTACTTCGAGGGATCTGGTAGGATAGTAACTCGGTTGCCTGTCTCTAAAAGACACATAATAGTTTGCATATCTTCCCTTCCTGGTCTTTGGATCAGGTTTTTATCCTCCAGGGGATCATCTTCATTAGCTTTGTAAACTTGATCCAGGACAGAAAGAGTTCAAATAACTGTCAATGCCTCATCTATGATTTCCCATTGCAGTTTTATTTTCTCAGGGAAATCTCCTCAAAAGCTCCAAACCTCCCCTAGAGTAGCCAAAACCAATGGCACAAAAACTCTGAGAACTTTTTTTATTATCCCTGAATGAATTTACAGTTAGCATGAAAGAACATAGGAGGCATTGAACTTTAAGAACCATTCTTCCTTAACAAAAGTTAGACACCCCAATCCTCTCATCTCCCAAGTGAAATAAGCAAATTTCCAGAAGTTCAGCAGCTTTCTGCCCATAGCAGTCACATATTTCCCTCTTTTCATGCTCAGTGTAAGTGTATGTATGTCTCTGTAGCTGATATCTGAAAGGAGATGGAAGACTCTTACAATGGCATAGATTGAGGCTGACTGCCAGATTGACAGAGAATTTACCCCTCTGAGAAGAGAGGCAGCAATCACCAGGGCAACTGTTGCTGAACCTACTTTCTGGTACACCTGCATTCATTTCTGTCTCATTTAAAGGCAACAAAGTGGTGGACCATTTATTTCCCAGTTGGCCATATATTTTGGTCAATATTCTCTACTTATTTCTATCGACTTCCTTCAAATCTCATTAATCAACTCACAAAGCCTTCATTTTTCCTCTTTCAGAAAGTCGTGTCTTTGTCAATGTCCTATCCTTGCTGTCCTCAACCTTACCTCAGGCTCCCATCTTAAAGAATTGCTTGGTGGACTTCTCTCCACTCACTGCAGCTATCTTCCAGTTTTTAACCAACTGGTGGTCGTTTGGATGTGACTGATACCTACACAGACACATTCTGCTTTGAACATGACTTTGATGGACTGGTTGGTATGTAAGCTCACTTTCTCTGTATATACCTTTGCTCTTGATCTTTGTTTGTAACTCTCTAAGGCATCATAGTCTTACTTGGTCTCTTGATTATACTTTGTTTCTTTTTTTCCCTTTTCCTCCCCTCTCCCTGCTGTTTTTTGCTGTTCATGTCCATTTGCTGTATGAGAATACAGACCTATAAATGATGGAAAAAAAATGATACAAATAGATGGTTCAACCAATGTTTAGTGTAGGTGTAGTGGAAATGGCCATTAATTCTGCATGTGGAGGTAAAGTGGCATTCAGGAATAGACTGATATAGGTATTAATTTCTGAGCAGTCTTTGAAAAACAAGTATAATTGAAACGTGCCATCACAACCCCCCAAAGGAAAAAAAAATGAAAAAGTTATTTGGCTGAGAGAAAGAGTATGAAATAAATACAGAAGCATTAAAAATGTTGGGAATGCTTGGAGAACTAGGAGTGTGGTATTAGAGCACTAGGTGAGAAGGAGGATGTATTGTGCAATTGAAGTGGGGAATAGAATTATTGGAGAAAGATCATGAGCAGACTCAAATAACCTATGAAGGAGATGGATTCCTTGTAGAAGCTAATGGGGAGTCATTACTGTTGAAAAGAAGAGATACCTTTTGATATGCATTTTAGATATCGGCAAAGTTATATTGAAAACCTGGAAGGTTGAAAGTGGAGACACTTGAGGGGCAGCAATTGTGATAGTTGAAATGAGAGATATTGAACATGAGGTTTTAACACATCTTGTGCTACAATCTTTCATTTAAGTCCACAAACAATGTATGCTCCTTGTAAATAAGTAGTAAAATAATGGAAAAGAGGAAGTAAAAATCACCTATCATCTCCTTATTCAGAAATAGCCACAGTGGATATTTTGGTATCTATAAGCTTTTAAGCTTAATGTATATGTGAAATTTTGAGCAGACTTTAATCAATCACACTATATATAATGTCTATAACCTGATCTTTCCATTGGCAATATATTATAGCATCTTTTTAGGCATATAAAATAATTTATTCAGAATCATTTAAAAGTATTTCCGTTTTATGTAATGTTACAACTCAATCAGCCCCTCCTTGCTTCAGCACATTTGGTCTTGTTTGGTTTTGTTTTATCTTTTTGCCATCTTCAGCATTGCTGTTTTTATTCAAGCAGTTTATTCCCAGGATTGAAATAATATATAAGATTTAATGTATGTGACTTTCCTCTTGCTCATGGCCTTGGGATGGGTAAGACTTGCAGGCCTATGGATGAGATGTGCTGAGATGTTCAGTGCCACTTTGTGTTGGCATCATCCTATGGCCCTGCATCACTTCTTATGCCTGGAAAACAACATGGTTTAGGTTGAATTAGAGATGAATAAGATCATGATTTTCTATCTGCTACAATTTCTTCTCAGGCCCTTTACTCTGAGCTGAGTTCCTAAAACTGGACTGAGCATCAAATTATCCAGGGAGCTTTTAATAAATGAAGATGTTAAGGTTGCGCCGTAAAAGATTCTGATCCAGTAGTCTGAAGTGAAGTTAGAAATATACGATATTTTTTACTCTTACCTGTGTGATTTGGCTATACAGCCAAGGTAAAAACCATGGTCTTAGACCTTTTGTTCCACCATTTTGCTGGCATGACTCTCTCCACGGGTTACAAGTTTGCCAAGGGGGTGACAGAATATTTCATGTTAAAGTAGGTCTGAGTCAATGTGGATATATGTGCTCTTTTCCAGAAGGTTACATGTTTTCAGCTGAAGGAGAGTCAGAGTCTAGGGATCACTGATTGGGGGAAAAGATCATACAGAGAAGAGGCAATTATTTTACAGATCTTTAAACCTGGGATTGAGCTGTCAATGAATGTACAACCAGATATGGATCTTCTGCCTTCCAAAAATTATTGACTCTTAATTGACCTGTGACACCCCTATCACAAAAAGAGTTAAAAATGGACATCTAGGTGACATGATTATCTCTTTCCTGAGCCCAAATTTTATGAAGTTGGGATGGATACTATGTAACTGAAGGAAGACAAAATGGAAGCACCTCAGAGTAAGGCTAAAAAGGACAAACAAGAAGGCCCAGGGAATTGAAAACAGATTTTGCCTAACAGGTTCTTTTCTTTGGGATGGACTCTTGGGTGCTGGTGCAAAGGACAGGGCCTTAATTATGTGATGGAAGTCAGAAGCGTGGCCTCAGGCCCTCAGCAGAGGCTCTGCCATCACCAGACATGGCCCAGAGCTCCCAGGTGAGTGTCTTTATCTCAGGCCTGGGCTTTTTAGTCATCCTGGACAGCTCAGAGTAGAGTGTCACTGTCTGCCTCTTGTTTGTGCTCCCCTTTAATTTCTGTAGATATCTCTGTCATCCATCTTGCCACATGGAAGCCCTTTTTTGCCCTTTGCTCTTGACTCTATCTTCATGGTTAGGGTCTTTATGAAAATCTGCCTTCGGTCTGCTCCCTATTTCTGACTTCATGTCCTTGAAGGAATATCCTATCCTCCATAACCCAGACTCAGGCCCAATTCTTTCTCAGTTCCATCATAAGTGCTGTGATTTCCTAATACTGGCCAAGGGGAGAGCAGATCTTACAGCTTCAGTCACACAGTTCTCCATAGGCCTTAAGCAAATTGCTCGGCACATATTAATTCTCCAAGTCTCCAAAGGAAATTGCTATCATGCTACCAACCCATACTGATATCTGAAAGCATCAGATTAAAATAAAATGGTTAGGTGCACTTTAAAGAATAGAAAAGGATCCTGCACATCAATATTCATCTCACAAAATCTGTGTGCCAATAATGTTGCATAAAAAACGAACTTATTGCAAAAACGGATGTTGTTACAAGAGAGAATCGATATGTCCTGCTTGGGAAATCAACACTGTGACTTCACCTCATCGTTTATAATGTATTAGCTAAAAGGTCTAAACTGTCTCAATCAGGAGACACATCCTTAATTCTCTGCACAAGGATTTTGAAGAGATGTAAGTAATGATAGCAACTTTATTACTTACATGTACAGGTTTCATACTTAAATCACTCTCATTTTATTCCACAGCATCCCTGGAAGGGAAATTGTATTCTTCCCAATTTTACAGAAGAAGAAGAGGTCTCAAAAAGAACATCTACTCAAGGTCAAATACTAATGTGTTAGCAGTAAATTTAGTAGACATTTCTATGGGACTTTGTTTTTCCTCCAGCACAACATAGAGTCCTTGTGCTTCACCTATATATGTAATCTCAGGCTTCTCAAACCTTGCACTCAATGTTACTGCAGTTGTTTTGCTGTCTTCTAATTGTCTGCAATTCTTTCACTCAAGCTTGTGGGAGATTAGGTGGCAGCGCCTGAAGCATGATGGAGCCATTGTTGTTGAGCAGCTCCCACAGACAGGATCTTCATGGCTGTTGGTTGTGATGGGAGAGGGTGTGTATCAGTTTGCCAGAGCTGCTATGACAAATACCACACAGTTGGTTGGCTTAAGCAACAAGAACATACTAGCTCACTGTTTGGAGGCTAGAAGTCCAAAGACATGATTTCTGTAAAAGCCTTGCCTTCTCTGAGATGGCAGTGTTCTGATGATGGCAGTCCTCTGTCACAAGACGATGTCCTCAACCTCCTCCTTAATCACATGGACTAAGTCCCACCCTGATTCAATTTGGCCACACCTTACCTAATAGTAACATCTTCAAAAGGTCCTACTTAACAAATGGTTTCACACTCAGGAAATGTGGATGAGGATTTGGATACATCTTTTGTGAAGTACATGATTCATGTTGTGTATATGACTTGAAAAACTTAAGAAAAGCAAAACAAATAATGAGTGATAAAACTTGACTCAGGAAATCTGAGTACTCAGGAAGATGTGTATTTACAGAGTAAATTAAATGAATTTATGACATGATTCTATTCTCAGTACTTAATCCATTGTATTTTAGGAGCTCAAACATTTTCATATAAATCAAACATAAAGAGAAGCATCTTAATAGCATTTTAAAGACTGTATACAAACAAATTATAAAGAAAAAATAAATTAATTCCCCTTTCTTCCATCTAGAGAGACCCACACAATATTTTGGCATATATTCTCTGATGAAACAGTAAAATAAGAGAGAGAGGAAGAGATAGCCCATAGAAATACAGATGAAAAAATTTCATAAAATAGAAATGAGAGGTTATATGTGATTATCTTACATTTTTAGTTATGAGCTTTTCCCAATGCCATTTTCCTTTGAAAACATGTTTTTAATGACCTAATAATATTCCAATATTTGAGTAAACAATTAATTTAATGATCATTTATGTTATTTCAATTTTTTTCTATTATAAATTATACTTCAATGAACATTCTTGTATTTCTCATTCACATCTTGAAGTCTTTTCTTAGAAAAGAATCCTAGGCATATAATTATAGACTCTTTTAAGGCTCTTGATATATATTATAAAATTTTATACCAAGAATTTCATACCAATAAATACCTCCACCAGTAGTGCTTAAGAATGACTGACATGCACATTTTTATCTAAGAAAAACTGACAAGTATAAAACTGTTATGTAATGGCTTTGCATTTTATTTCTTCAGTTATTGAGGATGAACAATGTCCACATAATTTTAGTGACTTTTGTCTCTTTTGCCAATTATCTGTTTATGTCTTTAATCACTTTTCCTAATAGATTTTCTTCCCATTGACTCTTCGGATGCTGATTTTTTGTTTGCAAACCATTTTGACCAATTTATAATTTGTCTTTTATTTAATCATTTTTTTTTCTGGTATATGAAAGAGCTATATGTAAAATAAAATGGAAAACTCTAGGTGAATTTTGAAGTGACATTGAAGGTGGAGAATTGTCCAAGGAAAAGGACAATAAAAGAAATAACAAAGAGAAATGTCAAACTGAACTACACCAAAATGTAAACCATGTGATTTTCAATACAATTTTCAAGGTGTGCTATGTAATAAGCAAGTTTTAGAACTGAATATAAAATATAATTATCATTTTTGATAAACAAATATATAATGTCAATTTCTTTTCCAAAGTAATTATACCAGTTTATAGTCCTATTTTCCAAGCTAATTATATCAGCTCATATTATTACTTCTAGGGAACAATTGTTATAGTGCATCAAATAAAATACAAACACAAATATAACATGCAATACATAGGCAAGAATGTTTATAGCAGTGTGATTTGCAATAGCTAAAAACTGAAGAAAAAAAGCTTAATTATCCATTACACAGGGGAATGGATGAAATAGAGCATTTTCATGTGCTGGAACACTATGGAGTAGTGAAATGAATAAACTAGAGTTGCAAATATCACCATGTTGCACTACCTTAAAGATCATGTAAAACAAAAGAAAACAAGATACACAAGAATACATACAGTGTGATTCCATGAAATTCACACACAACTAAATAGTAAACTTCTGGGGACACATATTTTTGCTATTAAAGTATAAAGAAAAGCAATGTAATGATAAACACAAAACACTGTTGTTTAGATTACTAATTCTTGACCCCAGCTGCACATTAGAATTAACTGCAGAGATTGTAAAAAAATACTGATGCCCAGCACCCACCTCAGAACAATTAAATTAGGATCACTTTATTCATTGGCCCAGCCAAGACTTACATTAAACAAATACTTAGGGCATCATCTCGGAAATTAGGGTCATGGTTCTCAGTACCACAAGGTCTTTCCTTCTGCAATTATTTCCCTGCTCTCTTGCAGCATTAATTTCTTCCTCACTGCTGGGTCACTTTCTTGGGCATATACATCTGACTTAATATTGGTCATCTTAAAAGAAACAATAACACAAAGATGTAAAAAAAAGTCCTTGACCTTATATTTTCCTCCCTTCATCTACTAACTTATTTTTTTTCTCTGCTTTTAAAGCCATAGTCCTGGAAACAACTGTCTAAATCTCTTTCTATTTCCTTATTTCTGTGACTTGTCAGCCCACGTTAACCAGGCTGTCATCCCCAGCACTGACAACAGCTTTGTTGAGACCAGGAGTGACCTTTTTCCTCCTGTTTTAGTAAGCCAAAGGGGTACTGATGCAAAATACTAGGAATTGTTGGTTTTTATAAAGGGCATTTATTTGGGATAGAAGCTTACAGTTACCAGGTCAAAAAGCACAAGTTATTTCCCTCAACAAAGTCTGTTGCCCTGTGTTGGAGCAAGAAGGCTGCTGATGTCTGCAGAATTCAGGCTTCCTGGGTTCCTTTCTTCCCAGGGCTTGCTTCTCTCTGGGCTCAGCTGCTCTGCTTTCTCCACAAGGCCAGCTGTAGACTATCAGGTGAATAGCTTGGCTCTCTTCCTGGGGCCTCCACAGTGTCTAACTGAGCCTCCTTCTTCTCCTCTGAGTGCTTACTTCCTGGGCTCCAGCATTAAAACTTTCTCTGTGAGTCCCTGCCTGTCAAGGGAGGAGGGATGCAACATGCTACTGACGTGGCCTAATCATAGCCCTAATCATTAGTTAATCAAATAAAAGTGAAACCTCTGAATCCAATACAATCTAATATTTGGAACAGACCAATTTACAAACATAATCCAATATCTATTTTTGGAATAATTATTTGGAATAAATAATACCAAACTGCTATACCTCCTAAACCCAATAGTCAATTCTTTGACATCATCAGTTTCAGTCTTTCAGCAGCATTTGACACAGTAGGTCACACTTCACTTCTTAAGCTTCACTTAGCTTCTGGGAAGTCACATCCTTCTGCTTTCCTTCTACTTCACTCTGTCCTTGTGGTGGGTTCCTCCACCTCTTCCTGACCTTTAAACATTGGCCTAAGCCCAGGGTTTGGTCCTTAGCACTGTTCTTTAGATATACTCTCTCCATCGGTGATAGCATCCTGTCCTTTGCCTTTAAATACCATCCATGTGCTGCTGGCTCCCCATTGTCTACTTATAACTCTGATGTCTTCCCTGAACTCTGATTTAAATTTCCAACTGCCTCTTCAACATAACCATATGGATAAACCAAACTAGCGTTTGATTTCCACACCAAACTTGTTCTTATTCACAGTTGCTTAAGATAAAACTTCAGTGATATTTATCAGCAAGTCTCCTTAGATAGGCTTCAAACTATAAAACGAAGTGTTCACTTCTATCATATCTACTGCTACTTTCTTAATGTCAGACATCACCATCTCATGTCTGCGCTAATACAACAGTCTTATAAATTTTTCTTCTGCTTCTGCTTTTCATTCCCCTATAGCCCAAAGTTTGTAAATTAGATGATATCCCTCTCCTGTTAGAAACCCTTCCATAGGGTCTCACAGACCATGGGCCAGGAGGACCTACTAGATCTGGTGACTGTCTACTCCAATGACATCTCTTATCACTTTCTTAGTTATGAGACTCTAGACTCGTTGTCCTTCTTCCATCCCTCTAAAGTGCTTGGCTCCTTTCATTTAAATGTCTGGGCACCAACACGTCCCTCTGTCTGGAATGCTTTTCCTTCAGGTCCTGGAATAGCTGATTCCTTTCTGGGTGTATTTCAGTTCTCAGCTCAAATGCCACCTATTTTCAGAGCACCTTCCCTGTTGATTGTCCCATATCATCAAGTGCCTGCTCCAACCTACACTTACCCTCTGCTCTATCACCTTCTACTTTCTATTCTTAAAGTATCACTATGGAATATTTTGGGGGATTGAAGCATGTATCCCACAAAAGCCATGTTCATATCTTAATACACATCCCTGTGGTTGTGAATCCATTTATAAATAGGATCTTTTGAAGATGGTATTATTAGTTAAGGTGTAACCAAAGTGAATCAGTGTGGGTCTTACTCTGTATAACTGGAGGCCTTATAAAGAGAGGAAAGAAGCCAGAAGTCAGAAGAAGTCAGAAAGGAGAAGCCAGAATTCAGAAGAAGTCAGAAAGGAGAGAGAGATTTCCATGAAGAAAGCCAGAAGTCAGAAGAATTCAGAAAGGAGAGAGAGATTTCCATGAGGTAGAGGTCTTCCATCAACAGAACACTACTGAACTCTGGGAGAAGGCATGGCCTTGCTGATATCTTAATTTTGGTTTTCTATCCTCCACGCTGTGAACCACTAAATTCTTGTATCAGCCAACCTATTGTATGGTACTTGTCACTGCAGCCCTGATAAACAGAGACAAACATTACTTAATTTCATAAGTTATATGTATAATTTTTTCTTTTTACAATATAAATTCCAAAAAAGTAGGAACTTTGTCTTAATCTAATCTTTCTCATTAATATCTAGATCAGTGCCAGACAACCAGTGAGTCAACACAAATGTTTTTAATGATAAATAAATAATTTAAAAAACAAATCTTTAACTCATTAGTGTACTATTTGAGCAGTCTGTGATCCGTGTTTATGTTAGATACTTTTTTTTTCAATTTTAATTGCAAGCTTTTTGATCATTAAATGAAATGCTAAGATTATAGCTAATTTTCTGAATGTTAAACTATTGATGTGTTCCAATACTTTTCCTTCATACAAACACATAACTGAGGAAATATTCATAGAACATTTTCTCCCCTCCCTGAGGTCACATGTCTCAGTTCAAAGTAAAATTGACTCTAAACTTCACTGCTTCTGGTTTTTACCACAAACTCCCACCAGTGTATTTCCTAGCATGTTTAGACTCCTAAATGTTTGACATTCACTTTTTTTCTTTATTGCACTCACATTTCTCTACCTTTCCCAAATGTTTCTTTCTTTTCATCATCTTCATGTTAGTATTTGTTCTGTAGAAACATGCATTGCTGTAGCATCTCTCTAAGATCTCAAAATATGGTCACATGGTCAGAAGATATTTTCCCCTCTCCTCTCTGACTTCCCAGCCTTTGCAAGCCTGGAAATGATCTTTTGTACAAAACACTTAAGAGGTTCGTTTTGACAGTTTGAACCAGATGGCCTAGATCCACTGTGAGATAGCCTGCTAGAGGTAATTCTGGGCTCAATCAAGATCTTAATGAATAGCATTGCTCGTATTTATTATACAATCATCATTATGTGGTATTACACTGATTATGCATTATACAAGTTTAGTTCTTTGGGTGAACAGTTCACTTGAGCATAACTTGAGGAAAATACAAAGTGTTATTTTAAAGTATAAATGTACCTAATTTAAATGTTCCTGAAGTGAATTAAAAGGCAATTTTGCAATCCAAAAAAAGAAAAAAAGGCAATTTCGTACTGTTCTTAAGAGAAAGGATTTACACCTACATTGCAAATTATAAAGCAAACTGCAGTGTTCTCAGCACCCACTTCATGCTGTTTCTGTTAAGAATTCCCGGAAGGGCTGCTTAGAATATATGAGCAAATAAGAAAGTTACAGTACATGCTAAAGGATTTCACAGTGCCACAGAGAAATGAAAATATATTAAAATTGTAGAAGATGTTATTTCACAAATTAAAGTTAACATCTCTCTGATGGTCCATTTTTTATATTAAACTAAGATTTCTGCCTCCACTCCCATGAAGAGTAGGTCAAAATTATCATTTAATGGTGTAAAGTGTCCTTTTCTAGGTGACTGAATACAAAATATCCAAAGAACAAATGCCACCCTTGACTCAAGTATTTGTGATATTTGCAAAAAAATAGACTTTCATTGCTAAAATATTACTATATTACCATGAAAGTAAAAACATTTCTGCAACAAATTACGAATGAAAAGGTATATCATCATTGCTGTTTGGTATTTTAAATAAATAAAGTAGATATGAGATAAAGTTCCATGATTTATTATAGAAATCTAAGAGGGTCATTCCTCTGAAATGATCCTTTGTCTTTTCTTGCCTGCAGACCCTTTTCCAAATGTTGAAGTCCTGCCCATCTTTGGAGGCCATGTGCAATTTCATCACTTCTGCAATTAACACCTTCCTAGATGTACCCTTTGGAAATCCACTTTTGTTTTCTCTCCTACTCCCCCCTCTCTCTTGTTCTCCCTTTCTCTCTCTTCCCCCTGTTATTGAAGAGTACTAATGTAATCTAATTTAGATAGGTTACTGATTATTATGATTATTACGAATCAGTAATAATCTAAAGAGAAACTTCCTTTTACCTACTATTTGATAATAGGAAAGACAAGAAAAATACTAAAATATTCCTTTTATTCCCTAGTTATCAAAATAGTGATTTAATTCTATAGCATTCTTCAAAATGACCAATGAGTTCTCTTCTTAGTAACATTATGAACTCATGGATTTAGGCATATTTGATATGTATTAATACATCACAGATATTATTCTAATTCTCAAATGCCCCCTCTTTGGCAAGTGGAAGCTTCTTCAGTTGGATCCTGAATATTCTGATATGATCATAGTAGAGTTTATAAATTCCTTGTTTCTGCATGCCAAGATGTTTCAGGAATCAGCCACTTCTCTAAAAGAAGGCAACCATTTCTTCAAGAAAGGCAGGATACTTGGTTGCTTTATTTACTGCTGTATTCTCAGTGCTAAGCACAGTGCCTGTTGGATAAGAGGTGGCACAAGAGGTAGGTTGACTAGTGTGTATTTAAACATTAAAAATGAAAGTTAAAAAACAAAAAATCAATTCATATTTCTGCTTCTTGACAATATGGAACAACATGGATTAGATTTACATCTGAAATTACTAAAAAGAATTTAAATACATACAACACACACACACAGGCAAATTATAGAAAACAATGGTTTCTAAGATATTAGACAATAGACAACAAGGCAGAGTGATTGCTGAGAAACTAATGAGGTGATCCCTACAATTGTCCCAGCTTATTGCCTAGAGAGAGTGTCCATGACACTACTCAGAGATGGGGAACCTAGAAGAAGTGTGGCAACCTTACTTCTGTGATTAAAATTCACAGGGCCGAGTATACAAGGGGAGACCATTGCAAGAGAGGGAGTGCTGAGATCTGTAGAGGGGTCCCTTTGAGTATTCAGCAGAGAAATGATTAGCACAAGCATGGGAAGAAACTATCTGGTGCTGGGGAAAGGACCACCTGAAAGGATCAGATAGAACAATTTCAAAATACCACACAGAGTTGGGGATTAGTGCCAACCAGAGGGAAGACATTCATTATTCATGGGGGTAGGGTAGAATCCTCAGAATGGTTGTGCTAAAGCAATGGGAAAAGATTAACCCTAAACTAAACACTGGTCTGGTTGTATCTAACAAGGCTAAAAGCAAGATTTCTTCAAATCTTCCAACTATTTCCAACTAACTTAACCACTTCCCAGAATAAAGATCAAGTATATGTATAGGACTATGAACATTTTGAATATGCATAATGTAAAATTTACCATGTCTAACATCCATTAAAAAATTACCAAATTACCAAATTATGGGTCATACATAAAACATGACCCATGATAAGGAGAAAAAAAATCAATAAATAGATACTGACCCAGAAGTGACACAGTGGTAGAATTAATAGATAAGACTTTAAAATAGTTATTATAACTGAATCCCAGATGCTGAAGGAGCCAGAGAAAGGTTGTACATGTTAAATACAGATATGATATTAAACTTCTAGAAATGAAAATGTAATGTCAGATGAAAAATACACTGAATGCAAGCTCAAAGACAGATGAGCAAGTTAAAAGCACCCAAAAAGAAACTGAAAAACAAATTCTTTAACAAGCAAAAATTATTTGCAAAAAGTAAAGAAAAAAATCTTTTTCAAACATATAAAAGCCAATCAAATTAATCAGCAACAGATTTGTACTGTGAGAAATGTTAAAGGAAGCCTATCAAGCAAAGAAATAATCATTTCAGATGGAAAATTGAATGTACACAAAGGAATGAAAAGCATTCAAATGGTAAGATAAAATAGACTTTAAGCAAGGATAGTAACAATTTACTGTGGAGTTTATAACCTATATATAACATATATGACAACAAAGGTACAAAAGATGGAAAGACAAAAAAATATACTATGATTCTTATACATTTGTGAAGGTTTTATGCTAAATAATGAAGTAGTATAATATCACTTAAAGGTAGATTGCTATAAGTTAAAGATGTTGCTATAAATCCTAAGACAATGAAAAAAATAACAATAGTTATGGTCAACAAATGAAAAAAGGGATACAATGGAATTATGAAAAAAATAGTTAATACCAAAGAAGGCAGAAGAGGGAAAATGAACAAAGAATAGAATGGATAAATAGAAAACAAATAACAATATAGTAAATATAAACTCAAACATTTCAATAATATCATTGACTATTAAAAGTCAAAATATCCACTTAAGAGGAGAAATCATAAAAAATTATCCAAATATATGCTGCTGTAAACACACATTAAATATGAAGAGTGAAATATGTTAAAAGAAAAAGGATAATAAAAGATGTACTATGGTAATACTAAACAAAAGAAAGTTGGAGTGGCTGTATCCATTAAAGACAAAGTAGATTAAAAGAATATTCATATACTAAAGTAAAAGAGAGTAATTTTATAATGATAAATAAGTCCATCTGTCAAGAATACCAACAATTCTAAATTTTCAGGCACTCAATAACAGAGCATCAAAAAATAAATGAAGGAAAAGTTGAAAGAACTACAAGAAAAATAATATACTTAGTAAAGCCACAATTATAGTCAGAAATTTCAACAATAATTTCTCAGTAATTTATGGAACTCATAGACAGAAAAGCACAATACTCTCAACCAATTTAATATCACTGAAGACTTATACAATATTCTCAACCAATTTGACCTAATTGGCATCATAGAGCATCATTCTATCCAAGAATAGCAGAAAACACATTCCTTTCAGGTGCACATGAGATATTTACCAAATAGACAATATTCTGGGCCATAAAACATATTTCACTTAAAAAAAATAAGTCATACAAAGTATATTCCTAGATTACAGTAGGATTGAATTAAAAAATCAAAAAAAAAAGAAAGATATCTGGAAGATCCACACATCTTTCAAAACCAAATAACAGTTCTACACAACACTTGAGTAAAAAAAGAAATCAAATAGAGCATGAGAAATATGTTGGTCTAAATGAACATTAAAATACAGCATACCAACATTTGTAGGATGCAATTAAAACAGTACTTAGACACTTTCTTTAAACATTAAACACACCGATATTAGACAAGGAAAAAAAACATCTCAAGTCCATGAGCTCAGCTGCCAGCTTAAGAATGCAGAAACACTGTCTCAGGGAATTGAATGATGTTGAATGACAATGTGAAATGCACAAATATTCATGTTATCTGTGTCCTAGAAATAGAAGAGAATGGCAAAGGGGCAGAAAGAATATTTGAGGAAATAATGAATGAAAACTTCCCAACCCTTATAAAAGACATAAATATCAATATCCAAGAAGGATAACACACCCCAAATAGAATAAATTTGACTATACCTACCCAGAGACACCTATTATTCAGAATGACAAATATCAGAGATAAAGAGAGCATTCTGAAAGTAGCAAGAGAAGAGAAAAACATCATATACAAGGAAAATCAATTAAATGCCAACTTCTCATTAGAAACCATGGAGGCAAGAAGAAAGTGGTATGTATGATGTATTTAAAGTACTGAAAGAGAAAAATTCCCAGCCAAGAATTCTGTATCTGGCAAAACTATCCTTCAAAAATGAGGATTAGTTTGAATTCTTTACAGACAAACAAATATTGATAGAATATGTTACCAAAAGACCAGAATTACAAGAGATTCTAAAGGTAGTGCTGCAGCCTGAAAGGGAAAAACAAGGGCAAGAGATTTGGAGAGGAGTTTAGAAATGAAAATTATTAGGAAGTGTAAACTAAAGCATAAGAAGGCAGACAATAGAACATTATGACAACAGAGAGCCAAGGGATAAAATGGATCAAGTAATGCCTTTACAGTAACAACACTGATTGTTAATGGGTTGAACTCCCCAATCAAAAGAAATGGACTGATAACGTGAATAAAAATATATGACCATCTATATATTGTCTACAAGAGACCCACCTCAAACATAAGGACACTACCAGGTTCAAAGTGAAAGGTTGGAAAAAGGTATTCCAAGCAATTAGTAACCAAAAAAGAGCTGGAGTAGCGATACTAATATTGGACAAAATAGACTTCAAATGCAAAACTGTTGTAAGGGATGAAGAAGGTTATTACATATTAATAAAAGGTGTAATTCATCAATAAGAAATAACTATACTAAATATTTATGCACCTTACTTGAATACCCCAAGATACATGAGGAACACACTGGCAAAACCGAAGGGAAAAATAAATGTCTCTACAATGCACCACTCTCAGTATTGGGTAAAACATCTGGGCAGTGGATAAATAAAGAAACAGACAACTTGAATAATATGGTAAATGAACTGTACTGAACAGACATCTATAGAGCATTGCACCTAAAACAGCAGTTTATACTTTCTTTTCAAGTACTCATGGATCCTTCTCCAAGATAGACCATATGTTGGATCACAAGACAAGTCTCAATACATTTAAAAAGATTGAAATTATACAAAACACTTGTTCTGATCATACCAGCATAAAGCTGGAAATCAATAATGGATGGAAAAAGGGAAAATTCATAAACATATGGATATTTAACAACATACTGTTCAACAATTTGTGGCTCAAAGAAGAAATAGCAGGAGAATTCAGCAATTATCTGAGATGAAAGAAAATGTATGGGACACTGCAAAGGCAGTGCTGAGAAAGATATTTATAGTCCCTAATGCTTACATTAAAAAAAAAAAAAGAGCTAAAATTGAAAATCTCACTGCATAGCTGGAGCTGGAAAAAGAACAGCAAACTAATCCCTAACCAAGCCAAAGGAAAGAAATATTAAAGATCATAGCAGAAATAAATGAAATTGAGAACAAAAAAATAGAGAGAATTAAAAAAATGAAAAGTTGCTTCCTTGAAAAGATCAACAAACGAGACAAACCCTTAGCTAGACTGACAAAGAAAAAAAGAGTGAAGATGCAAATAAATAAAATTAGAAATGAGAGGGAGGACATTACCATTGACCTGACAGAAATAAGAAAGCTCACAAGAGGATACTATGAACAACCAAATGCCAAAAATTAGACAATGTATAAGAGATGCAAATAAATAAAATTAGAAATGAGAGGGAGGACATTACCATTGACCTGACAGAAATAAGAAAGCTCACAAGAGGATACTATGAACAACCAAATGCCAAAAATTAGACAATGTATAAGAGATGGACAAATTCCTAGAAACATACAAAAACACCTACACTGACCCCAGAAGAAATAGAAAACCTCAACAAACCAATCATAAGTAAAGAGATTGAAATAGTCATCAAAAACCTTCCAAAGATGAAAATCCTCGGACCAGATGGCTTCACAGGTGAATTTTACCAATCATTCAAAGATGATACAATATCAGTCTTGTTCAAGCTCTTCCAAAAAAAGAATAGGAAAGAACACTATCAAACTGTTTCTATGAACCCAACATCACCCTAATACCAAAACCAAATAAAGATACTACAAAAAAAAAAAAGAGAAAATTACAAACCAATGTCTCTAATGAATATAGATGCAAAAATCCTCAACAAAGTACTTGCAATCAGAATCCAAAAGCACACTAAAAGTATTATACATCACGATCAAGTGGGTTTTATCACAGGTATGGAAGGGTGGTTCAACACAAGGAAATCAATTAGTGTAATAAACCATATTGGTAAATTGAAGAAGAAAAATCAATTGATCCTCTCAATTGATGCAGAAAAGCCATTTGACAAAACACAGCACCTCATCTTGATAAAAACCCACCAAAAGATAGGAATAGAAGGAAGATTTGTCAATATGGTAAAGTGCATATATGAAAAACCTACAGCTAGCGTTGTACTCAATGGTGAAAGACCAAAAGCTTTCCCACTGAGATCAGGAACAAGACAAGGATGCCCACAGTCACCATTATTATTCAATATTGTGCTAGAGGTTCTAGCTAGAGAAATTAGGCTAGATAAAAAAATAAAATGTACTCACATAGGAAAGGAAGAGTAAAACTTTCACTATTTGCTGGTAATACCACCCTATATCTAGAATCTCCTGAAAATTCTACAACAAAGCTAATAGAACTAATAAATGAGTTCAGCAAAGTGGCAGGATACAAGATTAATATGCAAAAATCAACAGCATTTCTATACACTACTGATGTGCAATCTGAGGAAGAAATGAGAAAAAAAAATTCCATTTATAATAGCCATGAAAACAGTCAAATATTTAGGATTAAACTTAAACAAGGACATAAAAGACCTTTATTCAGAAAACTATAAAACACTGCTTAAATAAATGGAAGGACATTCCATGTTCATGGATTGGAAGACTAAATATCATTAAGATGTCAATTATACCTAAACTGATTTATAGATTCAACACAGTCCCAATAAAAATCCAAATGGCGATTTTTGAAGAAGTGGAAAAATAATTAACAAATTCATTTGGAAGGGTAAGGGACCCCGAATAGCCAAAAAGATCTTTAAAAAGAACAAAATTGGAGGACTCTTACTTCCAGTCTTTAAAGCATATACATTAGCTACTGTGGTAAAAACAGCATGGTACTTGCATAAAGATATGCACATTGACCAATGGAACCAAACTGAGAACTCAGAAATAGACCTCACATCTACAGTCATTTTTGACAATGCTGTCAAGCCTTCCCAGTTGGACATGAACAATCTATTAAACAAATGATACTGGGAGAACTGGATAGCCACATCCAAAAGAAAGAAAGAAGACCTGTATCTCACACCTTATACAAAAATTAACTCAAAATAGATTTTAAAAAAAACCTAAATATAAAAGCAACAACCATAAAACTCCTATAAGAAAATGTAGGAAAACATCTTCAAGATTTTGTGGTAGGGGATATTTTCTTAAACCTTACACCTGAAGCATGAGCAACAAAAAATGGATAAATGGGAGGGACCTCCTCAAAATTCAACATTTTTGCACCTCAAAGGACTTTTTCAAATGGGTGAAAAGGCAACCAACTCAATGGGAGAAAATATTTGGCAAGCACACATCTGAAAATGGTTTGTTATCCATGATATATAAAGAAATCATACAATGCAACAATAAAAAGACAAACTGTCCAATTAAAAAATGGGCAAAAGACCTGAAAAGACTATTGTCCAAAAAAGAAATACAAATGCCAAAGAAACACATGAAATAATGTTCAACATCACTAATGAACAGGAAAATGCAAACCAAGCTACAATTAGCATTTCACACCTATTAGATGACTGCTACTAAAATGTTGGAAAACTGTAAATGTTGGAGACAATGTGGAGAGATAGGAATATTTATTCACTGTTAGTGGGAATGTAGAGTGGTACTGCCACTGTGGAGGACTGTTTGGCAGTTCTTAAGGAATTTAAACATAGGCTTGCCATGAAACCTGGCAGCACCATTACTAGGTATATACCCAGAAGAACTGAGAGCAGAGACATGAACAGTATCTGCACACTGATGCTCATGGTGTCATTCATGACTGTCAAAAGTTGGAAACAACTCAGGTGTCCATGAAGTGATGAACAGATAAACTGTGGTATAAATACATGTTCGAATATTACGTAGCAGATAGAAGAAAGTAAGCATATGACAATGTGGATGAACCTGGAAGACATTATGTTGAGTGAAGCAAGTCACATACAAAAGGACAAATATTGTATGATTGCACTTTTATGAATGAAATACATTGTATAAATTCATGGAGTTAATAATTAGAATATAGGTCACCAGAAATTAGAAGAGGGTAGAGAATGTGAAGTTAAGGGTTAATCTGTGAATTGGTAAAAAGGCTGTTTGTAAATCTTTGGAAATGAATAGAAATGGTTAAAGCACATCATGGTGTTTGTAACTAGCAGTACTATTATATGGATATGACAGTAATAGAAAGGGAAAGTCTAAGATCATACGTATTATTGGAAGGAAAGCTAAAAACTGTAACAAGGGACTGTAAGATAGTAAAACCTCATGTAAAACACGAATATGGATGATATTCATATATAAAACTGGTTTTACAAAATATAAATAAAATATACTAGAAAGAAGAAAAGAATAGCAGCTATGTATGGCAGGGGAAGCATAGTGAGATTGAGAGGTGATGTATTTTGTTTGTTTGGATTTTGTTTAATATTATTATTTTTGGAATAATGCAAATGCTCTAAGAATGATTGAAGTGATGAGTGCACAGATATGTGATTACAATGATTACCATTGATTGTACACTTGGAATGGATTTGTGCTTTAATAATTTGTATCAATAAAATTGACTTGTTTAAAAAAACACACATCTGAAAGGAAGAAGTAAAACTGTCTTCACATCAAATCACATGACTGCCTATGTAAACAATCCTAGAGAAAGTACAATAAAGCTTGTAGAATAAATGAATTTAGCAATTTTGCAAGATGCTTGCAGAACATGAAAAATGTTTTATTTCTAAACACTATTCAGAAATTCTAATTTAAAAGTTTTATTTAAAGCAGCATTAAAAATATGAAATTCTTAGGTATAAATCTTATCTAAATTATGGAAGACCTCTACAAAGCAATCTTAAAAGAAGTTAATGACTTAAACAAATGGAGAGATATACCAGGTTATGGGTCACAGTGTGTCCCCAAATTCATCTATCAATCTAATTTAATTGCAATCAAAATCTCAATAGACATTTTTGTAGAAAATGGTAGGTTGATTCTAAAATTCACATGGAAATGCAAAGAACCTAGATTAAAAGTGCAACTTTGAAAAGAACAACGTAGACGACTTAAACCACCTGACCTCAAGACTACAATAAATAATGCAGGATAGTATTAGTGTCGAGACAGATAAATAGATTAATGCAACAGAGTACTGTACAGAAAGAGACTCTCGTATATGTGATCAATTTATTTTCAGTAAAATTTCAGAGGCAATTCAGAAAGGATATGCAATTCAGAAATATAGAAAGGATAGTCTTTTCAATAAATGCTGCTGGAAAATTAGGTTTCTTTACGTAAAAAAATTAAAAACTTTGATTATACCTCTTAACATACACAAAAACTAGTTTGCAATGGACCACAGTCATAAATATAAAGTGTAAAAATGTAAAACTTCTTGAAGAAAACAAGATAAAAATTTTGCAAATTTGTGTTAAGCATATTTTTATGTAAGACACAAGAGAGTAATCTCTAAAAGAAAACACTGATGAACTGGACTTAATTAAAATTAAGAATTGTGCTCTTTGAACGACGGCTTGCAGAGTAGGAGAAAATATTTGCAAATTACATTTCTTTTTTTTTTCAAGATTTATTTATTTATTTATTTATCTCCCCTTCTACCCCCCCGCCCCCCGCCCCGGTTGTCTGTTCTCTGTGTCTATTTGCTGCGATGTCTTTTGTCCACTTCTGTTGTTCTTGTCTTCTTTGTCCACTTCTGTTGTTGTCAGCAGCACAGGAATCTGTGTTTCTTTTTGTTGTGTCATCTTGTTGTGTCAGCTCTCTGTGTGGGCGGTGTCATTCTTAGGCAGGCTGCACTTTCGCGCTGGGTGGCTCTTCTTACGGGGCACACTCCTTGCGTGTGGGGCTCCCCTATGTGGCGGGGCACTCCTTGCGCACATCAGCACGGCGCATGGACCAGCTCCACACGGGTCAAGGAGGCCCGGGGTTTGAACCGCGGACCTCCCATGTGGTAGACGGACGCCCTAACCACGGGGCAAAGTCTGCTTCCCACAAATTACATTTCAAATCAAGGACTTGTATCCAGCGTATATAGAGAACTCTCAAATTTCAATAATAACAAAGAACTCAATTAAAATTATGGGCAAAACCCTTGAGCAGACACATCAACAAAGTCAACAAAGAGAGTATACAAATGGCAAATAAGTGCATGAATAGATTCTTAACACCATTAGTCACTTCAGAAATGCAAATTAAAACCACAAAGATACTTTATTAGAATGGCTAAATTTAAAAAGACTGAGCATACCGCATGTTGGCAGAGATATAGAGGAACTGGAATTCTCATGCTCTGCTGGTGGAAATGGCACAATCACTTGGTAACATGGTATAATCACTTTGAAAAACAGTTTGGCAGTTTCTTAAAAAGTTAAACATACACCTACTACATCATGTACCCATTCACATCCAGTTATATTAGAAGAAAAATAGAAGCACATGTCCATCAAAGATTTTTAATCTGAATGTTGAAGGAGCTTTATTTGTAATAGCCAAATCTAGAAATAGCCCAAATGTTTATCAACAGGTGAATAAATAAATTATGGTATGATCATACAATGGAATATTACTCAGAAATACAAAATAATGGAATATTGGTATGCATTACAACATGGATGAATTGAGACACAATTAGATTGAGCAAAAGAAGCCAGCCAAAAAAGAGTACTCAATTTATATAAAATTATAGGAAATGTAAACTAATTTAAAGTGAAAGATACAGATCATGGTTCCCTTGGATTGGAATAGGGGTAGGGATAGCAGAAGGAGATTGCAAAGGAGCCAGAGGAAACTTTTGGGAACTATAAATACATTCATTGTTGTTTTGATTGTGGGATGATTTTATGAGTAAATGCATGTCAAAATAAACCGAATTGTATACTTTATTTATTTTTAAATATTTTTTTATTTACTTTTAAAAAGATACATAGATTACATAAAATGTCACATTAAAAAATATAGTGGATTCCCACATGCCTCACTCCCCACATCTCCCACTTTTCCCACATTAACAATTTATTTTATTAGTGTGGTACATTCATTGCAATTGATGAACACATTTTGGAACATTGCTACTAAGCATGGATTATAGTTTACATTGTAGTTTCCACTCTATCCCACTCTATTCTGTAGTTTATGGCAGGATATATAATGGCCTGTATCTGTCTTTGCAATGTCATTCAGGACAATTCCAAGTTCTAAAAACATGCGCAGTTTATTTATGTCAATTATACCTTAAAAAAGTTGTTAAAGTCGTACATAATCTCACTACCACCAAGAGATACTTACTGCTAACCTTATGGTATATTCTTCAATGAATAAAGGAACCATTTGAAGATTATGTTTGATGAACTGCTTTTAACTCTTAACAATTCACCATGGATATTTTTTGGAAATAATTTTGTCAATCAGTGTAAAGAAGCTTAACATTTTGTTTACCTCTTATTATTTCTGAATCCACAACTGAAAAAAGAGCTTTAGCACAAAAGTTATTTATTTATTTATTTATAGCAAATAAAGCAATGCAAAGACATGATAACAACAAAGATATCAAAAAGAAAAAAGAAATATGGTTTAGTAAATTATGGTACCTTGATATGTTAATATAATATTATTAAGACATTTACATAATTAGAAGAATTTGTCACTATATGAGGAAATGATACTTTTGTAATGTTTACTATAAAAGCCAGGTTACACCTATACCATTAATGCTGTTTTAAAGGTTGGAAATAAAAGAGAAAACATTTGTAAGAGCAGTAAAATGTAAACCAGTTGGCATTTGGATATTCTATTTTAAGTGCAGCAAATAAGAAAACAATAAAATATTGTCTTTCCTTGGTTGGATAGATTCTTAGCAAAGTTTGTGTCTGATATTCACACATAATTTAAAAGAAAGATCAAATATTTGTATTCAGCAAGAAGAGGAAAAATGAAAAGAATTTAGAAGATAAACACAACATTATCAGAAAAGGTTAAATGTATTAGAATATTAGCCTTTAGACATCAATGTACTCATTACATGTACAGAGAGGAATATCTTTGTGCAAACATCATACACATTTTATACACTTATTAAAATTACTTATTAAAATACTTATTGAATATGTACACTATAAATGATAGAATCACCAAGGTTTTTACATACCAAACTTTTTGTAAGACATGATTAGAAATCTTGTTGCTAGTCTTGGCTAGTTGATACTGGATACTTTGACTTGAGATCCACCAAACCCATTATTTCTTATTTCTTTTTCCTTAGGTAAGTAGATCTTGGTCCTGGAATGGACTTCAGAGAATACTTATTTACAATCACTGATTTTAATGATGAGTAAACTGTGTTTGGAATGATGAAAGGTCATTGACACTCCCAGTGCTAATTATTGGGAAGAACTGAACCCAGTTTTCTTAGCTCCCAAGTCTACCAACTATCCCCCCAACCCTTTGAGAAAAAAATCATATTATGTTTTGTAGTGCACCTTTACCTTTAAGCAGTTCCTATTGTGGTTAGGCAATTCTTCTGAAAACAGAAATGTATTTGCTTTAATAAAATTGGGATGCTGAATTTCCTGACTAAATTATGCTATTGGTAATCCTAATAATCACTGGCTCAAAGCTTAACTTGCATTCCAGAGTCCTGGACTCAAGGCCCGTTGGTTCTCCCTTGTCAGGCTCCATGGCTATTAATTCAATTCAACAAGCGCATACTGAATATCCAATGTGTTTGGTGCTCTACTGGGCAATGGGAATACCACAGCTGAACAATATAGAGCTGGATCAATCTGAGTCCCTCTGA
The DNA here is from genome assembly GCF_030445035.2 of Dasypus novemcinctus. Classification (NCBI taxonomy): domain Eukaryota; kingdom Metazoa; phylum Chordata; class Mammalia; order Cingulata; family Dasypodidae; genus Dasypus; species Dasypus novemcinctus. Next base: position 52,089,157 of record NC_080676.1, read on the forward strand.
CTTAAAAGTGCTCCAGGACAAAATACACACCCGACCAATTTGTGATTAATCAACATGGGAAAGACTAAGACATTGTCTCACCTAAATAATCTGTAATGGAAGCTAAGGATAGCCTGGCTAAGAAGCAATGCCAATTTCGCCCTAGAGATCTCCAGGTTTTAACTCTTCCTGTGCTTCTATGACTGACCAAACCCTTGTGAGTAAAACAGTCTTACCTTAGAAATGTTCATTCATTTCATAAACCCTACAGGCCTAGAGTTATTCTGTCTCTTTGGGGCAACTTTGCATATTTTTGCCGTGTTCTGTGTTGATCTCCAGGTTTAATTCTCATTCAGTCTTATTTCTCTCATTTCCAAGTTCTAGGGGGAATCATTTTATAGGTTTCTGCATTCACTAACCTTAGAAGGAGTTTTAGCTCTTTATTTTTTCTCTGTCAGAGCAAGCCTTGGTGCTTGACACTGCCTAATCTCTCCAAGAACAGGCCTCTGAAATACACCATTTAACATATTCTTTCCAATATTACTCTGGGTATCCAACTACATGGTGATGATGGAGTTTCAATATTTTCAATCCCGTTAAGAGCTATTAGTGATGATTAGTACAGTAGATATTACTCCTATTGTAGCTGTTTTTAGCCTACAGAAATAAGTAGGATTTAGGCCATAGCTTTACAGTAAAGTCAGGAGAAATGAATACTCTTAAATCTTTTATGATTACCATCATAGCTTTATTGAGACTCAGAATTCTAAAGGTGCTCTGGGAAAAAGAGCTAATTAAATAGTAGAGAGAGAAAATGAAATTACTTTTTATTCTGGATAGCTAAATAGATGTTTTCTAATTTTATTTTTAAAGGAATTCCTTTTAAAATAGACTTTTAGGTTGGTAAGGATCTTAAAAGTTTCATCTGGTTTAGCCTCCTGTTTCTACATGTCTCTGCCCAAACAAATTTTTATTTTTTTAATTTTTTTAAAGATTTTAGATATGGAGAATTCAGAACATCCCTGTATTTGTTTGCAATGTTCAATTTCCTATATACACCTTAAGTCTAACCAAACTCTTGCTTCCATCACAATTTCTTTTCTGTTTCCTTTTTAGGAGAACAGCAGAATTTCAATTTTTTTAATAGAGCCATATGTTTTGAGACACTTCAAGATTTGTTCTCTGGCCCTCACTTTCTGAAGTAAAATAACCGTGATTTCCCTTCTCTTTCCAGAAAGGTTCTTTTTTCTGTCATCCATTTTATTTGTTCTGGGTCCTCTTAACTGACAGCAACCAGCAGTGGAGACAATTCACCTGAAAGGCAATGGCTGGGATAGGGTAGACTAGAAGGGTGACTTTCCCAACACTGTGTCTCAAGTTCCTGTAAATGCATCACAATGCTGCCAGCCTTTTGGAATAATAGTAGGCTCTTTTTGGGATCTACTGGTTCCAGCCTTTTGCTCCTCCCTTTGGGCCTCTTTCGCCATTGCTTCTGCCTTTGTGCTGAAGTCAAAGAATCGCAGGTATAAAACTGAAAGATATTTAACAGTTCATTCAATCTCTGTAAACTAAGGCCTAGAGAAAATACATTTCCCTAGTTCCAGGGTAGCATAGTGGTAAGAGGGGTACTTGGATTCAGTTCTCCTGACCAGCAAGCCAGTATTTTTTTCCCCACCATATGCTGTGTTCTATCTTGTATTTTGTTGTTGTATGTTTGTTCTAAACTAAGTATTTCTATTTTTGTGACTCCCTTCTCTGAAGCAACGGGTTGAATGCAAATTGCTCGAGATAAAACAGTCTTAAGCCTGCTGCATTTATTTCAGCTGAGATCCTGATTAACAGCTTCCTAATTAAGTTATTTACCTTATAAACGATATTATTTGATGTCAAGTCCTTTATCAACCCTCTTGGATTTTCACTACAATGTCAGTGAAGTTGCACCAGACTTAAGCAATTTTGAATGTTCAGTAGTCACTTATGTAGTGAACAACACTTAAGCCTCTGGTACAATTTGGGTTTGGGGGTATCACTGGAAGGTAGAAGATAGGAGGCCTATTGAGAGAAATCACCCTGAGTTGCTTAGCCTTATACTCTCTTGGCAATGTAGGTATTTGGTGAACCTATAAACGTCAAGGTTTCAATGAAGATTCTCACTCTTTACTGTTCAATTTCAGAAATCATCACAAATTCCATTCAGTTGAAAAGCACTTGATTACAAAGTCAGGGCCATGAAATTCCTAACTGAGAATGGTGGTGAATGGGAGGACACTGCATAATGAGTAGATAGTGATTCTAAATTAGTGGTTCTCAGCCTTGACTGCAGATTGGAAGTAGATGGAAGCTTAAAAGCCTTGATTCCCAGGCTACCCCAAGATCAATTAAATCAGAATCTTTGGCTGGTGTGACTGAGGCATCAATATCTTATAAAGCTCCATGCTGTCAAAGTTGAGAATCACTGTCCTAATGTGTTTACAGGTGCTGAAAACACTTTTGGAAGTTTTATTTTTTAATTTATTTTTATTTTTATTTTTTATATTTTTAATTCCCATATGCCCCACTCCCAACACCTTCCACATTTTCCCACATTAACAACATCCTTCATTAGTGTGGTACATTTGTTACAGTTGGTGAACAGATTTTGGAGCATTGCTAATCCACTAAGGATGGATTATAGTTTACATTGCTGTTTTAATATCGCCTTTATAAAGTACTTTTTCTACTGTTTAAATTTAGGCAACAATTCTTTCATTGATTATGCAAAGATAATATTTATTCCAGAACTCTCATTTGTCATAGTTGAGTTAGTATTGCTAATCCACTAAGGATGGATTATAGTTTATATTGCTGTTTTAATATCTCCTTTATAAAGTACTTTTTCTGCTGTTTAAATTTAGGCAACAATTCTTTCATTGATTATGCAAAGATAATATTTATTCCAGAACTCTTATTTGTCATAGTTGAGTTAGTATGCTAAAAAAAAATCTATATATGTTTGTTGTAGATTGAATTATATACCCCATTTTGGCATGCCCTTAATCTTTCTTTTTGAATAAAATTTTATTGAGGTATATAATTAATACATGAACTTACATAAACAATAAGTGTATAGTAAATTTTGTGACCTCCTAAAACACACATGCATTATTGTACAAGGCTCCCATATAACTCCCCACCACCAACACTTTGTATTGCTGTGAAACATTTGTTACAAACTATGAAAGAGTATCATCAAAATACTACTACTAGCTATAGCCCATATCTTATATTTGATATATTTTCTTCCCAACTCACCCAATTACTAATGCCTTGTATTAGTATTATGTATTTATTATCATTCATGAGAGAATGTTCTCGTATATTTCCTGTTAACCCACAGGCTTTCACCCACCACTGGATTCTCTGTGTTATACAGTCCCATGCTTTGTACAATCTGTTCAAAGTGTACACTCAATGGCTCTCATTTTCATCACAGAATTGTGCTCTCATCACCTCAGTCAATTTTAGAATGTTTTCATTCTTTCAAAAGGAAAAACTCCTTTCTTCTTATACCCCTCTATTGTTGTTCCTTAATATTGAAAAAATATCTTCTTGCCATTGCTACAAAATATTATATTACTGTTAACTATCATCCATAAGTTGCATTAGTTACAATTTTCCTATGTATCACCATATTCTTAGCACTTTGTAAAAGAAGAGTATTCTTATACTATTAACCACAACCTATCCACCACCAAAATCACTGTTACATATTCCCTAGATTATTCTCCATTTTCTTTTCAATTGACATTTAAGCCCACAGACTACCACTTTCAGCCATAACCAGCAGTGTTATAAATTTATAAATCAGCTGGGTTAGTTATACTCACTATAATTTGTTATCTCAATTCTATGCATGTCCATGTCTCTGTGGGTAGGAAACCATTATAAATAGAACAATTTTAAGATGGTATTTTTAGTTAAAGTGTTGCTAATTGAAGCAGGGTGCATCAGATTTTAATTTGGACTACAGATGGCCTTATAAAGAGAAGGAGGGAGGAGAGGACATCGCCATGTACAGGAACGTCAAGGAACCCTCAGATTGTAGCAAGCCAGCACTAGAACACTACCAACCTCAAACCTTCTAGCCCCTGAAACAAGACAACAAATTCCCATTGTTTTAACCCATCCATTGTACAGTATTTGTCATAGAAGCCTGGCAAACTAAGACAATGTTTATATTATTTATTTCATGAATTAATTTAACAATTATTTGTTGTGTCTATGATGACCCAGAAAATGTGGTAGGTACCAGGCCTTATGCTAGTAAATAAAATGTTCAAAAAGCTCTCAAATGGAAGTGATAGAGAAATATTAGGCATGATGGATGTGGTTGGAAAAAGACCTCTTAGAAGAAGTTACAGTAAAACAAATAATAATAAGAGAAGAAACTATAATTGGGTTAAGTAGTTCTGGAGAGGCAATGTTAGAAAATGTAGGCACAAAGATATATAAGGTACTACTTTCTATTCCAAGAAACTCACAGCCTAGTAGAGAAGACAGGTATGAATACTAACAATTAAATACAGTGAGACGTACGTTAATTCAGAGATATACAAACTACTATGGTGTCACAGGGTCAGAAAAACTTCATAAGGGAATCTTGAAAAAGTGTGGAAAGTTTCATGAATTTGCATGTCCTCCATGCACAGGGCTGTGTAAATCTTCTAATTTTAGCACATGTGAGTAACACCTTCTTTCTATGTTGTTAAGTTTGATCCTGGGGCAGGGGTTTGTGACAGGTTGAAGCTTTTTGTGGATCCCAGAAAATATCAAGTTCTTGAAGCTAATCCATTCCTATGGGTATGAGACCCTTTGATTGGATTGGATTAAGTTGGAGGGACTTTAATGGATTATTCCAGTGAGACATGGCCCAGGATGGGTCTTGGTCCTCTTGATGGAATCCTACAGAAATGGAAAACTAAAAGCAACAGACTCACAGAGAAAAAGCTGCAGACATGGAGAGAAGGAACACAGGAGGTTAGAGAGGAACCTGGGAGAAAGGAAGCCACAGATGGAGCAGCCAGAAGCTGAAGCAATGCCACCTGGAAGAGAAGCAGACACCTCCATGTGCCCTGTCATGTGAGAGAGGACTCCAGGATTGCTGGCATTGGTTTCCTGGTGATTCCTGGATTTGAACACTTTCATGGCCTCAGAACTACAAACCTTTAACCTAGTAAATTCCCATTAAAAAAGCCAACATGTTTCTGGTCTATTGCTCCCAACTGACTTTCACATGCTAAAACAGAAATTGGTACCAGGAAAGTGGGGTGCTGCTGCTAGGCAAATACCAAAAATTTTGAAATGGTTTAAATGGGTAAGGAACAGGTTCTGAAAGAATTGTGAGATGCTTGCTAGAAAAAGCCTAGATTATTTTGAAGAGACTGTTGGTAAAAATATGAATGCTAAAGATACTTACGGTGAGGACTTAGATATGATGACTCTGTTATTGCAAACTGGATGGAAGGTAATTCTTGCTTTAAAGTTGTACAACACTTGGCAAAATTGACTCCAGATATTAGGTAGAAGGCAGAATTTGAAAGTGAGGAGTCTGGACATTTAGCTGAGGACATTTCCAAACTAAAAGTAGAAAGCATAGCCTGGTTTCTCCCGACAGTTTACAGAAAAATGAAAGAGGAAAGGAATAAATGGAGAATTGAACTCCTGGGCACAAAGAAACCAGAACTGATGGTTTGGGAAATTCTAAGCTTCTGGAAAATGAATCCCAGAGACTAGAGTCCTATGTGAAGATTTAACTGAACAAGGAAAACAGCCAGTCCTTTCAGTGTAAGTCAGGATTGGAAATGCAGTTATCTAGGAAGGATTTGTGGAAACTTACTGTCTGATGGACTGGACCCCTGTTTACTGCATACTAAACCAACAAGTGTTTGCAAGATCTGTTGAATAGAACCATTGTCAGACTAAAGTAAAAGAGACAGAAAAAGGAGAGACTGAAGAAAAATGACTTCAAGGGCGAGACCCTTGAAGGTGAGGTCTGGACTTAAGACATCTACTCAGGTCAAGAGAGGTGTCCCCCCACATACGAAGAAAGGGTAAGTATGCCCCAGCATTTGAAGAAGTTGGGCCTTCTGCTCCATTGTTCAAGGAGAGTGCTTTAGTCACAGGCTTTAGAGTGGAGTCAGGCCCAGAAGTTGGGGAGAGTTGTTCTGAGGCAGTTGGGTGTGTGCCCCAGACATTGGAAAGAGTATGGCCATCAGCCCAGTAGCCTCGGAAGGTAAGACCTAGAGTTCAGTGACCACCAGATGCTTACTGAGGGTGGAGTGAAGAAGATGGCCACTGGGCAAGCTTTGGAAGGTGCGGGGCTTCAGTTCCATGAGGCCCTGAGGAGAAGAAACCATAGTTTTAGAGATGACCCTCAGCCTTTGAAATCTATTGGAGCATCCCATGCAGGGTTTCAGAACTGTTTAGAACCTGTGACACCTGTTTTCCTTCCAATGTCTCCCTGTGGTAATGAGAACATTTATTCTATAACTGTCCCCATTTTTTACTAGAAATAAGTAATTTGTTTCCCAAGTTTCACAAGTCTACAGCCAGAGGGCAATTTTGCCCCAAGACAGACTGCATACCTATAACTGATTTTGATGAGATTTTGTACTCATCATTGTTACTGAAATTATTTAAGGCTTTTTGAAATATTGTGATGGAATGAATGTGCTCTGCATATGGAAAGAACATGTCTTTTTGAGATCCATAGGGTAAAGTGTGACAATGTGAAGCTTTTTTTGTGGATCCCAGAAAAGAGTATCTTCTTGAAGCTAATTCATTCTTGTGGGTATGGGATCCTATGATTGGATCGGATTCAGCTAGGGAGATTTTGATTGGATTATTCCAGTGAGGAACAAATCAATTGTATTATTTGATTGGATTATTCCAGTGAGGAATAAATAAATGGAATACTAAAACAGCAGGCACACAGAGAAAAGCCATAGAAATAGACAGAATGAACTCAGAAGGCCAGAGTGGAAACTGGGAGAAAGGAAGACACAGATGGACCAGCCAGAAGCTGAAGCAATGAGACCAGAAGAGAAGCAGATGTCTCCATATGTCTTGCCATGGGAGAGGAGTCCAGGATTGCAGGTGACCAGTCTCCTGATGATGCCTTGATTTGAGGATCACCTGCAAGCTTTTAACCTAATAATTTCCCATTGTAAAAGCCAACACATTTCTGGTATATTGCTCCCAGAAGCCTTTGGCAAACTAGGGACTCTGATTTACTGTTATCTTCTCTTTATAAGAATCTTTAAGCAGATAGACACAAATATAGTCATGTGTCTATCAGGCAGGGAATGAATCTCTAGGACCATGCTGAAAAGGAAAAGAATGTGAAGAATGTGACTTATTTTTAATAAACGGGCAAAGTACAGCATGTTTAAAGTTTAGGGGTGGGGGAAAGAGGTTAAGAGATTATGTTTGTCAAACTAACCAGGCCTAGTTTAGCAAGAGTTGATAATATGAACTCAGGCAACTGAAGTTTGGTTTTTTCCCCCCTAAGCTCAGATGTTCAAATATTTGATCCCCAAAGCACAGTGACGTGCTTTCCATAATCCCCCATAAAGATCTAGAGTCTATGGTCCCAATTATTCTGCTTTATTTATGACTTGGATATGGATGGGCCATACGTTAATTATAAAATAGCTCTCAAGGTCTAGAAATGATTGCTCCAATCGGATCTTTATGACTTAATTGAGTGTCCTAATGTAGTGAGTCTTTTTTTGCGGTATAAGTGGGATAGTCTAGATGACAGTAGGATATTTACTGCTCTTTGGTACCCAAATAATTAGACCAATAAGGAGGTTAACAGAAAATGTACTTACACTGTTGAGTAAATAACTCCCTTATGATCCTTTTTATTCAGGCTGTCCAATATTTGTTTATATGAGAAATAATGAATTGTCTCTTTCTAGGCTTCATAGAATTTTCTTTTAATTTTTTACTGAGCTCTAATTCTCATTTTCCAAGCTATCACTATTTGTGCCAGATACTGCTATTTGCCAACCAAAAATCTATTTTTCCTTTTTAACAGCACCCCAGTTTTGAGATGTCACTGTATGCTGCTAAATGGCATACATTTCCTAGGTTCCCTTATAATAAAAGGTATGTTTATATAAAAGTATTATAGCAAGTTAGTGGAAGTCACCAAGTGGCACTTCCAGTATTTTCTTGATGAAAAAGTTCAGACTCAACTAGCATTTTCTTTTTGCTCTTCACTCCTTTACTACTTCCTGCCTGGAGTAAAGGATTGATGATAAAAGCTGGGATTTACCATCTGGCAGCAGTGGGAACTGAAGCCACATGCTAAGGAGAGTGGATCAGAAATTAGATGATGCTTCAGTCCCCTGTCATTCTTTAATTTCCTTCAGCCACTGTGCCAGTGTTGGGCTGCTTGGTTCAGACCTTCTTAGTAGAAGTTTGTGAAAACAGCAAACTGCTATTTGGTTGAGTCAACATGGACAAGTTTCTGTTACCTTGAGCTGAAGGAATTGCTAACTGATAGAATACTTTCCCCTTTTCTTTGGATACTCATTTATTAATATGTAAAAAAGCATACATGGACTTTGGAGTCAGACACACCAGGATTAAATTCCAATTCTGCTATGTATTATCTGTGTGTAACTTGGGCCAGTTATTTTATCAATCTGAGTTTTCCTCAAATGTAAAAGAAAAATAGCAATACCTTGCTCTAAAAATTGATGTGATATTTAATGAACTAGCATACAATAAAGCATTGTGAAATTGTGTATTCAATAAATGCCTTTTCTGGTATCATCCCACTGAAATATCATTATTATCATCATCCACAAATATTCATTAATTCTATATTGTATAAGGCTCTATGCTTGGTACATATTTAGTATAAATCCATGGAATTTCATCTCATTGCACAATGTAAAACACAAAGCTAAATGTGACTAAATGTGTCATTATGTTCTCTAAACAAAAGTCATAAGAAGGCATTATAGATCTTAAAATTTTCATTTCTTTGAAGTAGAGCTGGTTGATTTTCTGTCCTTAATCTCTATTTCCTAGAAATTGACATCTTAAAGCTATCACTTGGAAAAAAATGGATGAATATCAGCTACAACAAACCACCAAGCAGTAGACCTCTTTAAAATGAAAAACAGTAACTCCTTTTAGAAGAGTGTGAAATCCCCTTCACACTTGGAGACAGGAAGACAGGAAGAGAAGTAGGAAATATGTATTCCTGCTCCCCTGGGCTCTAAACCAGACTTAGCACTTACTAGCTCTGTGACCTTGACAATGTTCTAAATCAGGAAGCTTCAGTTTCTATTCAATGGACTGCATTCAATATTAAAAACATCATCTATATTAAATCTGGTATTTAATAAGTAGAGCTACTATTATGTTATTTTAAGTAAATACATTAAGAAGCACAGATATTTGTATCATTATGTGTCAGGGGCCATTCTGAAGCAACTACATAGCTAGCCTTAAAATCTCCTAGTACAACGGGTTGTGAAACCAGTAGCTTGCAGAGTCACTTTATTACAATGTGTGTGTATATATATATATAACAATCCTGAAAACCCAAGCCTGCTTGTGGGGCCACAGTCAGCTGCTGGTAAATTCCTAAAACATCTCAAATTGTTTCTAAATCTTTGGTTATTAAAAGAAATTACTCCATGGGAATGCTTGGAATGTTCTTCCCATTCCACAGATTGATAAGAAATGAGAAAATGACTTTTAGTAATCTTGAACATAATTTAATTTTGAATTACCTAAGCAAATATTTCTTTTCTCCTGAGAAAGGGAGGAAAGAAGAGAAGGAGGGAGGGAGGGCGGGGGGAAGGAAGGAAGACAGTTAAATGAAGATGATGTTTGGGAGGAAATTGTCTACATTGGAACTACCCTAAAATACTCTTCTGCCTTTTGGTTGGGTGAGAATGTCCTTTCTGGGAAAAGAGTCTTGATTAGCACCCACTTTTGCTGGATTCCTGAAAACACCTGAAAGCGATCCCCTGTGCACTGTTACATGGAGGGAGCACCCTATATCACCAAATTTGTCCCAAATACTGCTACAAATGGCAAACAACACAACAGATTTTTTTTTCACAATTGTTATCAACTATTTGTGAGCAACAACTTTATAGAATAACTTACTGAGTCCAAACTGTCATTAATACCAAATTACATCATGCCACCAAAGAGAAAACCATTAACGTATCTGCTGACACATTAGTATTATCCAAAATTTCATCTATGAATAATGCTACTGATAGTTCTCATTTCCTATGGGAAAACCATCTGTCAATGTGATATGACACGATGCAGTTTTATTAGGCATAACACTTTAATGATCTGAATAGGACTTGGAGCAGTGTGCTGCTGATAATAGATGCAGAGTAACTATTTGTTGATGAATAAGATTGCAGAACACTAGGGTGGGGATGGGAGAAGCTATTTTGGAGTTTTAGTAAAAATAATGAAACTATTCCGTACCTGTTCATTATTTTCCTTAGAGGCCTTATCTCTCCTGAATTTGCCATCCAAATTCTTGCAGTTCTTCAGAGCATTTTTGAAATGGTTAATTTTCTTCTCACTTACAGAGGGTCATTAAGTCTTTGATAAAATAGAGCAATGCTGACAACACTCTTCTTTGTTCTTATACCTATAATGGGAAGGTGAGCTGAGTGCTCTTAGAAAGAGAAGGACTAACTAAAAAGGGCTTCATAGAACAGGTGCTATTAGAACTATGCCTTTAATATTTACTGCAATTTGTCATCCAGAGAATGTGGAAAAGGGCAATCCAGTCAGAAATAATGGTATATGCAGAAGCCCAGAACTAAGATGGTAAATGGCATGTTCAAGAATGGTGAGAAGTTCATTGTGACTGGGGTAGAAAGGATACAGGAAAGTGGGAAGACACAGGAAAGTGGGAAGATATATCTAGAGAGATAAATTGGAGACAGACTGTGATGTCACCATGACTAATGGTAACAGTATCCATGACAATTACCACCATTTATTTAGTATCTACTCTGTATCAAATACTGTGTTAGGCACTACATATAATTTATTATTCTCAAGGGCTCCATAAGGACATTATTAACATCTCCATTTTATAGATGAGGAAACTGCTCCACAGAAAAGTAGGATAATTTCCCAAGTTCACACAACTAGCAAGTGATGAAAAGTCATGATTAAACTCAGCTTTCCTGGATTCCAAAGACCATTCCCTTAACTGCTTAACATATCTATTCCCAGTACTAAGGTCTGTACCAAGGTGATTGTACATTATCCCATAGGCATTAAGGGGTCAATGGAGGGTCTAATGTAGGGGAATGGTACAGTATAGACGGCAGTCCTGGGAAATGAATAGGTTGAAGCTGGTGGCTATTGCATAATGACCCAGCGAGAAATGAAAAGAGTCCAGAGCAAGTAATTATGAAAAGCAGGAACCAATGTGGAATAATTTCTGAGTTTGGATATAGATGAATAATCTACTGTTTGAAGGTGAATAGGGTAGAGTACGTGGTGATAAGCCATCTCTAGTTTCACAGACTGGGTGGATTGTAGGGCCATTTAACCACAAAAGGGGTCACTGTAAGAGAAACAGGTTTAGGAGAAGAGATAATTAAATCAATTTTGGACAAGTCCCACTGGAAACTCATAAGAGACACCCAGGGACAATTAGTATTTGGAAGTTGTCCTTTAGGCTCACTATCCTTTTGGTGCTTGCTACACAATCATAAAAACGCTGTTTCTTTTCCAAGGTCTAAACCTGGTGGCTAGAGAGAGATGAGTGGAAATGTCTCTAAACATTATGATTGTCCGTCTCTGAAATATATTAAGTGTAAGAATCACTGAGAGTGGTAAGACTAGTAACACGGAGTGTGAAAAGGGATATGTTCTTGTCTTTCTCTAGCCCAAATTGGGTACAAAAGATGACAGACTTTCCCAGCCATGCCTTTTCTCACTCTGTTATCACACAAGTCTGCCTGGTTACAGGAGGGGTCTAGGAGAACAAAGAATTTTAGAATCATCAGATGTGTTTTTTTAAAACTAAAGTTGCCTGAGCCTCGACTTATGGAATGAGAGTCTTGAGCCCAAGAGTCTATTTTCTTAAAAAGCTCAAGAGGCAGTAAAACCAGTAACTAACATTTATAACAATGAGCATTTCTTAAGCACATTCTGCAGTCCTTCTCTTAATGGTATAAATGAATTAACATAGTTAATCCTCCCTACGACCGGGGAGATTCTTTCTAAGGAACTAACCTTAGAAAGAGCTGGTTTGCTCCATCTCACCCGTATCACTTCTCTTTCTCCCATAGAAGGTGTGGTAAAGTGACCTCTTCAACATTGCTTGAAGATTTTTCTCACATCCTATGACTATGTTAATCTTACTCATTATATAATTCTGATAGAAAAGCAATCATATTGCAACAAGAATAACCCATTGCAGATTTACAATAAGTGCTGCTGTCTTAACTGTAGCTTTTTTTCTTTTGTGCTTTATCTATATCTACTCAACAAGAAACATTTATTCAATGTTCGTTATGAACTTATTTGTATGACATAATAAATGCTTAAAATACAAAAGAAAGAAAGAAAAAGAAAGAAAGAAAGAAAGAAAGAAAGAAAGAAAGAAAGAAAGAAAGAAAGAAAGAAAGAAAGAAAGAAAGAAAGAAAGAAAGAAAGAAAGAAAGAAAGAAAGAAAGAAAGAAAAAATATATGATCTCCCTGCCTTGGATGAACCCATGGGAAATATTCAGGGGAATTAAAAACAAACAAACAAAACCTATTTTCATTTCTCACCAATTTTTATTCTCTTTAATAATCTTGCATCTCAAAGGAGTCTTTTTGTCCTTTCTCTCTCATGGTAAAATCCCACCAGGGAAAGGTTTGAGGTGCTTTAATTCCTAAATGAGCCCCTTGATATGTATATTATCTTCCCACCACCCACATAACTGCAGTTATGGCTCCTTCTTCGCTCCTTTTCCCAATCTCAGACACCAAGACCTTCCTAAAGAGGAATAGGAAATTATAACATAGTGTAATAGGACAAGATTGGGAAAGCTAGACCCACGTAAAGTACTAAGGGACAAATATAAATACAATTCAAAGCCTTAAACAGGCCAAGGAGCTAATTCAGTGTGAGTGACCCAGAAGCAGCAGAATTATTTAAGGCAAAATTAGGGAATGAAGATCTAGCAAGGCAGAATGAACTGGACATACAAGTAAAGGGGGCAGGCTCTGCAATCACCTAATGAAAACTGAGGGCAGGGACTGATGGGCAGGGAAGAATGAGAAAGTCCTGATGTTTTCTCTACTTGTGGCTTAATGAAATATTCTTCTTTGATAAGATACATAAATTGGTATTTGTTGAGAAACGCTGGAAAGAAGGACATCTTCCGAAACATACTTTGCAAAACTGGTCATTTTAAATAAGGAGAACCAAATGACAAAAAACCCAAGTTGCCTCAGAATGCAAGACGTTTTGGCCAAGTGATTTGTCTTTATATGAACTCTCTGGAGGGGTACATTGCTTTGCACAAGTCATAATGACTCCTTCTATAAAGACCTGTTCTGTTATGGAACAGGCGCTAGAACTAAGACCAATAGGAGGGTTTCATAGGAAAACTGATTTCATCTCCATATAGTGATAATAATAATCCTACTGTGATAGCTCTCATTTATTTATTCAAAATACATATTAAACATCTGTTTTAGGCCAGGTCCTATTCTAGATGTTGGGGATACAGCAATTAATATAAAAGACAAAAATGTCTGCTCTCACAGAGTTTATTTTCCAGTGACATGAGGCAAATTAGAATGAATAAGTGTAAAGGCAAAAAGTAAAGTAGGCTAAGGAGGATGGATTATGTTAGGGGCAAGGAGTGATTGTAATGAAAACAGTATAGTCACTGGGAGAGCTGAGGAAGCCAGCTATCCCAATACCTGAAAAAAAACTTTCCAGCAAAAGGGACAGCAAACGCAAAGGACCTAAGGTGGAAGTATGCCCCATGTTACTGAGAATCAGTGAAAGGGGGTCAGGTAGCTGGAGGTGGGGGAGGGAGAGAGGGGTGGGAGAGGAAGTCTGGAGGGAGGGTGGGAAGAGAAAAGGCAGATCACTGGGCTGTTCGGTTTCCAAGGAATTCCGAATGAAGTTAGGAGCCGTTAGGGAGTTTTGAACAGAGGAATGGTGGGATCTGAGCTGCCTTTTCACCTGGCCATGAAAAAAGACTGTAGGAGGCAAGACTGGCAGCAGGAAAGCCAGATGAGAGTCCCAGATGTTGCCTAAGACTCTGGCCCAGTGCTGTGGACTTCTCATAAGAGTTATCATTTGGCTTTGAGAAAAGAGACTGCATTTTACCAATGGAAAAATAAGGCTCAGAGAAGTAAATGGCCAAATGCCAGAGCTAGCAAGCTCTTTAAAACACTAAATACCACGCTCTTAGGTGTTTTCTATAATACCCAAATACTATGAATTCGTGAATACATTTATTCATTAAATATGCACAAGACACCATGCCTCAGCAGTGAGCAAAAAAACTTGGGCCATGCCTGTATGCAGAACCTACTGCAGGAGGTAGACAGTTAACACCAACTTACAAATATATAATTATAAATTATGACTAATGCTCTAGAGGAAAATACAAGGGACTTGAAAATGTAAAAAACTTAATTTAGATGGAGGGGTCAGGAAAGGAAAGGCCTTGCAATGTAAGTGATAAACTGAAACCTGACAGAAAAAAGGAGTTATTCAGGGAAAGATGGGACAGAAAATAGTTTCAGGAAAGTGCATTGAAGCAGCAAAGAGGTTAAATTGACCAGCGATTGAAGAAAGGACAATAACATGCAGAGGAGGAGAAAATGGTGAGAGGTGAGGTGGGAAAACGAGGCAGAGGCCAGATCATACAGGGGTCTGGTGGGCCATAGTGTGGAGTTTGAATTTTTTCCTAAATATTATGAGAAGCTATAGGTGTGTTTTAAGCAGGAACTAGCATGATTTTATTTCCGTTTTTCGAGATTACCTTGGATTTGTTGGGGAAGGGTATTATCTTCCTTACCATCAAGCTGTTCCAAGGGTCATTTTTGAGGTGTGGTAGGCCCCAAGGGAGGACAACAAAATCAAGGTAAGTAAAAGACAAAACCTCTTTTAAAAAAAGAAATAGTAAGATGAGGTCCAACTTGACAATGATAAAGACCTTCTACCTGATGTTCACCTGCCCTCCTGACTTGCACTGCCCCAGGCTTATCCAGGTAAGAACCAGTGGCACCAAAAGAATGTCACCATATGGCAGGCGAAGAAGAAAAAAAGACGTAGTCTCTGGGGTTTGGGAGGTGGGGGTTAAAAAGAGGACAATCAGAGGGAGATTGTTTTCTAATGAGTGGGAAAAGCATGTCTCTTGATCTGCCACGTAAAAGCAGAGGCATAAGGACCCAAACCTACCTCGGAGCTTTGGAAGAGGGTGGACAAAGGCACTGGAGAGTCCTTTTGGCTTCCACCCCACTGTACACCCTGCCGACTGCAAGATTGTGAAAGACAAGTAACTAAATTAAGTTGAAGCCATCTCGGGATAAAAACAAACAAAGCAAATGAACACTTACCAATAGTTACTGTATGCTAGTCACTATGCTAAGCAAATTTCATTTGTTAACTCATAATCTCCACAGCAATACTGAATGGTGGCAACTATTGTTGTCCCCATTTTACAGAGGAGATAATGAAGGCACAGAGAGAGGAGGGAACTCGTTCAAGGTCACTAAATTAGGGAGTGGTCTTCAAGTAAATGCCAGGTTTTCCATTTCCTTGGTACCACATTCACTGTCATTTCTCTACCTTCTCCCCACTCTGTTTTAGTTTCAGGATTAATACCTATTAATGGACTGATTTTCTGGAAGCACCACAGCTTTACTCACAGCAGAAGCTGGATATAGTCAAACATAATGTAAAAAATGCAGAAGACTGCTGCCTCACAGCCGTCTTTCTGTGATTTCACCTCCACTCCACTGCAGTCAGTCATGAGAACACTGTGGTACAGTTCCCTGAGGCTAATGAAGAATTACTAATGTAAGGGTGACCAGTAATAGTTCTAACGCCAGGCAGGTGAAACAACTTTTACAGCTGATTGTTTTAGTTTTGACTAATGTTTCATCTTATTTTCATAGTTTTCAGAAAATGTATTTTAGTTTTTATGTTTCCAAGGAACTGAAATACTGAAGATCAGCTGATGAAACTGTAGAAAACAGCTGCCATGAAGACAGTCATTACTGCTATTGGAAAATGTAGGGCATGGATCTAAAATGAAGATTAAGCTCTTCTCTCACTTATTGAAGCATGATTTTCTGCATTGGTTGAATGGCTCCCTGAGTTACTGCAAACTGGAGCTGCTTAATCAGTGATGTGGAAATATTTGGAATGTTCAAAAAAGAAACATTATAAGAAGCTTCAGAACTTAGAAAACTGTGTATATCTAATTTCTACAGTCACAATTCATGATCAATTTCATTGCAATGATTTCTAATATATTTGAACTTAGAGTCAATCAATTTTTTCTTGATAGGAATCTGCATACCTTTTTGGGTATTACATTAAACGTAGACATCTATTATTGTTGTTATTATTATTATCATCAGCTCTCTATATTATATGAATCTCTAATCAATATAATTCAAACAACAAATGCAACCTCTCTTATGAACAAAACAAACTATGCTTCGCACTAGCAAAATAGGGCCAACAGAGCCTCTATCCTTAAAGATGATGAGGGCGATGTGATAGACCAATAAGAAGTTAGAATCAAAACAAAGGACATAATTCTTATGAAATACGTTGAAGCAAAGATTTTGGGGGCTACAAATAAGGTAGGGGTATGAGAGATGATTTCCTGGAGAGGTGCTATTGAGTGGAATCTGGACCAATGATCTGACGTTCAAGTGTACAGTATGTGGCATAGAGTAAGCCCACAGGAAATTTGGGGGAATGAGGGAAGTGCAGAGCTAAGTGGAGAAGACAAGAAGGCGAGCAAGTTTAGGGGTGCATGAAGGGGCAAATGGGAACTATTTCAGGCTGAAAGGGATCATTCTTTGCATATCTCCTCCTTCTGGTAATAACATAGACCTATAGTGAGACTCGGAAGCAGGCTTAATTGAAATGCACACTTGGACTGTCAGAATGTGAAGAAACAATTGACGATTTGATATATTGAAGAAATGAGGTGTTAGGAAGGATTTGTGAACATAATTTAGAAGATGTGATTATTTTCTAGCATTCTCTGTCTCAGGGGATGGCATTAACATCCATTCATCCAGCAAGCCAGATTCCTAGAAATTGCCAATGACACATCCCTGTCTCCTAAACCTCTACAAGTTCTGTTAGTATTATGCCCTAAGGCACCCTAAACAGTCCACTTTCCTACCTCACTACCTCTAGTAGTTTTTCCTCACCTGGGCTTCAGTAACCTACTGAATGGTCTCTCCACTTCCACTCATGCCTCATTGGATTTTTGTTTTTTGAGATGTGAATTTTTTTCTTTATTAGAAAGATTGTGGGTTTACAGAACAGTCAAGCATAAAATACAGGATGGCCAAATACCACCCTATTAACAACTTATATTTGTGGTAGAATATTTGTTACAATTGATAGCACATTTTTATAATTGTACTATTAACTATAGTCCATGGTATAACTTAGTGTTCACTATTCGATAGTGTAGTTCCATGGGTATTGAAAAAAAAATTTTTTTTCTGTTTCTTTATATACAATCAAACATTTCACCTTTCAAGCACTTACAGGTATGTATTTCAATACTGTTAATTAATTATGTTCACAATATTGTGCTACCATCTCCACCATCCATTACCAAAACATTTCCATCATTCCCAATAGGAACCCTGTATATTTTAAGCCTTAACTTCTCATTTCCTTTCTCCACCCTGTCTCCTGGTAACCTGTATTCTAGATTATGACTCTATGATTTTGTGTATTCTAATTATTTTATAGTAAATTGGTGAGAGCATACAATATCTATCCTTTTATGTCTGGCTTATTTCATTCAACATGAAGTCTTCAAGGCTCATCCATGATGTCACATGTATCAGGACTTCATTCGTTTTTATGGCTGAATAATATTCCATTGTATGTATATCCTACAATTTATCTATTCACTGGTTGATGGACACTTGGCTTCCTTACATCTTTTAGCAATTTCAAATAATGCCTATATGACCATCAGTGTGCAAATATCTGTGTGAGTCCCTGCCTTCAATTCTTTTGGGTATTCACGTAGTAGTGGGATTGCCAGATCAATTGGTAGCTCTGTAATTAGCTTTCTGAGGAACTGTCAAACTGCCTTCCACAAAAGCTGCAGCATATTACATTGTCACTAGCAATATGAATGGGTATTACTGTTTCTCTGCATCCTCTCCAACACTTCTTATTTTTCCATTTTTCAATAGCAGCCATTCTAATGAATGTGAAATGGATCCATTTTCCCAGTACCACTTGTTGAAGAGACTATTCTTTTCCAACAGAGTAGTCTTTGCCCCTGTGTCAAAAATCAGTTGATCATAAATGTGAAGGTTGATTTCTGAGCTCTCAATTCAATTTCACTGGTGTATGTGTCTGTCCTTTTGCCAGTACCACGCTGTGATTACTGTGGCTTTGTAATATGTTTTAATATTGGGAAGTATGAGTCCTCTGACTTCATTCTACTTTTACAAGATCATTTTAGCTATTTGGGCCTCCTTACCCCTCCATAAAAAAATTTTTTTAAAGGTTTATTTATTTATTTATTTCTCTCTCCTTCCCCTCGCCCCAGTTGCCTGTTCTCTGTGTCTATTTGCTGTGTGTTCTTTTGTCCGCTTCTGTTGTTGTCAGTGGCACAGGAATCTGTTTCTTTTTCTTGCGTCATCTTGTGTCAGCTCTCCGTGTGGGTGGAGCCGTTCTTAGGCAGGCTGCACTTTCTTTCGCACTGGGCCGCTCTCCTTACGGGAGAGCGTACTCCTTGCGTGTGGGGCTTCCCAGCGCGGGGACACCCCTGCGTGGCAGGGCACTCCTTGCGCACATCAGCACTGCACATGGGCCAGCTCCACACGGGTCAAGGAGGCCTGGGGTTTGAACTGCGGACCTCCCATGTGGTAGACGGATGCCCTAACCACTAGGCCAAGTCTGCTTCCCTCCATAAAAATTTGATGATTGAAATCTTAATGAAATTTAGTCTTCCAATCCATGAACATGGAATGAATTTCCATTTATTTAGTTCTTTGATTTATTTTAGCAAAGTTTTTTAGTTTTCTGTGTACAAGTCCTTTACATCTATAGCAGTTTGATATTATTGATGAATCCCAGTAGGACATTCAACCCCCACCCCTTGGTGGGTGGGGACTCACAGATAAAAGGCATGGCAAAGGACAGAGTTGGAGGGTTTTGTTATTGGAGTTTAGATGTTGGAGTTTGATGCTGAAGCCTTGAGCTTGAGCCCCAGGAAGTAAGCTCACAGAGGAAACAGAAGAATCCCCAGAAAGAGAGGAACCCTGAGCCCAGGAAAAAGAAGACTGAAGAAGGGAGGAACCCAGGAGGCCTGATCCCTCATAGACATTGGCAGCCATCTTGCTCCAACACATGGAAATAGACTTTGGTGAAGGAAGTAACTTATGCTTTATGGCCTGATATCTATAAGCTCCTACCCCAAATAAACACCCTTTATAAAAAACAACTGATTTCTGGTATTGTGCATCAGCATATTTGGCTGACTAATGCAACATCCTTCCTGAGATTTATTTCTAGATATTTGATTCTTTTATTTGTTATTGTGAAAGGAATTTTTTTTCTTGAGTTCTTTTTCTGATTGTTCATTGCCAACACTATTGATTATGGGTGTTGAGGTTGTATCCTCTCACTTTGCTGAATTCATTTATTAGCTCTAGGAGGTTTATTATGGATTTTTCAGGACTTTCTGTATATAGGATCATGTCGTCTGCAAATAGTGAAAGTTTTACTTCTTCCTTTCCAATTTTGGTGCATTTTATTTATTTTCTTTCTTGCCTAAGTGCTCTGGGAAGAACTTTCAGTACAATGCTGAATAACAGTGGTAATAGTGGGCATCCTTGTCATGTTTCTGATCCTAGACGGTAAGTTTTCAGTCTTTCACCATGAAGTAGGATGTTAGCTATGGGCTTTTCATATATGTTCTTTATCATTTGAGGAAGTTTCCTTCTATTTCATAGTTTTTTTGTTTGTTTGTTTTTAATCAAGTAGGGGTGTTGGTTTTTGTCAAATACCTTTTCTGTGTCAATTAAAATGATCATGTTTTTTTTTTCCCCTCATTGTGTTAATGTGGTATATTACATTAATTGTTTTATTTATGTAGAACCAACCTTGCAGTTCAGGGATAAATCCCCCCGATCATGATATATAGTTCTTTTAATAAGCTGTTGGATTTGGTTTGCCAGTATTTTGTTGAGAATTTTTGCACTAAGTTCATAAGAGATATTGGTTTGTAGTTTTCTTTTCTTGTGGTATCTTTATCTGGATTAGGTGTGAGGTGATGTCCCTGTGGAATGAATTAGGGAGTATTCCTTCGCTTCAATTTTTTGGAAGAGTTTAAACAGAACTGGAGCTCAGTCTTTTTGGGATGATTGGTAGAATTTCTCTGTGAAGCCATCTGGTCCTGGGCCTTTCCTTTTTGGAAAGTTTTGAAACTGATTCAATCTCTTTAGTAAAAATTGATTTGTTTTGATCCTCTATTTCTTCTTTTTTAAATATATTTTTTATTTATTTTTGAAAGATACATAGATCACACAAAATGTTAAATTTAAAAAATATATGGGATTCCCATATGTCCCACTTCCCACACCCCCCCACTTTTCCCACATCAACAACTTCTTTCATTAGTGTGGTACATTCATTGCAATTGATGAACACATTTTGGAGCACTGCTACACAGCATGGATTATAGTTTACATTGTAGTTTATACTCTCTCCCAGTTCATTCAGTAGTTTATGTCAAGATATATAATGTCCTGTATCTGTCCCTGCAATGTCATTCAGGACAACTCCAAGTCCTGAAAATGCCCTCATATTACACCTCTTTTTCCCTCTCCCTGCCTTCATCAACTCCAGTGGCCACTGTCTCCACATCAATGATATAATTTCTTCCATTGTTAGAATCACAATAATTCTATTGTAGAATACCAGTGAGTCCACTCTAGTCCACATTTTATTTCCTAATCCCAAGGACTCTGAGATGGTGATGTTCACTTTACCTTTTAATTGAGGGGGGCTTTGATTCCACATGACTGATGGATGGGACTCTCCAGCTTGCAGCTGTAGACTCTCTCAGTTCCTTTGTGTGGTGTTGCCCATCCTCACCTCCTTGTTAGTTGTCCTTGGTGAGTCTAATGAACTGGAGAGTAGGTGTTGCAACTCTGCTGAAGCTCAGGGTCCAATTGGTACATGGATAGTCCAGAGATTCAAGTATCCTGGACGTATACCCACCAACCCCAGTGCCATTCACAGGTTAAATAAAAGGGGCAGAAAAGGTATGTGTGGAGAAGTCACAACTGAGTCCAACTCCATCACACTTGATAGTACAAACTCCAAAGTAGGGGCCACTGGCAAGGCACCAAAATCCAGAGCCATCTGCCATGACCATATGACCTGGGTGTCTCTGTAGTCCTCAGGAGCCCCACTACCTGGGCTAATATCTACTTTGGCTATCTATGAGATCCTGCTGAGGCGTATATAAGTGCCACCCCTGTAATGACTTCCCAACTCATTTTGAAGTCTCTTAGCCATATAACCTCATTTGTATTTACCATTTCCCCCTTTAATTCAAAGTCTTTTTTGTAGTTGCATCATTTCTATTTCTTCTTGAATCACTGTAGGTACTTTGAGTGTTTCTAAGAATTTGTCCATTTTAGCTACATTATCTAACTTACTGACTTACAGTAATTCATGGTTTTGCATTATAATTCTTTTCTCTTTTTTTGCTTACTTTTTCATTTATTTACAATCTTTTTTATTTTAGCAGTTTTGTTAGTAATGCCCCTCTTTTCATTTCTGACATTTGTTATTTGCATCCTCTCTTTTTTTTTCTTTATCAATATAGCTAAAGGTTTGTTGATTTTATTGATCTAGTCAAAGAACCAACTTTTGATTTTGTTAATTTTCTCTATTATATTTCTATTTTCTATTTCATTTGTCTTATCTCTAATCTTTGTTATTTCCTTCTTTCTGTTTGCTTTGGGTTTAGTTTACTTAACTTTTCCTAATTCTTCCAGTTTTTAGGTTAGGTATCTGATTTGAAGTCTTTCCTCTTTTTTAATGTAATCATTTAGAGCTATATATTTCTCTCTCAGTACTGCCTTCACTGTGTTCCATAAGTTTTGGTATGTTGCCATTTCATTTTATTTGCCTCAAGTTATTTCCTAATTTTGCTTATGATTTTCTTTTTAACCCATTTGCTCTTTAAGAGTACCTTGTTTAATTTCCACATTTGTGAATTTTCCATTTCTTCCTCTGTTATTGATTTCTAGCTTCATTCCATTCTGGTAAGAGAATATATATTGCATGATATCAATAGTTTTTAATATATTAAGACTTGTTTTGTGACCTAACTTATATTCTATCTGGGAGAATGTTTCATGTGCACTTGAGAAGGAAATGTATTGTGTTTTGTTAGATGAAGTTTTCTATATATGTCAGTTAGGTCGAGTTGGTTTAGTGTAGCATTCACATTTTATATTTCCTTATTGATCTGACTAGATGTTCTATCCATTATTGAAAGTGGTATATTGAAGTCTCCTACTATTATATATAACATCAATTTCTCCCTTCAAATATATCAGTATTTGCTTCATTTATTTTGGCACTCTGCTGTTAAGTACATATATATTTATAATTGCTATATCTTCTTGTTGAATTGTTCCCTTTATGGTATGTAATGACTTTGTCATTCATAAATACTTTTACTTAAATTCTATTTCATCTGATATTAGTATAACTACCCCTGCTCTTTTTTGGTTACTACTTACATGATATATTTTTTTCCATCCTTTCACTTTCAAACTACTATCTTTGGATTTAAGGTGAGTCTGTTGCAGACAGTACGTAGTTGGGTCATGCTTTTTTAACCATTCTGCCAATCTCTGCCTTTTGACTGGAGAGTTTAATCCATTTACATTTAAAATCTGTGTTGATAGTGCAATACCATTTTTTTTTTTGCCATTTTGCAACTTAGCCTTTATACGCCTTATAGCTTTTTGTCCCTTACATTAATGCCTACCATTATATTTATTTGATTTTGTGTGTGCTGTACCATATTGAGTGGCTTCTCTTTTTTATCTGGATATATTTTTCATTTATTTTCCTTGTGGTTACCATGGGGTAAAAATTAACCTCTTAAATATATAACAATCTTATTTGGTTTGATACAAACTTAATTTCAATAGCATACACATTTTCCTGTACCCCTCTGTCTCTCCACCTTTTTTTTTAAACTTGTTATCACAAATATTGTTGTACATTGTATGTCCAAAACCATAGATTTATCATTACTTTTTATGCATTTGCATTTTAGCAACTGTAGGAAATAATAAATGAGTTACATACCGAACAATACAGTGCAATGATACTGGCATTTATAATTACCCAAATGGTTACTTTTATAACAAGTCTTCATATCTTCATGCCCACTTTGAACCACTGTCTAGTGTCATTTCCTTTCAGTCTTAAGAACTCCCTTTAGCACTGCCTATAGGGCAAGTCTAGTGATGACCTCCCTCAGCTTTTAGTTATCTGAGAATATCTTAATCTCTCCCACATTTGTGAAAGAAAGTACTCCAGATATAAATTACCAGCAGTTGTTTTCTTTCAGCACTTTAGTATTTCAACCCACTGCCTTCTTGCTCCATAGTTTCTGATGAGAAATTGGCAATTAATCTATTTGGGACCCTTTGTATATAACACATTGTTTTTCTCTTGCAGCTTTCAAAACTCTCTCCTTCTCTTTGCATTCAATAGCATGATCAATATATGACAGTGTGTATTTTTCTTTGTGTTTTTCCTATTTGGTGTTCTCTGGGCTTCTTTGACATGCATATTCACATCTTTTGGTAAGTTTGGGGAGTTCTGTATCACTATTTCTTTCATTATGTCTTCCTTCTCCTGGGACTCTTATAATGCATATATTGGTATGCTTATTGTAGCCCCAGAGGTGCCTTAGGCCATCATCATAATAGTTCTTCTTTCTGCTCCTCAACTTGACTCATTTCAAGTGTCTCATCTTCAAGTTTACTGATTCTTTCTTCCGCCAGATCCAATCTGCTCTTGAAACCGTCCTGGGAATTCTGTATTTCACTTATTGTGATCTTTGACTCCAGTAGTTCCAGTAGTTCTCCAGTAGTGCCTTTTAAAAATTTCTATCTCTTCACTAAGATTCTCATATTGCTCATTCATTGATTTCCTGATATCCTCTATGTCTTTCCCTGTATTTTCCTTCATCTCCTTGAGAATTTTTAAGATCCATTTTTAAAAGGCTTTTTTAGTATGTCCACATTCTGGTCTTCTTGGTGTCTTCTGAATTTTTATCCTTTCTTTAGATGGGCCATCATTTCCTATTTCTTTGTTTTGTTGCACATTGTAAATTTGAATATTTTAAAATATTAAGTATGGTATTTATGCCTTGAGATGTTTGTTTCTTGTTGGTTCCCAGGAGACAGACTTCTCTCTTGCCAGAGTTTGAGGCTGACAAACATTTGCCCCAGGCTCTCTGCCTCTGTAGTTTCTTACACTCCTTTAATTGTTTCAACTTGGTTTTGTCTGGAAGGCAAATTCTGGGAGGAAGGCACACTAGTGAAGACTTTCCTAAGTCAATCTTTCCTAGCCAAAATAGGGTGAGGGACCTATAAGGGTGCGCAGACTGACCCCGAAATGCCCTATAGAAGAGATCAGGAAGGATTTCATGAACTTTTTCCATGGCTCCCAAAAACTGAGCTTTCCAGGTCTGTCCAGCAAGTGCAGCCCTTCAACTAACTGTCCCCACATCCCTGAAGAGGCATAGTGTCTTAAGTCTCCTCCTCCATGGTCTTTGCTAGGGTGAGCTGAAACAATGGCTTCCCTCAGAACTTGGCCTTTAGTGGTCAGTAACTACTAATCAAAACCCACGATCAATGATCATCCATGCCTACTTCTGCTCTGGGGAGGATTTGTATGTCCTTTTCTGTCATCAGAAAGCTAGCCAGGGGCTCAACCCCATAGCAGTCTGCAGTGAGAGAGTGAGAGTGGGAGATGGACACTGGTAGCCACCTTGAGGAAAAAGCAATTTACTATTCTTTAGTGTACTTTATTAACCTCTTTCTCCTGCTATTCTCTGAATGCTGTACAGTGTTGTCTTGGCCTCCAGAGTTTCACAATGATTTTTTCAGACAGTTTCTGCCTGTTTAATGGTTGTTCTGGTGGAAGGACTAAGTCCTAGAGCTCACTGTTCTACCATCTTCCCAAAATCAGTTCCAGTCATACCTTTTTCAATCTTCTTCTCCACACTGTGGCCAGAATGTTCTTTAATAGAGGTTACCTCTTCCTTGCTAAAACTCTTAAGTGACTGGTCTTTACATGTTTTACCCCTGCCTATATATCTGACCTTATTTCATACCACTCTCCCCTTCACTTCAACTATACATTTTCTTTCTTAGGGCTAATCACCATTTATATTTGCCAGTTTGAGTGATTCATTTATCTTCTTCCTTCCAGGTAAATCTGTATAGTACGTGGACTCTGACTCTGTCCATTAATCTCAACTATGTGATTCTGGACAGTTATTTAATCTTTCTTCTCCTCAGTTTCCTCATTTGTAAGAAGGGCAATATTCATGGAGTAGTTGTACAGAGTAAATGAAATAACCCTTACAAAAGTTCTTGGAACAGTGCCTGACTACTAATACATTCTCAATACGCAACAACTGCAAGTTATAGAATCTAAACTCTATCATAGTATGTAACAAAATCTGTTTGGCATATCAGTGCTTAGCATGATGCCTGATACAATTGTATAATTGTCCAACAAATATTGGTTGAGTAAATTAATAATAAATAAAGCAAATAGAAAAATGGACAGTCAATTACACTGTTAAATTCCATTTCAGACCTATGAAACTAAAGGAAAAGATAGATATCTGAGATGCCAAAAAATAAGTCCAATTGACTTCTGTATTGGGCCTTACAAGATGATGATCTAGGTGTGAATTCTTAGTTTTTCAGGCTGAGAGACTCAAATTTTGTCAGTGTTTTCACTGAGCTGACTTGGTGATATTGTTTTTCCATACCTAGGCTCCCAAAAGATAGTTATAAAAACAAGAATACTAATTTGTTGATTTAGAATGACATAGTTAACTAAATAACACATAAGAGAATTTATATTTTCGGTAGCATATCCTTTTCTTTCTAGGAAAGTCTATGTGGATGCTAGATTATTATGAGAAATGCATTTTATATACAGGGAATCAGAGAAAATGGAGCTGTTGAATAATGTTTATAATTAGTGACAACAAGATCTGAAATTGTGATCCACTCATCTTCCCTCCAAGAATATAATAAGCAATGGACAGACCACTTTCCCTCTCCCTGGACTTTGCTGGCCCAGACTTCCACTTGGTGATAGCTCATCTTTTGCTAGACTATATACAGGCTACTGGCTTGTACTATTTTTCTTCTTTTTAAGACAATTGCTAAATCTCACTTGCTGTGTTCATATTCCAGTCCTAAGGGAAAAACTTCATCATTCTTTATTAGACTTAGCTATTTCCCAAATCTTTTCATGGTTTTACAGATTATCTTTAGGGTATTGTTGTAGTTGTCTTGTTTTTTGTGTTTTTTTAATTTGTTTGTTTTTGCCTTTTAACCAAGAGTTAATCTCAGCCTTTGTGTTGAGGCATTATCACACTCATGCTGAACATTCTGGAAACATTTACTAATGCCTATTGTATCCTAGAAGTTATCATAATATTGAATGAAAGAACTGCTATTTTAAAAAATACCTTATTCATTTTAACTTTGGACTATATATAGGAAGAACAATTTATTTGTTTTTATAGCAGAGTTGTAGTTGGTTGTTATGATCATCAAAAAGAAAACTTCCAAAATTCATTTTAGGGAAGTTTTTAGAATAATTGAGAAAAGACAGAAACACTGTACAGAATTGGTGGCAGCATTTTGAACCTACCTGAACTGGAGATTTATTTGGACAAAACCTAAGAGATAAACAATGATACTGCTTTCTTCAATTTATAGGTAGTCATAGAAATAATTTTATTTAAAGTGAAATATACTTTCTCTCCTGATGAATATATTTTTACAAATTATCTTTAAATATTTTAATTTTCATTATCATTGGATTATAGAAATAGTTTTCATTTCATGATCTAAAAGAGTATCTGAAAAAAAAGTGTATCTAAGAAGTGACTTCAATGTTGTAGTTTTGTATAATGAAAGTCTCATTTATGTGGACTAATCAAGAAAAGGGAGCTAGTTTAAATTACTAAAAAGTCTGTTGTGACTTTTATTCTTTTTGAATATAATGGTAACTAAAATAGGGTAATTCCATGCTCTGTTACTGAGACATGATAAAGGATTTATACTTGTCCTATTGGTTGTTTTAAAATGCTTAATCCGATTTATATATAAACAAAGTCACAGATGAAATGTTAAAAATATATATATATAAGAGAACAAATATTCTATTGATTTTTCAGGCCTAACTTCAAAAATAGTACAAAAATGCTTATTAAAACTATCACTAATATCACATTTCACAGGTATTCACAAACTCTTTACAAAGAGCATTGCAAACTTTGTAGGTGGAAAATTTAAGTTTTTTAAAAAATAGTAGCTTCATGTTTATGATCTTTTGAGTTTCTCACGCCTGCACATCCCTAATTATGCTTACAATTACTGGCTCAGTTAAAGCTGAATGCAATATTATGTGGGAGTATTTCAGGTAATAAGTTAGATATTTTAACTCAGTAATTGCCAGTGATTAATTCTATTTTTCCAGCTTGGTTTTTTATTTGAGATTGAAAAGTTGGCTTATTATTTCCTTAAACTATAATTGCTTCTAAATTATGCACAAGGCACTGAATTCTGAATTAATTATATCCTAGTGAGATCTTTTAAATCAAACTCAGAAATTTCAACGTGCACACATCATAAGTTGTTAAATCCTTTAATATGTGCCTGGTTAAAGAACTGTCATGCATGATTGATGAGACTCGTTTTTGAAGTTCTCTCAATTCTCTGGTGCCAGTCATTAAAGGCATTAGAAATTCATCTCTACTCAGGAATTGATGGGGATTCAAATATAAAAATTTTGCCAGTGACTTTTTGGTCAACACCTTTTATCTCAACTTCTTTGGGAAACAACAAGGCCCCTGGATTTTGAAAGAAATGTAGACAGATAGGGTCAGGTTTCAACCATTTTATATAATCTGCACTTATTATATACTCAAAAATGAAAAACAAAATGGCATAAAGTTGTAGAGTGAGAAATCCTGAGAAAAGCTAAGATATGTCATGATGATGTTACAAACGATTCTCAAAATAATTGAGTCTACAATGAAATGTCCTTTCCTTCAATTTCTCATTTATTCTATTCAGGAGTGACATGGAGTTCTGTTCAAGAGAGTGGATGAAAAATACTCATTTACCTTTCATTCTTTAACATACTTGGAGAAATAAAAGTTTTTCAAAATCCCACAAAATATAAGCCCCAAACAGTGATATGAACCACCAGGCTGGGCTGGGAACAAATAAAAATTTCTGGGAAGCTAAATGTAGTTGGAAATGTGTTGACATGTAGAAAGATAAACCAAAACATACAAAGCTATATTCCATTATATGCAAAATGAAAATTCAGCAGAGACAGGAGTCTATTTTCCTGGGAAAGATCAGGAAAATAAAGTCTTGAAAACAGAGGGCTCATGGTTCTGTCTCTTGAAGAGCTGCTCCAGTTAGCCCAACACACTTCTCTAAATTCACACCAAAATGAAAAAAAAAAAATTTGGTATCACACTTCCCAGTAGCAATGTTTCACACTGATAAATAAAACAATTCCTTCATGTGGAAAATGATTTTAAACATATTTTTTGGAGACTCAACTGAAGTATTTATTGATCAGAGGTGAAAGCAAATTTTAAATAGTAAATATTCAAAACTTTTACCTCTCATTCATCCTTCCTGTGAAAGTTTTTTGAGAATGTAGATCTTTGAATCTGGGGATAAAACCAAGGAAGCAGATGTTATGAGATAAAGCCCTAGAATGTATCAGTGGTAATGCTAAAATGAGAGCTTAGCAGGCAGCCTGGAGAAAATTAGTTGAAATTGAAAAGTAAGGTGGTTAAAAGAAATTACATGATGAAGTAGAGGATTTGGGCTGATAAGTATAAATGATAAAAATTTAATCAAGTGGAAATTCTAAAAAGACTGAACTTAAGAATTGAATGGACGTGCTAAACATCAGAATAGGCACAGCAAAAAAGAACATTACTAATAGAGTTAATGACCTTGATGTTTTAGAAGAAAATATTCAGACTATAGAATGGAGAAATGAAAGGATAGAATATAAAAGACACAGAGAATATATAAATGGAGATTTAAAAAGAAAGGGGAAAAATATTTGAAGAAATAATAAGAAATTTAAAGAAAAAACAACTAAAGAGACATCAAATCTCAGTTTAAAGAAATTCAGCAAACTCTAAACAAGTGTAAAACAAAACAAAACAAAATACTTAAGCAGAGTAAGTCAAAACCAAAGTCAAAAAGTCAGAGAAAAAAGACACAGCATGCATTCAAAGGATCAATAGGAATGAAAACTGACTTTGAACACAAAAGAACAAGCATTGTATCCTCGCAGTTAAATGAAATAATTAGAGTATGCAACTTCATAGAGTTAAAAACTAGAATACAGGTGATGGTAGCACAGTATTATGACTGTAAGTAATACCACTGATTTGTATATTTGAAAGTGGTTAAAATAGGAAATTTTAGGGTCTCTCTCCCTCTTTCTCTATGCCTAATACATACACATACGTAGATGGAAGAAGACACAGTGAGTTTCTATCTTTTTTTTACAGGTTTTCCTTGGGGACTGCTAAAATCTGATTAAAAGCCACTGTCTTCAAGCTAAAGTAATCAGAAGAAGAAACATGCCCAAAACAAACAGATAAGAAGAGTAAGCAGGAAACCCTGCAAAGGAGAGAGAGAAAAAAAATCCCAAATTCTGCAAATTATGTATTTGTCCTCAGTCCAAGCTTTTTTCTGATGCCTGAACTAACCACAGATGGGAAAAACTTAAAGTTAAGACTTAAAAGTAGATACAACCCCAGACATTGGTGCTCCTGAAGGCTACAGAGACACCCACGTCCTACAGTCATAACAGAGAGCTCAGTAGTTTGGTGCCTTGCCACTGGGCCCTACTTTAGAATTTGTGCTCCTGAGTGTGATGGAGTTGGACTCTTTGTGACTTCTCTACACATGCCTCTTTTGCCCTTTTATTGAACGTGTGGTTGGTACTGGAGTTGGTGTATGCCAGGGAGATTTGAATCTCTGGGCTATTCATGTGCCGGCTGGGCCCTGAGCCTCAGCAGAGTTGCAACTCCTACTCTCCAGTTCACTGGACTTACCCATGTCAGCTGACAGGGAGGTGAGGATGGCCAACCACCACACCAAGGAACTGAGAGACCTAAAATACCACCTGTTCCTCCAGTGTTCTTTATAATTTCATCCTAATTTATTTTGTGATGATGATAAATGCTTATGTGATATACCTGCCCTGTTTTTCCCTCAGAGAAATAGTAAAGCACATTCTCCGAAATCAGCTGTTTCATCTCAATTAAATCTTTGAGTGGGAATACATTCACAAGCCATTGGTGGGCTGGAACATATAATATCTCCACAGGGGAAAACTAGAAAATGTATCCCTGTGTTTTTGCATACAGAGGCACTGAAAAACTGGGATTTTATTTTTCCCGTTATATCCTATCAACACCCATTGACCAGCATTTTTAAAAATCTTTTTTAATAAAAGAATTTTTAAAAAGCAATCCAGCATTTTGATAACAGCTATATATGAGAGAATGTAACTTAGAGAAATCGAGAAAGGAAAAGTTTTGGGGGAGGATGTTAAAATACATTAAAGGTTATCAATATTTGAGGCAAGTGCCTTATTTTTACTGGAGAAAAAACTACATTAGCACCCTAATTATTTCCTGGCTCTCTCAGTCGCGGTGACCAAGTCTGCCTGGTTTTCCTTTTCACCTCATTCCCACCACAGTGTGAGATTCTGATAAGCAAGACATGAAATTCTCTTTGCCCTCATCAATAAACTCTTTTTAGACACTCATAACAACATGTAAACATGATAATGATTAGTCATATTTAACCCTGAAAAGTCTTAAAATAGGAAATCTGCTCTTTAAAGGGATTCACATTATTTAGTCAAGCACTTTTAGGAAGCTTTTAAATAAGTAACAGCTCTGCCTGATGAACAGATTTCCCAAAACAGAACCAACGGGGATTTTCTCATACTCACCGCTGGCCCTCCTGTCTGGGGCATCTTTAAGCTTTGCCTGCTCTCACTCAATAGTAAAAATTCCTTCATGTTATATAGATGTTTACAAGTTACAGCTTGCTCTAACATACATTTTCTTGGGTAATTCATCAGCAACTTTTTGATGGAGGCAGCTTTTATTATTTCATTATAAGAAAACTTGACCACCTTGACTCCAGTGTTTCAGTGCTGAGGTGCCAACCTGGAGCAAGGGATGCCTCCACGAGGGC
The DNA here is from genome assembly GCF_030445035.2 of Dasypus novemcinctus. Classification (NCBI taxonomy): domain Eukaryota; kingdom Metazoa; phylum Chordata; class Mammalia; order Cingulata; family Dasypodidae; genus Dasypus; species Dasypus novemcinctus. The sequence continues at coordinate 52,120,984 of NC_080676.1, forward strand.
GCTTTCCATTTTATCACCATGGCACCGAGCAGCTTGTGCTGTGGTCGTGAGTAAAAAACTATTTAAATTTTAGATATTGTAATATAATGTGCAATAAACTATTAGTGAATTGGGTGGAATCACGAGTCTTCCAACTCTTTCCTGCCCCTTTGAATTGTCTTGGAGTTTTCACAGGCTGTCATTGGTATAAAAACCGACGATAAACAATATACCTCTCCCTATCAAACTCTGTCCACAGAAAGGAGAACAAACAGTCAAAGGGCTGTTCCCCTTCCTGGTGCCTCCATGACTAGGGTGAGAGCCTTGTATTTACTCCATGCCATAACAAGAAAAATAAATTTACTTAGAGTTTAACCTGTGAGCTCACCTAAAAAAATCCCCCAAATTTATTTCCATTCCAACTTAGGATAATATTCTGCTCTGCACACTAGTTCTATCTCACATTTATTTCTTTCGCAACTGCATGCAACTTCTGATGGGAGCATTTATTTCCAGAATTAGTTGGACCAAATTATAAATGCCTCCAATGGAATAGCTTGTACTAATAGATACATCTCTCCCTCACTTCAAAACCTACTGCTACAAGGTTTTTAAAGAGCATTTATCAGAAACCCCTAGACAATCTTCCAACTTCAATTGAACCAATTAATTCTATGCAATGAAAAATCTGAAGGAAGTCTCTTGACTGCCTCTCTGACTCTGTATCCTGTGGTATTTCATTTTTAGCAATAAGTGAGTGAGAACAACAGATATGACCGTTTTGTAAAATGGTATGCGGGACTTCAACCTACTTTTTCTTTTATTTGTTAGCAGTGTCTTTTGCCTAACACCCACTCACACTTGAAGTCTTACCTCATTGTGTCATAACAATGATGTGTCATTCTTCACTTGGAAATCTTAGAAAAAAAATCAGGTTATGTGGAGAAAGGGATTAATAATACATATTACACAGTAGCATCTCTAGATATTGACGCATCTTTGCTATAAGCATCTGATTTGATTGGGTGGATGGGCTTTAAAACCTATGGTTAAAATGTAGATATTCCTTACATTATAATGTTGGCCTGCAGAGAAAATACCATCTCTTATTTAGTCACGAAATACAGAAATATTTAATTGTAAAAATATACTTGGGCAACTGAAATACTATATTCCTGGTTCTAATGGATGTCAGATTATATAAACAGTACCCAACTCCCTTAGATTTTGCCTTCTGAGGATGAAGTGCCTGTTATTATTATTTTAATTGCTATATTACTATGAGGTTGTTGCTTAAAAACCTTCCCTTTTTGCTGTCAGTTCTTCAAAACTTACCTTATGAAAGTAATGGCACATTTACTGTCAAAGCTTTGAGAGGCAGCACGACACTGTCTCAATATTCAGCCCAATAAAAACTTATAATCATCTGTGTGCACACCTATACACGGTGTCCCCTATATTTTGGCAGAGGCTGGTCTGTCCACCAGTGTTAGACTAATTCTTCAACCATGGTTCCAAATCACATTTCTTCCCACCAAAACTAGTCTCATCACATTCTGTCTCTCATCTTTATCATTTTAACCTTGCTGATATTTTCGCCAACTTTCTTCAACATCTTCAAATTTCTCCTTGGCTAGAGCTAAAAACAGCAATTGGTTCTATTTGAAGATTGTTTACATTCTTCTCTTCATTCTCTCATTTTGGAATTCCTATTAGATATATATTAGACCTTTCAATTTATTCTCCAGCTCTTAATTTCTCTTTCATAGTTTTCATTCTTTTTCTCTCCCACCAAATAAACCTCTAGGCAAATAAACACTATGGGTAATTTACTCAGATACCCTATATTCTCCATTCTTTAGGGATGTGCTCAAATTTACCCTTTCTGAGAAGCTTTCTCAAGCATCCTACCATAAATACCACCTGTTCCACCAGTGTTCTTTATGATTTCATCCTAATTAATTTTTTCTTAACATTAATCAGTGCACGACCTATTAAATATTCAGCTTTTAATTGTCTGTCTCCTCATTAAGAGCAAGCTCTATAAGAACAGTGATTATCATTTCTATAAGCTGTTTGTTTCTTTTTGCATTTTCAAATCTGCCTGTCTTGTAAAATATTGCATCATTTTGCTTTATGATTTCAATTATTCTAAAGTCCCTTTAATTATTTTAACATTTAAAAATGTTAAAGTTTGTTTGAGATTATCAAGTTTTGATATCTTTAAAATGAGTTTGAAAATGTGTCCTCCTCTTCTATCTTTTGGAAAAGTCAGACTTTGTGATATTGCTTCCTTAAATGACTGGTTGAATTTAACAATGCAAACATCTTCCTCTTGAAGAAGTTTTGGTAATTTGTGTCTTATAAGACATTTGTCTAGTTTATCTTAGTTATTCCCTTATTATCCTTTAAAATTCTTCAGGATAAGTAGTAATGTCCCTTCTTTTATTCCTGTTATTAATAACATTTTCTTCTCTTTTTGGGTCATTTTTCTGTCTGGTTCTTTTGACTGCTTTAACTCTTGACAATGGTCCATTTTTTTCCTGCTTTGCATGCCTTGTAGTTTTGGACTGAATCCTGAACATTGTGTGCAAAAGAATAAAAGAGTCTGAAGAAAATAGACTGTATGCGTGGAAATGGGTATGTCTTTTTTTCAGTGAGGCTCTAAGGGCGGGGAGTGGATTTAATGTAGTCAGTAGTTAAACTGAGCTTGCGTTTTTTCTTGGTGTTTTTATTCTTAATGTATCCCAGGATTTAAATTGTTTAGTGTTTGTCTTTCATTAGCTTGCTTTAGCATGCTGCCTGAGGAAGTGGAAATATTTTCTCAGTGTTCCTGCTCCACCATAATATTTTGGTAGTCCATGCATAGATGTGCTACAGGAACGGGGTTTCCTTCTAGCTCTTTTCCAATGGTACACAGCTGTTGCTGGTAATTCAATGATAAATTTTTACTGGGGGCAGGATATTTTCCATTTCTTCAAATAGAAGGACTTTTGCTTCTGCCCCTGGCCAAGCAGGACAGTTCTTTGGCTATGTTCTTAGTAGGAGAGACTTTTCTACCCCTTTACTAGAAGCAGATAGAATTTACTTCTTCTCTGACATCAGAAGCAATGAATCTTGCCCGATCCTATTGGGGTGAGAGAATTTGTTTCCCCTTCCCTAGGAGATTAAAGCATTTATTTTATAGGACAGAATGTTGGGGCAATGCATAGGGCTTTGGCCTGGTTACTAGCAACTATTGTCACTTGCTCCTTTTACCTATGCCACTGATTGGGACACTATCTTGTCTTTTGTCCTACCTCTTGACCTACCTTCTTCTAAGCACCTGATGGAGACCTTTGGAACAGAGCACATAAGTGAGTGTGAATTCCCATATGTCTGGTTCCCCAGCTATTCTGAACTGACATGCTGGGCCACATTTGGTGTGGTGGTTTGAAGCCTCTGGATATAACACAGGTTAACGAGAGGTTTCAAAATACAATCAATGTATAATTATTTGATTTTATTTTTACTAAACTTTTAAAGATATGATTTTTTTCTTTCCTCTTCTGACAATATGGAAGACAGTATAAATCAAGTGATAAATTAGGCAAGAGCAAAAAGAGAACGTATGGAAGAAAGCAAGAAAGATAGTTGCTGACTCAGACTCACTAAGATAATGCAGAAGAATCGGGAAATCGAGTTTTGTCAGGTCAGGCAATCCTCTCTGTTATCAGTATTACAAGTGTGAGAAAAAGGGGTTGTTTGACAGAATATATCTCCAACCCCAACCAAAAGTTCTTTGTAGAATAAGAGATCTGATATCCAGTTCCACAAATGTAGTGACACATATAAGTTATATATAGCCCTCTTAATCACAAAAATAACATCCACAAACATGGAGCCAGATTTTCTGCTGAAAAATGTAGGTTTTGGTTTTTTAACATGGATTTCTTAACTCTTTGTAATTAGACATGGAGGACTTTTGACTTCCTCCAGATAATACATTAGTAATGAGTATCTTACATCTGCCAAAATTCAGTTTGAATTAGGCACCAGGCCATGAATCTACGTGATAGGTCCTTTGGCATCTCATACCATAATTTTTATGGTGTTTTCAGATAAACATTGATCTCAGCTTGAAAGAAAGTATCTTGAAAATGCAATCTGAAATATGACAAAGCTGTATAGAATGAAAAAGAGGGCTGTTGTACTCCTTTCCCTATTATGATTTATGTACCAGAGAGTCAAGTCACTTTGCATACTGACTGGAAGTGCCTCCTCAGCCTCCTCCTCAGATATGACCTTCCACCACAGCCCCATCAGGTAGACTGTCTACTAACAACCCTTTCCATGCAAAAGATAGGGCCTGGGTTAGCATCATAGTTTGTTACACTCACATAATTTTTGCCTGTTATAGTAAGCTGACTTCTGAAAAAGAACCATTAATCCAAACATATGGATGCAAGCAAATTGATCATAGCAAAGTCATTCCCAACCAGCAAAATATTCCAGATGAATAATGCCTCTTCTAGAAATGTTCTGAATGAAGGCTGATTTGAAGAGTTCCATGACTTTAGAGTGGAAGGGTTTTTATGGATCATCTAGTTTATCCACTGTGTGAATATCCTTAGGAATGTTCATATAAGTTTTACTTTTTTTCAGATCTTATTTCTCTCTTTTTAAAATTATATTAGAAAATTGTGGTTTTATAGACAAATCATGCATAAAATACAGGATTCTCATGTATCACCCCACCAACAACACCTTGCATTGGTGTGGAATATTTGTTACAGTTAAAGACAGCACTTTTTTGTAATTGTAATAATTTTTTTTAACATTAGTTACCTTTGTTATAGTTGTTGAAAATATATTAAAATAGTACTATTAACTCTTGTCCGTACTTTACATAACATGTATTTTTCCATATACTACCCAATTATTAACACCTTGCATTAGTGTTGAGTATTAATGAAAGAACATTCTTGCACTTGTACTATAAACTATAGCCCATCATCTACAATGGCATTCCCTGAGTTATACAGTCCTATGCTTTATCTTTTAATTTTTATTCTAGAATGTATATGACCTAAAGTTTCCCCTTTTAACCATAGTACCATATATAATTGAATTCTGTTAGTTACACTCTCAATAATGTGTTACCATCATCACTCTCCAGTTCCAAACCTTCACACTCAATCTGAATATAAATTCTGTACAAATCCACCCCATTCTCTAACCCCAATTATCCCCTTATAAACTGTGTTCTAGATTCCAACTCTATGAGTGTGCTTATTATAATTAGTTCATATCAATAAGATCATACAATATTTGTCCTTTTGTGTTTGGCTTATATTGCTCAGCATAATGCCCTCCAAATTTGTTTGTCTTTTTATTGTTGAGTTGTAAGATTTCTTTATATGGCAGTGGACTTGGCCCAGTGGTTAGGGCATCCGTCTACCACATGGGAGGTCCGTGGTTCAAACCCCGGGCCTCCTTGACCCATGTGGTGCTGGCCCATGCGCAGTGCTGATGCGCGCAAGGAGTGCCCTGCCACGCCGGGGTGTCCCCTGCATAGGGGAGCCCCATGTGCAAGGAGTGTGCCCCATAAGGAGAGCCACCCAGAGTGAAAGGAAGTGCAGCCTGCCCAGGAATGGTGCCGCCCACACGGAGATCTGACACAACAAAATGATGCAAAAAAAAGAAACACAGATTCCCGTGCCGCTGACAGCAGAAGTGGACAAAGAAGATGCAGCAAATAGACACAGAGAACAGATAACCAGGGTGGGGGGGTGCAGAGGAGAGAAATAAATAAATAAATCTTTTAAAAAAAGACTTCTTTATATATTCTGGACATTACACTCTTATCAGCTATATGGTTTCCAAATATTTTCTCCCATTGACTTTGTCTTTTCACTCACTTTGTGACAAAGTCTTCTGATGCTCAAAAGTTTAATTTTCATGTGGTTCATTTATCTATTTTTTCTTTCATTGCTGTGCTTTGGGTGTATAGTGTAAGAAACCATTGTCTAACACAAGATCTTAAAGATGTATCCCAACATTTTGTTCTAAGAGTTTTATCATCCTGGTTCTTACATTTAGGTCTTTGATCCATTTTTTGCTAATTTTTGTAGATGGTATAAGATAGGGGTCCTCTTTCATTCTCTTGCATCTGGATATCCAATTCTCCTAGCACCATTTTTTGAAAAGACTGTTCTTTCCCAAAGGAGTAAACTTGACAGCCTTGTCAAAAATTCAATTGGCCATAGATGTAGAGTCTATTTCTGAACTTCCAGTTCAATTCCATTGGTCTATCCGTGTGCCAATACCATGTTGTTTGACCACTGCAGCTTAGTAATATTTTAAAGTCAGGAAGTGTGAGTATTCCAAATTCATTCTTCTTCAAGATGTTTTTGACTATCTGGGGCCCCTTACCCTTCTGAATAAACTTGATAATTGACTTTTCCACTTCTGCAAAGAAGGCTGTTGGAATTTTCATTGGGATTGCATTGAATTGTAAATCATTTTGGATAGAATTGACACCATAACTATATTTAGCCTTCCAGTCCAAGAACAAAGCATTTCCTTCCATTTATTTAGGTCTTCTTTGATTTTTTTTTTTCAGCAATGCTTATAGTTTTCTGTGTAAAAGTCCTTTACATAATTATTCCTAGATCATTGATCCTTTCAGTTGCTATAGAATCAGGAAATATAGAATTATTTTTCTTGTTTTCCTCCTCAGATTGCTCATTACTAATGTATAGAAACTGCTAATTGTTATGTGTTGATTTTGTACCCTGCCATTTTGTTGTATTAGTTTATTAGCTCTAATAGCTTTATTGTAGGTTTTTCAGGACTTCCTTTATATAGGACCATGTCATCCACAAATAGTGAAAGTTTTATGTCTCCCTTTCCAATTTGGATGCCTTTGATTTCTTTTTTTCCCTAACTGCTCTGGCTAGAACTTCCAGGACTATGGTGAATAACAGTGGTGACAGTAGGCATTGTTGTCTTGTTCCAAATATTAGTAGGAAAGTTTTCAGTCTTTCGCCATTGAGTATGATGCTAGCTGTGGGTTTTTCATGTATGTTCTTTATCATGTTGGGGAAGTTTCTTTCTATTCTTATTGTTCTAAGTGTTTTTATCAAGGGAGATGTTGGATTTTGTCAAATGTCTTTTCTGCATCAATGTAGATGATCATGTACATTTTCCATTCATTTTGCTAATGTGGTGTTAACTAATGATTTAAGAAAAGCATTAATTGATTTTCTTATGTTGAACCACCCTTGCATTCTGGGATAAAACCTACTTGATCATAGTGTATAATTTTTATTGTGTTGTTGTATTTGACGTGCAAGCACTTTGTTGAAGATTTCTGCATTTATTAGTCTGATTTATTCATAAATGAGTCTACAATTTTCTTTTCTTGTCATATCACTATCTGGCTTTGGTTTGAGGGTGCTGTTGGGCTCTTACAGAATTAGTTAGGTAGTCTTCTCCTTCAATTTTTTTGAAGAGTTTGAGCAGTATTGGTGTTAATTATTCTTGGAATGATTGGTAGAATTCACCTGTGAAGCCATCTGGTCATGGAATTTTCTTTGTCAGGAGCTTTTTGACAACTGATTCAATCTCTTTATTTGTAATTGGATGGCTGAGATTTTCTATTTATTCTAAAGTCAGTTTAGGTTGTTCATGTGTTTTTAGGGATTTGTACATTTCATCTAGGTTGTCTAATTTGTTTGCATACAGTTGTTCATAGTTTCTATTATGATCCCTTTTATTTCTGTGTGGTCATTAATAATGTTCCCCATCTTATTTCTGATTTTGTTTATTTGTGTCTTTCTCTTTTTTTTTTCAGTCTAGCTAAGGGTTTGTTAATTTTATTTGTCTTTTGAAAGAACCAAGTTTTGGTTTTGTTAATCCTTTCTATTGCTTTTTATTCTCAATTTCATTTATTTTTGCTCTGATCTTTTGTTATTTCTTTCCTTTTCCTTGCTTTAGGATTAATTTGTTGTTCTTTCTACAGTTCCTCCAGGTGAACAGTTAGATCTTTAAGTTTAACTCTTCTTTTTTAATGTAAACATTGAGGGCTATAAATTTCCCTTTCGGCATTACCTCACTGTATCACAAGTTTTGGTATGTTGTGTTATTGTTTTCATTCTTCTCAAGATATTTACTTATTTCCTTTGCACTTTCTTCTTTGACTCACTGATTGTTCAATAATATACTTTTAACTGCCATATATTTGTGGATTTTCCAGTTCTCTGCCTGTTATTGATTTCCAGCTTAATTCCATTACTGTCAGAGAAGTTGCTTGCTATCATTTCAATCTTTTAAAATTTATTGAGACATGTTTTGTGGCCCAGCATGTGGTTATCCTGGAGAATGACCCATGTGCACCTGAAGAGATGTATAGCTTGCTGTTTAGGGATACAATTCTTTGCATATTTCTGTTAGATCAAGTTCATTTATCAAATTATTCAAGTTCTCTATTTCTTTATTGATCTTCTGTCCAGATGCTCTATTTATTGACGAGAGTGCTTTATTGAATTCTCCAACTATTACTGTAGAAAAGTTTATTTCTCCTTTCAGTTTTGCCAGTGTTTGTTTCATGTGTTTTGGGGCACCATATTTAGGTGCATAAGTATTTATGATTGTTATTTCTTCATACTGGATTTTCCCTTTTATTAATATATGATATTCTTCTTTTTTATAATACCTCTTTTGACTTAAAGTCTATTTTTTTCTGGTATTATTATAGCTACCCCAGTTCTTTTTTTGCTTACTGAACTATCACTTCCCATTCTTTCATTTTCAACCTACTTGTATCCCTGGGTCTAAGATGATTCTTCTGTGAAAAAAAAAAATAAAACATTTAGTTGGATCAGGCTTTTTTATCCATTCAGCCAACCTGTGTCTTTTGATAGGGGAGTTTAATCCATTAACATTCATTACTTTAAAGGCATTACTTACTTTAGTCATTTTTGTTCTTTGGTTTTTATATGTCATATCTTTTCTTGACTCTCTTTTTCTTTATTGCAACCTCCTTTTCTGTGTAGTTGATCTTTTGTGGTGTATCTGAATCATACCATCCCTATGTCTGTATGTATATATATATAGATTTGAAGATTTATTTATTTACTTTTATCTTTCTTTCTTTATTCCTGCCTCCCTGAGATGGTTTTCACATCTATCCACTTATTGTTTGTTTACCTTCTCCCAGAGGCACCAAGATTCAAACCTGGAACCTCTCATATGAGATGCATGTGCCCAATGGCCTGAGCCACATCCACTCCCCATGGGCTGTGATGTCTGCTGGCTTGTGGCATCTGCTTACAGCAGAAGTGGCATCTAGCTCATTGCAACATGGGTAGTGTCTAGCTTGCAGTGGGGATGGCATCCAGCTCATTGTGGTGGGGGTGGTTTTGCTCATATTTTTTTAGGAGGCACTGGAACACAGACCTGGGACCTCCCATGTGGTTAGCAGGTGCCCAACTGGTTGAGCCACATCCACTTCCTTATTTCTGAATATATTTTAAACACTTATTTTTGTGGTTACCTTGGTGTTTTGATTATACATCCTACAACTATAACCTACTAATTTGAAAAAATACCAACTTAGATTCAATAACATACACATTCTCTGTTTTAATCCCTCTATTTCTCCTCTGTATGTTGTTTTTGACCCACTTTACCACTTTATATTTTTTATGTCCTTTGCCAGGCAATGTCTTTTTCTTGTTCAAATTGTATTTGGATTCTTATAGGAATTAAATGGTAGAGTTATATTGAGGATATGGTGCTATTGGACTTTGCATTTCCCCTTTTAGTTACCCTTACTGATAATTTTCATTTCTTTTCACTACTCCAAGCCACTCTCCCATCTTTTCCTTTCCACCTGCAGAACTCCCTTTAGTAATTCTTATAGGGCAGGTCTCTTGTTGACAAACTCTTTCAGTTTCTGTTTATCTGTTAATATTTTAAACTCCGCCTCATTTTTAAAGGACAGTTTTGCTGGATTAAGAATTTTTGGCTGGCATTTTTCTCTTTTGGTACCTGAAATATATCTTACCACTATTTTTTTTTTGCTTCTGTGGTTTCTGATGAGAAATAAGCACTTACATGTGAGGATTCACTTTTCTTTTACTGCTTTCAGAATTATCTGACTCATATGTGTGTCAGAGTAGGTCTATTAAGGTTTATTCTGTTTGGAGTACATTGAACTTCTTAGGCATATATATTTATGTCTTTCTTAAGAGTTGGGAAATTTTCAGCCATTATTTTCTCAAATATTCCTTCTGCCTCTTTTCCATTCTTTTCTCCTTCTGGGAAACCCAGGACATGTGTAATTGTATTCTTTATGCTGTCACTCAAATCCCTGAGACTCTGTTCAATTTTTTCTAGTCTTTCCTTTTCTGTTCTTCTGACTAAATGATTTCAATTATCCTATCTTCTAACCTGTTGATTCTTTCATCTATTTGTTCAAATATCCTGGTTTTTTTGTTGTTGTTGTTGTTATTTGTTTATTTTTTTTGCCTCTAATGTATTTTTAATGTGAGTCTTTTTTGCTGCTAGTTTTCCCCATTAAGGTACCCAGGGACCCAAATTGCATCAATCCAGATAGGTGGGTCACTCTATAAAGGTCCATTTTGCATTTAGATAGTCCAGACAACAGAAACTGAATTGAATGAGCACAGTACTTTTCAGCTGCAGTCTTTCAGTCTCTGTTTCTGTCTCTGTCTCACTCTTTCTTCCTGGGGCCCTTTTGTATGCAGCACTCCTTAGTGGCTTGTCTTCCACTCTGGGTCTGTGGACATGGGTCCCTGTGCCTGGATATGCATATGGTTCTATCACAGCTATCTCCAGTAGGAGGTGGGAAGGATCTGGACTGCTGCCTCTAAGAAACTCCCAAAATGCAGGGGACTGAGTGAGGGAGAAGGAGTTGATCACTGGGTTTGGGAGAGAAGTTTCCTACTTTATATTTTCCTTTTTCTTCAATTCAGCATTTACAGAGTCATTCTCTAGTCTCGACATTCTTCCAGAGTTCTAAGCAAGCAGGATTTATCCTTTTATTTGCTGAATCTCTGCAGAGGGTTTTTTCAGGGGCTGTTTTATATCACCATGTTAATTACATCTTCTTCCACAAGATTTACTTTTATATCTACTGTTGTAAATTAGTCTAAACCCATTTGGATGAATAAATATTAGGTTCATTTTGGTAGAAATCAATATTTATAGATAGGAAAGCATTACATGGCTGTTCTTACACAACCTTATTACCTTGTTATAATGAAAGCAAATCTAAGAGAAATTTTTCTGCACATATAGATATTTATTAACAAGCATATACAGAGTAGTCCTGTAAGCCCTCTACCAGGTCCTGTTAGAGTGCTATGGTAGTGTTGTTGTGAAAGATTCAGTCAAGGCAAATACAACAAAATGCAATAGTGTTGTATTTTGTTGGACTTGAACAACTACTTAGTCAGAATTTGGTAACAAAGGATCCCTCAATCCATTCTCTAGACAAATGACTCTGTAGGAATCAAATCTAGGGTAGCATTCTTAAAGGCAAATGGTGAACACTAAATGGTTAGATTCTTAAATATATAGTCTTGCAACAGAGTGGATTATCTCTAAACTTGTTTAGTGACTATTTTAAAATCCACTCATCCCTTAATTTCAGCAATGAAAATCTATTTCTAATATTATTTCCCTAATCTACAAAGGCTCTGGCATTGATCAGCCAATAAAGATGCTGAAGAACTTCTAGTAGCTACCTTTTGTGTGTGCCCTTTGGTTATACCTTAACTCATTCCCATTTCAAATTATTCCTCTCTCTGTTTCAATGTGAGTTTGTCAAGATGAATAGTGAAGGTGATAGATGGAGCATAAAGGAAAGGTTGATATGTGTCAGTGAACCTGGACAAAGGGAGATGCAGGTCAATTATTCAGACTGGAGATTTAGTTGGTTGCTTGTGAGAAACATTCACCTAAAATATTTTTCCTAATAAATGAAGAAATTTAGGAACTTTATTACCTCTGAAGTTATAAATACTACGTTCCCTTGATATCAGGGAATACCTTATATAAACAGACAAATTTAAATAGTCTTTTAGTCTAAAATCCCACTTGGAAGGGAAAGGGCATAGAGTATTTTTTGGTTATATCATTGTGTATGGTGGTTTGGACTGTATTGGCCCAGAAAAACCTGTTCTTAAATTTAATCCATTCCTGTGGATGTGAAACCATTGTGAGTAGAATATTTTGATGAGACTGCTTTATTTAAAGTGTGGCCCATCTCAATCAGTATGGGTCTTTTTTTTTTTTAAGATTTATTTATTTGTTTATTTATTTCTTTCCCCTCCCCCCCCACCCTGGTTGTCTGTTCTCTGTGTCTATTTGCTGCATCTTGTTTCTTTGTCCGCTTCTGTTGTTGTCAGTGGCTCGGGAATCTGTGTTTCTTTTTGTTGCCTTTTTGTTGCATCATCTTGTTGTGTCAGCTCTCCGTGTGGGCGGCGCCATTCTTAGGTAGGCTGCACTTCTTTTGCGCTGGGCAGCTCTCCTTATGGGTCACACTCCTTGTGTGTGGGACTCCCCTACGCGGGGGACACTCCTGCATGGCATGGCACTCCTTGTGTGCATCAGCGCTGTGTGGGCCAGCTCCACACGGGTCAAGGAGGCCCAGGGTTTGAACCACGGACCTCCCATGTGGTAGACGGATGCCCTAACCACTGGGCCAAGTCCACCACCCAGTATGGGTCTTAATCCTATTACTGGAGTCCTTTATAAGCAGAATGAAATCTAGACAGAGAGGAAGCCATAGAGAGAGCAGTGAGAAGCTGAGCAAATAAATTCCTATTGTTTAAGCCATCCTTTTTCATGGTATTTACTTGAGCAACCAAGGGAACTAAAGCATCATGTTCTTCAGTCAAACCTCCTTTAATCCATCTTTAAAAAATAGAACTGCAATTGTTTTGATGTTTCATTTTAGAGAAAGAGACCACAAATGCTCCTATTAGAGACTTGGTCAAAAGATTAAGTTTTTTTCCTAGCCTGCATAAAAATTCAAATCAATTTTCTGTATAACCGACATCTGCAGGGATATAGAAATTTAAAGAAACACTCAAGTAAGATTTAATTGCATTCATTACACCAAACTTGCATAAACCAAGATGTGGCTCAATCTATTTTGAAAGGCTTTTCAGCATTAAAGATTAAAGCAAAAAGAAGCCTCTAGTTAACCTTCGATTAACCATAGCTCCCTGGCTCTTTCTTACTAATCAAGATTTTACTCCTTCTTGCTTTATTTTTATGACATTCAATTTATTTGGGTTTTTTTTTTTCAATGTATGTCTCAGAGGTGAAATAGTTCTATTTTATGGATGAAAATCAAATGAAAATGTGGAAGGCTTACTGTGTGACCTTCATAAAGTCATCTCCCTGAGGTTCTTTTCTTATTTTTAAAATGATAATAATGAGGTCTCCTCCACTGTGTTATGCAAGTATTGAATGAAATTATACAGATAGGCAGGATAGTGTTGAAAAGACTACAGGCTTTGGAGTCAGGCAGACATAATTTTTAATGTGTACCAGCTATGTGACATTGACCAAAGTATTCACATCTCTGAGCCTCAGCTTCCTCATCAATAAAATCAAAATATAAAACCTGACAGGGATATTGTGATATTAGATGAAGTAATGAATGTAAAGGACTTGATATATAAAAAGGCAAAAAAAAAAAAAAAAGATACCTTTCCTTTCAGTTGAGACAGACACTAAATATGACTACTAAGAAGTAGGCAAATCAGCATTAGACCATGCATATTTTAATATTTTTATCTTCTCTGGAAGTTTCTTTCTCCATTCCCAATGTGCATTACCATAAACATTTACTCTAAGACTAGTTTTCCATTTGAAAAATTGTTTTACTCATATATATATTAGTTATATGATCAAGGATAAAGTTAGTCTTCTGAAGAATCTTTTTAAAAAATTTTTTAATTAAAAAAATAGATTACATAAATGTTACATAAAAAATATAGAGGATTCCCATGTGCCCCACTCCCCACACTGCCCACATTTACCCACATTAACAACCTCCTTCATTAGTGTGGTACATTCATTGCAATTGAGGAAACTATTTTGGAGCATTGCCACTAGGCATAGATTATAGCTTACATTGTAGTTTACACTCTCATCCACACAATTCTATAGGTTATGGCAAGATATATAATGGCCTTTATCTGTCATTGCAATGCCAGGACAATTCGTAAGTCCCGAAAATGTCCCTGTATTACCTTTTTTCTGTTCCTTGACCTCAGAATCTCCAGTGGCCACTGCCTCCACATCAATTATATAAGTTCTTCCATTGCTAGAATCACAATAAATCTATAGTAGAATACTAGTAAGTCCACTCTAGCCCATAGTTCATTACCAATCCTGAGGACTCTGGGATGGTGATGCCCACTCCACCTCTAATTGAGAGGGGGCTTCAGTCCTACATGGCTGATGGATGGGGCTTTCTTGCTTGCAGTTGTAGATTCTCTCAGTTCCTTGGTATGGTTGTTGTCCATCACCACCTCTTTGTTAGTTATCCATCACCACCTCTTTGTTAGTTGTCCTGGGTGAGTCCAATGAACTGGAGAGTATGTGTTGCAACTCCATTGAGGCTCAGGGCCCAGCTGGTACTTGGACAGCCCAAAGATTCAAGTGTGTTGGACAAATACCTACCAGCTCCAATACCAACAGTATTTTCAAATTGAAGGAACAGAAAAGCCATGTGTAGGGAAACCAGAATTAAGTCCAATTCTGTCACACTGGGGCATGCAAACTCCAAAGGAGTGCCCATTGGCACCAAACTCATGAGCTATCTGCCCTGACCATAGTGCCTTCACATCCCCAGAGCCCCCAGGAACCCCACTATTTGGGGTACTGTCTATTTTGGCAGTCAATGATTTCCTGCAGAGACGTGCATAAGCATAACCTCTGGAATGACCTATAAACTCATTTGTCTTTACCTTTTCCTCCTTTTGGTCAAGGTCTCTTTCCAGTTGCATTGCTAATTGGTGCTTGGTAGTAACTCTTTCAGTGCCAGGGAGGCTTCTTCATGGGAGTCATGTCCCATGCTGGGGGAAAGTTATTGCATTTATATGCTGAGTTCAGCTTAGAGATAGGCCACATTTAAGCAACATGGAGGCTCTTAGGAGGTAACATTTAGGCACCCTATAATACTACACTAAGTTTCAATTTGAACTTAAAGATTCATTAGCACAGTCATTAATATCAAGGGCCTATCGATGGACCATCCTCCTTCACTAGCCATTGCCTCTGTACTTGCGAGATTCTTGCTGTTCCATTAGAGAATGTGGCAGAGATCCCCAGAATGGGAATTCAATATTCTTTTGGTTATTGTGTGAATCTCCACCCCCCATAACAATGCCCCATGACTTCTGAGGAATCTTGCTTCACACTTTTTGGTTCTCACAGAAGAGTGGCAAAAGAATTTGGGGGACTGGATGCAGCTCAAATTGTTGAGTGCCTCTTTCCCATATACAAGGTCCTGGGTTCTATCCCCAATATGTCCTAAAAAGCAAAACAAATAAACAAGCAAATAAATGAAAAAACCAACTTGGCAGAGCTGGTGTGACTCAATGGTTAAGAACTGGCTTCCCACATACAAGGTCCCAGGTTTAATCCCTGGCCCTGGTACCACAAAAAAATAAATAAATAAAGATTTGGGTATTGGGAGAGAAAGTTATAGTTGTATTCTAGAGCAGTGGCTCCCAAACCAGAATGCATACGAATCATTAGGGGAACTCTTTAAAAATCCCAGATTTAGGGCTTGTTGCCTGATTCAGTAAACCTGTAGTGAGGCACTAGAATTTGTGTTGTTTCCTTATGCTGAAGAGGTAATTTTTGAAACCTATTTTAACACAGTTTTTCCAGCTACACATTAATGGGCCATAAAATCAATTTACTAGGGCAACTGGTATTTTATAAAGATATAGAATAGAAGAAAATAGAAAAATAGAAACATCAAAAATAATGGTGTGTAATATTTCAAAAATTTTTCTTGTGTGTGTGAGTTTGTGGGAAAGACATAGTATGTTTAGGTCATGGCATAAAATATATTTCTTAGAGTTGTTCACAGTTGAAAAAGTGTGAAAATCACTGTCCAAAGAACCAGAGTTCAGAACCTTATAGAATGATAAGTAAAGTAACAATGTTCTCAGCTTTAAATATGTTGTAGAAATAGAGTAGTCATGATTTTATGCTGAAGAACTATAAAATTTTCAAAAAGGAGAATATGTAAAACAAAAGATTCAGAACAGCCTTCTGTGAACTGATGTGGGCTTCATGCTTGATCATGGAGGCTTGAATATTCTTTATTAATGAATCATTTTCATAACACTGTGCCAGGAGTTATACATGGGTTTGGCATCTCTCTGATATGCCAATCTTTTATATACACCAGACGTAGATAAAGAATTGCTAGCAGCAGTAATGAAGAGGTGTGAATGCCACCAGCAATTCAGGATTCTGTTCTAGCCAAGGAAACATAACCATCAAAATCAAAATTAATACCCCCCCTTTGGCATTTTTCTCAACCATATGTGGTTTTAAATTATTGTGGTGACTTCTATCACTGTATTGAAAATATACAGGATGTATTTATCTAAGATAAATATGATTTCTTTTGGTATGTTTTCTAAAATAATAACACACAATATGTATCAGAAAATAAGGTAATTATATAATAATACAACTGTGAATTAATTGTATTTAATTCTGCCATACTTTAGAAATATATATGATTAACAGATGTAAATGTTTATGTTAGATCATATGGAATATAATCAGTCATCTGCCTTTTAAAAAAACGTGGAACTCTTGTTCCTCTGTAGGAGAGTTATTTTCAAATTGCTTTAGATGTTCTATATATGATTTCATTTCAAATTCTCTGTAAGTTGCCTAATGCTGATTGTGGCATAATTAAATCCATAATATTCCCAAATCACCTTAAGATCATACTTTCTTGGAATTCATAGGCAAGATGGTGGATAGACTGGACAGCTAGAGAGATGATAGTTTTGAAGATATTGTATAAAATGTTATAGTCTAAAAATAGAACTTGACTTAAAAATTATAATTAATGGAGATAAAATTAAGCTTTAAATACATAATGAGAATTCAGTTCACATCTATAACACTAATTTGCAAGAACATTTTGCAGTGAGTATCTTCATTGATTCTCACAACTATGTGAAAATGTCTAAACTGCAAATTTTACAGCTTAGAAACCAGATTCAGATATTAGTAACTTTGCTGAGTCACAAGCAATGGATATAGCAGAGTCAGAATCAATTCTTCTGGAATGGCTCCAAGCCCAGACATCATCTTAATAAACCATTCTGCATGAGACCAGCAGAATTCTTCCCTGCTGTTTAGCTTGTCTTTCAAGTTCCCCAAATTGCAGTATGAGACATTCTTGGCCAAAGAGTTAAGCTCCAGTGAAGAAATTATTAGTAATTACTATAAACCCTTAAACACAAATTTGGAACAAAAATTTTATGCTCCCTCTATTTAGTAAACATGTTTTTAGCAGTTTCCTAAAACTGGATCATATTCAGAATCAGCTAAAGAACTTTTGAAAATATGTATTTCTAGGCAGCACTCAGACTTATGTGTTGCCCAGGAATCTGTATTTTCTTAAAGGTTGATTCTGATCCTCAGTTTTATTGGCTGCTCTATAAAACTGCTTTGGAGTATTTTTGTGTAGAGACTAGCCAAAAAATCAAATGACAGAATATGTCTTTTATGTACTGTGACCCACAACCCTGAAGAAAGTCTAGGTTTCAAATAGCCAGAAGTTCATGATTCAAGGGACTTTTTTAAGCAAAAGAAATTAAAACTATGAGGACAAAATCAGATTTTAAAAAAATGTTTACTAATAATGAAGAAAATAATCAAAGCAAATTATACATTTAAAAAATCTGAAACCTACCTCCAACATCGTTATTAATTTATTGCTGTGCTTAACAGTATTCTGGAACTCACTCCCCATGAGGTAAATATCTTGCTCATTCTTTTTTTTTTAATGACTAAATCATTATCCACTGTGTGGATAGACCATAGTTTTATTCAACCACTCTGTTATACACAGGCATTTAGGTTGTTTCCAACATTTTTCAATGACAGTGAATAATCTTATGTGTCTGTATTTTCATATTATTAGAAGTATATCTACAGGAAAAGAAATCCTAGAAGTGGGATAACCAGCTCAAAGTGCAAAACTCATATGTAGTTACTTTAGATATTGATAAAGTTTATCTCATAGGGGTTGTGGTAGATTGAACTGGGACAGGTTCCCAATGGGTGTGGACCCATTGTAAATAAGATCTCTCCAAGAAGTTACTGCAGTTAAGGTGTGGCCCAACTGAATCAGGTTGGACTGTAATCTCCATTACCAGAGCCCCTATTAAGCAGAGTGAAAGTCAGACAAACAGACAGAGAAGCCATGGGAAACCCCCAGAAGCCTAAAATCATGGGACTGGAAGAGAACAAAGGCATTACCACGTGTATTGCTATGTGATGGGAAAGCCAAAGACCAAGGATTGCCCACAGCCAGCCTAAGAATGCCACTGTCTTTGGGGAAAACATGTTGCTTTGCTGGTTCTTTGATGTTGAACTTCTCCTAGCCTCAAAACTGTGAGGCAGTAAATTAATGTTGTTTTAGGCAATCCATTGTATGGTGTTTGTTTTAACAGTTAGGAAACTACAACAAGGGTTTCAACAATTTTCTTTCCCACCAGAAATATATGGGATTGCCTGTTTCCCTCAACTGTGTAAGAGGAAGGTCTATTATTCTTTATTTTTTTTACCAAGCAAATACATGAAAGATGATATTGTAGTATAGTTTCAATTTCCATTTCTCATTTCTCGTATCATGACTGAGTTTTATGTGTAAAGATTATTTTTGTACATTTTTCATGAATTTATAATATCTATTTTTAAATAGAGAAATATTCTAGTTTTCTTTCCAGCTGTGATAAATATACTGTAAAGCTCTACATCATATTTCTACTTCAATAAAATACATTTTGCAGTTATCATAAATAGTGCAATTATATAATTAAACTGTGGATAATGGCTTGTAATTTGCTTAGTGAATAATGCATTTTAAAGGGACATATCTTAAGTTCCATAATTCACAAAGTCAGTCCTAGAGGAGAAAAGAATCAGTTCAGTTCCATCAGTAAGCATTGGATTGTTTATTAAGTGTACTTGACAAATACTTTACCATAAATAGTGACATATATTTTATTATTTTTCTAATTGTTTTACATGCTTAGCTATTCTAGCATCAAATTTTGAAAAGATTTCTAGAAAATCTAGAATAGTTCCACTATTTTATGTAATAGTGTTACAAAGCAAATGTGCCACAAAAATTGTTCTAGTGTTCTATATTAGCCTTTACTTTTCTTTACAATTATCCATTGTTTGTTATTTACTCAAATATTTTAATTTCAAATTGCACCCTTATTTTTGTAGGTGTAATTGATGTTTTTAGAGCTGTGTGTGCATGTATGTGTGTTGTGTGTTTCATTAACAGCCTAAATGTTTTTAGTGACAAATACTACATTAGTTGAAAAGGATCTTAGGGAAATACTTGTGAATTATATAACAAAATAGCAAAATTTTGTCTTTTGACTTAGAATACAAATGGTAGTTGTTGTTGTTTTTTTAAAGATTTATTTATTTATTTCTCTCTTCCTCCCCCCCCGCCCCGGTTGTCTGTTCTCTGTGTCTATTTGCTGCATCTTCTTTGTCCGCTTCTGTTGTTGTCAGTGGCACGGGAATCTGTGTTTCTTTTTGTTGCGTCATCTTGCTGTGTCAGCTCTCCGTGTATGCGGCACCATGCCTGGGCAGGCTGCACTTTCTTTCGCACTGGGCAGCTCTCCTTATGGGTTGCACTCCTTGCGCGGGGGACACCCCTACGTGGGGACACCCCTGCGTGGCAGGGCACTCCTTGCGGGCATCAGCACTGCACATGGGCCAGCTGCACATGGGTCAAGGAGGCCCGGGGTTTATTATTATGTGTAACTTTGTCTTTGGCAATTCTAGTATCTTCATGTATTCTTATTTTTAATCTTTTATTATTTATCTTTGGCAATGCTAGTATCTTCTTGTCTTTTCTGGGACCACTGTGCATCTTTAGACTTACTTGCTCTTCTTTTCACATTCTGCTTTTGGGAAACCTACTTCAGCCTCTTGTATCTGGATCATTACACAAACAAACTCGGGTTCAAGACCTAGTTGAAGCTCAGTGCACAGGGAGTAGGGAAGGAAAGGCTGCCCTGAACCATGTCTGAAGAAAGTGACATAGCTACAGGAGGTAAATCAGGCTTGAAATGAGTGTCCAGTGATTAAATGGAGGTAGCAGATTGAGCCTTGCTTCAAATTAGTATGCGCTGCAGAAGGTTCTAGGTAATAGGATTACATGGCAGTGATATTGCCATGCTTCCAGAAGAGGGGAGGTTTGCTCTAGGAACCAGGTCATAAGGAATCATAAATGTACAGGCTGTATTTAATCAGGGCTCACAATTCACTAGAAAGTCTGTTATCTTGACCCCGCAAACTCATCTGGGGTTAAGAAATAGCCAAGATCTTGGCAGCAAATGGGTCCGTAGGAAATAGCCCACAGTAGGACGTATCCCAGACACTAAGGGCATGTCATTTGTACCTGCCAAGTCAGCACGAGTGCAGCAGTCGGGTGAGGCTAAGCCAATAGGTGAGAAGAAGCGGTATCTACATCTTCGCAAAGCAGAGGAGCATAAGGTTTACCAGACTTTAAGTTTCTTTTTTAAGAGGCATTTGTATATTATATTTCATTAATTAAAGTTAAATTTTGTCCCCCTTAAGAGACTTGCAGGCATTAGAAAACAAATGAAGGGCAGGGAATACCTTTCCTGAGCTCCTTGAAACCTCAGCAAATAATTGAGTACACATCTTATGAGTGAGGTTTATTTCAGGACTAGAAACATCAGTATTTTTCAAGCTTTAGTGTACAGCAGAATCATCTTGAAAGCTTATTAAACATACTCCCAGAGTATCTGTTCAGTAGTTCTGGGTGAAGCTCAGGTATTTGTATTTCTAATGACTTTCCAGGTGATAACTGAGAACCACAGGATTTTCTTATTAAGACTGTTCCTGGATGTCTTCTCCTATCTCTTCAGGCTTCCCTTGACTTCCAGTTTCTCCTTCCTGGTAGGTCTCTCCCTGTGGCCTTCTCTATAAGGCCTCCAGTAATAGGAGGGATATTTAGCCTGATTCAGTTGACGTACCTTAAATTAAAAAATAATAATAACAATATCTTCAAAAGATCTTATTTACAATGGGTTTACACTCACCAGAATGGATTAAGATTACTAACATTATTTTCTGGGGCTCATAATTCAACTTACCACACTAACTTAAGTGCCCTTATAACAAAGCCCATGATCTTTGTATAATTCATGTGTAGACACACACATACATACACATCCCCCCACAGACATACATATACACATATATGCTCATATTTACACTCATAAGTTTATGTGAATTTATTTAAGGAATGTGTATAAGGAATCATTATGCAGCCAGATAGCTCTAATAATGCATTCTCCACTGTAGAGAATTGAAGATGTGAAATAAAATAGAAAAACATTACTCACAGATGCAGTTTTGATTGATCACCATCAATTTTTGAAAGAATGCATCTTTAATTTTACTGCATCAGTTTTTCTTTGTTTAATTTTTATGAGGTAATTATGAAATTCAATGTCTCCACATATTTTCATATTTTATTATAATGTTAATATGTAATATGTTAGGGAATTTAGGAACTATAAACATGCCTAGATCACATCAGTTACTCATATACCCACAACACAGTAATCACTACTGCTAACATGGTGAGATGTTCCTTAGCCATTATAGCCATTTTTAAGCATAACTGTATAATTATTGTTTCTATTTGAGATTACTCTGCAAATGACCTTTTATCCTGATTTATGAAACATAAATTTACTGTGATTAGTGTAACTGCCAGGGTCCAGGCAGGAGACAGAACCCATACCAATAATCTGAGCAAGGAAAATGTAATGTAAAGAATTATTAACTAATAGAAGGTGGTTCACTACTAAGAAAGATAACAGAGACTCTAAGATAATTCTAAAGCACCCAAAATAGCAAGGGCAAGAAAGCAGGTCCCACTTCTGGGTTGAGGAGAATGGGTAATGAAAGAGCAAAGGCCGAGGATGCCCCTCTCCCAAGCTGAGATTCAAAACTCTTCAAAGAGGGAGAGGCTGCCACAGGAAGATGCAGACTGCCAGGAGCAAGGAAACTTGCCTGAGGGTGTGGGCCATTGCTGATATGCTTTGAATTCTAGTACAGAATATTTTTGTATAATTGCTTTTTTGTCAGCATGTCTTTGAGTTTCTAACATCATAAAATTTCCTGCTATTTTATTTAGCTTGAAAATCTTCATAATTACCTTCTCTTTTTTTTCCATCAATGACGGTTTTCAAATTTAATAATATTATTTTGCCTTGAGTTTTATGTTTTATGAAATAATATTCCTTCCCTTTGTATATTTATTTTGTTGGTAAACATTTTATCCTTCTGTCTCTTTTCTCACTGCAATTCTTAGGCATTATTTTTTGAGAGGCATATGGTTTGATTTTGTCTTTAGTCAGTGTGAGAGCTCTGTCTTTTATTGGGTATGGTTCAGCCTACTCACAATTATTATTATATCTGATATTTCGGTCTTACTTTGCTCATCTTTTTAAGTGCTATATAATTATATGCCGCCTTGATGATTTTCTTTTATATGTGGGTTATATTTTGATTGTTTTTACTTTCTTCTGTGATTTTGAAGTTCTATATTTATAATTCAGAGAGAGGACAAATTTGGGTATTAAAAGTATAATTATTTCTATAATTATCAAGCTCAAGAATTAAGTGATACATTTTAAACTATTCCATCATTGTGTTGGATTGAGCTATGTTCCCCCTCAAAAGAAAATGCCTTTAATTTTAACCCACCTTGCTGTGGGTGTAAAGCCATTTATAAAGAGGATATTTGTGGGTTTTTTTAAACAATCAATTTTATTAATACAGATTAACAGAGCATACAATTTATCCAAAGAGTACAGTCAGTGGTATATGGTATATTCACATAGTTGTGAGTTCATCACTTCAGTCATTATTAAAGCATTTTCATTATTTCAATAATACTAATAATAAACAAAAACCAGACAAACAAACTAGAAAATTCCTCCCCTCTCAATCTCTGTTTCCCCTGCTATACATAGCTGTTATTTCTGGCTATTTTTGCACAATTAATTATTTGTTTATTAGACAGTTTTATTGAGATATATTCACATATTATAGGATCTATCTGAAGTGTATAATGAATGGCTTTTAGCATAATCACAATGCTGTCTATTTATCATCTCAGAATTTTTAGAACACTTTCATTACTCCAAAAAGAAAGACTCCATACCCCTTAGCATTCCTTCCTCGGCCCTACATAACCACTATTTCATCTTTATAAATTGATTTGTATTTACATTTTATACAAATGTAATCATAAATATGCAGTACTCTGTGTCTGGTCATAAAGAGGATCTTTGGGAGATGTTATTTTTAGTTAATGTGGGACGCAACAGAATCAAGGTGGTCCTTAATCCCTATTACTGCAATCCTTTATAAGTAGAAAAATTTGGACAGTCAGTAAGAGAAGGCTACACACAGGGAGGCCAAAATCAGCAGAAACCAGACCAGACACAAGGAGAGAGAGTGCTCCATGTGGGTGAGGCAGAGGGGCAAGTCAAGGAACTCCAAGGATTAAGGTAAACCAGTAACAGAGCTACAGGTTTCAAGAAGAGAACTTTGTCTTGCCAATGCCTTGACTTTGGACTTCCGGTCTCCAAAACTGTGAGACAATAAATCCCTGTCATTCAAGCAAACCTGTTATGTGGTATTTGTTATAGCAGGCTGGCCAGTCAGAAAGTAATTAAAATGAGGAAATTATTGTACTTCATTTCCATCTTATTCTCTCCTATTCCCCCATCATTGATTCCTCTTCTTCACGTTATTTTATGTGATTTAAATATATATATATATTATGTATTATGTATATATTATATATATTATATATTAGAACTCAGGTAATTACTGGTAAAGCATCTGCCCAACATAACCTTGATATTTTATCAGCATATTTATAAAAATTAAGTTTAGCCCTAGGTTTAACATGTTTGAATGTCCATTACTGACTTTTAAAACATAACTGTAATCGTGAATTCTCTTTTTTAAATAAATCCTTTGTTTTAGAAAAGATTTAGGTTTATAAAAAGCTTAGGATGATAGAACAAATTCCCATATATCATATCCAATTCCTCCTGTTGTTATGTTAAATTAGCATGGTATATATGTCACAGTTAATGAGCCAATATTGGTGCATTTTTAAACTTTTAATTGTAGTAACATGTACAACTCAAAATTTCCCATTTTAACCATTTTCAAGTGAACAATTTAGTGATATTAACTACTTTCACAATATTGAACTACCATCATCGACATCTATCACCCAATTTTTCATCATCTCAAACAGAAACTTTGCCCCATTAAGCAATAATTTCCCCCAGACCTTGTAATTTGCAATCTACCGTCTGCCCCTATGAACTTGCTTATTGTAGGTATTTCATATTAGTAAAATCATACAATAGTTTTCTTTTCATGTCTGGCTTATTTCACTCAACATGGTTTCTTCAAAGGTTCATACATTTTGTAGCTTGTATCAGGACTTCATTTGTTTCATGACTCGATATTATTCATATATATATATCACAATTCTGTTTATCCATTCATCTATTGATGGATATTTGGATTGCTTGTACATTTTGGCTATTGTAAATAATGCTGTTATGAACACTGGTATGCAAATACCCGTTTGAGTCCCTGCTTTCAATTCTTTTTTGTATTTACCTACAAATAGGATTGGATCATAAGGTAATTCTATGTTCAACTTTCTGAGGAACCACCAAACTATTTCCTATGGGGGATACATCATCATTAATGGATGAGAATTTTTTCCAAGAATGGTTGATAGTGATTTTTTTTTGAGTTGTTCATTATCTGTTTCTCTATTGACTTCATCTCTAAAGAGAAAAGTAACTGGGTATGAATTCTTTGTTGCACATTTTTTCCCCAAATGTGAGTATATGTAAGTGTATTTTCTTCTGAATTTATTATGCTGAGAAGAAATTTGAATATTTTTCATTTTTTGTTCTCTTATGCCAAGCAGTTTTAAAATATATCTTTTTTTCTTTTATTCACATATTCAACAAGTATTTATTGAGTGACTAAGATAAACCAGGTTTACTCTTATCAATGTGAAGACAGTGGGGTAAAAGATAGACAAACATTCTTATCTTCATAGTATTACGTATTTTCTATTACATGCTTGTATGAGTTTAAATTTATTATTGTACTTGAAGTTTTCCTGGAACATGTTTTGTTTGAGATATCTTTTTATAAATATTCCTTAGAAGAAGGCTAAGATGACTTTCCTAAAATAGCAATGACAAATATATTTCCACCTCTGGACTATTTTCTTTCTTTATACCTCAGTTTCCAAAATTTCTTCTGGAAGAACCTATGACTTTCAGTTGCATCTTTTTACCTATTACTCACACCATCTTTTCTTTGAAAATTTTTATAAATTTTCATTTACTTTTGTATATTGGAAGAGCTATCCAAATTAATTGCTTTATATAGCCCAATAATTTTCTGAGCATCAATTTTACTATTTAATGTTTCATTTTCAGGTTTTATTTTTGTTGTAGTTTTAGTTTCATTGCAATTCTTCATTTTCACATCGAGCTCTTTTATAATTTTTTCCTATTATCTTTTTTCTATGTTTATTCATTATTCATTTCTCTCCCATTAAATTTTGTAATTAAACTAAGCATAGGTACAGTAAAGGGCACGTTTCAAGACATATGTCTTGATGAATTTTCAAGTTCTATACATACCTATCTAACCAGCCCCCAGATCAAGATTCAGATCATTACCAACTTCCAGAAACTTCCCTCATACCTCTTCCAGTCACTACTCACTTTAAAAACCATCTTATTGCCTTTTTAAAAAATATATTTTTAATTTATTTTTAAAGATACATAGATCACACAAAATGTTAAATTAAAACACAGGGGGAAGTGGATGTGGCTCAACTGATAGAGCATCTGCTTACCATATAGGAGGTCCAGGGTTCGAAAGCAGGGCTTTCTGGCCCATGTGGTGAGCTGGCCCACATGCACTGCTGTCATGTGCAAGAAGTGCTGCACTGCGCAGGGGTGTCCCCGCATAGGGGAGCCCCATGTGCAAGGAGTGCGCCCTCCAAGGAAAGCCCCTGCACACAAAAAAGCTCAGCCTGCTCTGGAGTGACACTGCACACACTGAGAGCTGACGCAGCAAGATGATACCATAAAAAGAGACACAGATTCCTGGTGCCACCAAGAATGCAAGCAGGCACAGAAGAACACACAGAATGGACACAAGAGAGCAGACAATGAGGGGAGGGGAGAAGGGGAGAGAAATAAAATAAATCTTTACAATAAAAAAAATAGGGAGGCGGGGCAAGATGATGTGTGAGTAAGTGCACCTTCTCTCCTACAAAAAACCGGCTGAGTGGAGACAAAATTCTGCCTGCGTGAGCTGTTTTGGGAACCCACAAAGCAGGAGGCTTCTGTTCATCAATCTGGAGATAGTGCGACAAAAGAATGATTGTTCAAAGTAAAACCACAGGATTCCGGGGCTTGTGCCTGAAGCTGTAGGAAGGCAGGTAGCTGCGGTATTTCCCTGAAAACTACCGGTCACAGGGAGGCGCTCCCGAACCCCGTGATCCCCAAATCTGCGATCCCTGACCCTGCGTTCCCTGAACCCCATGTCCCCTGAACCTGCATTCACTGAACCCAGTGCTCCCCAAACCCGGCATTCCCCGAGTCCTCTGGTCTTGGACAAACTCTGAGAATGGAAGGGCTCTGGTGAAGGGTGCAGAGGGGCCCAAGGAGTGCAGGTTCAATTGTCTGGTCTCCCCTTTTTGAGCTTAGAGGAACATACCAACTGGCTTGAGGAGAAACTAGGAAGAGGTGAGAGGCAAATCTGCTGAGGCAACCTGATTTACCTAAACACCCTGGGATAGGGAAAATTGGTCTGGGAGAAGGTGGAGTCAGGCAAATAACTAGTCCTGTGCAACACACCTAAGGAGGGGAACAGTAGGAAGTGCTTGATAGGCTTCCAGTAGCATATTTAGGGTTCTTGGCAAGGTGTGGGTGCTCTCTGTCAAAGAGACTGAGAATCACTATTTTCTGTAGTGAGTTGATTCACCAGGGTCCCATTTGAATCTTGGAGGGGAGCTCTCACGTGGGTTCCTTGCTGCCCTGGAGAAAGAGAAGTGAGGAAGGGAGGAAGGGGGAAGGACAGATTCTTAATCAGTTTATTCAATTGCAAAGAGGACTCCTTGCTTGAGGACTTGTCTAGTTTTTTTTTTTTTTTTTTTTTTTGCTTATTTGTTTTCTTGTCTTTCCATCCTCTTTACCCTCCCCCCACCCTTTTTTTTCTTTTTTTCTTTTAGGTGCTGCTGGCAGTGTTTCTTGTTTGCTGTGCTTCCTCATCCTCGATTTCCTCTTTTCTGTGTGTATTCATTTTGGCTACCAATGCTATCTCCTTTCCTTTACATCTATCTTCCATCTTCTGCTGTTGCTCATACATTCCACCTCTTTGTTCAGTCCAAAATTTTTCTGGCTTTTTATTTCTAACACTTTTACTCTGTTTTCTATCTTTTATTCACTCTTTATGTTATTGTCCTTTCTTTTTTCTTTCCCTCTCTCCTGATCACACTGGCCTTTTAATTCGTACTACATTCTTCTCCATATTCAGTTTCCCATCTCATTGTAGCTACTCCACTTTTTTACTCTTATAACTCTACACAGTTTACATGAGTTTAATATTCATTCCCCTAGGTCTTATATGGTTCTTCTGCTAACATTTACTATCAATATGACTATTATAGTTTTTCTTTTCTTACCTCTTTTGCTTTCCCTGGCTCTACTCTCTTTCCTTCAAGGGAACTTAGACAACAAGGAAATAGAATAAGAAGAACAAAGTGTCAGAGGGAAGACTTAATACACACATAAAAACAGCACCTAAATAAAACCCAAGACTTCCTCTTCAGCTTCATTTCTCCTGCTTTATCTGTTGCCACTTCTTTCTCATTGTCTCTTCTGCCTGCTTCTTCTGCTTTTAAGAGCCCATGTGGTTACATTGAGTTCCCCTCGATTATCCAGGATAATCTCCGTATTTTAAATTCAAGTGATTAGTAATCTTAATTCCATCCAGAAAGTCCAGATCTTTCACAGCAGTAACTAGCTTTCTGTTTGATTGAATAACTAGGAAAAGTGAATCTTGGGGGGCGTCATTAAAATTCTACCTACTATAGGCTATATCTAGGAGTTAGGAAACCACATTTGAAAACCACAGGTATAGAACTTGTATATTTTTATTTAGAAAGAATACAATAAATGTATCCTTTCCTTTTTTTTTTTAGAAAGGTGGGAGTTCTCTGTTTTTCAGAAATAAAGTAAATGAAAATAGAGTATTTTTTCCTCATTTGACATTACCTTTTTCTGGAAGAAACATCTTCATTGGTCTACCATTGTTTGCACTTGGATGACACCACCGACTACCCGTGTGTGAGTGTGGGTGCTTAGAGGGAATATGGGAGAGGAGGTTATCAGGTGAGCCTGGTACCAAATTAAATCAAAAACCTCCACACTTTACTGAAGCTGAGATTTCAGCACTTTCATTTTAATTTTCCATTTTCAACAAAGAAAATCAGGGTTTGCAGAGATGAAAGGCTTTTACAAAGGCACATATATATCATGAGTGTCACTTGGCCTGCTAAAAATCAGCCTTTCATTTACCTTCTGGGGAAAGGAGCTATACTTTGTGCAATCTACTTTTATTTCTTTCAAACCTCTAATACATGTTTTTAACTTGAGGGGAAAAAGATGTGTACTAGTCTAAAATATGCATTTTTAAAAGTACTGAATAAATTTCTGAGTGTCTGAGGACTGGTGAGCACCTCCGGGAACTTTGTAGAGCAGATATTAGCAAAATAGGGAGGTGAGGTTTAAATCCAGGGTAAGGGTTTAAGGTGTCCAGATTTGAGATTACATAAATGAAGTTCAGGACTGAGCTATTCTGAGGCTCTGAATCTTGAGGCAGACTTTCAGGGGACTATGTGTATTATTACTTTATAAGGCCCCGGATAGAACAGGAAACCACCTTTCACAATCCACTTCTCCACTGCTAATCCCTCCCTAAACAATGAATATCCCTGCTTGTGCTGAACTTTAAAATGGCATATTATTTGGTGCTAATTCTTAACGATCAGTGGCAATTGGGAAGGGGGAAAATGAAGATATTTAGAATTGCCTTGATAAAAATTTTAGTCACAGTAACAATTCAGTCTGTCCCCTCCATTCTTGGTTCTTAAAGCAGACCTATCCTCCCATACCTGGCCTGCCTATAACTCACAAATACTAGCATATGGCTTTGGAGTAAGTCAAACTTCTTGTGATTATTTTATTGTTGTTGATTTTTAAATTCTTATTTCTATGACCCTGCATTCTTGACTTCACAATTTAACAGATTTCAGTCTTGGTCCCACAAAATCAAATGATCCTCCTGTCCCTCTCTCCCGTCCCTTTGGCCCTTGACAGTATTGCACAGCATTTTACTTATTTATTCCTGTGGTTCTAGCAGCTTTTATTTTCATGGTGAAATTACAAGCAAACATCCCAGAATAGTGGCTTGGCTTGGCCAGCTTTAGCCACTCTGACAGCAAAAGGGAAGAGGAACACAGACTTTACTGGCCAGACATGGCTCTATCCCTTGTCCCTCTTCCTGTGCACTCACTCTTTTGTTATTCCACTCATTATAGTCCAAATGTAGTGTGTGAGAACACAGGTTTTAGAGCAGGACACGATGGGTGATAGCCATGTTGTATCATTGGCTGTACCTTCTATCAGATATTTGGTGAAGGTGTATGCCTTTGCAACACAAATACTTATTCTTAAAATCAGAATTGTAGAGCTAAAAGGGATTCGGGGACCCAGTGTAGTAGTTTCCATGCTGTGTTTGGTGCATAATGGGTCTTTGAGATTCCCCCACAGGAAGCTGGTATAAATGAAATCCTGATGGGCTGTAACGGAGGGGTGAGCTAGGAGAGGTGGGGACCCTCCCCCTATTTCAATACCAGCACCTCAGCGTTGACCTCTTTTGCATATATGAGTTCCAAGAAAGATTTTGCTTGAATTAAGACTACTGTACTTTGAAAAATATTGACAACCATGGAGCTAGTCCAATCCATCATTCCACTTAAAGCGAAAAGGATATGATTATGAGGAGACCAGAAGTACACAGGTAATGTCAAAGTTCTAACCAGATCACAAGTCTCTCTGCTGTCAAGTCAAGCCCTTAGTCTTCCTACTGACCCACAAAGTGCACTCAATGAATGGTTTCCACCTAAACTCAGTAACAGCAATCATAATGCTCCTGTTTCTCTGAGCAACTGAAAAATAATGATAAATGGATTTCAAATATATAGATTGTTCAATAAATTTCCTAATTTCATGTTTGTGTTAGAAGTTTAGAGTACTTTTGTCATTTCAGAAATCAATGAATATTTCACTAACTTTTTCATTCCATAAGGATTTGGATGCAAGATGAGGAGAATATCAAGATAAATAAAATGATTTCCCACACCTTAAGAAGTTAATTTGTCTAATAAGAGAATCTGTTTTGGGGAAGAAAAATCACGGAATTCTGGAATCATATAGACACTTTAGGTTGAAAAGCAATTTGATATAATTTTTCAAAACTATTTAATCAGTTTAATACAATTTAAACAATAAACATTGTTTCATGCATGGATGAATGATGTTAACATACAGTGTTTTTATTAGTTTGAAGATTAATGTCAATTTTTATACTTGTTAATAACAGTCATAGTCATGATATTATAAAAATGAAATTGTATACATATTGGAAGGTAAATGCCAGGATTGTCTAGATTTCTATTATTGGAAACTGGGTCATATTTTCTTCTTTTATCAACTTTCCCCTCTATTTCCCTAAGACATTAATGAAAAATAGCATTTGGTTTTCTTTCACTTCCACTTTGAGAATATATGAGGATCTAATCTTGTATCTGTTGCTATCAAAAGTTAATTTATGTACTTAATTCCTAATTACAGTGAATTATCAAATAGTTATACTGTATTTTACAGATCTAAACGCTTTGAAAATGATTATATTGTATAAAGGAAGGATTGTGAAATATTATGTCTTTTGAGCTGGTTACACTGATTTTCTTATTAATTTCTATGATCATCATATGAAGATACCTATATACCAATCTATTTGTATCTCTAGATCAGTTTCTATCACCATGGCATAAAATATGTAAATGTTGTATGATTTCATATGTACCATCATAAGCATAGCTATTGCACTAATTCATTTATTCACTCAAGAGAAAATTTACTCAGATCTTGCTAAGTCCCAGGCACTGTGCCAGGAACTAGGTTTCCTACCCTAATGGAACTCATAGTCTAGTAGGAAGCTCTTCTGTTTTATGTGGTTTCTTTCCCAGATGAAAATAATAAATTGTGCTTTGGCGTAAAGATGGTGTCAACAAGTGATAAATGTATGAATACATAACTTAAGAAAATTAACTTTTTTGGCTCATTATAAAGCAAACATATCATTCCAGAATAAAATACATCATGGGTGCCTATGAGTTACGGTAGAAAATATGCTCTTTTGTTGTACAAAAAATACAGCAATAAACACTGAAACTAATTTGATAGTTATAATGGTCAATTAAAACATAACTATTATATAAAATGAAATTACATGCCAGATAGACTTAGCAGCCACGAAGCCGAAAGGTAGGAGCCACAAGGTCTCTATATCTTAAAATAATATCAACATAATTCCCTTCTTAATGAAGCTGGAAAAGGGAGAATCATTATTTCATCTGCAAACTTACACATAGTAATTTCTGTTTTGGTATCTGCTCTTTCTCACCTTCCTAATGCAGCATCATCTAGATTGTGGCAAGATAATCATGCTCAGGAGACCATTTTGGGGGAGCTATGAGGACATCAGTGAAGGGAATCAATCCAATCAAAGGAGAAGAAGTGCTGCATTGAATTGTTTTGTAATGACATTCAGTGACTTCTACCACATAATATGATTTTTTAAAAAAGATTTGGCACAAAGTGCAACTCTCTTGGTTAGTGTGGGGAGAAAAAAGAAATCAGACATTATCAAGGAAGCTTTCAACATGTCACCCTGCCAGTGATTGAGGTTACGATGGTTGAAATAACTTTCAGCCTTGCCCTGAGCTGCTCTTAGACACCAGTTAGTGTGTAGATGTGACCTCAGCTGGCAGATGAAAAGGTCTAAAGTTCACGTTGTTTCAAGAAGTCATAATGAAGCCTCAAGAGCCATGTTCTTTATGAGAGAAATGTCAGCTCCTAGAAAATCTCTTAAACTGTGAAGGACACTTTATTACATAGGAGAACTGACTTAATATACTTTGCAAATGACTTCGTAACATTCAATTTTGAGAAACATTTCCACTTTTCTATTCACAGTACATTGGGAAATTAGCTGAGTATTTATCTTTGCTTCTCTCTAAATTTTATAGAAACAGTCTAAAACTAATTGGACTCTGACAATTAAATCCCATATGTACACTTTATTTTTTAAAGTTTTACTTATTATGCTATTTCCTCTAAGGTAGACAGAGGTCTTCCTAACTAGAAGCATTTTAGTTTAGTTTAGGTTTTGTTTTTAATGTCAAGTTTATTCACATTTTCACGTATGTGTGGCAGATGCTTAGGACAAGAGGAAAAGGAGGGAGCAATTCACTGAAATCAGTATGCATCTAATGAAACATAATCCAAAATGTAGGTCGGAAGGTTGCTCAACATTTCAGGCTTCCAGGCAGGAGGGAAACTTCTCAATGATGTACTCCAAACCTGTTCACTATCTGAGAAGGTAAGATTGAAATGGGGCAAGATCAAGTGTGATTGTAATCCAGAAATTCACCAACAATGGGTGAATGTTCCCATTTTTCCACATCCTCCCCAACACTTGTAATTTTCCATTTTTAAAAAATAGTAGTCATTCTAGTTAGTGTGAGTTGGTATCTCATGAGGGTTTTGATTTGCATTACCCGAATGGCTAATGATGTTGAGCATCTTTTCATGTGCTTTTTGGCCATTTGTATATCTTCATTAGAGAAATGTCTGTTCAATTCTTTTGCCCACTTTTTTTTTAACAAATCAATTTTATTGACAGATATTAATAGAGCTTAAATCCATTCAAAGTGTATAATACATTGTACAATACAATAGAATTTTGTATAATCACATATTTGTGCATTCATCACTTCAATCATCCTTAAAGCACTTTCATTATTCAAATAATAATAATAAAAACCAAACTCATCACATCTCAGTCTCTCTATGCTGTACATACCAGCTATTCTTTTTCCTTCTCTATAGTATATTTGTATTTGTATTCTGTCAAAACAGTCTTATACATGCTACATCACACACATTCTTGTTTTACATGATGTTTTGCTATCTTATACGGTCCAGTGTTACAGTTTTTAGCTTTCCCTCTAGTAATATAGATGACCTTAAACTTTCCCTTTCAGACATTGTCACACCCATATAATAGCTCCGCTATGCTAGTGACAGACACCATAATATGCTATAACCATTACTGTTCATTTCCAAATATAATCAAACTATTTATCCAATTCTGCACAGATTAAACCTCAGCTTTCCATTCTCTACCTTCCTTCTATTTTCTGGTGACCTATATTCTAATTATTAACTCCATGAGTTTACACAATATATTTAGTCCATTATGGTGCAATTGCAGTATTTGTTCTTTTGTGTCTGGCTTGCTTCATTCAACATAATGTCCTCCAGGTTCATCCATGTTGTCATATGCTTCACAACTTCATTTCTTCTTTTTGCTGCATAATACCCCATTGTGTGTTTACACCACAATTTGTTTATTCATTCATCAGTTGATGTACACATGGGTTGTTTCCAACTTTTTTTCTGCCCACTTTTTAATTGGATTGTTTGTCTTTTTGTTGTTGAGGTGTAGGATTTCTTTATGTATTCTGTATATTAAATCTATAGCAGGTATATGGTTTCCAATTATTTTCTCCTATTGCATATTTGTCTTTCATGATAAAGTCCTTTAATGCACAAATGTTTTTAATTTGTTGATATCCCATGTACCTATTTTTTTCTTTTTTTGCTTGTGCTTTGGGCACAAAGTCTAAGAAACCATTACCTAAAGGCAGATCCTGAAGATGCTTCCCTATTTTCAATTCTAGTAGTTATAGAATTCTGACTCATATTTAAGTCATTGGTCCATTCTGAGTTGATTTTTGCAGAAAGTGTGAGGTAAGGATGCACCTTCATTAGTTTGCATATGGATATCCAAATCTTCCAGCACAATTTGTTGAAGAGATTTTTTTTTTTTTTTTTTACTGTGGGTTTGAAATAAGTTTTTAAGATCAGGAGGTATGAGTTCTCCAATTTTGTTCATCTTTATCAAGATGGCCTTGGCTACTCAGATTCCCTATTCTACCACATAAATCTGATGATTGAATTTTCCATTTTTGCAAAGAAGACTGTTGGAATTTTGATTGGGATTGTAATTAATCTGTTGATTGCTTTGGTTAGAATTGAAATCTTAACAATATTCAGTCTTCCAATCCATGAATGCAGAACGCCCTTCCATTTATCTAGAATTTAGGTTACCATGGCCTGGAGTGGGGTTAGGGAATGGAGTTAATGCTTAAATTGTACAGTCTTTTTTTGGGGTAATGGAAGAATTTTGGTTTTGGACAATGATAGTAATACAACATTGCAAATGTAATTAACAGCACTGGATTATATATTTGAATTTTATTAAAAAGAAAAATTTTAGATTGTATATATGTTACTAAAATAAAATTTTTAAAAAGCCAACAAAACATAAAAATGTGCAACAGAACCAGTGAACCCTAATGTAAACCATGGGGTATGGTTAATAGTACAATTATAAAAATGTTCTTTCATCAACTATAATAAATTTACTACACTAATGCAAGGCATAAATAATAGGGTAGTAAATAGGAAGCCTGCATTTTCTGCAGTAGTTTTCTGTAAACATATAACTTTACTAATAAGAAAAAATGGGAGAGTGGGCATTTAAGTAGAAAACGTGTGGGGCCTACTTGTAAATAAACAGCTTAGAGAACTCACAAAGTTTTAAATTCAGGAAGTTCTGTTTGGTTCTGTTTGGTAGACAGAATTCTAAGCTGGTTCCCAAGATTCTTGCTCCCTGGTGTACCTGCCCAATACAATTCCATTCCCTTGAATATGGATGGACTTGTTAATGTTTTTTGAAAAGCTAAAGGGGTTTTCTGCAGATGTAATTAAGGTCCCTAACCAGCTGCTTTTGTGTTAATGAAAAGGGAAGCTATGTTGGGTGGATCTGACAATCAGATGAGCCCTAGAAAAAGGGAATCTAAAACTCAGAGAATCAAAGCAGCACAGAAGCTCTCTTGATGACCTTCAAGAAGCAAATCCCATGAATTCTATAGCTGCTGGGAAAAAAATTCTGCCAGCAACATGGTGAGCCTTGAAGAGTATCCTAAGTCTCAGATGAGATTGCAGCCCAGGCTGACAACTTGATTGCAGCCTTGCAGGAGCCTAAGCAGAGGACCCATTTGTGCCTACAACCCTAACCCACAGAAATACATCAGTATTATTTTAAGCTATTAAATTAGTATTAATTTGTTACATAGCAACAAAAATAATACACTCATATGTAGATTATATTGTGGTCTTCAAACTAAAGTACATGTGTTCCTGAGGTAGAGACAGCCTTTCCAGGAGGTCATAACCACAGACAATTTTAACGGAATCAGTTCTCAGATCCCCAACATCCAAGTGTCTTTTCTGAAACTGATCTTTCTGAAAATACACTGGTTTTATTAAGCAGAAATGTACAAGACAAAATTTACTGCCTCTAATAATCTGTGTATTCTAATTGCATATGTTTTTACTCATTATGAAATGTATATGTTGTGTCATTAAACTGGATAAGGATTCCTCTTGTCACTGGGAAATGGTATGTAGAGTTAAAACTCATTTAGATTTTCTGTTGCATTAGATAAAATCTATGTTCTTAACTCACCCCACATTTTTTATTGCAAACATTCTACAGTGTACCCCATTTCTTCTGATTACTCTTCAACATGTCTTATTAATTTTACATGTAACCTAGAATTCACTTTTTCACAAATTCTATATCTGCTAATACCCTCCCCTCACCCAATATAATGAATTCCTCCTTTTATAACTGCAGCCATCTTAACCATTTTTCCAACTCTTTAAAATGGAGATAACTGCTTTAGTAGCCAAACTATTTATTAGAATGTAATTTACCCATCTTATTACTTAAAGGAGAGTGGTATGGGTAAATGGGAGTGGTTGTGAGGGCCTGCTACTGAAGGCAAGTGGAACAATTTGAGTTTCAATGAAAAATGACATAAATGGAATACCATTCCCTTCATTGATTTTAAAAGATATGTTATCATTCCCAGTGAACCTGAACAGAAACATAAATCTAAGGACTGCAGAAATAAACTGAGATCCTCCTAGGAAAAGAGCTATTATTTTAATATATAGTGGTATTATCCAAATTCTATTTATGCTTTCATATTGCAAAGGGTAAAACATGAATGACTTAAAATCTGAGCAAAATGGTCTGACTTATGTAGGTCAGGACTGTTTCCTCTTTGGGATGCCATATTAACTAACTGGCTAGGTTAGCTAATATGGAAACTCTGGCAAATCTTCATTTGTCTCTTAATCTAACATGAATCTAATAAAATATTGGTGCACATTTATGAAAACACTCTAATGAGCATTTGTAATTTGCTCACAGTCAGTTTAATAAAATAGAATTCTGTTAGCATAATTGGTTTATTTTTATCACATTTTCATATTCTCCCAGAAATGTTCAATCTTGTTGATAATCTTTCCATTAAAAAATACACAGATTGTCTTATTTGTAGCTGCACTTGTAGATATACAGAAAACAAAATGAAAGAATCAGGTTATCTTCTTCACAATTAATGAATCATCATTTATTGATGCTAGTATTGCTTTCTGACATTGAGATCCTAAAAGAGTTGTCAGGCATGATATAAATATATTGCATACGCTTAGGTATGTTAAAAGAGGTGTGCTATTTTTCATACAAAGCCAGTCAAAAATAGCTTTTTATAAAGGGAAAAGGCAACTTTCAGCAGACAGGGTTTTTTACAGTCCCATATTTATGTGACCTACACATTTCCTTGAAGATGTTAAATAATGGATTGTAAAATATATTTTGATTTCTCTGTGAAGAAGACAGATTTGAATTGTTCTCAGTTAACTAGCTTTCTAAAGTTTTATAGCATAATCTCCATTTAAAATGCTAGTTACACTTGATACTAGTTACACTTGATATCTTTGTCACAAGAAAATCTGATATTTGCTCTAATAAAGCGAACTTATTTTCCTGTCTTATACTTAATTTTGTGCATATTGTAGACCAACGTTTTGCATTTTAATTACATATTCATAATATCTGATTGACTAATTTTCTAAAAAATCCACTCCTCTAAATTGCCTACTTTCTTTTTTGTATAAAAATGTACACATTTATGTTGCTATAAGATGACTGTAAAAAGAATTATTTTCTACTCATCTGCTGCAAATAAAGTTGGATAGAGAGTACAATAAGTGATGTTTTATATCTAAATTTTAGAATTTAAATTGTTGCCCTGAAGAATTTGAGAGGGCACACTTTTTGGAATGATTTACTTATAAACCTAATTAAAAGTAATAGGACAACCAGCAAGATGGCAGCAGAATAAGGAGCTCCTAGCGTCAGCTTGTGTTACAGGGCACTTAGTAATCACCCAGAGCTACCTAAAGCACCTGTTAGGGTGCTCTAAGAGACCAGAAGAACACTCTGAAACATCATCAAAGGAATGGAAAAAGAAGACTGCCCATTGGCAGAGAAGATTGGTAAGTAGAGCATTCTACACCATGGGGACCAGTGCACATCCTCCACTGGCAGCACAAGCTGCCTCAGGAGCTATTCTGAAGCCGGAATTGGAAGCTCCATTTCCTAAAAACAGGGAAGGGAGAGATGGTTGGCCCCCAATTTCAGCTACTGAATAGTAAATTCAGTTAGCTAAAGTATAATCCTAAAAACAGCTAAAGTTTGAACCTACTGGAAAAAGACCAGTTGTTGTCATTTTGACTCTACCCCCAGCATGGGGGAAAGCCAGGCTTACTGCAAATCACAATGATGGTAGAGACCCATTTCTTTCACCCAGATCAGACTGCAACCCAAGCTTAGGCTTTAGTCCCACCTCCAGCAGGGAGGAAACTGGTGAGCCCTGAATCAGCTACTTTGTATAATTGCAGGAACATTTGGCTGGTACAGACTGAATAGCTGAAAATCTATTGGGGCAACTGCAATCATTTTGGGTCCACACAGCATGGATTGCTGCCCACACATGCAGCTCCATCCCCACCCCAGGTAGGGGAGAAAGGTATATGAAGTAGTTTCATCAGTCTCTCTGGATAACTACAGTCTAGGCTTGCACAATGTGGATTATTACACACAGCTGTGGCTCTGTTTCTACCCCTGGCAAAGGAGGAAGTTAGGAGAAGCTTTACCAATCCCTGGGGCAATGTGGGTAGCTTTAGTCTCCACAGCTTGCAGCACCAACTATATCTTTGGCTCCTACTACACAACCAGCAAGAGAGAAAGGACAAGAAAGCCCTAAAATAAGGAGAGAAACTGAAGCCAGAATAAATACATCTACTAAGCCAGATGCTAAGACACCAACAAAAAATTACAATCCACACCAAGAAACAAGAAGATATGACCCCATTAAAGTAACATGATAAGCCTCCAGATGACATAAAGGAGTTGAAAGAACAAATCATAGATATTCAAACAAATCTTCTTAATAAACTCAATGAGAAAGCTAAAGAGATTAAGGATATTAAGAAGACATTGGATAAACACAAAGAAGAATTTGAGAGCATACATGGAAAAATAGCAGATCCTATGGGAATAAAAGTTTCAATAAAAGAAATTAAAAATACAATGGAATCACATAATAGCAAATTTGAGGAGGCAGAAGAAAGGATTGGTGAGTTTGAAGAAATAGCCTCTGAAAGAGAATACACAAAAGAACAGATGAAGAAAAGAATGGAAAAAAATTGAACAAGTTCTCAGGGAACCAAACAACAGTAAGAGATGTACAAACATATGTGTCTTGGGTGTCCCAGAAGAAGAAGAAAAGAGAAAAAGGGAGAAGGAATATTTGAAGAAATAATGGTGGAAAATTTCCCAACCCTACTGAAGGGCATAGATATCCATGTCCAAGAAGCACAACATATTCCCTTCTGAATAAATCTGAATAGACCAACTCTGAGACACATACTAATCAGAATGTCAAATGCCAAAGACAAAGAGAGAATTCTGAGAGCAGCAAGAGAAAAGCAATGCATAACATATAAGGGATACCCAATAAGATTAAGTGCCAATTTCTTATCAGAAACCATGGAGGCAAGAAGACAATGGTGTGATATATTTAAAATACTGCAAGAGAAAAACTTTCAGCCAAGAATCTTATATCCAGCAAGATTGTCTTTCAAAAATGAGAGCAAGTTTAGAATATTCACAGGTAAACAGAAACTGAGAGAGGTTGTAACCAAACTTTGCAGGAAATACTAAAGCATGTGCTACAGCCTGAAAAGAAAAGATGAAAGAGAGGCTTGGAAGAGAGTCTAGAAATAAAAGTTATATCAGTAAAAGTAACTAAAAGTGCCAAAAGAGGGTGAAAATAAAATATGACAGGCAAAACCCAATTTTTTTGGAATAAACTTAACAAATGATGTAAACACTTGTATTCAGGAAAATACAACTCTTTGTTAAAATTTTTTTTTAAAGACTTAAATAATTGGAAGAACATTCCATGCTCACAGATTGGAAGACCTAATATTGAGATGTCAGTTCTACTCAAATTGATGTACAGATTCAGTACAATCCCAATGAAAAATTCCACCGGCATTTTTAAAATAAATGAAGAACATAATTATCCAATTTATTTGGAAGGATAAGGTGTCCTAAATAGCCAGAAAGATCTTAAAAAGGAAAAGCAAAGTTGGAGGACTCTCACTTCTGGACTTTAAAGCATATTACCTAGCTCCAGGGGCAAAAACAGCATGGTACTGACATAAAAACAGAAGCACAGATCAATGGAACTGAAACAGACCCTCACATCTATAATCAAATGATTTTTGCTAAGTCTGTCAGACCCACCCAGGTTGGATAGAACTGTCCATTCAACAAATAGTGCTGAGAGAACTGGATATCCATAGCCAAAGGAAGGAAAATGATCCCTATCTCACACCTCATACAAAAATTAACTCAAAATGGATAAAAATAAATAAATATAAAAGTAAGAACCTTAAAGTTTCTAGAAGAAAATGTAGGAAAATATCTTCAAGACCTGGTGGTAGGTGGCGAATTATTAAAGGAGATGAAAGGAGGAATGAGATGAACTACTGATGCTTAATGCATATAGAATTATGCATTTTAACTTTACTGTAAAAGTGTGGAAATGTATAGAGTTGATGGTAACATCTTTCAGTGAGTAACAGCAGACTTATAAATGGGAATGTGGTTGAAAATGATAGTCTAAGGATGTAAATGCCAATTGAAAGAATGCTAGAGAATAATCTAGGGACTGACTAATACAGTAAATCCAGAGGTGGATGAGAACTGTGGTTGATGGTACAGATACAAGAGTGTCCTTTGTAAGCTAGAGCAGATGTACATCACTATTGCAGGGTGGTGGGAATGTGGAGAAGCATGGGAAAAATACAACTGGAGTGACCTATGAACTGTGGTTAACAGTGATAATGTAATATTCATGCATCTATGCCAAAGATGTACAGTGTTGATAATGGGGGAGTATGGAAAAAGTGTGCCAAATGTATGCTATGGACCTAGTAATAGTTTGATGATATTATCCCATCGTCTGTAGCAAATGTTCTACCATGGTGTGGTGTGTTGATAGAGGGGTGTTGTATGGGAATTCTGTACATATGCATGATTATTTTGTAAGTTTACAACTTCTGTTATAAAAATACATTTAAAAAAAATAATAGGATGGGTTGGGGGAAAATACACCAAATGTAAGGTAAGGACTATAGTTAGTAGTATGGTTTTGACAATATTCTTTCATAATTTATAAAAATGCCTCATACAATGCAAGGTGTTGGTGGTAGGTTGATGTATGGGACCCTTGTATGATGTTATGCATGTTTGCTTTGTAAGTTCACTACTTTTACTATACACTTATTGTTTATATATGTTCATGTATAAGTGATATAGTAATAATAATAATTGCGGTCACCCCTCAGG
Source organism: Dasypus novemcinctus (assembly GCF_030445035.2). NCBI lineage: Eukaryota > Metazoa > Chordata > Mammalia > Cingulata > Dasypodidae > Dasypus > Dasypus novemcinctus. Next base: position 52,162,648 of record NC_080676.1, read on the forward strand.
CTGAAGTGTGGTTTGCTGGCCTGGCAGGGGAGCGGCCGCGGTAGGCCTAATTCCGCTGCCCCCATAATAGGGTGGTTGGTCGGGCCCACCGCCACCCCTGAAGGAAGCTCGGCATGGGCGCAGAGTGCCCTCGGGTCTCCCCTTCTCGGCAGCCATGCTTCCGCGGCCACCCCTCCTCCCAGATGGCGCCACCCGATGCCTTGTGGGGCGGCACCCTTCTTCTTCCTTCTCCCTGCGCAGGCGCAGGGCAGAAAATTCCAGTCTGCCCTTTTCCCCTCCCCCGACAGCAGCAACAGCCAGGTGTGGGCAGAAAAATCCAGCCCACCCTTTTCCCCTCCCCCGACAGCAGCAACAGCCAGGCGTGGGCGGGAAACTCAAGTCTGCCCTCCACCCCAGCAACAGCAGCCACCAATCCCTAAACCCTGCCCCTTCCCCCAGCAACAGCGACAGCCAATCCCTAACCACCACCCCTCCCCCGTCCAGTACCGCCCATTGACCTTTCGCCGGCAACCAATCAGAACAGGGCGTGGCTTCGACCAATCAGCCTTCCCCAGCCCCTATAAAACTGTTGCCTCTCCCTCAGTAAAGTGGACTTGTGTGTTTACCTTGTCTCCGCGGTAGTTCTTCTGCCGTGCGCCCTCCAGTCCTGAGAGCCCCCGACAAGGGCCTGGCCTCCCTTGTCCCCAGTTCGTCGCCTGCTTCTCCGGGCGACCCCTTCGTCGCCTGCTTCTCCGGGCGACCCCTTCGTCGCCGGCTTCGCCGGGCGACCCCTTCGTCGCCGGCTTCGCTGGGCGACCCCATCAGCCGAACCGCGCAACCCCTTGTGAGACCGATCCCTCGTCTGCTGCCGGACCGACCCCTCGTCCCAAGTGGGACCAACCCCTCGTCCCAAGCGGGACCGACCCCTCGTCCAGAGCTGGACCGACCCCTCGTCCGCAGCCAGACCCCACCTCTACCGACCGAGCAAGCCGCCGCAAATAATAATAGGCTGGGTTTGGGGGAAAATATCCCAAATTCAAGATACTTCAGTTAGTAGTAATATTTTGAGGATGCTCTTTAATCATTAGTTAAAAATGTTTAACAACAATGCATAGTATTGGTGGTAGGGTGAAGTGAGGTATGATAGCCCTGTATGATATTATGTATGTTTGTTTTATAAGTTTATACCTATTACTATAGACTTATTGTTTATTTTTAATTACAAGTGATATACTTCAATAAATTCTTTAAAAAAAGAAAATAGACTGAGATTTTAAAATTTTTTAATAATAAATTACCTTTTAAAAAATTTATCACTAACAATTGATTAATTGACAATTATTTAAGAAAAAATGCTTGGAAATTATATGTGAAGGAAAGAAAGAAATATGGGTCAGTTCTCAATATAAGGTTCTACATGATAACAATATAAAGTAGAATGAAATTTTATTATAATGTATAAAGTACTAGGAATTATATCCACTATTCCTAGAAGCACTTGTTGAAAAAAGCTTTACTAAATGCCAAAGAGTCTCAAATCAAAGATAGAATGAAAAGAAAGACAATAGTTTTGACACCCCTATCATCATTCTTTCATTGAATCCTAGAATTTTCTGGAAGGGCTCATCAGGATGGACCAGCATAGGAGAAGCAAAGAGTAGTTGTTACTTAATGGAAAATTCTAAGAACATTAAGCACAGTAAATGGTATTGGCAAGTTTTATTTTACAGTCATTAGTAATAATCTGCAGATAACCCTATTTTTTACAAATATGCTATTTTATATCTTTTTTAAAGGTGGAAATATACTACTAATGCTATGAACAAATAAAATAGTTCTTGTGATTCTTCCTCTGAAGATTGGCATCTGGGAGTTATCATCATCAACTAAACACATAACAACATGATTTTTTTTCCTTTGTGGTTATTTGAATGCATGGTATTTGCAGATAGATTAACTTATAGAAAGATTAAATATAAACAATTACTTTTATTACTCATGGATTATTTTAATAGATCTTAGATCTTTTTATGCCACATGTCCACCCAGGTGAATTAATATTTACTAAGTTTGTATATGAAAGATTTATTCTTAAGGGCATATGTTCTGGCTAAAAATTTTAATTTTTAGAAAGAAATCTTAATTATCTCACTATTCATTTTTATATGTAAGGAAAATACAACAACTTTGCCATTTTAAAGCACAGCTTCTTTTAAGGTAGATGGAACACAAATAGTTTTAAATATTCAAAGGTGTGCTGGGGACAGTTTAAGAATATTGTATTGAGAAGAATCTGGAATTAAAAGCAGACCGGGAGGGATGGAATGAGCAAAGGGGAAAAAAGGAGGCTAAGAAAGAGTAGAGCCACAAATTACACAAAAGGCTGGGTGCTCCATGGGGTCACGTATCCATTGAAAAGTCCCGTTATAGAGAAAATGGAACAAGGAAAGCAAGAACATGTCAGAAGTGACCATGAGAAATAAGCTCCTCTGATGGTCTGAAGTTGTATGTACCCAAGAAAAACATTTTCTTAAGTTTAATACATTTTTGTGGGTGTGGACCCATTGTAAGTGGGACATTTTGATGAGGCTACTTCAGTTAAGGTGTGACTCACCTCATTCAAGAAGTGTCTTAATCCTTTTACTGGAGTCCTTTATAAATGGAATGAATACAGAGAGAGAAGTACAGAAGCAAGAAGCTGAAAGCAATGAAACCCAGAAGAGAAGGGAGAGACAAGCAAATGTTACCATGTGCTTTGCCACGTGGCAGAGGAGCCAAGGATTGCCAGCTGTTGTTCTTCAGAAAGAAAACATGACCTTGGTGATAACTTGATTTTGACATTTTCTCAGACTCTAACTGTACATTGAATAAATTTCCATTGTTTAAATTATACCCATTTCATGGTATTGCTTCCAGCAGCCTGGGAAACTAAAACAGCTCCCTAGAAATTTGAAGAAATCTTTGGTATGACATTGGTCTTTCCTCAAGACTTTCATAGGCCAAGAATTTGAGACAATTATCTTAAGTTCTAAAAAGGCCTGGTAACTGCAGCTGACATTTGAGTATCATAAATATTTTAAATTGAAAGGAGTCATCATATGAAGATTGAATTTCACTTTCCATGGTAGCCTCAAGTTTTCAAAGCAAATACATGGTCATCACCTCTTAATACTTTTCCTTTTGAAATATGAATCCCTTCATCTGTTTGTCAAAATATCAAATGGTAATGTACCTATTCTACACTGGCCACCACAAGGCCACTCTCTTAGGCCTTGGAAAATGCAAATATGAATAAGATCATCACTGTCCTCAAAAATGTTTTAGTTAATTGGGGAGGAAAAAAATCATACATAATTAAAATGCAATGTGATAGAATAAATATAGAGCTATGAAAAAACAGTTGTAGGAATCCAAAGAAAATAGAAAGTAATTTTTGCTGAGGCCATTGGCAAAATCTTCAGAGTGAAGATGAAATTTTAATGGAGGCTTCAGTTTCAATATGGGAGATTTTAACTCTACTCTGTATGTAAATGTAATTGAAATGACCTAAGAAATCCATAGCAATTCTCAACAACTGGGAGGGATGATATCAGTTTACCATAAACTGAAAAAAAAGTTAGAAAAGAAAATTACATCTGATAAGATTGCTGTTGGGGGAAGCTGTAGTAGTTGAAAGATACGACTCAGAAAGTGTGTGTAACTTTTCTTAAGAGATCATTGAAAGACCTTAAGATTACAGCAAGCAAAGCCTGTATTAAACATGGGAAAATTGGCAGAGAAAATCACTGAAAGACTTCTGATTCACCCCACATTCTACAGAGGGTCTATATGAGGTTTTTGCCTCCAAGTTATTGCTAGAAAATATAGATCTCTAAATAAAATATAGAGGTTGCAATGGTGAATTCCCAGTTTTGGCATTAAGGGTAGGAAAAAAAAGCAGGACTGGTAATTCCTGGCTTCTAGAACTCATGTTAACCAAGGGTCATGGTTCATGGAAGTAATCTCATCTGTCTATATGCTCTATTCTCCTTCCCACCTCAGAGTTCACGTGATTTTAAATCAAAGTCACTGACAGGAGAAAGTAATTTTTCAGAAGAGTTGAGGAAACCTAAGCCTCTTATACTGATTAATTCTGAATTATTAATTCTAAATTACTTATAAGTAAATATGAAGATACAACCAAAAAGCAGTGGAAGTTACAGGAAACGAAGAAACAATGCCAGTAATGTGAACAAACAAAAGAACTAATCTCAGAAGAAAAAGTTAAAGCAGGAAATAAAGAAAAACCTTAAAATAAGTCCATTTGATATTGGAGTGTTTCATGGGGATGTCAAATCATAAATCAAGAATAGGCTACTAGGAGGACTTCTAGAAAGATGGCAGACTAGAAAGACATGGGATTCTCTTCTCTCCCAGAAAAAATAGCTAGAGGACAGGCATAAATGACCTGGAAAAAAATTTCTAGGATTTAGGACACCAGGGAAAGGCTGGACACCTCCCAGAAGAGAGAGGGGCAAAGGAAAAGAATCACAATGGCAAAACTGTGAGTTAAAAGCTGCAGCTACAACTACCAGCATTCTCCCTTACCCTATTGATATTTGTGAATTCTCAGGCCTTGGGGCTGATGGCTACAGACAAAGGGGGCCCCAGGGACCCACCTGCCCAGGAAAGGGGAGAGAGAGGGACACAGTCTAAGACTGACTCAGCTTTTGACCTACAAATTTGGGGTCCCACAATACATTCCAGTCTAGGGGGGCTGCCCATTATTTGCCTTGGGAGCTGGAAAGGGAATAAAGAGATCCTCAATCTCCCTCTCTACAGACCAGGACTGGTTATTGAGGAAACAGAGGGGAGTGGGGTTATTTTCTACTTGGGATAAAGAAGGGGGCTGCCAGCAAAAGTTGAAGAACTGCCCCTGAGAAAGTTTGAATGATGAGACTCTAAGTCTCCAGGCAGGATCCTTCGCCACATTGATCTCATCCTTGTGTAACAAACACACTCCTACCAGGCTTTGAACTGAGAGGGCTGCCAAAACATGCCATCTACTGGCAGACCAAGGAAGTGTACATGAGGAAATTAAATATGAGAGGCTTTTACTGGCCTTTACTCCCCCCCTAAAGACCTTGGAAGCAGGTCTGCAACTCATTACTGGGCTCAGGGCTCAGATTTGAGCAATAATTAATACCAGGGACAACCTTAAAGATGCAGAGCAGATTGAAACAAAAATCCAAGAACAGCCATAACAAACAACCTCCTGCCACTAAATCCCTATGAACGAGAGAAAAACTGAGTATCTGAGTAAACTTACAATCCTAATCAGATGCATAGACATCAGCAAAAAATTACAAGAAATGGCCCAAGAAAAGAAATGTATCAAAGCCCCAGAAGAGACACAGGATTTAAGACAACTAATCAATGAGATGCACACAAATTTCCAAAATCAAATTAATGAATTGAAAGACAATATGGCTAAAGAGGTAAAGAACATCAAGAAGGCACAGAATGAACATGAAAAAGAATTTGAAAACCTGAATAGAAAAGTAACAGAGCTCATGGGAGTGAAAGACACAATAGGGGAGATTATAAACACATTGGAGGCACACAGCAGCAGACTCGAAATAATAGAAGTAAGAACAAGTGATACAGAAGACAGAACAACTGAAATTGAAGGGAGAAAAGAATAGAAAAAATAGAAAAGAATAGAAAAAAAGGGGCTCAGGGAGTTGAATGATAACATGAAATGCAACAACATATGTGTTATGGAAGTAGCAGAAGGAGAAGAGAAGGGAGAAAGGACAGAAAGAGCATCTGAGGAAATAATAGCTAAAATTTTCCCAACTCTCATGAAAGAAATGAAGTTACATGTCCAAGAAGTGCAACATACCCCAGTCAGAATCAAGGTAAATAGATCTACTCCAAGACACATACTACTCATAATGTCAAACATCAAAGGTAATGAGAAAATTCTGAGAGCAGCAACAGAGAAGCAAATCATCACATACAAGGGATGCCCAGTAAGATTTAGTGTGGATATCCCATCAGAAACCATGGAGGAGGGGACAGTGGTATAATACAATTAGGATACAAAAAGAGAAAAACTGCGAGCCAAGAATACTTTATCCAGAAAAATTGTCATTCAAATATGAAGGTGAATTTAAAATATTCATAAACAGAAACTAAGAGAGTTCATAAAACAGAATTCACCTATGCAAGAAATACTAAAGAGAGCTTTACAACCTGAAAGAAATATACAGGAAAGAGAGAGGCTTGGAGGAGCATGTAAAAGGCAAGAATAATAGAAAGAATAACCAAAAGTTTAAAAAAAAACAGATGAATATAAGAAGTGAAATATGAAAAACAACCAAAAATAAAATGGTGGAAGTAAGTAATGCATTTATAATATTATTGAATGGGAATGGATTAAACTCCCCATTTAAAGATATAGCCTGACAAGTTTATACCAAACCCATCAGGTCTATCACAACCTCTTCCTGGAGTTAACCTACAGTATAAAAGAAACTAGTCATGCCTTAGAAGCCCCTAGATCGCAAACAGACTGTCTTGCTGCTTTGGTACTGCAAAATCATAGGGCACTAAACATGCTAACAGCAGTACAAGGATGAAAATGTCTGTTTCTCAAGAAAGAATTTTGTTTCTATGAAAATTGCTCTGGAATAGTCTGAAAAAGCATTCAAAACCTGCAAGAAGAAGCCCGCTAACTTCAGAAAGAGGCAGTCTCTGGAGGAACATGGCCTTTCTCATTCTAATGGTCCAGTATGTCATGGCTGGCCACCTTTTTGGGCCAACTTACCACCATCCTTGTTATCCTTTTAGTGGGACTATGTGTCCTCAAAATTCTAACTAAGTTTATTTCTTCCAGAATCAACACCTTCCAGAACAAGTCATTAGTCACTTGGGGATTTCATCTAGTTCCAAAAACAGTGCTGGACCCATCTTTCCGCAACCTCAGAAGAGTAGCCAGAGAGTTTTACCCACCGTCAGGCAGGGACTATTGCCCTAACCAGCAGGAAGCACCTACAGAAAAATAAACAACACCCTTCAGCTCCCCCCTTAAGAATAAGGGTGTAAACTCTCTAAGGGAGAAGTTCAGGCAGGTTAGTATAGGGAAATGAGAAGAAGATGAGTCACAGCTGGGACTTGGCAGACAGCCTGCCTGTGAGACCATGGCCAGAAACCCCTACTACTAAAAGCAAGTAGACCCTGGCCATGAGGTCCCATTTGGAACTCTTTCTGGGGCCAAGGAGAAGCCTTGGATAATTCTAAATACACTTCCCTATTTGTCCCAGGTAATCCCAAACAAAAGGCCTCATCACTGGCCCTCTGAGAGCTAGCAGGTTGGGCAACCAATCAGAAAAGCAAACAGTTGGGTCTCTTCCCTCAACATTAGAAAAGGGTGAAGAAGAGCCTTAATAGAGGCAGTTCCCTAACCCCAAATGCTCTTTCTTTCCCTGGAGGAGCCTGTATCTGCATCTTGGGTGTATACTTCTGTTCTTTTCTTTCATTTTCTCAATAAACTCTTTTTTCTTGCCTAAAAAAAGATATAGGTTCACAGAATGGAAAAAACATGGGACATCCATATGCTTCCTATAAGAGACTCACCTCAGACTGAGGGATACAAACCAGCTGAAAGTGAAAGATTGGAAAAAGATGCTCCATGCAAAAAAAACAAGCAAAAGAACAGGAGTAGCTATACTAATATCAGACAAAACAGACTTAAAATGCAAAAAAGTTATAAGAGATACAGAAGGCCATTATATAGTAATAAAAGGGACAATCCACAAGGAATGAATAACAGTCATCAATATCTAAGCATCTAACCAGGGTACCCCCAAAATACATGAGGCAAACTCTGGCAAACATGAAGGGAAAAAATAGACATCTCTACAATATAGTTAGAGATGTCAACACACCACTCACATCATTAGATCTATCGAGACAGAAGATCAACAAGATCAACAAGGAAATAGAGAACTTGAACATGATGATAAACAATATCTGCACTAAGCTAGACCTAAAAGAGATATATAGGATGTTGGACCTGAATCAGCAGCTTATATATCATTCTCAAGTGCTCATGGACCTTTCTACAGGATAGACCACATGTTAAGTTACAAAGCAGGTCTCAAATATAAAAAGATTGAAATTATACAAACCACCTTCTTATATCATAATGGAATGAAATTGTAAATCAACAACAGACAGGAAAGAGGTAAAATTGCAAGTGTGTGGAGGCTGAAAAACCCATTTCTAAATTATCAGTGGATCAAAGAAGAAATTGCAAGGGAAATTAGTAAATATATTGAGATGAATGAAAAAAGAACACAACTTATCAAAATTTATGGGATACATGAAGCCAGTGCTGAGAGGGAAATTTATAGTCCTAAACACCTATATTAAAAAAGAATAAAAATCTAAAATCACAGCTCTATCTGAACAATGGAGAAACTAGAAAAAGAAGAACAAACCATTCTGAAAGCAAGCAGAAGGAAACAAATAATAAAGATTAGAGCAGAAAGAAATGAAATTGAGAACAAAAAATTAAAAAAAAATAATAGAGGGAAAAAAAAGCTGGATATTTTAGAAGATCAATAAAATTGGCAAATCCTTAGCTAGACTAACAATGAAAAAAAAGAGAGAAGATACAAATAAATAAAATCACAAATGAAAGGGAAGAAGTAACAACTGACCCCACAGAAATAAAAAGGATCATAAAGGATATTATGAGAATCTCTATGCCAACACACTAAACAATCTAGATGAAATGGATATTCCTAGATATGCACAGACAACATACATTGAGTCTATAAGATATACAAGAACTCAACAAATCAATCTCATTTAAAGAGATTGAATCGGTCTTCAAAAATTTCCCAACAAATAAAGGTCCAGGACCAAATGGCTTCACAGGTGAATTCTACCAAACATTTCAAGGAGAATTAACACAAATCCTGTTTAAACTCCTCCAAAAAATTGAAGAGAAGGGAAATATACTCAATAAATTTTATTAATCCAACATAACCCTAATACCAAAGCCAGATAAAGACACAAGAAAAGAAAATTATTGACCAATCTCTCTAATGAACATAAATGCAAAAATTCTCAAAAAACTACTTGTACACCAAGTATTACCAAAATAACTATACTCTATGACCAAGTGGAATTTATATTTGGTATGCAACATAAGAAAATTAACTTAATACACCACACAAGCAAATTGAAGTAATAAAAACCCACTTGATCATTTCAATCAATACAGAAAAGGCATTCAACAAAATCCAGCATCTTTTTTGTTAATAACACTTTGAAAGAAGGAAAAGATAGGAAATAGAAGGAAAATTCCTCAGTATGATAAAGGGCATACATGAAAAACCCAGAGCCAACATTGTATTCACAGGGGAAAGGTTAAAAGTTTTCCCTCAAAGTTCAGGAACAAGACAAGGATGCCACTGTCACCATTGTTATTCAACATTGTGCTAGAAGTTCTAGTTAGAGAAGTTAGACAAGAAAAAAAATAAAGGCATCTAAATAGGATAAGAGGAAGTAAAACTCTGACTCTTTGCAGATGATGTGATTTTATATTTAGAAAATTCTGAAATGTCTGCAACAAAGCTGCTGGAACTAATAAATGAAATCAGCAAAGTGGCAGGATATAACGTCAACACGCAAAAAGTTAGTAATGCTTCTGTACACTAGTATTGAACAATCTGAGGAGAAAATAGGGGGAAAATCCATTTACAATAGCAACAAAAAGATTCAAATACATAGGAATCAATTTAACCAAACATACAGAGCCTTTATGCAGAAAACTACAAAATTATACTAAAAAATCAATGAAAGCCTTAACTAATGGAAAGACATTCCATGTTCATTGATTGGAAAATGAAATATTATGAAGATGCAATCCTACCCAAACTGATTTATAGAATCAATGTAATACCAATCAAAATTCCAATAGCCTACTTTACAGAAATAGAAAAGGCAATTACCAAATTCTTTTGGAAGGGAAAGTCCACCCGAATAGCCAAAAGCATTCTAAAAAGGAAGAGTGACACGGGAGGAATTTCCATTTAGTGGGATGGAAATGAGTCCAGAAATAAATCCTTACCTTTACTGACAACTGGTTTTCAACAAACCTACCAAAGCCATGTTAACAGGACAAAACAGTCTCTTTAACAAACGGTGCTGGGAGAACTGGATACCATAACCAAAAGAATGAAAGAGGTCCCATATCTCACTCGCTAAACAAGAATCAACTCAAAATGGATCAAACACCTAAATACAAAAGCCAGAATCATAAAACTATTGGAAGAAAATGTAAGGAAACCTCTCAAAGACCTTGTGGTAGGTGGTGGTTTCTTGGACCTTACACCCAAAGCACAAGCAACAGAAGAAAAAATAGGTAAATGGGACCTACAATATTAAACACTGTGCAGAATTATTAAAAAGGTTGTTTGTAAATATTTGGAAATGAATAGAAATGGTTAAATCATACCATGGTGTTTGTAACGAGCAATACGATTGTATGGGTATGCCAGGGGTTAAAACAGAAAGTCTAAGGTCATGCATACTAGTAGAACGAAAACTAAATCTGTAACATGGGACTCTATTAGATAGTAAAACCTCATGTAAAACATGAATATGTGTGATATTGCATATATAGGAATGTTTTTATAAAATATAAATACAAATATACTGGAGAGAAGGAAAAAGAATAGCAGTTATGTATGCCAGGTAATGCATAGAGATATTCAGTGGTGATGGTTTTTGTTTGTTTTCTATTTATTATTATTATTGATATAATGAAAGTCCTCTGGGAGTCACTGGGGTGACGAATGCACAAACATGTGATTACACTGAATACCATTGATTGTACTCATTAGATGGATTTATGCTTTATTAATAAAATTGAAAAAATGCTTAAGAAAAGAAAAATATGAATGTACAAAATAAATTAGAGAGATGGAAATGAAATAGCAGCTATGTATGGCAGGGGAAGCTTAGAGAAATTGAAAGGTGAATATTAAGGGGTACAGTTTTTTCATTGTTTGTTTTTTGTTTGTTAAATTATTACTATAAATATTGGAATAATGAAAATACTGTCATAATGATGGACCTGATTAATGCACAGCTATGTGATTGTACTGAATACCATTGATTGTGCACTTTGGATAGATTGTATGCTTTACTAATATATATCAGTAAAACTGATTTTTAAAAATTTAAACACTTTTGTACCTCAAAGGACATTGTCAAAGGGGTGAAACAGCAGCAGACTCAATGGGAGAAAATATTTGGAAATCACATATCTGATAAGGGTTTAATATGCAAGATATATAAAGAAATGCTGCAACTCAACAATAAAAAGACAAGCTACCTGATTAAAAACTGGGCAAAAGACTTGAATAGACATTTGTCCAAAGAAGAAATACAGATGGAAGAAAAGCACATGAATAAATGTTCACCACAACTAGCAATTAGGGAAATGCAAATCAAATCTATAAGGAGATATAATTTCAAAACTTTTTGAATGACTGCTATTAAAAAGACAGAGATCTACAAGTGTTGGAAAGGATGTGGAGAGATAGAAGCACTTATTCACTGTTGGTGGGAATATAGAATGGTCCACCCACTGTGGAGGACTGTTTGGCAGTTCCTAAAGAAGTTGAGTATAGATTTTCCATGTGACCCGGCAAAACCACTACTGGGTATATTCCCAGAAAGAATGAAAACAGTGACACAAATAGACATCTGCACACTGATGTTCATAGTGTCATTATTCATGATTACCAAAAGACAGAAACAACTCAGGTGTCCATCAACCAATGAATGGGCTAATAAACTGTGGTGTATACACGAGATGGAATATTATGCAACTTTAAGAATAAATGATGTCATGAAGTATATGACAACATGGATGAATGTGGAGGACATAATGTTGAGTGAAGCAAGTCAGATACAAAAGGACAAATACTGTATGATTGCACTACTTTGAACTAAAAATATTGTGTTATGTCATAGACTTAATAACTTGAATATGGCTCATCAGAAAATAGAATGTGGTTAGAGAATGGAAAACTGAGGGTTAACTTGTGCAGAATTGATAAAAAGGATGGTGTTAATCTTTGGAAATGAAAAGGAAAGTTGAAAGCACAACATAATGTTTGTAACTAGCAGTACAATTATATGGGTAAGATAGTCATTTAAAGGGAAAGTCTAAGTTCATGTATATTACTAAAAGGAAAGCTAAAACATGTAACATGCGACTGTATAGCATAGTAAAACCATGTGAAATATGAATATGGATAATATTGCATATTTAAGACAATTTTTCTTTAAAACTGAACTAGTATATGTTAATACTACAAGATGTTCATGTCAGACAAGAATAAGCTACTAGGAATAAAATGGAGAATTGTAGAATAGACATATAATTTTAGAAAATTAAAAGAATATTGATATTTAAAGAAATCAGTAGGAAGTTTGACTAGCAAATGATAAATGGTTGACAACTAAATTATTAATCTAGAGGGGAATGTAATAAAAATTGATAAATAGTAGAAACTCATAAACATTATGAGAGAAAAGGAACAAAGAGGGTAGATATAAAATATCCAATAGTTTAACAGAAGTTCTAGAAGAAAACATACAAGGAAGAAAGATAATATGTTAGAAAAAAGTTCTAAGATGAAGAAAGTAAAGTCTTCAGATTGGGAGAGCACATAAAATAGAGAAGAGAAACTGAAAAAAGAAAAATGATGCAGTTTAGATAAATCTTTATAAAAACCGTGAATTCCGAAATACAAAGAAAATATAAGAGAAAGAAGATCCTTACAAATAAATTCTTATTTTTTATACTGTATAAAGGATTATGGAGCAATGCCTACAATTTAATAAAGGTATTTTGATCCTAAAACCCATAATGACCATAAAAAATATGCTATACCAGCACTTTCTGAAAAAAAAAAAAAATCCAGGTAATTCTCTGGTAAAACAAAAAAAGAATCCAAGAAGGTGATCTGGGGTATAAAAAGCAGTAGTGTGAGAAGTTAGCCAATAAAATTTCTAATTAAATTTAGGTAGTTATTGATAATGTTCTTGTGAAATTTAAAATGATTGTTGAGACATTCCTGAAATATGTGAAACACACATAGACAGAAAAGTTGTATCAACAAAGAGCTCGAAATCTACATGATTTTAACAAAATGTGGGAGGATGGACAGAAAAAATGAGTTTGTTGGAACCCCTGTTTTGTAGGATGGTAAGAGGTTATACATTTGATTGCTTTTGCACTTGAAAGGAAACATTTTAAGTTTTATAAATGTAAAAAAAACTATCAGCAAAATTATAAAATAAGATAGGCCTGCATGTCACTCAAAAAACCTAAAAGGGCAAGAAAAAACATGATCAAAATGGAAATAGGTAGGTAGGAAAAAGTCTGTCTTAACCTTGGTACCAAAGGAAAGCCAGAAAAACTTAAGCAACCTCACACATTATTTCAGGATGCAAGGGCAGTTCAATAGTAGAAAGTATATTAATATAATTTACCACACTAATAGACTAAAAGAGGATAATATCATTTTATGCTACCTTCTTTGATTATGAAGACATTTATATTTGTACTTCAGCAAGAAACTATATAAATTTGCATGAAAAATTATGCCCTCACAATAGCATCAAAACTACAACTATGAAACTCAGGAAATATCTAGACTGATATGAACAAAATTGTAATGCTATACTGAAAGATACTAAAGAAGGACCCAATTAATAAGGACAAATATGCTGCTCTTTAATAGAAAGACTCAATATTGTAAAGATATTATTTATTCCCAATTACCATATAATATAATGAAATTTCAGCCAAAATTACAATGGGACTCACAAGTTGACCCTTATTTTTTTTTTCTGGAAGTGTAAATGTTTATAATAGCCAAGATAAATTTTGAATACAGCAAGATACTTATTTTAGCAATACATATAATAGCAAAAAAAAAATCCCACAAAACTCAAAACACTGATTAGTAAATTTTGAGAAATCAATCATAACTTATTTATTTATGCATGTTGTGAATAGTACAAAATAATGAAAATGCTAGTGATTTTAATGGTAAATGTAAAAACAAAATGTACTCTATGATGGCATATACATAAAAATACATGAAGACAAAAAAATTCAGAAGATATGAAAAACAGGACGATAGAGCTGAAGATGACAATTCTTACTCTATTCAAATGGCTAATACAGTTGAAGTCTCATCTTCCAATAAAACAAAAATGAAAAAAACAGCAAGCGGGGTCTTAATTCAGAAAACACTAATCATGAGCTTATTTTTCTTTTAATAATGTAAACCATGAACTATAGTTCATAGCACTATGATAAAAATGTTCTTTCATCATTGTAACAAATGTACTACACTAGTGCAAGCTTTTAATAATAGGATGGTATATGGGAACTGTAATTTGTCCATGATTTTTCTGTAAAAGTTCAACTTTTTAAAAAGGCAAAAATTACATTAATTTTTAAAGAACAATTTGGCTCATGTTGAGCTTATTGTTCATGAAAACATGTCAGTCTTTTTTAAATGACTTACTTAAAGTATGCTTCTATTCTTCAATTGAGGAAATTAATTTTAAGGCTCAAAGGGTAGGTCTGAAATGTGACTCTGAAAATTTTAATCTTGTTAGTTTCTACTCTGTTGAAATAATTTAAAATCTTGATTGTCATGCAACATGTTACCTAGTTAACTCAGTTTCTAATTGCCTGCAAAGTTAAATAGCATGTCATTTATATCTTCTTTCACGTTGATAAGCACACTGTGGAGTTGGTCAGGATCCTATTGCCACATTACTAGAGAGCACCAGGTTACAATGGTGGGTGTGCTTGTTTAGCTAACAACCACCTTGCTAATTGAACTCTAGTGCAATAGGAAGGTTTTCAGACAGGAAAACTTTTCAATCGGAAGGTTTTCAGATTGCTGTTTTTTTAAAAAGTAATATAAGTCTCTCTTTTTAAAAATGGAATCTTTCATGGAATCACAATTCATAGAACATCATGTGGAGCTGCTTTGGTTGAAATGTAGTTGGAAAGGTAAGACATCCTACTCACATCACCCCATTCCTGTTAACCCCTTCCTAAGTCGTGGTTGCCCATAAACCTGAGACCTCTCAGGAAGACATTGGTTTGTAGCATCCCAATATATGTCTCAGGAGAATCAACTTCACCATAAAGAAAAGAGACTGTAGTCTCAGGTGAATATATGTTCATTCTTTGGGTTCACTCTTCTATTTGAAAAGTAAGTCTGGTAAGTTTATAAAATAATAGAATGCTTAAAAGAAATATTCTCAAGCTTATTTATCTATATATTCACCTCTTAAAATAGAGGAATTATAATTAATACAGATGCCAATTCCTGGTCCTCTTGTAACTTTAAACTTTAAAATACAAAGATCTATTAAAAAACAGAAATTGCAATGGCATTGGAAACAACAAATAAGAAGAGACTATAAGCTTTTGTCCGAAAGGCGTTTCTAATGATTCGTTAAAGCTGATGAGCATTCACTGAGAAACACATTCCAGGACTAGACATAGAAAAGGCAAACACAGCTCACTGTACCAGAATCACATGGACAGCTGCATGTGATTTAAAGATTATGTTGACTAGAAAATCTGGCAGCCACCCAAGCCCTGATGCACAAGAACTTCTGCAGAAGATAATTTACCCAGATCCTAACACCCAAAACATATAAACAAGACAATTCCACTGAAAGTATTTTTAAAAAATGAACATCAACATTTAAAATCACACCATTGTAATAACTGAAGACAAATTTGAAATGATGTATGATGGTATAATTTAGGCAGACTAAATTGTAAACATTTTGTGATGATATACAAAAACCCAGTATATACACACTTGATATTTTTTGGTTTTCCCCCTATTTTCCTGTACCACCGAACAGATATCTAGTCTTCAATTGATTTGGAGGTTACATTTTACTAAAACAAGCTTTCCAAGAAAAGTACTTTTAATTTAAATGATTTCTTACCTTTTTATATTTCATTTCACACATTTGTATATTAAAACTATTTTTCTATGGTTTTGTTCCTTTCAAATTAAATTAAAACTGAAAATAGCATTAATTTGGTCAAGTCCTTGAAATTCCAGAGAAATGATCTTTCAATTTCCGCAGCCATTCCTGTTTTTCAATATCCTTCAGAAGTTACAATTCCTAGCATGCAACATGATCAAGAATTCTAGAGAAAGGAACAAGGGTTGCATTATATCATATATTACACAATAACCCTGGAAAAGTCTTATTTGCAGTGAGCAGTAAGAAGGATCATTTAAGCAGTATGTGCAGGTGGGTGTGTTTTTATATTCTTTCCTGTACAAAAAGAACTATAGTAGAGTCTATTTGACTCTCTGCCAGTGTTAAATAGGCCGAAATTAGAGAAAAATTAGTTTCCATAGTGGACAGATTATACTACATCACATATATAGATTAGATAGGTAGGTAGGTAGATAGATAGATAGATAGATAGATAGATAGATAGATAGATAGATGATAGATAGATAGATAGATAGATAGATAGATAGATAGATAGATAGATAGATAGATGAAAGAAAGAAGATAGATACAGAGGTGGTTGAACACATTATCCAATGCTGAGCACATTATCACATGCAAGTCTAGTTCTAAAAGCAAGAATTTACCATCACACAATAGCCTAAATTTCTGAATAAGGGTAATCCAAGTATGCTGCCTTCTGGAAAACACACATTGATTTAAAGGACTTAAGGATGAGTAAACAAAACAATACCAAAAGAGTATGGCATGGGGTTTTTGAAAAGATTTTTCCACATGAAGGCAAAGAATAATTATGCTGAAGATTTAAAGAAAGAACATACTTCTGAAAATAATTTTCCATAAGATCCAAATGAAAATGTTAGAAAACATTTGCCTTATTTCACTAAGGAAAGTCCAAGAATAAGGCCACTATGAAGTAGAAACAGGGGCTGATATTTGTTAGTATATCTTAAGGTAAAAGTAACAATTCTGATGTGGGTTGACTTAAACAACAAGTACATTGTTTTCTTACATAACTACAAGTATCGAAGCAGAGTAGCTTCTATTGTAGGCTAATTATAGAGGTCAAATTATTATGGAGGCCTCTGCTTTCTTCTATCCTCATTATGTTTGTTGCTTTCTGTCTGGTTTACCTCATGGTCTCAAGAAGGCTGCAGCAATTCCACATGTCACATCCATATATTTTAATGTATAGATGATGAAAAGTTATAAGTCTTCCTAACTCTCTTTCTTAGGAAAGGAAAACATTTTTCAGATGCTCCCAATAGACATACCCTCATGTTACACTGACCATAATTGGATCATAGGCATGCTCCTCAGGCCATCACTAAAGTAGGAAATAAAATAACTACCACTGGCTTAAACAACTTATCTGGAGATATCATGAGATCCACTAAAAGTCCACAGGGAGATTATAAAGGTAGGTTATAAAAGGGAACTACCTAAAATAGACAGATTAAATACAACACTGGAAAAAAGTAAAAAGCAGGAATGAAATTGAGAAAATTGAATTTGTGATGTATCACACAGATATCCCCAGAAAAACAGAATCAATAGGATATAGAAATTTATATTAAGAAATAGAGTCATGTTACTGTGGGGGCAGGCCAGCAGGTTAGAAACTCACACTCTCTTTTAGAATTTGTAATTTCTGTAGATCTAAAAATAGAGTGGGCTGAAGGAAAAATACACCAAATGTAAGATACAGATTATAGATAGTAGTAACTTTTTGATGATACTCTGACAAAGTCAGTAATGTAGGTATCACAAAAATGCAAGGTGCTTGTGGAGGGGTGATGTATGGGACACTTGTATGATGTGCGTGTTTAAGTTCACAATTACTATATATGCCTTGTTTATATATGTTCATGCATGAATGATATACTTCAATAAAAATATTTTAAAAAATTGATATTTAACATTGATTCCAAAATCTGTAGGGTAGGCTGGTAGGCTGGAAAATCAGACAGAGTTGATATTGTAGCCCTGAGGCAGAATTCCTTTTTCCCTAGGAAACCTCGGTTTTTACTCTTAAGGACTTCGACTGAATAGTTGGGGTCCATCCTCATTATGGAAGATAATTTCTTTTACTTAAAAGTCAGCATTATACTTCCTGCCATAACCTACTGACTGGACTGGGAGAGAGTGTAAACTACAGTGGAAACTACAATCCATGCTGTGTAGCAGTGCCCCAAAATGTATTCATCAATTGCAATGAATGTACCATACTAATGAAAAAAGTTGATGTGGGGAAAAAAAGTTGATGTGGAGAGTGGGGCATGTGGGAATCTCCTATATTTTTTTAAAAGTAAAATTTTGTGTGATCTATGTATCTTTTAAAAATAAATAAAAAACATTTATGTTTAAAAAAAGTCAACAGATGTTCAATATTAATGACATCTAGAAAATACCTTCACAGCAACAATTAGACCAGTGTTGAACAAATAACTAGGCACCTAAGCCTAGCAAGACTGACACATAAAATCACATTGATAATAAACTTAAGACACTCTTCCAGTGGTCAGATGAAAGAACAAAGAAATTTGAGAAATTTTAAGAACACGTAATAGTGGATGTGGCTCAACTGATAAGACCTCCACCTTACCATATGGGAGGACCTGGGTTTGATCCCTGGGGCCTCCTGGTAAAAAAGAAGAGAAAGCATGCCCACACAGCAAGCCAGGGCCTGCGTGGAGAGCCAAGTGCCTACGTGGCAAGCTAAGTGCTCATGTGAGTGCCTGCATGGTGAGCCAGTGCCCATGCAGTGAGCCAGTGCCTGCATGGCAAGCTGAGTGCCCACATGGTGAGACAGTGCCTGCACGAGTCACACAGCAGGGTGATGATGCAACAAAAGAGAGACGAAGGGGAGAGTCAAGGTGAAGCTTAGCAGAGACCAGGAACTGAGGTGGTGCAATTGACAGGGAAACTCTCTCCACATCAGAGGTCCCCAGGATCTAATCCCAGTGAATCCTAGAGAAGAAAGACAAGAATTCAAAAAGGAAAATAGATGTATAGGATCACAGTGAATGGACACAGACAGCAAAACGAGCAGGGTGGAGGAGGGATAGGGGAAGAAAAGAAAAAAAGAACACGTAATGAAGTTGTAAAAAAAAATGTAAAGAAAAGCGAAGATGTTCTTATTAAGATATAACAAGAAAAATTGGATGACAGGCTAATCAAAGACTCAAGAAAAGAACATTTCTGTGGCATCAACATTGACTTCAGCCTGTAGATTAAAAGTGACTCTCCTTAGTTCCAGGCAAAAAGAAGGGTGAGAGACTCACATTTATATAGTTACATCCTAACAGTATATAGTCAGGGGAATCCAAATTTAAATAAAAAGGGACAAAAATTACACTGGTGCCAGAATTTTTATTTTACAATATTACATTGTGGAAACAATATTGGCAGAATATTCAGAAGGAAAAAATGTGACACAAAACTCCTATATGTAACACAATGGCCAAACTCATTTGAAATCAAGAGAACAGCTATGTGTTTAAGGATTCTGAAAAGATAATACTTATTTTGCTTTCTTGTAATTTAAAGACGTACTTAAGTGAATAACTAACTCAAGGTAGAGAAAAGGCAGGTATTCGTTTTTTTTAGACTATGCCGTAGGGACTCAAGATTCATCCATCCAAGATGCCATTCAAATTTAAAGACTACAGAAGAATTTTCTTAACTACGAAAAGCCCCATAAAACATGTCATGTATTTTTTTCAGGGAGGACATTCTTTAGTCACTTTAAGAACCTAAAAACAGTAATCTGGTAATATAAAGGGACTAGCTGTGAGATTTGCTACAATTTAATTGAAGTAAGTAACTATGACAGCATGGTTATGCAATTGACTACAAATTACAAAATGAATGATCAAAAATGGTGATTTACACGGTTTAACAATATGTAATAATAATATAGGTCCATAATGCTTATTTTAAAACTCCCAAACTAGAAACTGGGTAGGAAAGGAGTAGCATAAGTGTGATAAATTCCTGTGACAAAGAAATCACTCAATAATTTCCTCATGTCCTTGGGAAAAAGAGAAATAAATGCTTAAAAAGTGTTTCACTATTATAAAATTAAGGACAACTTAAATAACATTCAAAACTACTGTAGAATAAAACAAAAAATAAACTGAAGCGAAAAATAAAATATAAACAAAACCAAAATCAAATGTTTTGAAGCACATCAAACTGAAGCAAAATGAAAGGTACAAGACTGTTTCAATAATGATTATAAATGTAATGGTTAAACAATGGCTTGTGTTGCTGCTTGTGACAGTATGTCAAAGGATGGTTATGAAAAGATAGACCAGGGACATACAAGAAAATCAGAAACAAAAAGAAGCAGACTCAACTATTGCTATCAGACAAAATATCCAAATCAAAAATCATTAGTCGAGATTAAACAGATGTTAATTTTACATCTTTAACATTTTCTTCCTGAAAACAGAGAATATAATTTTCAAACATTGGACGGAAAAAGACCATTTCCCAAACAAAGAGTAATAATAGAGGAAATGGAAATGACTGATAAACACATCTAGACGCTTCTGTTTCACTAAGATCCAAAAGCATGAAAATCAAAACAATAGTGAGACATTACTTTTTACCCTCAAGTTGCAAAATCCTAAGTAATTGGAATACTCTCCTCATCTGAGGGTTCCATGGACAGATATTTTCTCGTATGTACATTGAATAAAACTCTGGAAAGCTGTTGAATAATGCACATCAATATATATTATGTGGTCATTTTATCCCATAATTATAAATAAGGAAAGAATGCTAAGGCAAATCTGAAAAAGTAACAAATATTTACATGTAACAATGTACATCACACTTCATGTGTAATAGTGAAAACTTTGACACAAATATTGCTCAGGAAAAGAAGGACTAAATAAATTATATTACATATATAAGATGAGATATTTTGAAGTTATTTAAGAAATGTTTTTGAAGGATTATTATTGCTCTGAACAATGCTTATGATTCAATACTAAATTTAAGAAAGCCTGGTGATTAATTGTGTATTTGTTATACCAACTAGTAAACATATATTCAATTTTAAGAAGGAGATATGTCTAAGTGTTGACCACAATTGATTCTGAAAAGTAAAATTACAGTTGATTTATTTTCTGCTTCCTAATACTTTCTGTACATTCTAAATTTTGTATTTCCAAAATATATTTTTTTGATGAAACAAATACAAAATATAAATAATTGAAAGAAAAAAATCGCCTTTTTCCCTCTTCCAAATTTTTCCTTTCTTTAGACATCCTCAAAGATTGTGGTAGTTTTGTAATAGAATCTCTAGCTCTTTCATTCCCCTGAGATGTAATTTTCTGAGACTTTACATTTTCACACTATGTCCTCATCTATCTTGATTTTAATTTCCTCCTAACCATGTTTGCTCTCCTTTTGCCACTTTGAAGATCATTCTTCTGCTTAGAGAAAATGGAAGCTAAATGGGAGTTGATCAGTCTTGCTATATTTTGTCATTCATTAGCATTGTATCATCTTTTACCAGCAGGCTAACTTCATCTCCTTGCTCAGACAATTTTTGCAAACTTGAATTTACTTTGAGGGCTCACCTTCCTTCTTAGAGATCCAAACCTATCTTTTGATTTACTCTTTAGTTTTATGTCCCTTTGGCCCCGAATCCCCCTCCCAAGTTCATTTAAAATTTGAACTCAGCTAAGAGTGTCCCTTTGCAACTATAATGGGTTCTGTACCTGTGGTCCTTTAAATCAGTCCGGGTCATTTACCTGTCATGCACACCCCTTCGTCTGCACATGCAGGCTGCAATTGCTAACAACTTATTTTCTCTCTAAGCTCTTTTGCCTCTTGTGCCAACTACTTTGTGCACTATGTCCTTTCCTCAGACTCTCAGTGCTCCATCAAGGGTCATAAATTCAAATATCTGCTGTCCCTGTAGGTAAAAGTTGGAGACCTAAAGAGAGGGCAGTCATGACTCATCCAGCCCCAGCTGATTCTTGCCGGGTAGACTTCATAACCCACTGAAGTAAAATCCTGGTTTTTAAAAAGATGCTGTGCCTTTTGAGCAATGAGACTACCAGCAGGACATGTCAAGAACTTTTTGATACTCTACCTTTAGATGAATATGGCTTCCAGCAGCTATATTGATAATTGAAGCTACTTCATCTTGTCTCAGCACCAGTTTTGTGATTTATTGACCATTTACTTTTCATCTGAAAGCTGAAGTGTGCTTCCAAAATAGCTTTTATTTGGCTGTGGGGATTTTTGTTTGTTTAATATTTAACCAAAAGTTATGCTTCCACTCTACTAATTGTAAATTAGTTAATACTTTATTTATATACAATGCCATTTCCCCTCCCCTTTCTTTCTAAGTCTTTCTTAAACTAAAATTTACATTCCTGTGAATCCAAAATCTTTACTTCTAAGTCCATTTTGAACTCCAAGGGTAAACGTATGGAAGTGACTCCAGGACATCCCCACCCTCAAACACCCCAAGTGCAACATGTTCACAACTGAACTCAAAATTGCTTCCCCTCAACTGCTCCTTCTCTTTTAACACAAGTGTCCTGTCTACCCAGTTGTCCTGGCTAGAAATATTAACTTCATTTCTCTGTTCATCTTCACAATAAAACACTTTAATATAGTTGTTTGTAATCATTGCATCCATTTTTCCCTTTTCATACACTACCTTCTGCTCACACAGGGTTTTATCCTCTTCCCTAAAACTGAAATTGCACAGTGAGTGTCACCAATAATTTCCACAAGACCAAAGTCAATGGTTATTTTTCTACCGTCATCTTACTTCACTTCTTAGGCACATTTGGAAGTTATTCATTTCTTTCTTCTCTTGATTTTTAGGATACACACTCTTCTGGATTTCCTATACCCATGTTAGTTTCTCTCTCTGGCTTCTTAGCTGGTTTTTTCTTGGTTTGGCCTCTAATTGTTGAAATACCCTAGAGCTGAGTTCTTCACTGTATTAGCTTTCTGTTTGTGCCCTAACAAGTTACCACAAACTCAGTGGTTTAGGAAACTGCAAATTTATATTGCTCTGTAGGTGAGAAGTCTGACATGGGTCTCCCTAATCTAAAGACAAAGTATCAGCAGAGTGTGTTCCTTTTTGGAGGATCTAGTGGAGAACCATTTTCTTGGCTTTTCCAGCTTCTAGAGGCCATCCACATTCCTTGTCTCATGACCCCCTTCCTCCATCTTCAAAGCCAGCAGTGTCAAATCTCTCTCTGACCCTACTTTAATAATCATATCACTTTCCTACTTTAGCCAAGAAATGTTCTCCACTTATTAAAGGGCTCATGTGATTAGAGTGGGACCACTTGGATATTCCAGGAAAATCTCCCATCTCAAGGTCATTTAACTTAATCACATCTGCAAAGTACCTTTGCTCTGTACAGTAGCATATTCACAGGTTCCATGGATTAGGATATGGGCATTTTGGAACGTGCATTATTCTACTTACCACATTAGCCCTCTTCACATCTCTCTGTAGAGAAAATCTTCTGTGTCCCAGAACTTCAAATGTCATCTGTGCAGTGATAGCACTCATATTTTTATCTCCAGCTCAGACGCCTATGAAATTCCAACTCATATGACTACTTAATTTACATTTTCCCTAACTGTTCTTACTGAAATTTTCATTCTCACCACAAGACACCATCACACTCCCAGCAGATCAAGAGCTAAATGTGTTGGCTATGCCTGACTTCTCTCTTTTACTCCAACTCAAATCATCAGAACATATTCTAGTATATACCCTAAACCAATTTAATTGACTCTTGTCACTGCTTTCACAGTAGACCAAATTCCACTTGCTATGTCTCTCTTGATCTCATAGCATTCACCAAGCTTTTAAAAATTGTTATTATTATTTCCCACATAAGATTCTCAGTAAGAGTAAAAATAGTAAATTAGATTGTATCATTCCCTTACTTAACACTCTCCATTGGATTTTCATTATATTTAGAAAGAATAGTCTTTGGGAAACTGGTGTGGCTCAACCAATTGGCCTCCCATCTACCATATAGGAGGTCCAGGGTTCAATGCCCAGGGCGTCCTGGTGAGGGCAAGCTGGCCCACATGGTGAGCTGGCCCACGTGGAGTGACAGCCCATATGGGAATGTGGTCCAGGACAGGAGTGCTGCCCTGCATGGGAATGTTGCCTCACGCAGGAAAGCTGCCCCACGCAGGAGTGCCGGCCAATGTGGAGAGCTGGATCAGCAAGATGAAACAATAAGAGATACAAAGGAAAGAAAAGAAGACGTAGAAGAACAGGGGAGCTGGGGTGGCACAAGAGAGTAATCACCTCACTCCCACTATGGAAGGTCCCAGGATCGGTTCCCAGAGCCACCTAATGAGAATACAAGCAGACACAGAAGGACACACAGTGAATGGACAGAGAGAACAGACAATGGGGGAATGGGAGCAGGGGAGAGAAAGATAAATAAAATAAATCTTAAAAAAAAAAAAAAAAAAGAAGAGAAAGAATAGTCTATACTGACCTCCCAACCTAGTCCTTTCCTCTCTCTTTGAATTCATCTCCTTCTACTCTTTCTCTTTCACTATGTCTCAGCTACTCAGCCACCCTTCAATCCATCCTGGAGCATGTCAAACCTGCTTACTGCCTCAGGACCTTTGCACACTGTCTGGAGCCCTTTCTCTCAGATCTTTGCATAGATGAATGATAGTTCTCATTAGGTCTTGACTCAAGGACCTTTCTTGATCAGGCAGTCTGAAGTGGACTTCTCTATATGCACTTTTTTTCATTCTCTCTCAGATGACTCTCTTTTAATTTCTTCATAGAACTGCTCACTATCTAAAAAGTCTTATTTGTTTGTTTATTTCAACTTTACTGAAATATAATTGCCATAAAATAAAAGAACACATTTTATGTGTGCAATCCTATGAATTTGGGCCATATATATACCCAGATAGCTACAATTTCAATCAAGAAATTTCCAACATCCCAGAGATTTTCCTAAAGCCGCTTAGACGTCAGTCCTCATGTGCACCCAGGTAACCTCTGATCTGATTTCTATATCCAGAGTAGCACTGCCCAATAGAAATATTGTGAACCACTTAACTTAAAATTTCCTAGTAGCCACATTTTTTAAAAGTAAAATGAAATAGCTGCAGTTACCTTTAGTAATATATTATATCTAAATATATTATAAATTATAATAGATATAAATTATATATTATATAATATATTTTATTTAACCCAATATGTGCAATAAAATATTATATGAGCTTTACTTTTTTTGGTGCTTAGTCTTTTTTTTTTTTAATTTTTTATTGACTTTGTAATAATATTACATTAAAAATATATATGTGAGGTCCCATTCAACCCCACCCCCCCACCCCCCCTCTCCCCCCCCAACAACACTCGTTCTCATCATCATGACACATCCATTGGATTTGGTAAGTACATCTTTGGGCACCTCTGCACCTCATAGACAATGGTCCACATCATGGCCCATACTCTCCTCCATTCCATCCAGTGGGCCCTGTGAGGATTTACAATGTCCAGTGATTACCTCTGAAGCACCATCCAGGGCAGCTCCATGTCCCAAAGACGCCTCCACCTCTCATCTCTTCCTGCCCTTCCCCATACCCATCGTCCACCATGTCCACTTTTCCCAATCCAATGCCACCTCTTCTATGTGGGCATTGGATTGGTTGTGTCCATTGCACCTCTATGTCAAGAGGAGGCTCAGATTCCACATGGATGCTGGATGCAATCCTCCCATTTTCAGTTGTAATCATTCTAGGCTCCATGGTGTGGTGGTTGTCCTTCTTCAACTCCATCTTAGCTGAGTGTGGTAAGTCCAATAAATCAGATTGTAGGTGCTGGAGTCTGTTGAGGCTCAGGACCTGGCTATCACATTGTCAGTCCAGAGATTCAAATCCCCTAAATATATCTTAAACCCCAACATTAACTGCACCTCCAGCACATTAGCATGAAAGTCTTATGAAGGGAGATCCCATCTGAGTAAGATTCATCACACATAAACACCATTTCCAAAGAGGGGCCATCTGCCCTGGTAGTTAACCCCATCGGCCATGACCATAACTCCCATGGGTCTCTTTAGCCTTCAAAGGAACCAATATCTGGGGGTTGTATCTGCTTTATCTGTCTCTCTGACTCTGCTCAGTTGTGCATGAGGGCAATCCTTCTGCCAGCCTCCAGACTCTTTTTTAGAAACTCGTAGCCATATAAACTCATTTCTCCTTTCCATTTCCCCCTTACTTTAGGTCAAACAGCATTTTAAAGTCATGTTATTTTATGTAGACATGGATATTCTGCTGATCCGCATTGAACCTTCCGTATAAGGTCCTTTTCCAGTTGCATCATCAGTTGGTAGTTGATAGTGGTCCCTCGTTGCCAGGGAGGCTCATCCCCGGGTGTCATGTCCCACGCTGGGGGGAAGGCATTGCATTTACATGCTGAGTTTGGCTTTGAGACTGGCCACATTTGAGTAACATGAAGGCTGACAGGAGGAAATTCCTAGGCACAATGTTGCTCTAGGCCTTGTTCTTATTTTAGGTTTATCAGCTCACAAGCATAGTCATTAGCATCAGGGGCTCACTGTTGAACCCTCACTCCCTCCCGGTCCCCGCCGCTGTACCTGGGAGACTGTCGCTGCTCCCCTAGGGACCACGACAGAGCACCACTGGCCAGGAACCCAGTACACCCCCAGCTGTGGTTTTTAATTGTTGCCACTATGAGTATATCCAAACATTACCATGCACCCTGGACATATGTTCTGTACAGCTCCCTGTCAGCCATATATCCCCTGTCATTGGTATCCCATACCAGTATCCCTCCATTGCCATTGTTGAAACACTCTGTGATCCAGAACTCTCCGAAATTTGAAGCCCAATATAATGTCATAGTCTCTTACTAGGGAATGGCATATAGCGATGGGTTTAAAGGATAGATAAAGAACTTGGATAAAGTTAGATAAAGAACTTAGATAAAGAATGTTGACTTGAAAACATTTCCACATCCTATCTTTTTTTTTTTTTTTTTTTTTCCCCCTAATTATTCAGCTTTTCTTCACAGGAGTCCTAGACCACAGCAATGCACATATATAATATACAGCACTCCCACACATCCACCAGAAAACCTTTTCCCTTCCACAGTGATACTCTTACGCCCTATTCATATCATATTTACTTAAAGTGATGTACAGAGTCTGAGACATTAGCTTTCTAACAAGGTAACATCTGTGCTTACATTATGGTGCATACTTTAGGATAAACAGTTCTTTACATTTTTAGTTATCCTATGTTTTACATTATGGTTTACATTATCAGTCTGTCATCTCCTATATGTTATGGTGTAATATTACATGTTTTGTATCCATCCTTGTGTACTCTCAAGAAACTCCTCTCTTACCCCCCATTTACTTTGGTTCCACACATTTAACGTCCATTTTCCCTTCCACCTTGGTGCCCACAGTGACAGCCAACCTCCGTTTCCTGAGGAGCCACTTCCAGAGATGGAATAGTGTTCAGGGCCTAACTTGCTCAACTGCCCCAATGCCCTGGGAGCCACCCTTTCTCTCGAGGGATACAGTTCCCTCTATTTGATGGCATTAGTCCTCCCCAGGATGTGGGTCCACCCCCACTCTCACTACTTGGGATTCTACCCCATGGTGTCACCCACTCTGGCAGAATGAGCATTTAGACATTCCCCAGGAGCCCGTCCTGCATCAGACCCTCCCCTCCGAGCATTCTAAACAGGTAACCCTCTTTATTTTATTTTGATATGATTTTCTCGGCATTTTACTCTCCACCAACTCCTGACCCTCTCCTGTGTTCGTATGCTACCCCTCCCTCCCCCCACTTTTGGGCAACGTTACCCATCCGTCCCTCCCCAGCCACCCTCAAACCCGTAAAGCCCCAACCAAAGGCAACCCCTTGCCCCCCTTTTATCTCTTCTTTGTGTTCATACTTACCACCATCTCGTCTTAAATTCCACCCCTGCAGACATCGCTCATATCCTTCCTCCACCCTCCGATTTCCTGTAAGCCTATCGTTCAGTCTCTTGCTATCTAGGGCAGCTCGTTTATTTCATATCATTGAGGTCATGTAGTATTTGTCCTTCAATGTCTGGGTTGCTTCACTCAACATAAGGTTCTCAAGATTCATCCATGTTATCACATGTGTTTGTAGTGTGTTTGTTCTTACAGCTGAGTAGTATTCCATTGTGTGTATATACCACATTTTATTGATCCACTCATCTGTTGATGGGCATTTGGGTTGATTCCAACTTTTGGCAATAGTGAACAATGCTGCTATGAACATTGGTGTACATATATCGGTATGTGTCCTTGTTTTCAGTTCTGCTGGGTATATACCCAGCAGTGGTATTGCTGGGTCATATGGCAAATCTATGGCTAGGTTTTTGAGAAACCGCCATACTGTCCTCCAGAATGGTTGGATCCTTCTGCATTCCCACCAGCAGTGGATGAGTGTTCCCCTTCCTTCACATCCTCTCCAGCACTTGTATTCTTCTGTTTTTTTCATAGCTGCCAATCTTATGAGTGTAAGATGGTATCTCATTGTAGTTTTGATTTGCATTTCCCTGATAGCTAGAGATTTGGAACATTTTTTCGTGTGCTTTCTTGCCATTTGTATTTCTTCTTCGGAGAAGTGTCTGTTTAAGTCTTTTTCCCATTTTTTAAATGGGTTGTTTATCTTTTTATTTTCAAGATATAGGAGTTCTTTATATATGCAAGTTATAAGTTTCTTATCAGATATATGATTGCCAAATATTTTCTCCCACTGTGTGGGCTCCCTTTTTACTTTCTTGACAAACTCCTTTGAGGTGCAGAAGGCTTTAATTTTGAGGAAGTCCCATTTATCTATTAGTTCTTTTGCTGCTCCTGCTTTTGGTGAGATAGTCATAAATCCATTTCCTATTACAAGGTCCTGTAGGTGTTTCTCTACACTGCTTTCTAAGGTTTTTATGGTCTTGGCTCTTATATTTAGGTCTTTGATCCATCTTGAGTCGATCTTTGTATAAGGTGTGAGATGGTAATCCTTTTTCATTCTTCTACATATGGCTATCCACTTCTCCAGACACCATTTGTTGAATAGGCCACTCTCTCCCAATTGAGAGGGTTTGGTGGCTTTATCGAATATTATGTGGCTGTATATGTGAGGTTCTATATCAGAGCTTTCAATTCGATTCCATTGGTCTATGTGTCTCTCCTTATGCCAATACCATGCTGTTTTCACCACCGTAGCTTTATAGTATGTTTTGAAGTCAGGTAGTGTGATTCCTCCAATTTCGTTTTTCTTTTTCAGTATGTCTTTGGCTATTCGGGGTCTCTTTCCTTTCCAAATAAATTTCATAGTTAGTTTTTCTAGTTCCTTAAAGAAGGCTGTGTTGATTTTTATTGGGATTGCATTGAATGTGTAGATCAGTTTTGGTAGGATAGACATCTTAATAATGTTCAGTCTTCCTATCCATGAACAAGGAATAGTCTTCCATTTATTTAGGTCTTCTTTGATTTCCTTGAACAATCTTGTGTAGTTCTCATTGTATAAGTTCTTTACCTCTTTAGTTAAATTTATTCCTAAGTATTTGATTTTTTTATTTACTATTGTGAATGGTATTTGTTTCTTGATTTCCTCCTGATCTTGCTCATTATTGGTGTACAGAAATGCTACTGATTTTTGCGCATTGATCTTATAACCTGCGACTTTACTAAACTCATTTATGAGTTCTAGAATCTTCGTTGTAGATCTCTCAGGGTTTTCTATGTATAGGATCATGTCATCTGCAAATAATGAAATTTTGACTTCTTCCTTTCCAATTTGAATGCCTTTTATTTCTGGTTCTTGCCTCAGTGCTCGAGCAAGTACTTCTAAGACAATGTTAAATAGGAGCGGAGACAGTGGGCATCCTTGTCTTGTTCCTGAGTTTAGAGGGAAGGAGTCTAGGATTTCTCCATTGTAAACAATATTGGCTTTAGGTTTTTCATATATACTCTTTATCATGTTCAAAAAATTCCCTTGTATTCCAATCTTTTGGAGTGTTTTTATCAAGAAAGGGTGCTGTATTTTGTCAAATGCTTTTTCTGCATCAATAGATATAATCATGTGATTTTTTCCCTTCAATCTGTTTATATGGTGTATTACGTTGATTGATTTTCTTATGTTGAACCATCCTTGCATACCTGGGATGAATCCCACTTGGTCGTGGTGTATAATACGTTTAATGTGTTGTTGAATACGATTAGCAAGTATTTTGTTAAGTATTTTTGCGTCTAGGTTCATTAGAGAAATTGGTCTGTAATTTTCCTGGTGCTTAGTCTTTGAAATCTGGTGTGTAATTTACACTTAGAGCACACCTTAATTTGGATTAACTACATATGTAGCTAATAGCTCTCATATTGCAATTCAAGAGCTTCATATATTTCTATACAGCTCATATACTTAGTTTGTTCTAGAGCTCCATATAGCTTTATTAATTCTATATTGCCTTTGTCTGCTTAATATAATGTTAAGTTTCATCCTTGTTGTTGTATATATCAGTAGTTCATTTCTTTTTATTGCATAGTAATATTTCATCTTGTGAGAATACAACAATTTGTTTATCCAGTCTCCTACTGATGTTGCATTTTTGTGTTTTTAGTTATTATAAGAGAAGCTACTATAAACCTTCATAAACAAGTCTTTTTTTTTTTTTGATATACATTTTTAAAATTTATTTTGGGTAATAGGGTAAGTGAATATTTAACTTTATAAGAAACTGTCAAATTACTTTTCAAAAGTGTTTGGACCATTTTACATTAGTAAAATGGTCTAGCTGTTCTACATCTTCACCAGAACTTGGTATTGTTGGTATTTTAACATTTTAGCCATTCTAATGGTATCTTTTTGTGATTTTTATTTGCATATTTCTGATAACAAATGATGTTGAGTGTTTTTTCATGTGGTTATTGGCTATTTATTTATCTTCTTATATATGGTATCTGTTGTAGACTTTTTAAAAAAAGGTAGTTTGTCTTCTAATTATTGCATTATAAGGCTTCTTTATACATTAAATATTGAGTGCTTTCTCACATATTTGTACTGCAAATATTTTCTCTTGCTAAGGCTTGTCTCTCAATTTTCTCAACAGTGTCTTTTGAAGAGCAGAAGGTTTTAATTTTGCAAAATTCATTTATGATTAGAGGTTTTTTGGCCTCTCTTTGAAATCTTTGTTTACCCAAGGTTGCAAAAAAGCTCCCATGCTTTCTCAGGAAATTTTATAATTTTCTGTTTATGTTTATGATTCATTTCTGATTAATTTACATATGGTAGAAGGTGTCAAGATTCGTGTATTTTCACTGACCAATGGAACCGATTGAGAGTTCTGATACAGAGATCCTTATATATAGACAACTGATTTGTGACAAGGCCACCAAGCCCATGCAACTGGGACAGAATGGTCTCTTCAACAAATCATGCTGAGAGAACCAATATCCATATGCAAAAAAAGGAGAGAGGATCACCATCTCATGCCCTATACAAAAACTAAATCAAGATGGATCAAAGACCTAAATATAAGAGCCAAGTCTATAAAACTCCTAGAAGATAATGTAGGGAAGCATCTATGAGATCTTATAATAGGAAATGGTTCCATAAACTTTACACCCAAAGTGCAAGCAATGAAAGAAAAACAGATAGATAAATGGCAACTCCTCAAAATTAAAACTTTTTGTACTTCAAAGAAGTTTGCCAAGAAAGTAAAAAGGCAACCTACTCAATAGGAGAAAATATTTGGGAATCACTTATCCAATAAGGGCCTAATATCCAGAATATATAAAGAAATTCTACACCTCGAAAATAAAAAGACAAACAACCCATTTAAAAAATGGGCAAGAGATTTGAATAGACATTTTTCAAAAGAGGAGATACAAATGGCTAAAAAGCACAGGAAAAGATGCTCAACATCACTAGCCAATAAGGAAATGCAAATCAAAAATTACAATGAGATATCATGTTTCACCTATTAGATTGGCAGCTTTTTTTTTTTTTTTTAAGAGAACTACAGGTGTTGGAGAGGATGTGGAGGAATGTGAATCCTTATCTACTGCTGGTGGGAACACAGAATGGTGCAGTGGAGGACCATTGGGGAGGACAGTTTGGCAGTTCTTCAGGAAGCTAACTATAGAATTGCCATATGATCCAACAATCCCATTGCTGCATATATCCACAAGAATTGAGTGTTCTCTTGGCAAATGTGGCAGGGGAGAGTCACTGGTACAGTGCTGGGGTGATATGTGGGAAATGGTGTACCTGAAGAATCTTCTATGGAATATGAATGTGTTCATTTTGTCATAGGGTGTTATCTCAGTGTGTGTGATCCACACAATAAACAAGAAAATATTAAACTCCCATCTTGGGTAGTCCTGCTATATTCTCAAATAGAGGAGAAAGAATCTTTTGAATACATAAGCAGTGCCTAATAAAAGAAAACACACCAGTATGTGTCAAGCTTTCAATATTAATGCATGGGTGGCAGACTTGGCCCAGTAGTTAGGGTGTCCACTTGCCACATGGGAGATCCGCGGTTCAAACCGTGGGCCTCCTTGACCCATGTGGAGCTGGCCCATGCACAGTGGTGATGCATGTAAGGAGTGCCGTGCCATGCAGGGGTGTCCCCCACATAGGGGAGCCCCATGCACAAGGAGTGCACCCCGTAAGGAGAGCTGCCCGGCGTGAAAGAAAGTGCAGCCTGTCCAGGAATGGCACCACACACACGGAGAGCTGATGCAGCAAGATGACGCAACAAAAAGAAACACAGATTCCCGTCCCGCTGACAACAACAGAAGCGGACAAAGAAGACGCAGCAAATAGACACAGAGAACAGAAAACCGGGGCGGGGGGGGGGGGACACGACAGGGGAGAGAAAGAAAGAAATAAATCTTTAAAAAAATATTAATGCCTGAAACTATGAAACTTTTTCTTCAAAAATTGAAACTTAGTAGTTACCATAGGTTCCAAGAAAAGGAGGGAGGGAAGAATGGGTGAGATACAGGGCATTTTTAGGGCATTGGAATTGTTCTGCATGATCTTGCAATGATGGAGACAGACCATTATCTGTCTCCATTTTGTGAAAACCTGTAAAAGTGTATAGTACAAATGTAAAACCTAATGCAAACCATTGTCCGTGCTTAGTAGCAATGCTTCAATAGTTGTTCAGAGGTTGTGACAAATGTACCACACTCATGTAAGATGCTATTAATAGGGGAAAATGTGAGAGGGGAAAGGGGTGTGGTATATGGGAATCCCCCATGTTTTCTATGTGACTTTTATGCTACCTAAAGTTTCTTTGTAAATAAAGTGAAAAAAAAAAAGACACTAGGGGATCATGCAGAAGAAATTGTCAATATATATAAACGATAGATCTTGCAATGATGAAAGGCACAAAAAAATTGGGAAGCTTTTAGATTGCAGAACGTTTGTAACTGTGGCACAGAAGGATCACTGGTGTGGGGTATCAGTAGTGGGGGATGCATGGGGAAAAGGCATCTGGGGCATGCTTCTATGGAATATGGATGTGTTCTTCTGGCCATGGGGTATTGTCTCAGTGGGTGGAAAGCCCCACAATAACTGACAGAATATTGAGTTCCCATCTTGGGGAGTTCTGCTACATTCTCTAAGAGAGTGTCAAGAATCTCTAGACTACAAGGGCAATACCTGGTTAAGGAGGACAGACCAATACTCTGGGCCCTTGGTATTGATGCTTGCACATATAAACCTCGTTCTTGTGAAATTGAAACTTAGCCTAGTAACATAGATCACCTAACAGTTACCTCCAGAAAGCCTCGTTGTTGCTCAAATGTGGCCTCTCTCTAAGCCAAACTCAGTATATAAACACATTACCTTTCCCCCAGTGTGGGACATAATTCTCAGGGTTGCCTCCCTGGCAATGAGAGACTATTACCAAGCACCAGCTAGCAATGCATTTGGAAAAAGACCTTGACCCAAAAGGGGAAATATTAAAAACAAATGAGTTTTTACAGGTAGTTTTCAAAGTGAGTCAGGAAGTAATTCCAGAGATTACACTTATGCACATCTCAGCTGGATCTCCCTGATTGCCACCATAAACAGTGCCTCAAGCAGGAGGCTCCTGAGGGCCCTAGAAACAACTAGTCACTATACATAGGGCAGGCAATCCCAGGAAACTGGCACTCTGTTGATGGGCCTTACCTTGGAATATATGATAACCAATCTCCCCAATGTATCAGTTAGACTAATTCATAATTTTCCTATATGTGGTTCTTCTGTCCCTTTTATTTGAACCTATATTTAGCATAATATTCATTAAACATATGTCCCAGAGACTTACACCTTTGGTCCATTCATATGCCAACTGAGCCCTGAATCTCAGCAGAGCTGCAGCCAGTACCTACTCTTCAGTTCATAGCACTCACACAGGATAACTAACAAAAGGATGATGATGGACAATCTCTCTTCCAAAAAACAGAGTATCTACAATTTCAAGGAAGACGATTCTATCTATCCTCCCCATGGGATCTAAGCCCCTTCTTAATGAGAAGCAGATGGGTATCACCATCCCAAAATACTCAAGACTGAGGAATGGACAAACATAAAGGGGAAATGCAACTATGGACTAAAGAGACTTATGATTATTCTAGTAATAGAAGAACTTGTAACATGGATATAAAGGCAGTGGCCACCAGAGGTTCTGAGAGAAGGGAGAGGGAAGAATGGGTGTAACTTGGGGCATTTTTGGGACATTGGAGTTTTCCTGCATGACATTGCAATATGGATATAGGTCATTGTGCATTTTGTCAAAAAGTATAAAATTGTGTGGGGCAAAGTGTAAACTATAATGTAAACTATAATCCATTGTTAGTAGCAATGTTTCAATACGTGTTCATCAGTTTAAAAAATATACCACACTAATGAAAGAGGTTAATGGGAGAAAGTGCGGGAGGGGGAGGGAGTGGGGTATATGAGAATCTCCTTTTTTTTTAATGTAAATTTATGTAATCTAAAGCTTCTTTAAAAATTAAAAAAAGAAGAAGAAAAAAAGATTCATGTTTTTCTGTATGGATATTCAGTTTTTCCCAGCACTAATTTTTGAAAAGACTATTCCTTCCTCCATTGAGTTTACATGACCCCTTCACCAAAAATCTATTTACCCATATATGTGGAACTATTTCTGTCAATTTATTGTTTTATTGATACTCATGTTTACCTTTGTACCAATTCTACACTCTTGATCACCTAGTCTATCCATCATCTATCTATAATCTATCTATCTATCTATTTATCTATCTAACTATCTATCTATCTATCTATATTACCTCTATATTATCTGTATTCCCTATGAAAATTCACATTATTTGAGAGCAGGAACTTCATCTGCCTTGTTCTCCATTTTAACTTTAGCATCAAGAAAGATGTCTTGCCAGCAGTCTGAGCATGCTGAGAAATGCCAAGGAAACCAAAATATGACTCCAAAACCTCAATACATATTTTTTCTCGAAATGAGAGCAAATAGAACATTTCACTTCCTTTAGCAAGATTTCCTCACACTCATTT
Source organism: Dasypus novemcinctus (assembly GCF_030445035.2). Lineage (NCBI taxonomy): Eukaryota > Metazoa > Chordata > Mammalia > Cingulata > Dasypodidae > Dasypus > Dasypus novemcinctus. Next base: position 52,198,327 of record NC_080676.1, read on the forward strand.
TGAACACCTTCTCTTCAAAGACTAACTTCTCATAACAAGCAGTGTCTTCTCTCCACCCATGACCTCTATTTCTTTCCCTTGTTCTATTGACTCTTTTCTCTCATTTCTGTGCTCTCCATTCTCTCACATCTCTTCTTAGGAATGGTAGAGCAATTTATCTGCTCTTAGTTTCTACCTTATTTCTTCTCATTTCTAACCTCAATCAGTCCAACAAAGGCCAAGAATGGTCTCTTTTGAAAGGTGGGAGGATGGAAAAGGGGGAATGAAAGACTGAATATGCTTTATTCCTTTTTTTTTTTTTCTCTTTTACCCCTTTGCACAAGAAATTGATAAATCAGGAGGAGTAGTGCTTAGAAAGCATGGGACACAGAAGGTATCAGCAGATGGTAAAAAGCCGGGTGATGAAAGAAGAGGATGCACAACAGAGCCAGAGAGACGTTTACCCCAGCATGTAGTCAATAACCCCAAGAGCGAAGATGGGAAGCTAACCTCTAAAACAAGGCTACATGATCTGTAACCTGTTTTCATATTAAATTCATTTTGCCTATGGCTAGGGCAAACCAATCTGAGGGGTGGAAAAAAAAAAGTAACATTGCAATTATAGTATGACTTTTTTATGTTCTATGCTCATCTTTTATGATATTACCTCCTGCTCCCCTCTAGTCTCCCCATTTATTTTGTTGATTTTTCCAGTATGTTCACATTTGTTTGGCTCACAAGCCCAGCCCTCATGGACATGCCATATTCCTTGTCTGCTGCTTAGCTCTGGCTTCCTTAGGAAATGTCGGCTGCCTTTCAAACCCTTTGAAAGTGCCTGGCCACTGCTGTTACCATCACTGTTCACACCACTTTCCACTGCAACTTGCCAAAACCATGCTGTGCCAACACCATGTTTTTCTGAAACTCCTGTAGTTGGCCGAAAAAATATTGTTGTGCTGCTTATGCAGTTGCTCTGATGCAGTAAGCTTGGCCTGCTTTTTCTGCTACACTGGAAGAACGTCTCTCCCTAACTTGTCTGCTATTCTCCTGTGCATGGGTCCTAAATAGTATATTAGCCTATAGTCCCGGTTTCTTAAAAAAAGGGCTTTTGCTATCTGACTTGCAGCTTCTACTCCCTAGACAGGTCTGTTTGACTCAAAATCTGTGGGTCATCATTTTTTTTTCCCAAGGAATCTGATTGGGAGAATAAGCTGAGAGACGGATGATGTCAAGGTTACCACTTCCAAGATGCGGGCACTGTCAACAGGCCATTTGTCTATGTTTGAGTCACTCTTTTTTTAGGGAGGTATTTTGCCAGAAAACACCTCAGCATCATGGACCTTCTTCACTCTTCTTCCATTCACGCCTGGCTATTCCAGCTCTTATTTAGTTAAACATTGCAGAAACCTGCATGTCATTCTCATTCTGTCATGTGGAATCTGTCACTGCCGATTAATCCCTTTTGTTTTCTTTTAAAGTACTAAATTAAAGGATAATTTAAGGCATTGTTTGGGGAATATATTTGGCTCAGATGAATTCTAAATGACAACTGTAGGGAAGATTCTGGTTATACTGAGTAAATGGTGTCTACTAAAGAATGGTGCTATCAGCTTTTCTTTTTCCCCCCTCCTTACTCCTGCCTTCCCTCCCTTCCTTCATCCCTCTCTCCCTCCTTCCCTTCCTCTTTCCTCCTCCTTTGTCTTCTTTCTCCCCCTACCTGTCTCTTTCTTCTCTGGATAATTAGTTTCTTGAAGGCAACAGAATCCACATTAGCCTCGTCAGCCAAATGAATAGTTAACATGGCCGCTTCAATATGTGGTCATCTACCGCCCTGTGAGCTGTTTTCTCTTGGTTGGTGATGGATCAACCCCATACGCTAAACTCTGTGGGTCACCACCCTTGTCTGTAATGTTGTTAAAGGAAGTCAGTGACTTTCTAAGGTTGAACTTCACTCTCTATTACATGTTTCTCAACATTTTATTCACTATTATACCTCACCTTCCCCCCAGAGAGCCTTAGCAAGTATTTTTCTAATCATCTTACCCCACTCCATGAAAGTTTAATACCACAAATATGCTATACGTATTCATACACTGTGAACACCAGCCTCTATAGTAACAGATTTATTTATTTATTTATTTTTACCACCCAAGAACCAATTTTTATCTTTGGAGATAATATCACCTGCTTAGACCCTCTCCACTCCCTGTTGAGAATGTATGCCCTATGAGAAGAATGGCATGAGGGCAAGACTGCTCTGATAATACAAGTCGTCTCCTCCTCCTCCTCTCCCTCCTCCCCCTCCTGCCCCTCCCCCTCTCCCTCCCCCTCCCCCTTCCCCTCCTCCTCCTCTCCACAACTTAATAGAATAGAACTATTAGAGATTTGGGAATGTGAAAGATGAGGACCCTGGTTCTGCCATTACCAGCTGTGTGATCTTGGAAAAACCTCTCTGAAACTTTTTTGCTCATAAGGCTGTTTAGGAATTAAATCTTAAAGTCCTTCCTTCCACAAAAGGTTAATTCCCAAGTGATTATTTTAGGTCCATTCCAGTTACCCTCTGTCTTCTTGGAAACACATTCTCCCTGGATTATTTCTTACAATGTATTTTATGTTCCTCTCCATAAAATGATGCAACTTAATACAGACATTCTTTAGACTGGTATGTTTTTCCTTCTGGCCAGGAAAACAGCATATATTTACAGCTACAGAGCTTAGATCACTTCTCATGGGAAATGAAACCCAAAACATAGTAGGTTATGGGACTAGTTCCCATAGTAGTCATAGTTCCTGATCTCAAATTGAACAATAACCCTTCGAGTTTCTACTACAAACTTTGGATTCTGCCTCAGTAAAACCCATATTTGCCATAACTAATTCACCAGAGGTTCTTGGGAGTATGGCTTTTAAACCTTCCTAATCCTTCCTACTCAAACTGCATCCATGGATCTGCAGCTCCAACAGCTCCTAGGAACTTGTTAGAAATGCAGAATCTCCTGTCATACCCAAGACCCACTGTATTAGGATCTTCATTTTTATAAGATCCCCAGTTGATCTGCTTGCACAATAAAGTCTGAGAAACACTTTTTTTCCTCTAACTGCATCCAATCACTGTTAATCTTCAACAAGCCATAATTAGCATTATTTGTAAATATTTTTATTACCAAGTAATACTTATTAACACCTGTTAACACTATTAACTATATGCTAAGCCCAGTGTTCTTTAGTCGACAAAGTGTAATGCACTGACCTCATCAACAGAGCAATTCTCTAACTTTAGTATGGTTATTTCAGAAGCCTCCCAAAAGGGCAGATTCCAGGAGCTAGCCAAAGGCACTAAGATTGTTAACTATGAGGTGATAACCAAGAATCTGAATTTCCCACAATCACTTAAGTTTTTCTTATGTAAGTGATCAGTGGAGCATGAAAAACTTTATTAGACTATACCATACCCATAAAAAGTCCTTTATCCTTTCTTATCTCTTTAATTATGTTCAATTATTGGGGGTTTCTGGTCACTATGGAGGTCTACTTTGAGTATGTAGAGAGCTAAGGATATGTCTAGAAAGCCAGCCTTCTTGGAATGCTCCTTGATCTGTCTCTAGACTTTTTTTCCCTTCCTCTGTTCCATATTGTAACTCTGCTTCTGAAAAAAAAGAAACAAAACAAAACAAAACAAAAAACACATGAGAGTGTCTGAGAGTGCGAAAAGTGTATTGGAGTGTGAATTAATAAAAAATAGCAATTTTCATTTCTTATTCCTTCTTTAATAAATGAGCACTGCAAAAGCCACTATTATTTATTATAATATATATGTCTCTTTTTATAAGTATGGGGAAAGGAAGAGGCAAGAGTAAAAATCAGATGCATCATGAGAGTATATTCTATTCAGTCCATGCTGGAGAGTAAATTGTTAATTCACAACCATAGAATTCTGTTTGTCCTTTCCACTAACTAGAATTAAGGTAACAGATAAAACATATTAGAAGTTTTTCAGAAACTGATGTACAAAGCAGAAAACACATTAATAGATGTATACTACACAGTTTTAGAGATAGCAGATACTCTTTCTGTCTTGTTTGAGAAACAGATACTAACTAACCATCACCTTACAGAAAAGCCTCCCTCAGAAACACTAAATCTTATGGGAGGGTGGAACTAGAATAAAAAGAGAGGTGGGTGGTACATATTACATGGAATGATCAAATAATAGTCTTTAAGTATCAACATTACACAAAAGGCCTTTATTTGAAAAGGGAGAGCCCATCAGGTAACAGAGTTTCGTCAATGGAGATACTTGACACTGAACCAAGAAGGACTTACCTCTTGGGAAAAGATATTGCAAATTTGATTTGAGAGGTTACAGCTACCCTTGAGAATTCTTTGATACCAACGATCCTCTTCAGCACTAGATTTAATCAATGGGAATTATGGAAATAAGAAATCCTTTCTAGTACCTATAGCCATCTATCATCTATCTGGTAGAGGGAAGTGATGGTATCTCCAAGGTCCTCCTCCATTTCAATGTGGTTTCATTTACAAGTTTCCATGGGGGCATTTCTGGGGGCTATTTTACAGATAGCAAATAATAAAGACACGTTGATACCACATAATGAAGTGTAGGGGCAGAGGCAAACAGTTGGCAGCATGAGGAAGCAGATGAACTATTTAAGGGCAGATTGAGGAAGGAGACTACAAACACAAAGAAGGGATTTTTCATCATTAGGTGCTAATGGAAAGCAGATAAAAATACTCTTTTTCTTCATCCCAGTTTTCACAATTTTGTACCCATCAGGAAAGCTAGGTTATCTCTTCTATAATGAGATGGTTGTAAAAAGTGAGATTACTAGCAGTCCATCCAAGGGACTGCGGCTAGCCTCCCTAATCCTTGCAATGTGATTGGTTATATCCACATAGGGTCCTGAGAAAGTGATGAGATTGACATTTCTTTAGGAGTAACTGTAAGGTTTGGACCAGCTGTAAAGGAATTGTCTTTAATTTGGCTAAGCAAAGAACAAGTGTTTTATCTTTTTTTTTTTTTTTAATGTGCATGTTTTTCCTTGTTCACAGTTTGTCCCACACAGAACAATTACTCACATCAGCCTTTTAGATTTTTAAGACACTATGATTTGTACATTCCATGCAGCTCTTAGTGGCATGAAGAACATTTTACAGGAAGAGTAATACTGGGAGTTTACCAGTAATCTCTTTCAGACCCTCAGTTACGAATGTACCCTGGTGCCAGAGATACCTAATGGACCACTCCTAGTAGATCAGTTCTGACCTGGCTGGATTTAAACTTGGGAGTAGGAGATCGCCATGGTCATACAAATTACAGATATGGACATCTGTTGGATCAATGCAGAAGATAAAGCACTCTTTTTTGAAGCATATGGGTAAAGTGGAGATTTAAGGGAGCCTGGATAGGAGAATTAAAAGTTGAGTTTTTAATTAAATTTTATTTGTTTAAAAGCTTCTTCAGAAATGGAGTCAAAAACTGGGTAAATTTAAAAATAGAAGTAAGATAAGACTGGGTAATATCCAAAGAAACAGAGACGTGAAATTGAGATTCGTAAGGAAATGTAGGACACTTTGCAAGCTGTGTAGAAAAAGTAGCGTTGTGAAAGTAGATAGAGTTTCTCTTACAGTCGTTGGCATTCCTCCAAAATGAGAAGTCAAGAGTTCTTTGAACTCAGAGAGAAGATTGTTTAGGGACATGGTTGCAATGTAGCCTCTGGGAAATAGGAAAAGTTTGCTTTTCAAAGAGGGAATAAGATGGCTCTGGTTATGTTAGACATTAGTGTATAATAAGGGAGTATTTTAAGACAGAAACATGCCAGAATGAACAATGATTCAATTTGAATGAAATCTACAAGTGAGGGAGATTAAATGGTTATGGGATAGATAAAAGAGGAGTCAAGCTAAAACCAGTGGAAGTAACTAAGCCTATAGAATAACCCATGGGCTATGAAGAAATTGGGGATGGAAAAGCTATTATAAAATAAGATATATTGCAAGGCTACACAGCTCTATTAGGGTATTAAAATGCTATTAAATTTATGAGGTATTTTATACAATGGAGAATTATTGCTTGCCATTATTTAAATCCAATATTATTTCTCATATTTAATTTCTAGTGTTCTGATTAAAGATCAGCAATAAATAGTTAATACATTAACACGTAAGTCCTATCAACCCCTGCCCATTGAAACAATTAGTGGACATCTTCTATTAAAATTAAGAAACTAAGTAAAGTCCCAGAATGCTTTTGTAGAAAAGTAAAAGGGAGCATAAGCCTCATCAGCCAGGGCCATTCTATCAAGACAGGAAATATAACGTATAGCTCTCTTTTATCCTTGGTGCCTAGTACAATGAATAGCACATAGTTTTTGTTTTGTTTTGTTTTGATTTCACATTTTTTGGTTTTTGGTTTTTTTTTTACTAATGGCTTTTGTGCATATGTATTCTAGGATAGATCAGTTTTATTGCTTCTTGTTAGTGCTAAACTGAAATCTTAGTGTAAGACCCTTTAAAATGTTCTCAGTGTCTTCAATAAAAATAAAACATCCAAAGTGGGACAAATATAAATGAAAGTATTAAGAGAATAGGTTAGCAAATGAAAAGACAAGAGAAATGCCAAACAGGAATTAGTTTCTGGACAGAAAAAAAAAAAAGTCACTTGAATAATAGCAGGAAGATTACATACCTAATTAAACATGATATTTAAAATTGGGGCAATGGGTTAAACTGGAACACTGATGTTCAGCAAAGGGAATTCATTTGCATGCAGAGATCAGGGTTGTCATCAGCTGCTGCTGTAGTTTCAGTAAGCTTAAATTCCCAGCTTTTCCCTTTGTACTTTTCCATTACACACAGCACATTATAACCAGATCGGAGGGGCAGTCAAGAGAGCAGAATTTATATTTCAAAATGAAAGTTGATAGTTAATAGGCTAGCAGCATAATAAGCCAAATATCTGGTGCAGAGTCCAAGATTGTCCAGATTGTTCAAGTCTAAACAGAGACCCTCCCAAGCCTGATGATTTCCTCAATAATTCCAGATGCCCTGTTCTATGCGAGGCCTCGTAAATCAACTGCAGCTATAACCCTGCTGTGGTGAACAAGGAGAAGCAGCCATGTCATGTTTTCTCTGGGACACTGCATACCCAATTCAGTTTACAGCATGATTCCATTCATGGAAGAGACGGGTACATTTAAGTCACTTTTTCCTATTATTAACATTTTGAAGCCAAATCTGTTTTAAAATTAAACATTGCACTTCAGAATAATTTGTTTTCTTGTCCAATGGAGGGTTCAGAGATGAGAAATATATCAGTTGAAGATGAAATTCCTTGTAATGATAATAGCTCATGTTTATTACGGGCTTTCAGTGAGCAAGGCATTAGGCTAAGCCCCTTTCATGCATTTAATCCAATCAAAATTCTAATGAATTAAATTCCACAATAAGCCTCATACTAATCATAAAGGAATTGAGGTTTATGAAAGCTAAATAACTTGCTCAAGGAGCAGAGCTGAGATTTGAACCCAAATCCTGCCTAATGCCAAATTCCATGCTTTATATTACACCACAGTATGTTTGCTTTTCTGCAAAGTATAATGGAGCAAGAGGGACCCAAAATTGTAATTCAAGTCTCTGTGGATAACACATATCTTGAGTTAATATAACAGGCCACTTGTGGAATTCAGTGAAGCTGAGACTTTTCTTGTGGAATCTCCTCTGCTCTTATATGGAAAGAAAGAATCAGGGCAATGGATATTTTTCCACGGTACTCGACTCTTAGCAGCTGACCTACATTCTCAGGCTCAAAGCGTTTCAAGTCAAATGCTATCTTCCTTAAGTAAACTTCCAGAACCACACTCCCATCCCTAAAGTATCAGGATTAAGCACTCTTACCAATGCATTCCCCACCAGTCTTTAAACATATCTCTTGCATTCTATCTTCTGCACTTCTCTACAGATTTTGAGGGAGAGCTCTACATCATATTTATGATTTATAGCTTCATAATCAAAGTACAGCAGCCGTTCTGAGAAGATATTGTGGACTGGAAGTGAATCTCATGTAAAAGTTACATAGTTAACTGTCGATATTTGCAACAGTAAAGTGCTTAAGAAATGAGAGGCATGAACAAAGGCTAAGTCAATGAATCAATTTGTATAAAATAACCTGAACCCGGCCTGGTGCCTACACAGGTGAATCATTTGTCACGTGGTTACCAGGCGAGAGTACTCAGGTAACTGTGTTTTAATTCATCACAAAAGCCTGGAAAAGTACCACAGAGCACAAGCTGTGCTGCTGCTGCTTCACCACCTTCATATTTAGCTAAATTGTTTCTTCATTCACTTGTTAATTCAAGCATTCAGTGCACATCCTTTGTATACTCAACCCTAAGCTGGAGAGGGATGGGAAAACTAAGGTGGTTTTCTGGACTGGCAGTTACAAAGATGAATGTAATTGCGAAGTCCCTGTTTTCAAGGGATTTGTTTTCTATTTGAGAACACATGCTGAATTTTGCTCCCACCTATATTTAGCATTTATTTTGTTCTGACTTATCACCAAAGCAATTTTTATTTATATAATACTTGACAGTTTACAAAGCACTTTCACACTCATTCACTGTTTCATTTTGTTTTCCAGACAGGCACCCAACCCGCAGCCTGCTGATGCTGAAGACCAAACACACTTCGTTATTTCTTACATCCAATTTGTGGGATATAGAATCAACCCATGGAAGGTTGTGCTAATTTAAGATCATGCTGATGGTATAGAGAAGATGCTGTTATTTGTTATGGACAGTAAGAGAACCTTTCCTTGGCTAGACTTCTACATTGTAATCCATCAGTCCCTGGTTCGATTCTTAATTCTTAGCCTAAGAGGGGAAATATTTCCTACTCTAAAACACACCAACCTTGAAACCACTGCAACTCTTGCATGCTAGATCACAAACTATCATGTGATCCTGCCTTCCCAATTAAGACACTGTTATTCTTGCACTTCACTGTAGCCAACTGTCACCAATGAAGTTGTGGCTGTTGTTTTGTTTGTAAAAAAGAAAAACAGAAAGTAAATGACACTGACAACCAGAAAAAAAGGCTTTCACAGATAATTGGTGTGTTTTGCGTGATTTTTTTTCATTAAAGCACCCAGGTTAGTTTCCCCTAATTGATCAAAATTTTGCTTTTATGAGAATGGTATGTGGCTTTAAGAAACAGTTAAGGGAATTTCATTAGGGCCAAAAGGAGTTACAGGAGATTAATGTTTGCATTCTTGGATCTAGCTATTTCAACTGCCCTCCAGGCAGGAGGGGTGATGTAAATAATTGGGTACAGACAGTACGGTGGAGTTCTCAGCCAGTTGGATTCTGAGCCTCACACACCCTAGTGGCAGCAGTGGGCATGCATCCTTATCCCACTTAAAAATAATGCAGTCTTACATTAAAGACGGCTCCAGATCTGGTCGTTTCCCTTTTGAAAGGGCAATTAGTCCCCAAGTCTTGGGGAAGAAAAGAGCTTTAGGAGAACTCAGAATGTTAAGGTGTATGCTTGCTCAGCTATGAATATTCTCTTCCAAAATAGAACATCCCATCAACACAATTAGCTCCAAAATATCCGTCACTATGCATTTCCCAGTAAAGCTGTACAAATATTGGCAAATAAAGGGTGGCTCATCAACTTTTATTAAAAGGCAAATTAGGGGAGTTGATGTAGCTCTGTGGTTGGGTGCCTGCTTCCCATGCAGGAGGTCCTTGGTTCATTTTCCAGTACCTCCTAAGTAAATTAAAAAAAAAAAAAAAAAAAGATCATCAGCTAAATCTGACTACCCAGACTTTTTTAAAAATATATTTTTTAATTTATTTTTAAAAGATACATAGATCCACAAAATGTTCATTTAAAAGTATTATACCCAGACTCTTGATTGGTTTGTCTTCTCCTTCTAAGACAAAGGAAACTGAAAAGAATATGAAATGCTATCCATGAAGACATTTTCTACATGAAGATGAATATTCTGAACATGGTGACCACTCTTTTTCATTAGATTCAGAGAAAAATTGGCTGATACAGCATGTGTAGTTTAGTGGAGGATAAGGAAGACTTTCCTGGTAAAGAGAGCAACTCCAAAAATTTGGAAAACCTTTTTCTCCTGAAGTTTTGAGAAATAGGCTGTATTTTCTATTGGATTGGGTTTGGGTGCAGTTCTGATTAGGTAAGGCTGAAGATTTTTTGAAAAGGATCTTTTAGCCCCATGTATTTTTAAAATTAACTATTTTGTTTTGAGGTAATTGTAGACACACGTGCAAAGAGTGCTGGTATCATGTCTCCTTTACCCAGTGGCCCCCAAGAGTAAGAGCTTGCAAAACTGTAATACAATAAACAGCCAGGTTGTTGACACTGATATAGTCAAGATCTAGAACAGTTTCATCACTTCAAGGATCAAACTTTTTGTACTTTTATAGCCACAATCACCTCATATCCCCTAGCCTGTCCATGACCTCTGGAAATCACTAATTTGATCTCCATTTCAATAATTTTGTGATTTCAAAATTGCTATATACATGGAGGCATACAATACGTGACTGTTGATATTGTGTTTTTTCACTCAGTATAATTCCCTGGCTAGACCAAGTTGTTGTGTGTATCATTTGTTCATTTCTTTTTATTGCTGAGTAAGATGACATGGTATGGATGCACAACAGTTTATTGAACCATTCACCTTGTGAAGGACATCTGGGTTGTTTCCAGTTTGGGGCTATTATGAATAAGGCAGCTTTGAATATTTGCATAAATGTTTCATGTGAACATTTCTCAGAGAGAGATAAATGCTGGAACCGTAATTGTTAGGCGGTATGATAGCTGTATGTTTAGTTTTATAAGAAACCGCAATTTCCAAAGGGGCTGTGTTTTATTTTCCCAGGCTGCTCAAGCAAATCTCATGTAATGGGTCAATTAAACAATGGGAATATATTTGCCTATGGTTTCTGAGAATAAAAGAAAGTCCAAATCAAGGCGTCATCAAGGCGATGCATTCTGGGAACTGGCTGCTGGCAATTCCTGGACCTTAGCTTGTCCAGTGGCAATGCACATGGCAGCCTCTTCAGGCCTCTCCCTTTTTTTCTAGGTTCTGTCGGTTTCATCTTCTAGCTGCTCCCTCTATGGCTTTCTCTCTCTATGTGTGAATCTCATTCTGCTTATAAAGGACTCCAGTAATAAGATTAAGATCCATCCTGATTGGGCTAGGCCACAGTTTAATTGAAGTAATCTCATCAAATGGTCCTACTTACAATGGGTTCTCACCCACAATAATGGGTAAGATTTAAAAACATGTTTTTCTGGGGATACATACAGCTTCTAGAAGGTTGTACCATTTTTCTATTCCACTAACAATGCATAATTGGTCCAGTTTCTCCACATTCCAGCCTGTATTTAGTGTTGTTATGGACTTTTATTTTGGCCATCCTGATAGGTGTAAAGCAATATCTCATTATAGTTTCAATTTCACATTTGTCTGATGGCTAATCATGTGCATTTTTTAAATGCTTATTTGCCATCTATATATTTTCTTTAGTGAAATGTCTATTCATGACTTTTGCCCATTTTCTAATTGGATTACTTTATTATTGTTGATTTTTGAGAGTTCTTTATTTATACTACATACTAGTTCTGTGGCAGATAATGGTTTGCCAATTTATTCTCTCAGTCTGTAGCCTGTCATTTCATCCTCCTCTCAAGGTCTTTTGGAGATAAATAAAAATTTGTTGAGATTCAAATTGTTAATTTTTCCTTTATGAATCATGATTTTGGTGCAAAATCTAAATCTCTTTCTTGAGCCCTAGATCCCAAAGATTTTCTCTTATGCTTTTTTTTACTTAGGTTTTCATAAAAGTTTTACAGTTTTACATTTAAACTCATGATTCATTTTGAGTTCATTTCTGTATAAGGTGTAAGGCTTAGGTTAAGGTCCATTTTTTGCCTGTGGATGCCCAAATGTTCCAGCACCATTTATTGAAAAAGGGATCTTTCCTTCATTGGATTTCTTTTGCAACTTTGTAAACCCCATAACTTTTTGACACTGAAGAAGTCATACAGCTAAATGTTCTAATACCATGAAAAGCAATAGTTCATGCTTAGAGAGTGCTAATTCTGCACCTAGGCACTGCTCTCAGTACTTTCTGTGTCATTTAATTGCCTTGGAAATGCAACTCACTTAATTGCCTTAATAAGTCCTTGAAGTAGGTTCTGTTATTGTTCCCACTTTACAGATAAGGAGGCTGAAACTTTGCCAAGAAAAATAGCTTGCTCAAAACCACACAGCTAGTAGGTCGGGAAGCCAGAATTTGAACCTAGACAATGTACCCCTAGAAGCTATATTGTTAACCTTTGTGAGAACTGCATTATATATACTGTGCCAGATGTTTAACAAAATATTGAACATTTTATCATTTTTCTCAGTGCCATTTCAAGGTATTTCAACTAGTATGGGAATGAAAGACTCCCTCCACATATCTCCCTTCTCTTTCATGTGTTTGATGTTTTATTCAGATCAAAATCTTCAAGTCCATGAAAATACAAATTAAGGGCCAAAAATCAAGTTCTTTTCCAAATTTGGAAACTGTTTCACAAGGTGAAGTCCTGTGTTACCTGAAAGTGAAATATTTTCCCTAAGAACTAAAAACTTCATGTCTCTACTGGGGAATCTCAGTGGTATTATTATTAACAAGGAACAGAGCCTAAGGTTGTTTAATAAAATTAACTTGTTTTTAGCATAAGTACTTACAAGTTTGTTGCTTGTTTTTTTAGGATAAGCAAATATTCATGAAAAGATGAAGGCAAGGTAGAAGGAAATAATGCTACTTGCCAAATTCCCAAGAAGGTAAATATTTTGTTTCATATGTAAGAAGGAAAATGAGGATTTTAAAATATAAATGATAGTTGATATTCCAAAATTGCTAAGTGCAGCAAAGAAGATGAAGGAGGAGGAGGAGGAGGAGGAGAAAACTCATTTCTCTGTAAGTGCATTTAGGAATCTTTATTCACAAAAGCATTTCTGACATTGCATAATCTGGCAGATGAAAAATAAAAGAGCTAGAAGTTCCTTCTCAATTGTGAACTCAAACCGACTTGGCTTATAGGAAAGCTGTTAACCTGAGTTTGAAAAATTCCTTATTATTCAATTTATCTATTCATAAAGTAACTTGTCATGCACTCTTCCTATGTGACAAGCATTGTCCTAATAACAATGGTGGTATTTTGCCTTAGTGAGAACAAGAAAATGGGATAAATTCAATGTGAAATAGATTTGAAACACTCTTGAATTTCCAATATGCAGACTATTTGGTATGGTCTTAAAGTCCCAGGATGCTTTAAGTTATCCTGATTTTGAAATATGTCTCCAAACTTGATTGCCAAACCCTATGAGATGTTTCCATCAATAAAACTGGATATACTGTGCTTGTTATACATCCTGGAGGTTGGTTATAAATTGCTGGGTACTAAGTGTGTAACTGGTGAAGGCGATGGGGTATATAGAATATCACAGTTAAATTCTAGTATGTCATAGGTGGGTGAAATAAAGTACAGCATTTTTGGAGTCTTACGTACCCTTTTCTGCCCCTCCTTTTACCACTCACCTCTCCTTAATACCTCAGTACTCTTGGTCTCTCTTTTACTATTTTCTTCTTTGCTCCTTGTTTCCCTTTCCATATGCAGAGATTTCATAACCTGTATTTAAATAATGCTAATATTTAATCAAACTCTATATTTACCTATATTTATATGTAAAGGAAGTATTCCTTTTTGAATTAGAAATCCATTGGTGTAGGTGTCCATGGTGAAGCAGAAACAGTGAGCACTACATTTTAAACACATTTTAAAGGAGCCCCAGAACTATAAAGAAAGCAAAGCCAAAGCTGTCCTTTTTGGCTTAGACTACAGAAAATGTAAGGTATTAGAAAAGACCAGCTTTAAAAAAATTAATTTTCTCTCCATTTTCCTTCTCTTCAGATAGAGATGCTCAGTATTGCAGCATGACATTTAACCATGTAGGTCATTTGTGTTTTGGGTTTCATTATGAACATTGAAAAGGGCAAAAGTAAAGTAGAATGTAGTACATGCAATCATCACATCTCTGAGATACTCATACTATGATGAGACAACTTCAAGGTAAAGAGTAAACCAGATAATTTGCCTTTGTAACTATTACCACATACAATTTTTTTTTGACTGATGTGATGTCTATTTTTTTATTTTATTTTTTTTTATTTTTTTCAAGATTGCTTTATTTCTCTCCCCTCCCCCCCCCCCCCCGCCCCAGTTGCCTGTTCTCTATGTCTATTCGTTGAGTGTTCTTCTTTGTTCGCTTCTGTTGTTGTCAGTGGCATGGGAATCTGTGTTTCTTTTTGTTGCGTCATCTTGTTGTGTCAGCTTTCCCTGTGTGCAGTGCCATTCTTGAGCAGGCTGCACTTTCTTTCGCACTGGGTGGCTCTCCTTACAGGGCACACTCCTTGCGCGTGGGGCTCCCCTATGCGGGGGACACCCCTCCATGGCATGGCACTCCTTGCGTGCATCAGCACTGTGCATGGGCCAGCTGCACACGGGTCAAGGAGGCCCGGGGTTTGAACCGCAGACCTCCCATGTGGTAGACGGACACCCTATCCACTGGGCCAAGTCCGCTTCCCCACATACAATTATGACTGTCTTAGTTTGTCGCAGGGCTACCAATGCAAAGTGCCAGAAATGTGTAGATTTTTATAAAGGGGATGTTTTTGAGGTAAAAACTTACAGTTCTGATGCCATGAAATGTCCTAATCAAGGCACCATCAGAGATGCGTTCTCACCAAAGTCAGCTACTGTTGATCCTGGTATCTTGCCACGTAGCAATCAGGCATATGGCAAGGGCTCATCTCCTCAGCCTTGAGCTGCTCCATGGGCCTAGCACCCTGGGGGCCACTTTCCATGCCTCTGTGCTCTGCTGGTTTGAGACTCTGGGACCGCTCTCAGCCTCTCCACTTCTCTGTTTTCCTGCAGTCCTCTCTCTCACATGGTAGGATAAATATGGCAGCTTCCTTTCTCTCTGTGTCTCCATTTATATAAGAGACTCAACCTGAGTCACACCTCACTGATGTAGTCCAATCGAAAGGGTCTCACACTCACAGGGATGGATTAGTTCAAGAACAAAATCTTTTCCATTTGGGGATTCATAAAATAACTTCAAACTCTCACAATGACCTTCTAAATAGTGTACTTGCTTTGACCATTGCCTTGGTAAGTCTGTTCTTTACAAGATCACATGAGTGATGGGAAATGGACTTGGCCCAGTGGTTAGGGCATCCATCTACCACATGGGAGGTCCGCGGTTCAAATCCCCGGCCTCCTTGACCCGTGTGGAGCTGGCCCATGTGCAGTGCTAATGCGCGCAAGGAGTGCCCTGCCACACAGGGGTGTCCCCTGCGTAGGGGAGCCCCACGCGCAAGAAGTGCGATCGTAAGGAGAGCCGCCCAGTGCTAAAGAAAGTGCAGCCTGCCCAGGAATGGCGCCGCCCACACTTCCCGTGCCACTGACGACAACAGAAGCGGACAAAGAAACAAGACTCAGCAAATAGACACAGACAACGGCGGGGGGGAGGGGGGGATTAAATAAATAAATAAATCTTTAAAAAAAAAATCACATGAGCGATGACTTAAAAATTCAAACCAGATAATGTCATGCCTTTGCTCAAAACTCTCCAAGGAGAAAATATTTGCAAAATACATATCTGATAAAGGACTTGTATGCAAAATATACAAAGACCCTTAAAACTCAACAACAAGAAAACAAATACCCCAATTAAAAAGTGGGTAAAGTATCTGAATAGACACCTCACCAAAGAAGATATACAAATGGCAGAAAATCATAGGAAAAGTTGGTCAACATCATTGGAGTATAGTGGTGTATAGTAGATTCCAAGGGAATTTCATATGAAAACAATAATCTACTATACACCACTATACTCCAATTAGAATGACTAAAAATCAAAGCACTGACACAAAACTGTTGAAGATGTACAGCAACAGAAACTCTTATTCATTTTTGGTGGGAATGCAAATTTACACATTTTGGAAGACAATTTGGCAGTCTTAGAAAGCTAAACATAGGCTTACCATACAACGCAGAAATCATGCTTCTAGGTACTTACCCAAATGAGATGAAAATTGATATCCACACACAAACTGCATGTGAATACTTACAGAAGTTTATTCATAATTGCCAAAAATTGATGACCTTCAACAGGTGACTAGATAAACAAACTGTAGTATATCCTCACAATGGAATATTATTCAGCAATAAAAAGAAATGAGCTCTCAAACCATGAAAATGTATACTGCTAAGTAAAAGAAGCTAATCTGAAAAGGTTCCATGCTATGTTTTCAACTGTATGACCTCTGGAGAAATCAAATCTATAGACGGTTAAAAAAAGCAGTCGTTCCTGTTGCCAGGGTTTTATAGAGAGGGAAGGAGGAATGGATGAATAAATGAAATTCAGCATGTTTTTAGGGCAATGAAAGCATTCTGTGTGGCAATGGTAATGATGGATATATGACATTATGCATTTGTCAAAATCACTAGAACTGTACCACACCAAGTATGACCCCTATTGTAAACTATGAACTTTAGATAATAATAATGTAAATATTGGCTCATCAATTTAAACAAATATACCACATTAATTAATATGCTAATAATAAGGGAAACTGGGTGCTGGATGGGGGTTGGGACAGGGCTGAAGAGGCAGGGTATATGAGAACTCTCTGTACTTTCTGTACAGTTTTTCTGTAAGCCTAAACCTACTTTAAAAAATAAGGTCAATGGATACAATATATTTTTAAAAATCATCCAGTGACTCTGGCCCCCAATTTCCTTTCTGATCTCATCTCCTACTCCTCTCCCTTTCTCTTGTCAGCAAATGTGGATTTTCTCACCCTTCGGCCTGGACTGCTCTTCCCCCAGACACCCGCGTGGCAGCTTCCCTCTCCTCCTCCAGCTGCGCCTGTTCAGGGAGGCTGTCCTTCACTGCTTTGTACAAGCCCCCTCCATTTTTCTACATTGCACATTTCAAAATCTCTTACTAAATGTAAATATCTTTCTTATTTAACTCCTTAAAAAAATTTATTTATTTATTTATTTATTTTTAATCCCCCCTCCCCCCAGATGGCTCCCTTGTCTGCTCATCTTCTTTAGAAGACCCTGGGAACCAAACCCAGACCTCCCGTGTGGCAGGCAAGTGCTCAACTGCCTGAGCTGCACCCGCTCCCCGCTGGCTAAGGTGTCTGCTAGATGCGGCATTTCCCTGCTGTGGCATTTGCAGGCTGGGGCCTCTGCTGGCTGCGGCCTCTGTGTCATCTGCCTGTCTTCTTTAGGAGGCGCCGGGAACCAAACCCAAGACCCCCCACATGGGAGGCAAGTGCCCAACTGCCTGAGCCACATCTGCTCCTCTTTCATTTGTTTTGTTTTCTCTTTTCAAACATTTACTAAAATGCAAATCCCAGAAAAAAAAGGAATTTTGTCTTTTTAGTTAAATGATGTTCTTCAAACATATAAAACAGGTCCAGGTATACAGTATGGTCTTAGATATTTTTTGATGAATGCTTAGTAAATGAATAAGTCATTTTTCAACAGATACTGGAAAACTTTTTGGTATTTCTCACTTTCCATTTATAAAGAGCTAAGGACTAGAGAAGCAGAACAAACAAGGTCACTTGATGGATATCTACAATCAATAAAAGAAAAGGTGTCCAGAAAGTTTCCTAATGTGGGGTGTAATTAGGAGAGAGGCCTATAAGTCTGCCTAAAAAAAGTCAATAAATTACTTGAAACCTCTTTCCATTTGGGACTGAAGGGAACAACCCAGTTAGACTGTTTCAACGCAGAGAACAGTGCTGACACTGATTCAGTAAAACAGAAAACAGAATTTGGCCTGGAGGGAGTTTGCTCCACTCATAGGCTGGGCGAGTAAAACAATCTAAGAAGCTTTGAAGCTGGTCAGATTTGGGTTGGATTTCCAGCTCTAGCAGTTATTATCTGTGTGAACTTGTCTAAATCATTAACACTCTCAACTTCAATCTTCCCTTCCATAAATGGAGATGGTATAGGTGTACACGTAGGATTATTGTGCATTACCATTACCTTGAATAGTTTGTGCACTCAGTAACCTTTCCTTTCCTTTTCCTTCCCTTCCTCTCTTCCCCCAGATCTCCCATACCATCTTCATAGCACTACCTCCCACGCCCAAGCTAGGTAAAGTTATCAAAGACGCTCTGCCTGCCTTTGGCATCTCTGCTGCCTTTCTGTCTTTCCCTTAACAGGTATTAACAAATTAAAAACATTTATTTGAGGCTTATTATGTGCAATGCACTAGCATCTGGGGATGAATAAAAAAAGAGAAACATTTCCTATCTACAAGTACCTTGCATTTTGGTGTGGGAGATAAGTGCAAAATCTCCAGACCACCACAAATTTCAATAAGCCTCTTGTATTTGAGGTGTTTGATGTTAAACAACCACTTGTCCACAGACAAGACTGTAAAGTATAGTAGGTTAATAAAGAATTTGTTATTGGAAGGTGGAAGCTAGCAAAAATATCTTGGAGCCGGTGAAATTTCAACTGAACCTTGAAGATAAGAAGGATTGCAAGGGATTACTATTATTGAAAGAATTTTCCAGAGAGGAAAAAGGAACAGACTAAACCTCTCCCTTAGCTCCCCAGAAAACCAGTGTACTCCTACCTCCTTCTGGCTGTCCTAAACACGCACACTGAGACGCCCCTGGATGGGGCACCCCATCCAAACCTGTTTTCTCCTCAGGGCTCCGAGGTGGGAAAATATCCTCTTTTCTTAATCTCTCTCCAATTAACTGCTTTAAACTAGGTTTTGTGTGGTTGATAGCTCCCAAAACCTTCCAGACTGAAAAGAGGAGTTTCTTAACATGAACAAATTTCTATTGAAATATTATGCCATGTGTAAAATTATATCTGGGAAGAGAGTGCTCCTAAATCACAAGTATTGAGAAAATTTACCTTAAACTAAGAAAAAATAGTCATAGGAAATATTTTTCAAATGGTAAAAATGCCTAACCAAGCAGTAAAGATTCTGAGCTCTTAAAGAGCACGTTGTTATTGTTTGTTCTTCATGATGCCAATGTTGTTAGGAAAAAGGATTTGCCTCCCAGTCTCATCCCCATGCCACAGTCCAAAAAAGGAAAGAAAGAAACTTGTTTTTAATTTTCTGCTCACAGTTTCTAAGAGGCAACTTGGGAAGCAATGGACAGAAACAAATCAGGCAACCCTCCCCTTTTTTTCAGATAATTCAGAATGAATTGGATTTACACAAGCAACAGTGCTTAAGCAAAACTGTTCCTATGGTTACACAGAAGGCTTGCTAAATGTGGCACAAGATGCAGGCAGCCAAAATGACTTGACTGTTTATGTTAAATATGAAGTCTATTCCCTATTGAAATTTAATGATCTACTAGCTACATTTTAGCAGCTTGTACCCTGATAAAATTAACATTTTGAATACATTTGGAAAGATAAATTGCTTTAGCAATTGGTGAGTATTCACTCATTTTTATTTGATCACATCAGTGATTCAGATGAAAGCACCTCCCTCCTCCATACTATTAGAAATTGGGTCTACAAATTATCCTCATCTCTGGGCCTGCAGGTCCCCAGACAGATTCTATTATCTCTTTGCAGGTTAGCTGGTGCCAGATGTTAGACTTAACACTTGGAAAGAGAGCTCAGAGAAAAAAAATTTTTTTTTCTTTTATATCAAGCAGGCAGAATCAACACTTTGCTCAGGCATCTTTCAAGCTATCCACTGGTTCTTAAATATCCAATAAGGTGAACAGTTCAGACTGGGTGAAGCCTGTTCCCCTCCCTACTTCTCTTGAATGAGAAAGACAATCTGTCTGTTTTGAAAGGCCGACAGGAAAGTGGAGCCTGGAAAGATATAGTCACTGCATATTTTAGCTGACACCATTCAAATTTGCTACATAAGGGCTTTCCTTGATGTCTGTTAACAGGAACGTCCCATTCAGCAAAAACAGACAATGAAAATAGCCTACAGGGTGCAACCCTTATGAATTTTAAATAAATATTTAGCTCAATGTATTAAGCATCTTATAGAGACTAAGCATAATGTTAAGAAATATGGCTACAGAAATATAATACATAGTCTCTTATCACAAGTGATCCTTAGTCAAAAAGAAGAGATAGGCAATAGACTGTGATATTCTAGGTTTTTCCTCTCAATACTTGACTATGCACAGCTCCATACCATCTTTGCTACCTTCCATTAATGCAATCACACCAATCATAAAAGTTTTAATAAAGGGAAGGAATGACCACACATATATCGCTTGAAATATCTCCATAACTCAGGCCTCCCAAATCTCCCCTCTGTACAGAGTCACCCACTGGGGAACTTTTTTCTCCCTTCCTTCTTTCTCTACATGGCCTCAATTCATTTGCTTCTTTCTCCCTCCTCCTGGATCCCTCTGCCTAAGCATATTTAGGGTCAGAAAAAGTATCTGCTTTTCTACCCAGCACCATGTTCTCATTTTCCATAACTTAGACAAATGGACCTTGGGGTCTTGGTAGATGAAATCTATAAAATTCAACTGGGACACATTTAAATATACAAACTTATCAAAACTTCTCAGTCTTTCTTTATTGGAGCAAAATATTTCATTCTAAATAGGAAACCGGACAAGTTGGTTATTTAATAATTCTTTAATTAAAATTCATGTCTTGAAATGAACGTATTTAACATATCTGATTCTTGAAAATTTCAGAATAAATTTCAAGGAAACTGATAAGCAAAATACAAGAGGTTTACTGACGTATGTGATGGTCTGTAGATCTCGCACACATCCTAAAATCCTACCCAGAAGTAAGCCCTTCGTGAGAGAAAAAGTCCTAACAACTGAGTATAGTTCATAAGAACACAATCCTGCCTATTACAGCGTGGGCATATTTGCGAGGACCCTTGTCAAACTGACCCTGTTCCTCAAAGAATATGGGATCTATGGGAAAGGCCCTGTTATTTTGGAAGGTAAAGTACTTAACAGTGTCTAAAACCCCAGCTTCTAGGCCATCAGTTGCTCATCAGAAATTCTTATCTTTTCTTTCAGTTTAGAATGAGCCTGCAACTCTGCAACAACACTGGTCTAATTAAAAAACAATTTCTAAACCAAGAGTTAGAACTACATGCAAGTGATTTTTTTTCTTGGAGGATAGGTATTTATGTAAAGCTCAACCTTGTAGATAAAACTGAGGAGCTAGATATATATTCTGCAGGCAAAGGCTTGTGTGGGAGACAGACACTGAGAATTTTTTAGTAGGGGAGTAAAATTATCAAACTTTGCTTTAGGAAAATTGAGGAAAGGTTAATAGGACTTCAAGCTTGACAACATAGGGCCATGAACATGAGTGTTCAGGCAAGTCAGCTGCATAGTTTTAATTTCAGGGGACTGATAATTTTCAAATGGCAAGAAGAAGAAAGGTCTACCAAAACAAAATGTTTTTCCAAGAAATGAGTAATTTTTCTATTCTAAACTCACTATTTCAAATTCAAATAGAAAGGCTTATTACCCAGTATTTTGGAAGACATATCTATTCTTTCCATCCTCGTTCTCTGCCCTTTTTACTAAAAAGAGAGGCAGAAGGAAAAACTATAGCAATGAGTGAAAGTGGATTTTAAAATAATGACTCTAAAATATCCATTACTCAACTACAAATGTAGAGAACTTTATTTCATCATTATTTCCAGTATAGAATTTAGAAGATTTAAATAATATTTCCATGGGGTAGAAACAGTTAATTTTCCAGGACTGTTTTCCAAAGTTCACATTCAACAGCCCATGCATAATATAATGTAAGATGTATTTAAATACCCAAAAGTAATTTTATCAGGCAATGAACCACGGATTCTTTTCCGTTTGTTCTTACTCAGAACACACTCACCAGTTCACCCGGCATCCATCACTTTTATTTTGTATCAGATACTCATTGTCTGAAGTAATAATGGGAAAGTGGTCCAAAGAAGAGAGTATTGCTTTGAACTGCTGACACATTGCAAAATGCTGTATTGTGCATGATTGTGCTGCCAGCCAAAATACCCACATTCGGCTCAGGGTTCTTTGCAGAAAGCATGCGATTGCTCTCATATTTTTTAATAATAGGTATTCTATACTCAAACCTATGGTGGGTGATTAAAAGGGAAGTCTTTCTCATTTTGTACAATTGAATGGGGAATGGCATATGATGTATTTAATTTTCATCATATCTGTGGATAAATTTTTCATGAATTATCTTTGAAAGTCTGCTTTTTATTTCTTTAATGCAAAACAATACTAAAATAGTAATTAACTGAGGTGAAAAGTAAGAAGATTCTTTTATATCTTTATATGGATTGCTTGGGAAACAAACTTACATACTGCAAAATTAAAGTCCTTCAGAAAAAAAAACAACCTTTTTCCCCAAGGTGCCACAGATTAATCAATGAAGAAGACAGTCAAAGGAAACATTTTCTGTTTTACCACAAGGTAAGACTGAGTAAATAAGAAAGATTCTGGATATGTGATCATTTTCCAGTGCTTCCACTTACAGCATAAAGAAACAAACCCAGGAGAGCTCAGTCTACTGCATGAGTCCACATGAGTCCATTTTTATCAATGTTGTGGCAGGTTGGACATAGTCTACTACAGAAAACAGATACCATTTTTTTCTCAATGTCACACAGAAGCAAACAACATGTGTACATTTCAAAATGCTGGAAAAGCAAATACTTACAGGAACTTAAAGATAATACCCTAGAGCCTCAGTTAATTGGGATCTTAAGGACGGGGATGGTGTGTTTTCATTAACTGAATTTTTAAGTCACTAAATTGTTAATATTTCACTGGGCTTTCTTTTAGCAAAGAGGCAAAGACATGGAGTCATGTGTCCTCTTTCCTTGCACATGGTGATATATAATATATTGGCTTTCTCTCCTTCCTTAGTATGTACAATACAGACATGATAGCTGCATTTTCCTTGATGATCTTGAAACCTGAAATTCTTCAGACTAATAGGCATATCAATAACCTAGATCCAAGTTTCTTTTTCCAAACTACCCTCCAGACTCTGAAAGTGAGAGGAAGCTGGGGAAACAGGCCAAACTAAAACTCTTGTTGCCAAGTAGGGCAGAATGAAAAAGGGAATGCTAAGTTGAAAAACCATCCTGAGTAGCTGCAAAGTATCGGTCTCCAGACTTAAACTTGTGTGAAATCACATAAAATACATGCTAAACTCGTGGCATTATGTTTCCTTTTACTAAATATTAGCATTATAATTTGCTTTTCTACCTTAATAATGGAATGTTTCCCTTACTCCAACATAGTTTGTTGAAGGTTCTTTTCCATTGAGTTTTAGACAATTGATGTATTTCTGTAATTATGTTTATAAAAGACCATTAACTTCCCCCAACACTGCTTTGAAATTCTCCAAATATCTATAGAACAATATATAACAAGTTGTACAAATAAGTCATTTCAGATTTTAACCAGACAAGCTTATTTATTAACCTGTGACATTAACAATTTTAGTTGAATATTGTGCAGACAAGATAACATAAAATGAATATATTTCATTAATTTTCATTTTATTGACATTGTTGGAATTTTGGGAGCTTTTTGCTTCTGAAATTCACTTATTTTCAGCATTCAGTACCTCCTATCTATCTTTCTCCAGAGTGAAGAAAATTCTGCTGGTCTTTATATTAGAAGGGGATGACATTGCTCCCTTCCCATCATAGGAGGATACTTACTTGTTTCTCCATTACTGTGAATGGATTCACATTGATCCATTCGCACTCTCTTTGTTTCCCCTGTGACTGAAGGCACCATTTCTGAAATGTTGACCAGTGTAAAAGGATCAGTATAGTTAGATGAGTGCCACTGTGTTCTCAGATGGAAAGTAATCTGGCTCCAATATTATATGATTATTTAGGTAGGTCACTTAACCCTTTAGGCCTCAGTTTTCTCCTCTCAGCTGAGTGACCCAGAATAGATTAGTCTATTGTTCATACAGAAATGTTTTTTAATATTTGAGAACTGTGTTATCTGTTTTCCAAAAAAAAATTTTTAAGGAAAAACTTAATATAAAAAGGTGAAAGATATTAGTACGTTCACCACCCTTATACTCTTAACCCAAATTCAAAAATTAGTATTTTTATATTCTCTTATTTTCTCTGAGTCATTTGATTGTAATTTGTAGACATCACGACAGCTTACTCAAATATTGTAGCAAGAATTGCCTGAGAATGAGGACAGTTCCAATATCATTTACACAACTGAGAAAATTAACAATAATTATCTAACATCTTCTGTTATCCAAGTCATAGAAAAATCCCCATTTGTCTCAAAATTGAATTTTATAGTTTCTTCTTTTCCTGTCCCCACCCAGGATTTAATCATGCTTCTTGGATAACACATGGCTGTTATTCAAGACATCTTGAAAGTGTCATAAATTACTTGGGCTTTCATCTGAGAGCAGTTTCTCGTTCAGGACATGTTGATTGCGAAAATGCATAATGGCAAAAATAAATGAATGAGTGAATACGAGTACCTAGTACACGGTTCTTACTTACCCTTATCTTGCTGACCTCATGAACTTACTAATGTTTCTAAGTGACACTGCATTTTGCTAAGCAGCTGAATACAGTTGAGAAACAAATAGACGTTTCTGTGTGAGAAGTATTTTTTAATTCAGTCCATAGACTCTAGTACGAGCTGAAGTATTTTTGATCATTTTTTAGGCACCTGGTGTGGAGTTATGTAAGCATTGAGTATTAGCTCATTTAATATTCACAATATACTCATAGGGTACAATTTTGTAAATGAAGTGACAGGGTAAAGTAAGTATTTTCTATAGATTTCATAAAGAAATATTCTATATGTGAACTTGAGCTTGAAGGCTTATCATATTTGCTGTAGTACTTTGCAAAACCAATGTATGGGGGATATCACTTACCCTTCCAATTCCTCTTCAGTTCCATCTAGCAGACTGGTTGCTACCTCTCTATTCACTCAGTCTTGCATACTGAAGCACTAACTTTATGCTCAGTTATTGTCCTCAACTTAAGGGAACTCATATCTTAGTAAGGAGACCCTTTGAAATTCAGAGAATTAGCATATACTTAATGTTGAGAGAGAACTTTGAGCAAAGTCATGCCATTTTCCTGAATGGACAATTTTAGGATAGGAAAACCAGAGTGTTTCCCAGCTCTAAGGGAGCCAGGTTTCCAATATGTTATTTCATTATTCTCTTTGAAGTACATTCCCAGAAATTTAGACACACCCATATTCAAACTTAAGTAAAAAAACATCCCAAAGCCAAATGGGCATAATTTAAGGAGTTTGCTATCATTTTGGATTGCCTGTACTTTTGTTTCCTTCCATTAGTGAAGATAATTGCACATTTCCTGTCTTCAGAAAAGGCAGACTAATCCAGCACAGGCAAACCCCTGTAAAGTATCCTGAATTATAGAGAATAAATTTTTTGAAAGGAAAAGATAAACTTTACTAAACATGTGATTATATGATAGCTGCCAATTTAGTTTACTCTGTTCTTTTAACCTGCCACTTTAGAATATCCATTATTTTTATGGCTTCACTTTCCATAAAGAGATTGTTTTACAGTTGATTCTGTAAATTAATGATTTGCTAACAAGACAGATACACCTACACTCTAACAGGAAAATCTTTCTTAAAAAACTGAGTAGATGGATTAAAAAAAACAGCACCCAGAATTATTTTTGGCCAGCAATTACCCGCCTTTGTGATACTAATTTCAAATCTGCTAGCATGTTTTTTTTTAAACACAAAGGAACTAGATTAAATGTCAACAAAAATGTGCCTTGTCAGGGGCTCTACTTTGGAATCTGTGTTCCTGAGTGTGATAGAGTTGGACTCAGATGTGATCTTTCTACACAGGCCTCTTCTGTCACTTTTACTGAATCTGTGGTTGGTGCTGGGGTTGGTGTATACTCAGGAGACTTGAATCTCTGGACTGGCCATATGCCAGTGGGGCCCTGAGCCTCAGCAGAGTTGCAACTCCTACTCTCGGTTCATTGAACTTACCCAGGTCAGCTAACAGGGAGGTGAAGATACCACACTAGGGAGCCAAGAGTGCCTACAACTGCAAGCAGGAAAATCACATCCATCAACCATGTGGGATCTAAGCCCCCTCTTGATACAGAAGTGGAGTGGACATCACCATCCCAGGGTCCACAGGATGGAGGAATAAAATATGGGTTAGATTGGATTTATTGGTATCCTACTATAGAATTATTGTGACTAGTAATGGAAGAAATTGTTGCATTGATGTGGAGTACGTGGCCACAGTATTTGTTGAAGGCAGGGAGAGGGAAGAAGAGATGTGATGTAGGGGCATTTTCGGGACTTGGAGTTGTCCTAAATGATATTGCAGGGACAGATATTGGACATTATACATACTGCCATAACCCACTGAATGTACGGGGGAAGAGTATAAACTGCATGTAAACTATCATTCATGTGGTACAGCAGTGCTCCAAAACGTATTAACCAAATATAATGAACGTGCCACAATGATGAAAGAGGTTGTTAATGTCGGAGGAGTGAGGTGGGGTGGGGTGTGGGGTATATGGGAACCTCATATTCTTCACCATAACAATTTTTGTGATCTGTGTATCTTCAAAAAAATACAATAAAAAAAAATGCTGGTAAAAAAAAAAGAGAGAGAGAGTGGAGCAAAGTTAGCTTACAGAGATCAGGTGCTAGTTCTTCTGGGGACTATGGAGATACACAGTGTATAGTCATGGCAGATGGATTTGGAGTCTGTGCCCTGTCAGAGGACCCTACTTTGGAATTTGTGCTCCTGAGTGTGATGGAGCTGGACTCAGCTGTGACCTTCCCACACATGTCTCTTCTGTCACTTTTACTGAACCTGAGGTTGGTGCTAGGGACGGTGCACACTCAGGGGACTCTCTGGACTGCCCATGTGCCAGCTGGGCCCTGAGCCTCAGCAGAGTGGCAACTCCTACTCTCCGGTTCATTAGACTTACCCAGGTCAGCTAACAGGGAGGTGAAGATGGTCAACCACCACACCAGGGAATCAAGAGTGCCTATACCTGCGAGCTGAGGAATTGCATCCATCATCCATGTGGAATCTAAGGCCCATCTTGATACAGAGGTGGAGTGGACATCACCATCCCAGGGTCCACAGGATGGAGGAATAAAATATGGATTAGAGTGGACTTACTGATATTCTACTACAAAACTATTGTGACTAGTAATAGAAGAAACTGTAGCATTGAGGTGGAGAAAGTGGCCACAGTATTTGTTGAGGGCAGGGAGAAGGAAGAAAAGATGTGATGTGGGGGCATTTTTGGGACTTTGAGTTGTCCTAAATGATATTGCAGGGTCAGATGCTGGACTTTATATATCCTGCCATAACCTACTGAATGTACTGTGGGTAACTACAGGGTAAACTATTATCTATGTGAAGCAGCAGTGCTCCAAAACATGTTCACTGAGTGCAGTGAGTGTGCCACAATGATGGAGGAGGTTGCTGGTATGGGAGGAGTGGGTTGGGGGGGCCAGGGTAGGTATACGGGAACTTCTTATATTTTTAATGTAACTTTTTGTGTGTGTGATGTATATATCTTCAAAAAAATACAATTTACAAAAATGATGGGGTTTGGGGGTAGAGAGTGGGTTATATGGGAACCTCTTATGATTTTTATGTTTTTTTAAATGTTTTTTAATGTAACGTTCTTTGTGATCTATTAACTTTAATTTAAAAAATTTAAAAAAAAAGAAGAAAATGATGAAGAAGAGAATGTAACCTCAGAGCAACTGTGTCAGGTTCAGTGGGGCACCCTTGCATCTTGAAAATAAAATTCTCCTTTGACTTAAAAAAAAAACAACACAAAGTAAAAACTAATCATAGAATTGATCAATACCTGTTTGTGAGAGAGAAATACTTGTTTTCATGGGCATAAACACTGTGTGTGAGACCTTCATTTCTAGTTGCCTTCTAAATTAACCTTATGGAGAAGAAATCATACAAAATTTTTTACCACAACATAATGAAATGTGGAATCCATCCCAGAACTTTCTGGTCACATAATTTGTAAGTGCCCTAAATGCCTTTCATTCTGGACACTCAACAAATACTAAACAGGGGCAGCAATTTCCTTTCCTGTCTAGTCAGAAAGTTATTTCTGTAAAGTCTCTGAGCTAGCAAGCACAGAGAAGAACATAATTCACTGTAACTTGAAATATGTCTTACCCTCCCACTTACTCTTCCTTGTGTGGTTTAAATTGCTATATTACTTATTGGAATTCTAGGAATATTAGCTTTCTATTATCACTTATTAAACCTTAACCTGTCTTTTTCCAAATGCCAAGGTATCCTAGCAGGACTAATCAACATATTTTATGTTGCCCTTTTCAATAAACTGTGATTACTTGATGTAGGTTAACTGCTAAAGGAAGTAAAAATAAAAATCTGACAACTTTTGGACCTTTCTCAGTCCCTTGAGGAAAATGGCATTTTATGTTACTGCTTGTCAGGGTGTTTTCAATAATTGGTTTCCCAATTGTGAGTGTCCTATTGGAAAGTTTACTTGCAGCTTTCACATATATTTTATGTATTAAAATAAAAAATCAGTGAAAGCTATTAACATCCAAATGTTAATTTTTACTCGTGGCTCAGAGCCTCCTTTCACATTACTGGACTGCCGTCTCTGTCACTGCACATCATGATATCAGTCCTGTGCCTAGTCACTTAGCTTCCAAGATGCCACAGTCTACTTGTTTTCCTTCTACCTTATTGGCTCTTCTTTCTCAGCCTCCCTGAGTGACTCTTCTTTCTCTCTGTGTCTGGAAATATCAGGGGGTATAGGGTTCAATCCTTGGTCTTTTCTATGGCCATTCATTCCCTGGGAGGTCTCCATTCTTGTAGTGTTACATATCTAAACACTGATGAGTCTCAGGTTTTTATGTCCAATTTGGATCTCTAAGCTCCATATTATCATACTCAATTCTTTATTCAAAATATCCATTTCAATATCTATAAGATTTTACAAACTTATCATGACAAAAAGAGAACTCATAATATTCCCTCCAAAGGCACTCCTCCACTAGACTTTCCAATTTAATAAAATGCACTACCATTCAACCAATTGGTCAAGCCATATTCATATGGGTCATCCTTGGTTCCTTTATTTCCCACATAGGATACAAATCCTGCCAGCTCTACTTTAAAAATGTATCATTTATCTATCCCTTTCTGCCACTACTGATAGACCATCCAAGCTACCATCATCTCTTCCCACAGACTGCTGAATTAGCCTTCAAACTGGCTTCTTGCTTCCAACCGTTCCCTTTTAGAGTCTATTCTTTATACAGCAGATTCGTTTAAAAAGTAAATGAACATCAGTTGATATAATTTCCCTGATCAAAACTCTGCAATAATTTCCCATTATGAGTCAAATAAAATACACCTTCATGACCATAGCCTCCAAAGATCTGCACAATCTCCTACCATGTTTTCCTCACTCTTCTGCCACCATCCTGACCTTCATGTTTTTTCCCTAACAAGCCAAAGCCTTCCCTGCCTCAGGGTCTTCCACTTGATATGCTCTTCACCTGGAACATTCTTTCCTTTTTTCTCCATGTTACTCCTTCCTTAACATCATCCATGATTCTGCTGCAATATCATCACAGAGAAGCTTTCCCATTTTTAAATAGCCTCTCTTCACTCATACAAGTCAATTTTAAACACCATGTGGCAATTTACTTTTCTTCAAAGCATGTATTACTACCTAAAATTATTTTATTTATTTTTAAATTGTCCACGGCCTGCCTCCACCACAAGAATGAAAACTCAATAAGGGTAGTGAGTTGGTCTTCTCCAGACAAAGGTGCTGTCTGTGTCTCTAGCACTTAGAAGAGCTCCTAATATAGAATAGTCACTCGATAATATTTGTGAATATTATTGAGTGAATAAATGAGTGGCTGGACAGGAGTCCTAGGTAAACAAGATACTTTAATCCATCATATGACTTATTTCGTTGCCCTTGATGAATCAAACTTTCCATTAGTGTTGCTTTTGATCCCTGTGATCTCTTAACTTAAAAAAGATACATCTCTACTCACACAGAGAAAATATTTCTAGAAGTCTGTGTAGATGGGGTTTCAAAATAGAAAAGAAAGAATTCCCTTGAAAATTAGGTACATATTGCCATTTCTTTACCTCAATTTTTTCTACAAATCTTCAAGTAATTTATGACAATGAGTCTCAAACTTTAATGCTTATAAAAATCACCAGTTTTAACAAGATAATAAATCTGGGATTTGTTACTAAATCCTGATTTGTTAATAAGTCCCCCAGGTGACCTTGATGAAGCTGGTCCTTGAACTCCTTTAAGAAATACTTGGCTATGGGTTTTATAATTCTCTTCTTAACTTTGAGAAAAACATATCCACACCTATCCAATTTGCCCCTAATGTCACTTTAGTGTGTGCCTGATGCTGAGTTCCCAGAGACCACTGCTCAGTCCTGTGAGATACCTGTCAACCATGGGGAAGCCCAGGGGATGAGTTTAAATTGAAAGGAAACCTTGACATGGTCTATTATTAAGACCAAGAGGACAGCATGGGCAAAGAATCAGAGACATAGTCAAATGGGTCAGAAACCAGGAAGACACCAAGAGGCAGAGAAAAAGAAGCTTAGGATGGGAGCAGAGTGAAAAGACTGAAGGTGATTTTCCTACATGAAACTGAAATGCTTCAGACACATCTAGATCAGCCTCATTTAAGAGTATGGGGATTGATTAAACTTCCATCGTTGGTAGTAGAGGCAACCCAGAGTTTTGCCCCTCCCAGATAGTACATGAGCTATCTGTTTCAGCATGCAGTAGAGATCTCTGTTGTGGTCAGTGAAACTTCTCCCTGCCCTTCATTTCCTAGCCCACATAGTCTGAGAATTGGGCTAAGGGTTTTATCCTATATGAAAAGGTCTGTGATGTCTGCAGCATATGCCCATACTGTGATGTGATGGGCACACTGGAAGTTAGGCAGAAAATAGAGAAAGGGAATTTGTTCAGTTTGACAAATATTCTGCAATTTCAATTCTTGAAAGCATGTCATTTTAATGTTTATGAATGTAACTTATCACCATTTTCCCAATTCCGTACATTTAGATGGAAAATTTTAATTGCTTCTTATTTTTAATTTCATATTATGGTAAAAGATTTTGAGTCCTTTGAAGTATAACAGCAATTTTAATTATAATATTTATCAGGTACTTCACATCTGTTATTGCTTTCTTTTGTTGGAGGCTTACAGATGTGGAAGCTGAAGCTAAGGGAACTTAAGTAATTTTCCCAAGGTCATATAACCATTAAATATTAGAACTGGGATTCAAACGTAAGTGTATCTGATCAAACGCTGTGCCTCGGTAGGGCTACTAAACTCAGGGCTAGTAGTCCTACATTGCTTCCTCCCTCCACCATCGCCTTGCGTGCCCTGTACTGTAAGCTGTGGGTGGCAGAAGACCTGTGCTTCGAAAGTTTTATCTTGTTATCAAATTCTTTGATTCTAGGAGTGAGGAGGGTCTAAACATAGAGTGTTGAGACCGTGCCTAATTATCTCAGTTTGTCAGAGCTGCTATCACAAATGCTGCAAACTAGTTTTGGCTTAATGACTAGAATTTATTGACTCATGGTTTTGAGATTAGAAGTCCAAAATCAAGATATGGGCAAGGCTTGCTTTTTTCCAGAGTCTGTGGCCTTCTGGTGCTGGCTGCCAGCAATCCTTGGGGATCCTTAGCTTTTATCCCTGCCTTCCATCCATCACATGGCAAAGTCTTCTCCTTTCATCTGTGCTTCCAGTTTTCTGTGGCCTTCCATCTTTTGGCTCCTCTCGTGTTTCTCTGACTTCAGTTCTCAGGTTTCTTCTCTTTATCAGAACTTCAGTAATATGGATTAAGACCCATTCCAATTCAGCTGGACACACCTTAACAAAAATAATCTCTTTAGAAGGTCTTATTTATACATGACTTCATACCCACAGGAATGTGGATTAAGATTAAAAGAATGGTTTTGCTGGGGTATATTACTCCACCTATGTCACCATTGTTCATGGAGGTGAATTCTGTGGCCTGGATGGTGATATGAGCACCAAGCTGTGGACCCCATTTCTCCATCGGTGCATGGCCAATCTTCTTGGACATCTAATTGTTTCGTCTTTCTCTATCCCACTTATGCTTTTTCTGGAAATTTAGCCTAAACCAGAACTGCAGCCCTAGTACCTTGGTATCCACATACTTCCACTAGTTCTTCACAGAAATTTTCCTTTGTGATGGTCACTTTAACAGATTGAGATTATTTTATGAAACCCAAAAAGAGAAAGACTATGTTTTTAAACTAATCTATTCCCGTAAGTGTGACACCTTTGAGTGCATTAAATTCAGTGGAGGATCCTTTAATTAGATTCATTGATAAGATCAAACATTAGGGCATTTGATTGGACTATGTCGGTGAGGCATAAGCCATCTTGTTTCTCCACCCTCTTGCTGGGTCTGATACAAACAGAAACACAGAAAGACACAGACATATAGAGGGAAAGAAAGGCACCATATTTGACTTTGCCATGTGAAAGAGGTTTTGTGCACTCCTGAACTGCAAAGGGAGATGTCCCTGAGAGGCTCAAAGAGCTGAGAGCCAGAGAGAGAGAGAAAGAGGAGGCCCCGTAAGAGAGAAGCCCTGTGCCAGGTTTGCCTACAAGCTACAGAAAGGCAGAGACCTTGGCAGAGCTTGGCGGCATCTTGCTTTGCCATGTGGTAGCTGATTTGGTGAGAAAGCAACATTTCATGGTGCCCTGATGTAGACTTCTCACAGCTTTGTTACTGTAAGCTTGAACCCCAAATAAATCACTTTTCTAAAAGTCAGCCCATTTCTGGTACTTTGCATCAGCAGCCCCTTGGCACACTAACATAGAAAGTATGTAGTGGGGTATTTCTCAACACCCAGGATTCCCTACACCCCCTCGAATATTGTAATGTGCATTATAGACACCTATGACATTAAGACTGATTTGTGTGGCAAGTCCAGGCTCAAGTCCTAGTTACCACTTAGAACTAACTGACCTTAGCGAATAAAGCCAGTCTCACTCCTTTCAATGACTCAGGTCAACAATGACAAGGACCTGGAACATGACAGGATTTTACAAAAAAGGTGAACAGATTTCTGGAGAGATACACTTTAAGTAGCATTTATGCTCTCTATATATCATGCTTAGGAAACTGAGTCAGGAAACCATATTAGCCTGGCTAAACAGATGGGGTACAAAAGGAAATCCTGATATAGAAATATTCCTGTTGCAGAGAAGCATACAAGCCTGAGTTGAAAATGAAATAAGACTTCTCCATTTTCCTTCCCCCCTCACCCATGTCAACCATTATCCTTTAGCAGAGTTTATCATGGTGATTTGTTTAATTGTCAATTTTCTGTCACGGTGATTCTTGGGAGGGCCACCAGGTCATTTCTGCTCACCATTGTATCCAGTGTGGGAAACAATGAACCTGCTCAATCATTGTCAGTGGCTGGAAGCAATGAATGAGTGAATATCTAAAAGTCAAATGCTCTATATTGAAGAAAAAATAAATCCTGACCTACTTTCCAGATATTAGATAGGATACCCTTAAGTCTTGTTAAAACCACCTGCAGAAGAATTATGAGAATAAAAATTACAATGATAAGTAATAGAGTCGTGCTCTTCATAGGCACATTGCACTTTTTAACTCATGACTAAAAAATTTCTAGCTAAAATCCTTAAAGCCCAGAAGCAGTTACAGTTGGGGCCAATGCCAAAAGAATGGAAACATTTTAATACATTGCGGGCTAAAAAGCCCCTAAAATCTCCTTTTTCATTTCCCCTCACCCTTTTCTCTCTCATGGAAGGGAAGACCTAGGCACCGTGGGGGCAAAACTCTACTATAATATCATTCTTGGAATTACCTGGCTTTGGTACATTTGTACATAACAGTTTTAATGTAACAGCAAGAATTTTCCTCTCCAGGTTATTTCTCTGAAGCTGTAATAAGCAATCCTGTGTGACATAGCCTGCGGTGCAGTTGCCAGGCAGCAGAAAGAGATCTGCAGCGGGAGGCGGGAGAGCTGGGGAGAAGAGCTGAGAGAAAAGCAGGAGAGCGGGCGGAGAGGAGGCCGCTCGAGTCGGGAGTTGGATTCGGAAACTGCTGAGTCAGAATTCCATCTCCTTGCCATCTTTTATGTTCCCAGCCCATAATAAGCCAATAAGCTGAACCTTAGAGGGAAAATAATGGTAGAAAAGAAACAGTTGAATGTTGTCATTAAATGGATTGTCAGAAATGCTTTTTATTTTGTGAGCAAAGGGTTTCAGATTAGGCTTTGTTGTTGTTTGTTTTTGTTTTATTCTCACTCCTGAACTTTGCTTCCTGGTAAATGCAGCTCTACAAATATCACAAAAGGCCTGGCTTCTCAGTGGGCCTGCTTTGCTCTCCAAGCAACAAACAATTAGCACATAATCTCTTCCAGCACTGTGCGTGGGGAACATACAGTTATAACTCAAAAGCTTTCAACTTCTCCCAAATATCATGGCGTGGCAAAGTAAAACACAGAGAAAGAGAACTAGCCTCTTAATCTACTAGGCACCATGAGGGGAAATCTCTGTGCCTGTGAGCTGGGATGTCATTCAAAGTGTTTCGAGAAGCTTGGCTTCCCCATTGTGAGGCTTCCTTTGGTTTGTGAAATTGGAAACCCCAGCTCAATCTTGTCTCTTGGCTCTACAAGAATCTTGCTCTAAGGAGACCAAAATGATTGGACTGGGATCTGTCAGAAGGGGTGGGGGCAGATGGCACACAGGTCTCTCCAAGCTGGCCTGGATGTCCACCAGCACAAAGCATCCTGCCTTGTGCCAGCCTTCCAAGCTGCCTGTGACTAGTTGGACATTCTCCAATGGTAACAGACAATGCTTTTTATTTAGATGTTTGACTATTCTTGTTAATCAAATAGAACAAGAGCGGAAGATTTGTTCAAAACAAACAATATATTTACAGATAGCTTTGTCTGGTGGATGTACATTTTAAGGTTCTGAAGTTGCTATTCAATCTTCCCAGAAGATGGAAACACACCATCTGGGAAAGAAAATGGGACAAAACATGCTGAAATCTCAAGACGGTCAGAAAGAACTTGGAATTAATACAACAATGGCCAACTTTCTTTCTTTCCTTAGTGATGTGAGTGTGGGAGGTGGAATGTAAAATTAGGGTGACCAACTATCTGAAAATTGTGATGAATAACAGATGGGGATCCCTTTCCCCCGCTTTTGGCCACACAGTCAGGTTTATTTGTCCTGTGCAGTGACCCTGGCTTTTCAGTCCCAACAAAGGTCATGAATAAATCAATGGAGGATAATCAGTGATTTTTCAGCACATTCTAAGGGGAAGATAATGTGTCACAAGAACAATGATGTTTAGCATATATGACATAAAGAGATAAGAAGGAGCTACAGATACAGGATTAAAAAGAGATGAAATGGTGAAAAAGAAGCAAGCAAACCAAATCCACCAAGAACCAGTGATAGATGCAGGAACAGCCTCACTCTGCTATCTTTTCAGAAGACTAACACTTTTTCCTAAGGAACTGCAAAATATTTACAGACACTTGACAGTTCTCTAGGTAGCACAGTTGGAGTATGGACACTCAAGCTCTCTGGAATGTCCCATGATTGAGGTTTTGTCTGTACTGCACAGCAGGAGAAACTAATCAGTGAAGCCGTTGGCTCGCCTGACCACACTGGTTAACGACGGTTTCCACAGAGCCTCCCTGGAAACTTCAGTTGAAATATCACACTATTTTATGTGAAATTGCACTTTTAATCAAAGCAAAAGGGAAAGATACTCTAGAGTCAGTCTCATAGTTGTGCCACATAGAAATTTCTGCCAAAGTCTCCAGTCATTCTGGTGATTTTGTTTTTGTTTTTTTTTTTACTCTTTATAAATATCTTAACATTTAGGTTTTATTTGATCAAAGTAATAAATGAGTAACAAAATATTAAAGGGAATTTTCTTAACTTCAATTGAGGCCCCAAATTTGACAGCAATGAATGATAAATCCCCCATATTCTAATGAGAGAAGAGACACAATCTATGTAGGACTTGGCTAAGAGGTAGTCAAAACCTGATCCTGTGATCTTTACACCATTATCTACCACCAGCCTAGATACAAGACTTGCTCAGAGTCAGAGGCCATTTTCACAGCAGAGCTAACAGTCTAATGTGCATGCTCTCCTGTTGTCCCTCCATTCCCCCATTCTCCTCTGTCACAAACCATCTAGGAGAGCTCCTTGAGACTTTTGGGAATGCAGCATGATGGGAAAATTCCTGGAGAAAACTTACTTGTCTCCTGGCATTTAGGAAGCCATGGGATTGAAGAGCAGCAACATTTGGCATCTTATTTGTTGAAAGCGGAAAAAAAGACACCACCCTGGACTGAGAAGGATGTAACATGAGAGGGTGGAAGAAAGGCAAATCACTAACTTTCAGTTTCTAAGGCCAAATTTCTGGTCCAATTTGAAATTCAAAGTGAGATACATTTGATGGTTTTAACTCAGTCAGAAGAGATTAGACCGATTTCATTTTCTACATGCTGATAATGCTTAGGGAAGGACTAAGGAATGGGAAAAAAGATCAAACACACAACCTCCTTATAAACACACCTGCACACAGCACTTAGAATGTACACAGCATAGCCAGCATATCTTTCCTCTTAAGATTTAGATCGTCAAAAAGGTGTTAAAGCAATTTACAGTGGGGTTGTGTTTTTTATTTGCAGAGCAAACAGGAAAGGACTTTTGATCCAAAACCTTTCCAACATAGAAGCATGACATAATTTTCAGGATAGGAAAGATAAAGAAAAATAGAATCTGCCTCGCCCTTTGAAGAATCCAGCACTTGCTGCCAAGGAAGGCAGAGTAACAGAACAAATGGATTCCTGTGAGAGGATAAGCACCTTTTCGATCCTGGAAGCTTTGTCATTTTTCAAAACTAGCACATTTTTCATAGTTTGCCACAGTGATCTTCAAGTGGATAAATGGATATGGTCAGAAGCAAGTTAATTCCCATCCAGTCCCTTTTTAAGGATAACAGATATCCTCAAAGAGAAGTGGCACAAAGCAATGTTAGAGGGAGAATAATAAAAGCGCAGTCAGAAAATAAATGGATTCTGAAACCAATTAAAATAAAGCATGGCTTTAAAAGATTCTTTAAATTATTCGCCTGTCACACTACTGGAAAAGCAGTGGCTCCTTTAAGCCATTCCTTCCTAAATGTTTTGTTTTTCTTTCCAAAAATAACAGGTTTAATTAAATGTGCAAGATGCACTCAAGTCACCCAGACTAATGCAGCAGGGATTTTGAAGTCACTTAGAAGATTTTAGGATGGACTTCGATTTGCCAGGCTCAGATACTAACGGAGAAAGCTGGTCTTAGGGAAAGAGTGAGTGCTGTGTATGCTCTGTTACTGCTGTCCAAGCCAGTTACTCTGTTACTGGGAGAGAATGGTTATGAAATTAGCGAGTGTTAAATAAACTGGAAAAGAAATTAAACTTTATTAAACTCTTCCTATGTGCCAGTGTACTTTCACATGCATTATTTCCCTTAAATCTTAAAACAAACTGGAGGAAATTGATATCATTGCTCCCTGGTTTTAAGATACATATGCCAAGACTCTGAGAAGGCCAAGAATAGCAGTAAAGCATTCAAACTCAGGGCTTCTGAAGGTAAAGCCAAGCTTTTCTTTTATATTGATTTGACTATCTGTGCTAATGAAGATGAATGATTAGAAAATACTGCCCCTGATTAGGAGATCAAGGTGTCTGATAATGTGATAGAAATGTCCTATCCTTTTAATCCAGAACAATAATATCCTTGAATAGCCCAATTCGAACACGTCTGATAATAATGCAACATCAAGATTCAAAGAAAGAGTCATGAAACATTGACATTATGATCTGCTGAACTTAAAATTAATGTAATCTTCAGGATTATATGAAGTGATCTTAAGAATTATTGTCATATGAAAGAGAGAAAGAGAAAAAGATCTCCAAATCAATCCAGGCTACTTGATCTAGTTCATTGCCTCAAAATGTTCCTGTTTATCTGTGATTAGAAATTTGAAAACAAATGAAATAAAAGTCAAGTCTTAATAGGTAAGATGCATTATAAAGTTTATAGCACACTTTTTTTTTTTTTTACAACCAGAAAGAAAATGAACGCAGTTTAGCACTTACTGTAAGTACCTTGGACTCACCTGTACTTTATTTGCTGTATAGAATAGCACCCTGGAAGTCACTGGGCGATAAAGCCCTGGACTTTGAATCAGGAGAAAGGAGGATATAGTTCCAGAGCTTACCGTTAAATGACCATGTGATGTTTTAGAAGTGAATTAGACGGTCTTGGCCTCAGTTTCCCCAGATTATTGCATGTAAATGTACTTTGACATATATTAGCATTCATGAGCATTTTGTAAACACACAGCACAATATGTGTTGTTGAATGATTTATAAAATTAAGAAGTTAGATTAGACTTTTTCTAAGGTCTTATAATGTTCTTTGTTCTGTAGGAATTTTATCTCCCTCTGATATGTAGGTAGGGAAGGTTTCCATTTCCCTTTACTCTGCTGTCTCTATGTGGTTTCTTTATTTAATCTGTGGGGAAGTGCCGTGTGGGAGGATGGGGCTAGCCTTTCCCTAGTGCACGTCAGGGGAAACTGAGCTACAGCTTGTTAATTATTTCAAACCTCTAACAATGTCCAAGTACTCAGTTCTTCCAGAAAAAGTTATTTAATAAAATACAAGGAAATGTGGGCTGTATTCAGGTTTCTCTGCCAAGAATACATATCAAACTCTTTCAGCTAAAAAGCTGCATGAAGAGACAGGAGGATACATTAACAAATAAAATAAAGCATCTACATAAGACACCCCAATTATAAAATTTTAGGAAAATGTTATAGAAAGTGTACTGGGCCAGGAGTCAATAGGTAAAGGGACTTTTTCCCAGTTCCAGCACTAAACAGCTCAGTGCTTTGGCTGTCATTTATTCTCTCTGTTTCTTGGTGTCCTCATCTGTAAAATGAACTGCAGCATTGTACAGTAGAGGTAATGTGAGGACTGGGTAAAAATGACGAATAGCCAAGAAGAAGCAGACATTGGAGGAAAACCCACATATCAAGCATAATATTCAAGCAAACAGAAAAAAAATTATATTCAAGGAGACACAGTTAATATAGGAAGCAGAAGGAAATTTTCCAATAATCTGATATTTATCCACGAAATGAGGGTAAGCTAGTATGGGGAAAAAATAAGCATTCTTTGAAATTAAAAATGTCGTTTTCCAAATATTTCCTTTAGTCTATGTTTACATAGTCTATGTTTACATATATATATATATAAATAAAAATAGGGAACCAGAATATCTTCATTGCAGTGAGCAGAGTAAAAGAGAAAACATAAAATGACATGGGTTTAATAAATTTAAATATTATGCA
The DNA here is from genome assembly GCF_030445035.2 of Dasypus novemcinctus. Lineage (NCBI taxonomy): Eukaryota > Metazoa > Chordata > Mammalia > Cingulata > Dasypodidae > Dasypus > Dasypus novemcinctus. Next base: position 52,237,970 of record NC_080676.1, read on the forward strand.
ACTCATTAAAAAAAGTAAGTGTGAATGTACTAGCATGGAAAGATTATTTATAAAATGCATTATTCCATTAAAAACAACTTATAGAGCATAAACATAGTAGTATGTGTTTTATGTTTTAAAATATGTAAAGGGTATATATAAGTATTTCAGAATGTACAGAAAAACATTCTGGAATCTGGTCCCCTCTCCGGAAGCTATTAGGATTGTTTGTCTTTGTCTGAGTAAAGGAAGTGGTAGAAAAAGGGTTTCCACATTTACTATATATACTTTGTATTGTGTGGATTTTATCCAATGAGAATATATGCATGTATTACATGCATTAGTTTTTAAATAACTTTATTAGAGACAGTAATAAGAAAGAAAAACAACAGATAGCATTGGGATCGATCCTAACCCTATTACTTATTAGCTCTGTGTATTTGAATAAGGTAATTAACTTTTCTCACCAAAGAGAAAATAGAACAGGTATAAAAATAGCTACCTTGCAGTGTTGTTATAACGATTAGAGATAATATATGCAAAGCACCAGGGATATATTCAAAATTTAATAAACTGTAATTGTTAATGATGATGAAGAAGATAGATGAGATAATCTTGATTTTATTTTATGGATCAATGAAATGAATTCTTATTAGAATTCTTTATTACCTGGTACAATCTCTTTTTTTCCACCACCCCAGTTGAAAAAAAGGACCTAGAGAACTGGAGAGAAGGCATTGGAATAGAGGTCATCTCATTTTTACTGTAGCTATAAAGCCTTCTGTTAGCTCTCCTTATGTATTTCATATTCTATAGGGACTGTAAACTATTTAAGATCTGTGTATTTGAGAAACACAGCCTGGTAGAGCAGGAGGAAAAAGAAGTGATTAGATCAGGAGTTCCTAACAAGGGGTCCTTGAGCTTGAATTGAAATTCAGAAAAACGATATTCTTGTGGGGACTTGTTAGTGTGGGTGTGATATATTTATTAAATAATACACAGTATAGTGAGGACTTAGTAAGGGGTCTGTGGTTTTCACCTGACTGGCAAAGGGGTCTGTGGAACAAAAAAGGTTAATAAGCCCCGGATTAGATGATGTGTAGAGAGTTAGATAGTATGGGATGCTTCCTAGAGGCAGATTCCTAAATCTCATTGTACAGCTCTATCCCTCCGCCTCAGGGCCCTTTCCGTCTCCTTCCCCACCATGCCAGGAATTCCACTCAGCATAAAAGGGAAGAGGCTATGCTTCCAGGCAGCTGGTTGTGCAGAGTCTCAACCAAACCATCAAAATCAAACCATGTAAAATCTCTTTCAATTCTTGAGTCAGTGTTGGCAGGAAAAGCAAGTGTAGCACAACTGACAGCAAAATGAAGAGTCAGGATGCCCTTACTCCAGCAAACTTCTGTATTTATGACTCAGAAGAAAGAGCTTTTATGGAAGGAAGGAAATGAATTGAGATCTCAAGGCCTGTCCTATGTGTCAGAGGACAAACAGGTGTTTTCGCTTTGGGTTTTTTTAAAAAAAACATCAATTGAAAATGACTCAGAGGACTTCTACTTAGGGAAAAGAAATGACCCAAGTATACAAAATGGTAAGACCCTTCTGGTTCTGTGCACCTTCTAGTTTAGGATTAGAGCCACAAAAATTCACTTTTAGTCAAATTGCATACAGTTCCTACTTACTCAGTCACCGCTAGCTTGCATAGAGTATAGAGAAAAGTACTTCTTCCTGCAGGCAGATGAGTCCTGTGCCAGGAAACATGGCTGTACAAGCAGATTATGGGCTAGGTTTCAACTCCATTTTCCCCTTCGGCCTGGCATCCTTGTGTAGTGAACAATCTGCACAACTGTGGATAGCGGCCCCATTCTTGAATATCCCATCAACCTGGAACCAGTGCTCTGTTTTCCCATTTTCTTACCTTTGCTCATGTAATTCCTTCTTCTGGATCAAAATTGACCATTTTCCAAAGGCTTACTAATGGCTAGCACTTTGGCAAGTGTTTTGCAATTAATTCTCCAAACAATCCCGTTTAGGAGCTATAATCATCTACTTCTTCCAGATGAGAAAATAAAAGTTTGAGAATCATGTAATTTACCTACCCAAGGTCTCCCAGTTACTTTGTGGCAGAGTCAGTATTTGAGCCCAAGTTTGTCTGGCTCTGAGGTCTAATTCTTAACTATTGCACACTAGTCCCATTATAATAATAATGTATGATTAACATTCAAGTTACTTAAAGTGAAATAATTAAAAATTCAATAATATATTTGAGTCAAGGGAAATTTTCTCTCTCTAAATATAAAGAAGCCCTTTGAATTGGCCAAATAAAGGTCATCATTGGAAAGACTCATAACATAGAATTAGGGTCAATTTTTTCATAGAGACTGAAAGGAGTTCCTATAACCTGCCTCAATGATGGGAAGTAATTATGATTGACACCAGTCTCCAATTTGGAAATCAAATAATTCTCTCTGCTAGCATCTGATACCCTCAGTTGAATTTACCTCCAGTCCCTTGGTAAGTACGTCTGTATGTCAACATCTCAGCCCTGAGTTGGTCAAGATAGAAATAAAACCTCCAAGTGAGTTGCTTCTTAACTCTAGATCTGGAAGGGCATGAGGCTAGAAAGTGAACTGCTTTACTTGGATCAAGATCTCCCCTGCTCCTTAGTCAGATAACTCTGACATGAAATTATTAAATAAATGTTGGGATATGAAGAAAATAGCCTCCAAATACAAAACAAAACAATAAAAAGCCTTATTTCCAACCCAAGGTCAAAGAAGCTTAGCTAGAAAACAGTTGGATTGTAAACATGAGACTTTGAAGCAATTCCTAATCTGGCCTGCTTTTGGCAAACTAGTTAATTGGAGGTATAAGCACATGGAAAGGATGGAGCTATTCATGACAAAAACAAAACAAAACAAAAACCAAATAAGCAAACAAAGACGAAAAACACTTTTAACACAAAAGAAAAAGAAAAGAAGAAAGAAAATGTCACCACAGGTCACTCTATGCACTAAAATAAAACCTTGAAATGTAAAATTTTAGAAAATCAAGGTTATTTACTCTTGTGAGAGTAGAGAAAGGATAATGAGAGATACAACAGTCAGTACTGCTGTTTGGCAAATATTTTCAATTCTGCACCTTCTGTTCATGGGGTAGGATTCCACCTGCTCATGCTCCTTTGTAACTGAGTAGAGCTACATGATTAGTCCTGTCCAATGAATTCTGCTCCCAAGCAATAAATGTTATTTTGGGGCTAGAGCATTTAATTGCCAATTGATAGACCTTGCAAAGTTCACTTTTTGCTCTTGCACAGGACTGGCAAGGTTTTGAAATGCTGGCTGATCATTACTCTGAGACCCACTGCCCACGCAAGATGAGCACGTAAGGTGGGCAAGAAATAGATTGTGTTATTTTAAGCAACTGAGATTTTGGTGTTTGTTACTGCAGCATCACCTATCCTGTCCTAAGTGATAAAAGAGACATTTAACCAGAACAAACAATGATAGGAAGTAGGAAATGAACAAATGAGATCAAATAAGTAGTTATTAGAAATAGGATATTAAAAACTCAATAAGCACAGCCAGCACATTAAAATGCAAGAAAGGGTAGATATGAAGGATAGAGGAGCATGGAAATACAATTTGTGAAAAATAAGGGTTACAAGGTAAAGACAAAAACATGGAAAAATAATAGAAGATATAGCTAAAGTAATCTTTTCAGCTATGAAAAATGAAGACTAAAAATAGAAAAGGCTCCTCATATATGAAAGAAAATTATTAAACTTAAAAAGCAACAATACAGTGTACAAAAGCCACACATTAATAAACAAAAAGTTAAAAATCTGAGATCAAAGATGTATCAATAATATAAAAACAAATTAAAATCTTTTAGCAATCTAATTGTCCCCCAAAAAGGGAATGATTAAGTAGATTATAGTGCATCTACTTTATGCAATATTATGCATCCATTAAAATTGTTATGAAGATTAGGCAAAAACAGTATAAAATGTGTAACATGTATTATAAAATAAAAGAAATAGAATCCAGAGATTTATGATTCTTTATAAATACAGCTTTATATGCATTTTACATTTTAATTAGACAGGAAAATGCTATGCAAAAAAATTCAATTGTTGTGGTAAGGCTGCGGAATTAGAGATAATTGCCATGATATTTATTATAACAATAAACTAGTATGCATTTGAATTAATGCACCAAGACTCAAGAGCATAAAGAAGAGTTTATCTTTTAAAGGTAATTTACATAAGATGCAGATTTTATATTAAGTACTCATATTCATTGTAAAGCCTAAAATTTCATAAGACATTATTTACAACCTTTTTCCCTGTAAGATTTATAGTCTATGCCTTTCTTATAATTTACTTTGAATTAGAGAAATATGAATGTAGAAGAATTTATTATAATAAAATTAGTCACTTTTAAAGAAAAGTAATTTACATGGAACTATTTTAAGAATTTTTATAGTATTTCTGCTCTCAAATAATGATAATTAGTCCAAAACATGATGTATTTTCATACAAGGGACCCTAATTTTTTTAGCAAGATCATTAGTTTTGGAATTTGGTCATGCCAAATTCTACCATTGTGTTTGACCTGTGTCTCTAAGAAATATTCTTTATTGAAGACTGAAGCTTATTGTCAATGCAAGCTGAGACCCCAGAAGACATAACAGAAGGTAGGTGAAGTTAATACATAGCTGTTGGATCTTTAGATACTGAGGTCATATGCTATTTTGACATTTGCTTTAGACTTTTAGGTTGAGTCACATACTCCAGTACTTAAAATATATGCTGCTATCGCTATTATAGAGAATATCTTTAATGGGTACTCAACACAAACTTAATGTTGGTCAGATACAAAGATAAATATGCTTTGGTCTAGTAGTTTTAATGGATTGCTAAGGCTGCTGGATATACCTCAAATTAGGAAACCCCTGACTTCTAAAGCATGGCTAAGTGGATGCAGGTCATGATATCATGACATAATGTGATGTGCATTCAACATAATTTCTCTTTTATTGGAAAAAGTATGAGTATGTATAAATACATTACAAGATGAAGAGAAATGCACTAAAATTTAAATATGGTTATCGCTGGGAAGTGATTTTTACTTTAAGTTGTTTTACCAGTTTTCTATAATATCTACAAATGCCTGGATTGTTGTTTTCTTTTCTTTTTTTTTTTTTGATAATTAAAAAAATTAACTTTAGGCTTCACAAAAGGAGAACATAAAAATGAAAAGGAAGATGGATACCAGATCCCTTTTTCTTAGAGTATATCTTATATAATTCTACTGAAATATTTATATGATGTAATCCTCATTCTATAGTATTTGCCTACTCTTTCTAAACCAGTTATTCATTTGTGTAAAAAATGTTAGTAGGACTCTTCAACACTAGCCTAGATTCATTTAAGTGGTTGGTATTTCTTCACATGAAAATCCTGGTGGTCTCAGTGTGCAAAATTTTGTACATGGTATCTCTCTCTCAGTTCTATTTTAGCAGGGCTTATTTTTTCAGGTATGCAACACAAAGACCCTGGCATTTGCTCTCTACCTCCTACAGTAATCTTCAAGGATTTAGTAGTTACTATGACCCCTTTCCCCTGTGAAAATGGAAAATTCATTTCAGATCCCACTCTGTCATTTTCAATGACTTTAATGAATGATAAAAGTCTGATCTTCTAAGACTCCTCTACCCACATCTTCCCCCTGCTCCCTGCATTTCCTATTGCTACTGGGCCTGAAGTTTCATTCATCTGAAAACTATTCTTAGAAACATCCCCCCTCCTCCAGCTGTTAATCTGTCATTAGTGGACCATAAGTCATTCAGATGTACTGCCCTATTATGCAACCTCAACAGAGTAGAAAAAATCATTTGCTTTACTGTCAATGCAAAAAACTTTTATCTTCTTTGACAGTTTTATTCAGAAAACCTCAGCTTTATTTTAATTTGATTCTAATGTTAGCTTTCAGAAAATGATTTGAGTAAGTAAAAGTTTAGTGCAATGACAGCTGTCATGATTTCTGTGGTGGTTTCTCTCAAGAAGTATTTATTGAAAATCTACATTTGCAATACAATGTATCATTTTTGGCAGAATGGGTAGAAGTTACTTATTCAGAGCTGGTAATGCCCCAATATTTACTCAGTTAGGAATTTAAATGAGGAAGGCCCATTTGTTTTATCTCCTCTCTTTTCCATGCCAGAACTTCCTTGAGCAAAACTTAAACTCACAACTATCCCCATAGCATTTGGATTTATAGTAATTGTTTTTATTATACTTACAGGCTAAAATAGCTATCACGTTTTCTTTAATAAAAATAACATCCTGAAATGAATTCAGGTTGCAGTGGGCTAATGAAATGGCTTTTTCATTCCATTTTTGCTGTGAACTACTGTGTTAAAACCAAGGATGGAGGTATTTATAACAATGAGTCTGTTTTATTTTAGAAGTACATTAACGGAATTAAGCATAATTATGGCTCTCTAAATTTTCAAACTCATTTTCATTTAGTAGGGAAATAGTAAACACATCAAGTTTGTAATGAATTTATGCTTGGTTGGTAGTGGTTAAAACTCAGAGACCAAAGCCTATATTCTGAAAAGAATTTTATTTGAAAATATTTATATTGCTTTTCACAAAGTAATGTACCAGCTGAAGTCTGCATTAGCCCAAATAATGGACTATATCTAATTGCGATACATTTTGTTTTCAAAAATTTTGCTGTAGAATATCATGCTTCATGGAAAGAAGGGCAGTGATAGCTGAGGAAGCAAAGTTATGACACATACACATAACTGAGAGATCCATATCTGAGAGATCTATATCTGAGCTATCTATATCTGAGAGATCTATATCTGAGCTATCTGAAAAATCTATCACTGTATACCTGCTAAATTAATAACATTAAATGATTTTAAGACTGCATTGTGGAAGAGCGGGTGTGGCTCAAGCAGTTGGGCACCTGCCTCCTACAAGGAGGTTCCAAGTTTGGTTCCCAGAGCCTCCCAAAGAAGACAAGTGGATGCAGCCAGCAGACAATGGGCACAAAACAATCGGCAAACAGAGGAGGGAACCATGGGGTAGGGTGGGGGGCAGAATATAATAAATTTTAAGAAAAGAAGAAGACTGTATTGTGGCTCAAATGAACTACTACCTAAGTTTAATTTAAAAATGAACATATAAAATCCAGGGTGAACTTTTTATCTCAAAGCTTATTTTATTTCACCAATGCAGTTTTATAAAACAAGTAAGTATAAATACAATTCAGAGAAGAATAGTTCTCTGGGCTGGTTTATGTGTTTTCCTGTTACAGGAGGGCAAGCTCCTATAGGATTGGTGCAGTAGAGCAGAACTGGTAGAGAGAAAGCTTCACACATTAGTACCTTCACACGTTATAAAGAAGATTTGCTTCAAATGGTTACATGAAGGGATGCCTTATCTCTGGGAAAGTTGACATAGTCCAAAAAAAGATGATACTAAAGGTCATATTCTATATTTTGTAGTTTTGTTATTAGGAATTATGTGTAAAGGGGAAATGTTCTTTTTTTTTTTTTCATATCACATCTTTATTCAAAGTTCTCTCAGGCTTCACTAAGGAAAAAACACATTAGTGAGAGGATTATGTTCCCATTCCATTCTAATTATTTTGAACTGAAAGGTGCAAATCAAACAATGCAGCTTTTCTAAATCTGAAAATGTTTCCAATCTAAAGATCTAAATGCCCAAATAGTTTATATGCTCTGCCTGCATAATGTAAGCTGTATGGTAAACATAGCTTGTAAAATTTTAAGCCATGCATTCTAGGCAGTGTTAGCTTTTATCCTCACTAGACGGAATCTTATAATACCTTGCTAAATTGCTCCATTGTATTTAAACCAAAAACACACAGATTTAGCAAATGTTAAAAAGGACATTAATTTCAAAGTAGCAAAGAAAAGACAATTCAGTACTTAATTGAAAGTTATACATTGGTCCACAATCTAATTCTTGTAGATATGTGTTTTGTTAATTAACCCAAGTGGACCTTTGCTCAGCAAACATTTAATGGGTGGGTGGTATTCCATCAGAGTAATCCTGAAAAAGAGATTCTTTGATGTCTACTACAATTTGTATATTTTTTTGTTCAACTGCTTACATTTAATTTCTTTTTGCCTATTTGGCTTGGTTGTGGACCAATTTATCATTGAACCAAAAGTCCCTCCTGCACAGGAAGAATGGGCTGTGCAAAGTCAATTAATGATCCTCTGGACCTCATTAGCAGATGTCAGATTGGATGAGAGGAAGGAGGCAAAATCATTCCTTCCTGCTACATAGTCTCATGATGTTACCACAGCTGTACTCTACCCAGACATTGTGACACACACACAAATTCTCCCAGTTGGGCACTTCCCGGGTCAGAGTCCGCAGACATATAAATGAGAAAAACCTGGTGTCCAGCCAATAATTAGGGACAGATTCCATATTTACATATACCGTGGCATCAGAGTGTTTTGATTCATTCTGAGGATGCTTTTTAATGTTACGTAGGGGTCCTGAGAGCCTGTTTAAATAGTTATAGATTTTTCAGTCCCATTTGTCTTTGTAATATTTCACAATTTGTTTTTAATTAGTTTGGAGGGTGAAAATCTGGTTTGGAATTTACGTGGGCTGTAAGAGACTATTCAGCTGTTTACTGCCAAAGCATACATTGTTAAAAACCACAAAATAAGTGTGTGTTGGAGGAAACACCTTTAAATAAGCAGATTATTTTTAATGTATAAATAGAACGACTTGGCAGAATCCCTTTGAGGTAATAATACAATGTTCATTTCTAACTTGTTAATTTTCTGCTTTACTCTGAAGGTATATTACCTTTCTTTTTCACATGAACAAAATGAAAAAAATATAGTAAAAAAGTGTTACAATTTATTTAACAGGCACTCTATATACATTACCTAATTTAATTCTAATAAAAGTATATAATACTACAGGTCAGGATACTGAGTCTCAAACAGAGATTTGAATTGAAGTTTGCTGACACTAAATGCCGTGTTTTTAAACAACTCACCCCACATGGTTTGTGTGCAAAGAAATATCCTTCTAAATGTTTGAACCACTCCATCATTGCCTCCAGGAGTTCTCCCCTGCTAGGTGACAGGTACAGTACTTTTGCCTTCTTTTTCCACTCACTCCTTAAGTGAGGGAAAATATCATGAAGTGATTAAGATCATGGTGCTTGGAGTTTGGCTAAACCTGGGTTTGAATTCCAGCTCTTTTTCTTAAAAGCTGTGTGACTGTGGGAGAGTTACTTAATTTCTCTAAATTTCAGTTTCCTGCTCTATAAAAAAGGGGATGACAATTCTTTTCTCACAAGGTTGTTTTAAAGATTAGCCAAGACAATGTTGGCAAAGCATTCATCGCAGTGCCTTACACATGGTAGAACCTGGACAAACAGTAGCCAGTTTCGCTAATACTATATAATTTTAAGTGTCAGTGTTTCTTATGGCTCCAACCTCATCCTTTTTCTATTATCATTACATTTACTGTGCATCTCTGAAGTATAGTCTGAAACTGGAAGTGCATTCTCAGCCTTCATTTCTCATAGCCAAGAGAGTAGCTCCATGACTGAACAAAAGCACTCAAATTCAATATGCCCACAACTGAACCTGCCAAATCTGAGTCAATCATACCACAGTCCATCTGCACAAGGGACCCAGGCCTGGAAGTCACCTAAAACTTCTCATTATCTTCAACCACCATCAGTATCAGTCACCCAACTGGTCTGTCACCCTATTGATTCTAAAGCCTTATATGCCCTTCATTACCACGTCACGAACTTGGTTCAGACTCCAGACTTCTCTATTCTGCACCATTGTTTCCTCCTGGCTGGTGTCCCCACCTCACATGGCTTAACTACTTTTACCTCCCTGTCATGAGAGAGAGGAAATTTACAGATACTTAATTCTATCGCTCCTTGTAATTGCTCTCCTTTCTATACAGCAAAGTTTCCTGTGGGGTAGAAGCACTTCAGGGAATGCATAAAAAAATTCACTGGGAGGCAAGTAGAAAAGATTGGAACTTCTCTATTTGTTGATTTTTTCTTTCTAAAATTTGTTTTTTCCATAGGTTTCATAGTGAGTATATTTTATAACACATGTGCTGTAATAGCAAAGTAGGCCGTATTTTATTAATAAACACACAGAATATGCTCAAAGGGTTTATAAAGTTATTTTAACTGCATGCTAAAGAATTTTCACTGATGGGCACTATGATCATAAGCATTTGGAGGCTTCTAGTCCGTACAGTGAAATTTCAACTCCCTATGCGAAGGCCCTTTATGATGTGACACTTGACTGACCTCTGAGGCTCCTATGCCCCCATGCCACCACACACATACTGAGCCGTGATCATTCAAAATGGTTCATGGTTCTCTGAATACAAAAGATTCTTGATTGCTTTTGCATTTGACAGAATTTCACTCTCCTCATAATGCCACTCCCCAAATTCTGCTGTTGAATTTGTCTCTGGAACGCTTCATCTTTCCTTGAAATCTGTTTATGTGTCACCTCTCCTGAGAAGCCATTTAGATCCCCACTTTGGTTCTCCCTTCTTTCTGTTTCCATAGTGCTCAGTATATAAACCACTCTAATTATTTTCCCATTATTTTGTACCTGTTTATTGGAATGTCTTCTTTGTCAGACTGTGTACTTCTTAAGAAGAGATTGTTTATATGTTTGTTTTTATATTGCCCAAACCTAAACATAGGAGATAATAAATTTATGATGAATTGAATCACATGGATGCAGTACTATATAATTTGTACTAGACACTCGATATTTTAGGGAAGACAGAGTCAGAATCTTGAGCTGAAGAGGCCTTCCTGTTATGTAAATCCAAATCCCTCAGATTACAAATGAGGGTAACCAAGATTTAGAGATATGACTTTCTTCAAGTCATAAATCCAGGAAATCATAGACCAGAAAGAGAATACAGGCGATTTTACATGGTATCCAGAGCTATTTCCACTACTCTACATGTTTGGATGGGGTATGTTTCCAGGTGCACGAACATTTGTAAATCTTTGGTGTCTGAAAATCTGCAAGTTCCTAAAACATATATACAGGGGCATAGAATATGTATTCACATATGACTTAATATTCATGAGAAAACAGAAAAAAAAATCTAACTGTGATCCTCCTCACCACCAGACAATCACCTGTTATAATTTCTTACTCTATGTTCCGAAAGGAGAGGAAGTTTATGAATAAGTTGATCATTTTGGGTACTAAATTTGCCCCTTGGCTGTGCTATTATGAAAGGACAGGGCCAGGACGAAGTGTACCTGGTTAAATAATTTACTTTTTTACCTTCAATGTTTTTATTTACTAGAAGAATCCTTTAGAAATGTTTAGTGAATATGCACAAACTACAATACCTAATTTCATAGCCAGCTTAAGCTCATCACTAAAATGAATAATTCACTCATGGACTCACAGACCCTCAACTAGCACTATATATTAAATTAATTACTCAGATTCTGCAACCAAATACCAAACTTTTTTTTGGATATTTCTACATAGATTTTCGATCTTAAAATAATCAAATTCAAGCTAAATTCACTTCCTATTCTCCCATAGGGGCTTTCCCCACTGTGTTTGTCATTTTGAGGATGCTCTCTATTCTGCTCATCTTGTAAAGAGTGAATATGTGCCTGAACAAATGAAACCAATCTGAAGGTGGGACTGGTGAGTGTGTGATAAAAATGTGAATAAGATATCATTTTCTCTCTTAAGAAACTCACAGCCTAGCCCTAGAAAGAGTTGCAGTCTTTCATAACTCTTAAGTCTATCCAGAAAGGTCAATTACATCCTTGAAAGAAATCTCATCATATATACCAAGATGGTTAATAAAACTTCATCACTTCAAATTCAATAATTCTAAAATTTTTAAAGTCTAAAACTCCCACCTTTTATGCCATCCCTTCTGTACTGACATCCCATCATAATAATTTTTTAAAAAAATTTTACAAGTAGCCCTGTTATTTCTCAGATTTTCAAGGAAATTTTGTAACTAGTTTGTTTTCCCACCACCAGGATTAGACGTAAACCCCAGTCCCTTCCCAACTTCCATATTCATTCCCCTCAAACTCTTTTCTAATCTAAATATGTTATGATTGTGGATTCTGCCAGTGATATTCATTTCAGAACTCACACTATTGGCAAAGCCCCCAGCTTATATTATTTGGGATAGAATCTTCTGCTCTTTCTGAGCAAGCATCCACCTCTTCTAATAATTTTGCCTATTGCTGGAGAGAGAAATTGCTAATGTGATTAGTCAGAGCTCAGTGCATTCATGGACCCATATTCATTCTGAGCGTGGTCCTCGTGCCTTAAAGGTTAGCGTTTGTAGCTATCCCTGCTCCTATGGGATAAGTATACCTAAGCAGGGCATGGATTCCTGAGGAAAGCCTGCCTAGGTACCTCTTTTTCCTATTTTACTTTCTCTGGGCCCAAAGCTAAATGATGAGTTAAACTTTGGTCTACTCTGCAAGAATAGCCACTTTAGCTCCAGAAAGGAGAGAAACTGTAGTCCTGCCTTAAGTCATATATACCAACTCTGCTTTACCAAAACTCTACGTTTTGAATTTTGGGGGCACATATTCAGGTATTAAAAAATGGTATTGTAGAATTTTTACTTCTGGCCATTATACAGTCACTGATACCAAATTAACCTTCACAATGTAAACAAATATTAAAGTGGTAAAATACATGATTTTTTTTTTTCATTTTGGAAGCAAGCAGCACAGAATTGTGATCCCTGATTGAAAAGAAACAAAAACACCCACACAATTCCCCTGATTTTCTGCTTGGAAGCATTTTCTATATGGCAGCACAGCCTAAGGGAGCCTAAACAGAACACAGTTGTCTCAGATAATACTAGTACGGTCAAAAATTTAAAGAAAAACATGAAAGTGATGAGGAAACATATAGAACATGTCAATAAAGACAGGAAAACTATAGAAAAGATCTAAATGAAATTTCTAGAACTGAAAAATACAGGATCTAAAATGAAATTTTCTCTAGATGGGTTTAACAGCAGTTGAGACAACCAAGAAGACAAGATCAGGAAACCTGAACAAAATGAAACAGAGAAGAAAAAATTCTGAAAAATGAATAGAGCCTTTCTAACTTGTGATACAATATCAAGAAGACCAAAAGAAGCATACTTAGAATCTAAGAAGGAGTTGAGAAAGAAATAGTCCTAGTGAGGTAATGGACAACTTTTCCGAATTTGATGAAAATATCAAATGAATCAAAGAAGGTGGACAAAATCCAATTGAGATAAATCAAAGTAAATCACAAAGTCAGTCAAATTGAAGAACTCCAATAATATAAAAGCAAATCTTAAAAACAGCCAGATAAAAAGACATTTTACAAACAGGGGAACAATGGTACTATGAGGGCCAATGCTTTATGTGAAACCATGAAGGCCAGAAGACAATAGAATGGCATGTTTAAAAACTGAATGAAAAGAAAAACTGCCAACCTAAAATTTTATATTCAGTAGAGATATCCTTCAGGTATGAAGGCAAATAAAGTCATTTTCAGAAAAAAAGGTAAGAGAATCTTTCATTAGCAGATGCACATTAAAATAAACATTAAAGGAAGTTTTCAAGCAGAAGAAAGATAGTAGGTGGAAACTTGGATCTATACAAAGGGCTAAGGAGTTTTGGAAATGGTAAATATGAGAATAAATATAATAAAGTTTTTAAAAAGATAACATTTTAAAACAAAAATGGTAATGATGGATTTTGACTTTAAATACACATAGAAATGAAATGTGTGCAATAAGAGCACAAACATGTTGGGGTAGGAAATGGCAACATGCTCTCGGAAGGGTTACTCGTTATACGTGAAGTGGTATAATATTGCTGGAAGGTAGAATGTGGTTATTTAAGGATGTTTATTGTAAATCCTAGAGGAAACACACACACATGCACACTCATACAATGGGCACATAAACACACAACTAAAATAGACTAAGCAAAAAAAGAGGTAGAGCTAATATACTAAGGAAATGAAATGGCATATTGAAAAATATCCAATTAGTGTAAAATAAGGCTGTAAAAGAAGAGAAAATAACAAAGGACAGATAGACAAATAGAAAACAAATAGCCAAATGGTGGGTGTAACCAATCACATCAGCAATTGCATTATGTGTAAATAGACGAAGGGTTTTTTCCTGGAATGGTTGAGTAGTTCCTAAAAAATGATGCCCTCTTACAGGTAACAACTATAAATCTTGGCACAATACAAAACAAACAAACAAACAAGGTATGGAAGAACTAACAACAAAAGCAGCCTGATTCTGGAGAGAAAGAGCCACTTGACAAAAGGGCAACAGCACAGGGTGGTTTTACGTCCTTTAGACTGAATAGGTAAAATTGACAGGGTACAGAGTGACAAAAACAAAAAATTAATAAAAACCCTACAGTCTTTCTAACTTGTTAAACCAGAGGACAGAGTTTGTGGGGAAACACAGTCGCTTTGACAAAGTAGGGGAGTGGGTGTAGCTCAACTTGTTGAGCACCTGCTTCCCATGTACAAGGTTCTGGGGTCAATCTCTGGTACCTCCTAAAAAAAAAGATTGGGTATATCCTGGAAAGGACTGAGACAGTGAGAGAGAAAGAGAGAGAATGAGGAAGAGAGCGTGCTAGGAAACATGCTCTATCTTCTTTGTGTAAACTCTGCCCAAATTTCTGACTGACTTCTTAGCCAGGTAAGTACAGGACAAACTTAAGAATGAGTTACTGAACTAAGGTTTGAGCTGCTATGAGGAAAGAGAGCTTGCAGATGAAGACAAATTCAGATAATTTTCAGAACCTAGAGTTTCCACTACTTTAGCAAAATAGTCAATGTAATTTACAATTTTAATAGAAAAATGCAAGAATATATATAAACACCACACACAATAAATGTATGAGAAACACTTGACAAACTCTAAAACTCAGTTTGGATCAAAATTTCTCCTAAACTAGAAGGTGAAAAAGACCTCTTCATCTTTATGTAGAATGTCTAAGAAAAACCTAAAGCTAATATCATACCCAAGGGTGAATGACTGAACACTTTTTCTCTAGATGAAGAACAAGGTGAGGATATCTGCTTCTAGCACATGTGTTCTTTAATATAAGTTGTAATCAGCACAATAATCCAGAAATAAATGAAAAAACATAGAGATTGGAATAAATAAAACTGTGTTTATTTGTTGGCAACATGGTTGTACACGTAGAAAATCTTAAGCAATCCAAAAAATGGCTATTAGAACTAATAAGTGAATTTAGCAAGATCATAAGATAAAAGATCAGTTTATTTCAATATGTTAGCCCTGAACAAATGGAATTAAAAATAAGTAATATGCTATTTACATTAGCTCAAGAAATATGAAATACTTAGGAATAAATTTAACAAAGTAAGTATAAAATATGTGTAGTGAAAATTAAAAACACTGCTGAGAGAAATTAAAGAAAACATTAAAAAATATAAACATATATCATGCTTACATGTTTTGGAAAACTTAATTCTTCCCAAATTAAGTGATAGTTTCAATTCAATCCTAATCAAAATCCCATCCATTTTTAAAAATTGAAATTGACAACTTGATTCTAAGATTTATTTGTTAAGTATAAAGACAGAACAATAATTTTTAAAATCTTAAAAAAAGAAAAAATAAAGTTTTAGTACTTATAAATGATTTGAAGATTTACCTAAAGTTACTGTAACCAAATGATTTGAAAATTTACCTAAAATTACTGTAATAGTATGTTTTTGAAATAAAAATAGACAAATAGATAAAAGAAGGAGAAAAAAGAGTCCAGAAATAGACTCTTACTTTTATGGTGAATTAAGTTTTGAACAAGACTCCAAAGCAATCTAATGGAGAGAGGGGCATCTTTTCAACAAATGTGCTGGCATAAATGGATAGTGATACCTGTTTAAAAAAAACAAAACAAAACAAAAAAAGAAAAGAGTAAACAAAAAGAGAAAAATAAAATATGTGTGTCGGGGGGAGGGAGTGTCTCATATTTCTCCCTATATATAAAATTTAATTTGAGATGGATCTTAGAATTAAGCACAAAAGTTATATTTTATATAGCATCTAGTGGAAAACATTGAATATTGTCTTCAATACCTTGAGATAGACCAATATTTCTTAGGATGCAAAAAGCAGTAACCAGGGAAGCGGATGTGGCTCAAGCTATTGGGCTCCCATCTACCATATGGGAGGTCCAGGGTTCAATTCCCAGGGCCTCCTGGTGAAGGCAAGATGGTCCACATGGCAAGCTGGCCCAAGTGGAGATCTGGCCCAAGTGGAGAACTGGCCCATGCAGTGAGCTGGCCTGAGTGGAGTGCTGGCCCACACAGCAAGCTGGCCCATGAAGGGAGCTGGCATAGCAAGATTACATAGCAAAAAGAGACAAGAGGAGAGATAATAAGAGATGCAGCAGACTAGGGAGCTGAGGTGGTACAAAAGACTGAGCACCTCTCTCTCACTCCAGAAGGTCCCAGGATCAGTTCCTGGTGCCACCTAAAAGAGAAGACAAACAGACACAGAAGAATGCACAGCAAATGGACACAGAGAGCAGACAATGGGGAAAGGGGGATAAATAAATAAAGAAATCTTTAAGAGAAAAAAAAACAGTAACCAAAAAAAAATTTTGTTGAACTTATGCCATCAAAATTAAACATTTCTGCTAATCAAAACACCCTGTTCAGTAAATATATAGATAAGCCATTAACTGACAGAAATATAGGTCATATGTGTCAGTGCATTTATCTGACAAAGGACTTCTATCCAGACTATACCAGAAACTCCTAAACCCAATAAAAATAAAGACAACTAGCCCAATCTAAACATGAACAAAAGATTTAAGGTTATCTTCAGGGGAGGATGGTGTGTTGATTGAAAGGGCACTCAGATATTTCTGGGGTGCTGAAAGTATTCTATACCTTGATCCAAGTATGGATTACACTGGTATATTCAGTTGTCAAAATTCATCAAACTTTGGAGTCAATAACTTTGTCTTTCTCTTTTTGTTAATTATTCCTCAATAGAAAAAAAATCGTTATTGTGATTTCCAATTTTGTTATGCTACCAATCCTATAATTATTTTTTCCTCTTTTTCATCATGAAAATTAATATTTACAAGTCAAATAATTCATTTTAATAATCATGCAGCTCATTTCTAAAATGATCACCAGTGTGACAATAAGTGCTTAAATCTGGAAAGCCTGTTTGCTACAGGATGTGTGGGGAAAAAATTGTCATTTGAGCTCGTGTTACAGCAAATGCTATTTTGGTGTATTTAATGGAAGTGCTTTTTTTCCCTCTCATTTAAAAAGTAACACATATGTACCCATTAATTTTCATTTGCTAATGCAATAATAAGGTAGTACTTTAAGATGATGAAAAATTATTCTTCAGGCAGTATGATGTAGCAAAAAGAACAATGGACAGAAGTTTGAAGGTCTGAATTGGAGAGCTAACACTGCCACTTTGTAACTGTGCAATGAATCCTGAAGAAATTTCCTGGGTCTCTGGCCTTCCCTTCCCTGAACTACAAAATGAAGTGATTGAACTGAGTGACCTCCGAGTTTGTTTCTGCTTCTAATGTTCCGTGATCTATGATCCATTCCTGAACTATGACCACAGGTGTCCTCTGTTGTGACATTTTAATATGTCATGGCACTTAATGTTTATTTTCATTCATTATATTACCATTCAAAGTACAAATTCAGGAAACTATTTTAAGAATATCAGAAGTATAAATGAATTTTAGTTGATATTTATGATCCTGTTAGCACATTATTTGTTATTAAGGTCACATAAGGAACTAATCATTCCCACTCTAATGCCAGAGGCAGAGTGTGTATTGCAATACCATAAATCATATTAATGTGATTGTGAGATTAATTTCAAAAAGAGACAAATTACATGCTTTGCTTAGTATTTACATATTGGATATTATGGGTTTATTTCTTATTCATGGTTATAACATTAATTGCAATAAATTTGTTTTATATTCATGTGCATGTCACCCACTTCTGGAATCTAGCAATTATAATACGTGAATAAATGGCCCTATTTCAGATATAGTTACTCAAATTAATAGACAAAAAATTAACAAGTTATGAAACCAGGAAAAAATATGGTAGCTGAATTTTATTGATTTTGTCACAATATCAAAATATGTAACTCTTGTAATTGGCACTTATTTAGTAATTTCTTGAAATGAATTATTTACTAATAGCCAATGGCCTAACTGAAAATTACTTTGATCTGGGTTCAACACTTGAAAAATTAGATTTAAGATGTCTGGATATTTAGTGGTACCAATATTCCTATTAAAATGTAGTCTGGTTTATGTGAAATTGTTTGTAAACATATAACTTCTCTAATAAAGAAAAAAATATATCAAGTAAAAAAAAAAAATAGTCCAGATCCATGTTTATGCCCTTTCACTTCTCCTAATCCTGTTGAACAATAATAACGATATGTTGAAAAGCATCTAAACTTGAAGCCAGAAATCCTTGATTCATCTCTCAGTCTTACCACTTAAATTAAATTTATCTTAGGCAAGTTTCTCATCATCTCTAGATCTATGCAAATGGGGATGACATTCAAATATGATTGCATTTTTAATATATCTGGAACTCTGTAGGTGATCAATAAATATTAATTGGATAGAGATTTGCATCCTATGTCTTCCTTCAGTCTAACTCCTACCTCAGTTTTCTTAATCCCTTCAAATCTTCAACTGCTCTATTAGATGAAAAGGCTTCCTCTATTCCTTTGCTCCATGTTCTCCTTGATTGCCTATCTGGACTAGTCACATACATGCTTACACAGTCAGTAAGGCTTCCAGCCCCTTATAGTGGGTCCACAGACTCCCGCCAGTATGAGCAAACCATCTAACCTCCACAGCTGCTTCCTTCAACACTTCAGCTACCTCACCCTGACTGAAATCTCTCAAGCTTTCTTTGAGCACCAAAACACTCAAAATGCTGCTGAGGAAAACCCTCCTTCTCCAGTTTATATTACCGCTTACTTGGACCACGGAACTAGCTTTCTCACTGGCACCTCCCGTTTTTCTGCAGTCCATCATTTCCACTCTACTTGATTCATCTCCCAAGTCATTCCTCATGTCATACCTTGGCCCAACAATCTTTATCAACTTCTTGTGACTAAGATAATAAAGTGCAAATTTATTAAATAGGCTTTAAAGGCCTCTATTAATCTGGCCTAACTCCATTTTTCTCAACTTACTATTTCTACATGGAAATCTAAACTGTAGCTTATGTTTCCACCCTGTCTGAACTTCACGTCATGTTCACTTTCTCTCTACCAAGAATGCATTTTCTCCCAACCCCACATGTTGAAATAATGCCCATTCATCACATATAATCACAAACCCCACCCCTTCCTGAAGTTCTTCTGCATCACTATGGGAAACAATCCCTTTCACAGCACTTCAGTTATGCTCTTCTCAACTTTCCGCCATCAGCTGTATTTCAAAAAATATATTTCCCTCCCCATGTATTCCCTGGTTACTGGGCCAAAAAGTGATTCAGCTTTGTATTCTTAAAAGCACAGAAAAAATATCCTTCAATAAACATATGAAAAGAATATTTCTGGCTTATTAAAACTAACGTTCTGTCCGTGAACATTGCTGTAAAGATATTTGCTATTGAAAACAGAAAGTTATGATTTCCATAAAAGAACCCCAAAATAACTAAATTTGGTAAAAAAGTGAACTTATTATGAACATACAAGATCATTTCAAGTAACTTTAAAGCTGAGAATTAGTGGGGCTTCGGGGATGGACCACAACTAAGGGCTAGTACACTGTAGGGAGATTGGGAAATCATTTCTCTCCATCTCTCATTTATTATTCTTTCTGAATGTCCAATATTGTTTTATCTTTCTCTGGAAAGTGATAATTTTGTCTTTTCAACCCATATTCTAAAACTCAGTTGCAGCAACTTTTGAATTTCCACCTCTCCTATTAAATAATATCTAGGCTGTTACTCGAATCTCTTCATTATAATTCCACATTTCCAGGGAAGGAATTTGATGAGTCTGGTGTGGCTTGAATTCCAGCTCTAGGCACTTATCTTGATTAGAGAACAGAGTCGGATTGCAAGACTTTCTGGAGGAATTACTTCTTTGCAAGTATGCACAGAATTATAGTATGCTCCATGTCTCCTTGTTGCACCAAGGCATGTCTACATACATGTGCATCTTTGGAGAGAAGTAGCTCCTCCAGAAAAGGGTGTGAGTGCCACTGGCAGCTCAGTAAGAGCTCATAAAGGTGACTAGATTTCTGAAGCAATGGCTGCTAATTACTCAAAAATATTTTCCTGAGTCCTGTCCGTTCACATTTTGTTCCAGATGGATTAATGTAATTGTTTGAGGATGGAACCATAACTATTGCAGGAATCAATTTAGAGTTATAGCTTTTGATGGAAACTTATGAAATCATTTTGACTCCTTGAAGCTATTTATCTTTGAAATTGGCAAAAGGTCACTTTTGTCACCAAGCCAGTTCCTGAAATAGTTCCTTAGCTTAAAATGAAGATAGAATCATTCAGCAAGGTGTAAAGAACCATTATACTTCTATAGGCCAGGGGACAGATGACCTCCAACATAGATTTTCAAGAGTTTGAAAAGCAGAGTAAATCATTCTATCGTGAATATAAATTATTTTGGCCATTAAACATCAACTGTGTTGTCATTCAGCTTCAGGCATGATTGGAAATCATTGTTTTTTCAAACACTAAATCTGTCTGATGCCCTTCTCTGGCCAGGAGAAGATATAGTGAGGCAAGATGATCAAAAAGACCCATTTGTCAAATGAAGGCAGGGCCAGGTGCTTCTTACATAAAGTAGAAGAGTGAGGTATGAGGAGATGAAGGACATGTTCAAGGAAGTTGTTTCCTAGACCTGAAAGAACAGAGATAAAGTCTCAGCTAGGATGAGGTGAAGGGCTAGAGCCTAGGCAGGGATCCAGTATTAACAACCAAAAGGGCAGGAGGTGAGCAGGAGTTAGGAAATGAGAAAATCTGAGAACAAGGGGTGGTGGGATAGGCAAATGGGCTGTGGTCTATAGAAAAATCAAGAATGCTCATATTGTTTATTTCCCAGTTCACATAGTCTTCCTTTGATTGTTTTTAACATCTGGGACAGTGTATAAAAAAGCCTTTTCTCTTAAGGCTCTTCCATTTCAGTGTTTGAGAGATAGAGGGAAGTAAGGGGTAAAAGAAGAGTAAAACAAGAATAGGGAGAACTGGGGTATCAGATCTCTGACCTCTCCACTCTGCTTTACTGGGAGTGAGGGCAGACACACTTAAGAGCAGGGGTTCTTAACTTTTTTTGTTCCATGGACTCCTTTGCCAGTCAGGTGAAAACCACAGACCCCTTACCAAGTCTACACTATACTAAGTATTATTTAATAAATATATCATACCTGTGCCAACATGTCCCAACAAGAATGGTTTTTTAAATTTAAATTTAAGCTCGTTGATGCCTTGTTAAGAACCCCCACTTTAGAAACTTCACTTCTGTCCTTTTTTTTGTTATTATTGACCACAGATCATAGCTCTTAAATAATTTACCTGAGGCTTTGCCTCAGGATAATCACCTCATCATTGCAAAATGACTTACATCTGTATTCCAAGCAGAGCAAACTGAGGACTGAAGGGATGAGTCCAGGATCACCAAAATAGAATTGGGATTGCTTATTAGCAAGAAGACAAGAAGAAAATTTGAGGAGGCAGCCAGCAATATTTGCCTGCCCTTCCCCTTGAGCAATAATGTTTTCTTAGTCAAAAGACCAAAGTGAACATTAAAAGTGAGGATAAGTGCATGCCTTATAACCAGTTCAGAGAACTGTTGGTTAACATTGCCTGGGTTGACTGGACCTGGTTTCTTTAAATAACTTTTCAAAGTCATGTAAAGTATGTTGCGTTACTGATAGTTAATGCAATATCTGTAAGTACTTATAACTTGACCTTTTGCATATTAGTCTTGGAGGAAGAGGGAAGATGGTGGATAGGAAACACAGATGTTCAGAAAATAAACAATCTATTGCATGATGTGATTAAAATGCATGAACTGTGAGAAGCAAAGGAAAGTGAAGTTGTGGTGCTGCAAAAAGTTGACTTGAGAAGGACCACATGTAGGGTGCTGAGTGGTTTGGACTTTTTCTAACAGCAATGGAGAATTTGTGAAGCATTTTAAATAGGAGAATGACATTAAGAGCCAGAGAGATCCTGGAAGA
Source organism: Dasypus novemcinctus (assembly GCF_030445035.2). Lineage (NCBI taxonomy): Eukaryota > Metazoa > Chordata > Mammalia > Cingulata > Dasypodidae > Dasypus > Dasypus novemcinctus. The sequence goes on from NC_080676.1 coordinate 52,260,289, forward strand.
GTATGAGATGACAACAGAGAGCATCCAATTTTTCTTTTCATAGATGTACTAGTGCCAAATATTTGAAATGAGAGTAAAACCCTAAAATATAAAATATCCTTATTTTTAAAATTACTACATTATATTTCATAGAAATTAACATTTATAAACCAAATCTTGTTTTTTATCAGAGTAATTTTTCTTTATATTCTTCTCTGAATTTAAAGTATCATTTCTCTTCTGTGTTTAAAAAAGAATCACAGATTGACATTTATTAATATCCAATATAAAATTATTGCTTTATCCAGAATTAGAGGACAAAGTTGGACCAAAAAATTCATGTATCAGAAAGATCCTTGCTCTGTCAGCAACCTAAATTCACACAAAGACTATAACTGACTCCAATCTTGGACCTACTCTTCATATTAAGGAATTTGTAACTTACTGTATCAGACAATCAGGACAAACTACAAACTCTAGTGGAACAAAATTACCTCCTACTTTTGAAATAGCCCAAATGGCAGGTGTTGACAAGACAGGCTTATTTTATTTTCCCCAAAGGAGGCAAAAACCCTGATCTTTACATGAAGCCAAAATCCATGAAAAGGATCAAATAAGTGCTTTAAGGAAGCAAGAATCCCAATTTAGGATTCTATTTCTGTGGCAGTTTGAAATTATTTTATGAATCCCCAAAAGAAATAATCCATTTCTGTGTGTGTGGGACCCTATGAACTGGACTAAATCAGTGAGGTGTGACTCAAGTTGAGTCTCTGTCCTTTTGCTGGGTTTGAAAAAAATGGAGACACGGGAAAAAGAGGTGGCCATATTTGACCCCACCGTGTGAGAGAAATGAGTCCAGTTCTACCTACAGCTGAGCTGCAAAGAGAGAGGCCCCAAAGAGCTCAAAGAGTGAAGGCCCAGGGAGAGAAAAGTCATAGGCCTGATACCTTGCAGCTGAACTCAGGAAGAAAGTGGAGCTGCTGAGCCTGATAGAGGACACCTGGTAGGCGACAGCCCATGCCTAGCTACTCACAGCTGAGCTCAGGGAGATGAGGTAGATTTTGAAGGGCATGGCAAGTCCTCAGCAGAGATTTATGACCATTTTGCTTCATACATGGCAGCTGACTTTGGTGAGAAAGCACGACTTACGGTGCCTTGAGTTGAGCTTTTCACACCATGGAACTGTAAGCTTTCACTCCAAATAAATCTCCTTTATAAAAGTCAACCCATTTCTGAGACATTGCATTGGCAGCCCTTCAGTAAACTAAAACAACCCAAAAGAGACAAGTTGAACACATTGCTTCCTCCTGAATTTTAATTTAAGAACAGAGTACCCAAAACTCTATTTAGGGAAACGGACTTTGGCCCAGTGGTTAGGGCGTCCGTCTACCACATGGGAGTTCCGCGGTTCAAACCCCGGGCCTCCTTGACCCGTGTGGAGCTGGCCCATGAGCAGTGCTGATGCGGGCAAGGAGTGCCGTGCTACACAGGGGTGTCCCCCGTGTAGGGGAGCCCCACACGCAAGGAGTGCACCCATAAGGAGAGCCGCCCAGCGCAAAGGAGGGAGCAGCCTGCCGAGGAATGGTGCCGCCCACACTTCCCGTGCCGCTGACGACAACAGAAGAAGCGGACAAAGAAACAAGACGCAGCAAAAAAGACACAGAAAACAGACAACCGGGGGAGGGGAGGGGAATTAAATAAATAAAAATAAATCTTTAAAAAAACCAAAAAACAAAAAACTCTATTTAGTTTATTTTGTTTAATTCTGTGTTCAAAAAGATGTATAATTCTCTGGGAGGCCATGACATAGGCCTGGAAAATACTATAGGCTGAAAATAAACTACTATAGGCTGAAAATAAAAAAAATCAGTGCAATTCAACAGACCTAGATTTTTAGTCTGCCATTTTACACAGTAGTCCATATTACCTCAAGAACTCACCAGTACTCTGGGACTCAGGATTCTAGCTATAAAATGGAATAATGTTACTTTTGCCTCAATTTAAGAATCTTTGTTTCAAGGAGGATTCAACTTAATGTCTGAAGCTGCACAGTCAAAGTGTGAACAGAGAAAATAATTTTCTAAATAATGTGATCTAAATAGTTGAATTGGATCCTCTGAATTTTTGAGTATGTAGTCAGTTGGAGTATACAACCTCAAGAAGAAACCCTAACTTATAAATCCACTCAAATTCCAAGCAACACAGTATGTTCGGAGAGGGCTGTGGAGGGTGGGGCTAAGGAACAAACAGGATTCACACCCAATAATAACTTCAATGTTTTTTATTGTAAATTTATTTCTTTGGATCAATTAATTACCTATTAACACCTTAATTTACTGATAATCAGATGAATATAATAAGCAAGACTTCAAGAGGTGAGCAACCATAAAAGAGAATGATATCAGTGAAGTTAGTGGGTCAATAAGAAATGGACCTCCATTTTTATTTTTAGTTAGGCTATTAGACTTGTATGTTTGTTTTTAATAAACAAGCACACAATTTTCTCAGATCCAAAGTAAGACTTACATCTCTCCAAATGGTGTACTCTCTAATAAAACCTTTGAATATTATAATATTCTCATCAAGGTAGTAATTCTCATTGACTCAAGGAAATTTTGGTGAAATTTGTGTAAGCTATATGAAATCAAAAGTCATAAAAGGATTTTTTTTACCAAAAGTGATAAATCCATTAATGATTTTGTGTTGCCCTTGCAGTATTTCTCCTGAAAGAGGTCTAGAAAGTAAAATGATTAGTCCTTACTCTTTTGTGGGGGAAGAGAAGGGAAATGTTTGTCATTGTCATTTAAGTGTAGTAAATTCACAATTAAACAAGACAGCTTAGTCTTTGTTGCTGCCTTTAAAACCCAGGAGAGTCCTTTTGAAAGCAATATGGAAATATAAGCAACCTCTGCAAGTGTTCTTTATCTTTGTGTCTAGTGAGACCCTCCAAAGGAAATCATTAAAACAGGACCCACAATTCTGTATTAAGATATTTACTGGATGAAACAACTTAGGAAATAAACTGATTGTCAACATTTCAAGAATGGCTTAGTTCTTGGTTTGAGAATTGTGGTACCTCCACTGTTTAAAATATTATTTATTTATAAAGATAAGTATGTACTATTTTCACTGGCTTCAACAATAACCTGAAACTTCATAATCATCTTTTTGTTGCACAGTTTGTACATTTGAGACATCATAATGCTAAGAAAACATGGCAAGATGTGTATGTGAGTGTGTGTATAAAGGAAGAGAGATAGAAAAGCAATTGATTGTGAACTGGTTATGGGATACATAATCCTATCAAATGTCAGCAAAATAGTATATGTGTGTGGTAAGGGGTTAATGCTGAGATATACATGATGGTTACTGGGATTTTTAATATATTCTAATTTCAGAACATCCCAGAAGCCAAGAGTGGATTTGGGGAAGAAATGTGCCAGTTGAGTACAGGAGAGGCAAAATGCACTTCACTGGATTTTTCCATCTGTCTGTCATACCCCCTTCTCTATGCTTCTGAACAGAGACATTCTAAGGTCAAGTGGACAATGAGTGGCACTCAGAAAGGCCCATACCATCTGTCAATACTACATATCAAATTTTCACAGACTTTCCCTTTGCTTAAAGATAAGTAAAAATATAAAACAGAAATGTGATTAATGAGAAAATAATGCTAATGGAAGTGAGAAGGAACATTATTATGAAGAATAAGGGAGGGGAAATTACATATATCTGAAATCGTTCAACTGAAATAACCAGAAGAAAATCTTTTGAGTTACCATGATAGGATGCACAAGGAGCTAGACAATTACAAGGAGAGATCAGACTGAGTATGAAAAGAAGTGCAAAATAAGGAAAAAGTATAAATTAAGGTAGATTTGTGCCAAAATTTCAGTACAAGAATAAAACTATGCTTAGATAAAGTACTTAGTTAACATAACAGGAAAAATGAAAATCTAATTTGCATATTTTCTCAATAGTATGAAGAAAAGAGATATAAATAGAAAAAATTTAAAGCTAGAGTAGATTTGAAGTCCAAACATTGTACATATGCCTCAGGTGTAGCCACTAAAATAAGGCAAAGTCCTAGAATAAAAGTATAAATTAAAAGAAAAAACAACTACTGCAATAAAAAGTAGTAAGTTTTAAAAAGCAAGAAATAAGGGGAGAGAATGGGAATGGCAATGTGAAGGGAAGGGAGGAAGAAGAAAGAATGAAGGAAAGAAGGGAGAGAGGGAAGGAGGGAAAGTAGAGGGAAGCGTGGAGTGAAAAGCATGTTCTCAATCTTAATCCATTCCTATGGTGTAAACCCATTATATCTAGGACCTTTTGATGAGGTTACTTCAGTTAAGGTGTGGCCCAGCTGAGCGAGGATAGGTCTTAATGTTATTTTGGAGGCCTTTTAGGGAAGGTCACACAGAGAGAAACCACAGGAAGCAGCCAGAAGCTAGATGTTAATAGAACCTGGAAGGGAAAGAAGACACCACCAAGCACACTGCCATGTGATGGAAAAGCCAAGGAACTCCCAGCCAGATGATATTGATCCCAGAAAGAAGCAAGGAGTCGATTTTTGTATATAGTATAAGGTAGGGGTCCACCTTTATTTGTTTGCATATGGAATGGATATACAATTTTACTAGCACCATTTGCTGAAGTTCTTTCCCTATTGAGTGGACTTGTCACCTTTTGTCTAGTTTCAATTGGCCATAGAGTTGGGGATGTATTTCTGAACTTTCATTTCAATTCCATTGGTCTATATGTCTGTCCTTGTGCCAGTACCATGCTATTTTGATTATTGTACTTTGTGATAAATTTTAAAATCAGGAATTGTGAGTCCTCCAACTTTATTCTTCTTTATCACAAAGGTTTTGGCTATGACTTTTTGTATAAATTTGATGACTGGCTTTTCTATTTCTACAAAGATGGCTATTGGAACTTTTTTTGGGGATTGCTTGAATCTGTAAATTGCTTTGGGTATAATTGACACATTAATGATATTTAGTCTTCCAGTCCAGGAAAATGGAATGTCCTTCAATTTATTTTGATTTCCTTTGATATATTTTATCAATGTTTTGTAGTTTTGCATTTCCTTTACATCCTTGGTTAAATCTATTTCAATTATTATATTCTTTTACTATTTTAAATGGGATTTAAATTAATTTCCTCTTAATACTGTTCATTACTAGTGTATAAAAACACTATGATTTTTACTTATCGGCTGTAACCTCATCAATTGTACTGTTTACAATAGGTCCATACCCACAGAACGGATTAAAATTAGGAATATGTTTTACTGAGTAACATAACTCTAAGCCACCACATTCTGCCCTTTGGACCCCAAAAGGATATGGTAGGCTCACATGCAAAATATATTCATTCTATTACAACATCACAAAGGCCTTAAAATCATTTTAGAACAATGCTAAATCCAAATTCTTATCAAAATCAGTTATAGATGTGGTCCATTCTGGGGCAAAATTCCTCTTTCTGATGTACATGTAAAACCTAGAAAAGAAGTTATTTGCTTCCGACATACAGTGGTGAGACACACCCAAGGTAAGCACTCTTAAACCAAAGGGGAGAAATTGGAAGGAAAACCAGGGTCAAAGCATCCCAAATAAATCTGCAGCCCAGCAGTGAAACTCCATTAGATTTTAAGGTCTGAGAGTCATCTATGGATTCAATTTTTGTCCTCAGGATCAGAGAAAATGACAACCCCACCCCTTCCAAGTGCTGGCACAGCAGCCAGGCTTTCCATGAACACTGAGGCACAGGCCCATCTTCTCTGGGGATTAGCGCGATGGCACTTTTCCTGAAAAACAGGGGACAAGTTCTAACCCCTCCAAGCTCTGGAGCAATGCCCTGCCCTGTCCCATTGCAGGGATGGACGCACACTTTCCACTCATGGGTGGGCCCACTCTTGGCCCAGGGAGATCTTTTCGGTCCAGACCTTTGCTTCCATGGTTCCTCCTTTGAAGTCATTTTCCTTTCAAAATATTCCTTATCTGTCCCTTTCAGTCCAGGGTGGCAACAGTTCCACTTACACAAATTTTGAAAAAAACTTGGTCGCATCTGCTTGCAGTTCAAGTGGGACTAAATTATTAGACAATAGAACTTTCCACAGATCCTTCCTGGATAACTGCATTTCCAAGTCTCAGAGCACACTGGGTAGGTTGAGAATTTTCAAAACCATCAATTGTTGGTCCCTGCATGCTTAAGAATTTAGTTCTCAGCTTATCTTTTCCCCTCACATTTTTACTGTAAGCCACAAAGAGAAGCCAGCCTGCACCTTCCATACTTTGCTTGAAAATCTCCATCTAAATATCCAGATGCATTGTTTACAAGTTCCACTTTCAATCTGATATCAGAACACAAGTTTTCCAAGTTCTCTGCCACTGATAAGGATCACCTTTCCTCCAGTTTCCAATAACACATTCATCATTTCCTTTTAAGACTTCACCAGAAGTGCCTTTAGTGTCCATGTTTCTACCAACAGTCTCTTTATAGCAATATAGACCTTTTCTATTGAGTACCTTGCAATTCTTCCAGCCTCTACCCATTACCTAATTCCAGTGCCTTTTCTGTATTTTTATATATTTGTCATAGCAGCACCCCCACTGTTTTTGTTTCTTGGTTGCTAAACCAAATGCCTTACAAAGGGTTGGCTTAAAAAGAGGGATTTATTGGCTCTAGCCAGAGACGAGAAAGCTTACTTTCTCCTGGGACTGCTATCTTCTGACTCGGCTAACAATATCCGAGGTTCCTAGGCTTTTCCATTACATGACAATTCACATGGTGGCATCTTCTTTTTCTTCCAGGTTCCGCTGACTTCCAGCTTCTGGCTGCTCCTGGTGGCTTCTCTCTCTCTGGCCTTTTCATGAGGCCTTCAGTAATAGGGCTAATACCCATTCTGATTCCGTTGTGCCACACCTTTAACTGAAGTAAACTTGTGAAAAGTTCCTATTCACAATGGATTCACACACACAAGAATGGATTAAAAGTATATTACTAGGCTACATGTTTACTGGGATACAATATGCCTAGAAGAAAATTCAGTGAAGCATCTATGGGATCTTGTGTTAAATAATGGTTTCTTATACCTTACAACAAAAGCATGACCAGCAATAGAAAAAATATCTAAATGGGACTTCATTAAAATTAAAAACTTTGTGCATCAAAGGACTTCATCTTGAAAGTAAAAGGACAACTTAAAGATTGGAAGAAAATATTTGGAAATCATATATCCAATATGAGTTTAATATCTAGAAAATATAAAGAAATTCTACAACTCAGCAACAAAACCACAAGCAATCCAGCTATAAAATGGGCAAAAGATTTTAATAGACATTTCTGCAAAGAATATATACAAATGGCCAATAAGCACATGAAAAGATGTACAATATCATTAGGCATTAGGGAAATACAAATCAAAACTACAATGAGATATCATTTCACAACAATTAGAATGCCTATAATTTTAAAAATGGAAAATAACAAGTGTGGAGAGTAGACGGAGAAATAGGAATACAGGTTCATTATTGGTGGGAATGTAAAATGGTGTAGCCATAATGGAAAAGAGTTTGGCAATTCCTCAGAAATATAAGTATAGGATTAATATATGATTAATATATGGTCCAACAAACCCATTTGTAGATATATACCCAAATGAATTGAAAGCAGAGATTTGAACATTACACACCAATGTTCAGAGAGGCATTATTCACAATTACCAGTAGATGGAAGCAACAAAAATGTTCATCAACAGATGAATGGATAAAAACAATGTGTTATATAAATACAGCCATCAGAAGGGATGAAGTTCTGATTCATGCCACTACATGGATGAACCTCAAAGGCATCATGTAGAATCCAATAAGTGAGACATGAAAGGACAAATATTGTATGATTTCACTGATATGAAATTAATTAGATAAGTAAATTCATATAGTCAGAAAATAGAATAGAGGTTACCAGGGGCTGGAGTGGGGGTATGAAACAGGGAGTTAATGCTTAATTTCAGCAGAAATTCTTTTTGGGTTGATTATAAAGTTTTGGTAAATTATAATGGCAATATAATATAATGGTAAAATATAATGGCAATAGTAGCACAACATTATGAATGTAATAATACCACTGAATTATATATTGGATTGTGGATAAAAAGGGAAAATTTAGGTTGCATATATGTAATAGAATAAAAATTTTTAAAAGATAAACTGTACAGTACAAACAATGAAACCTAATATAAAATATGTAGTATGCTTATTAGTATAATTATAATAATATTGTTTCATTAATTGTAATAATGGAACTATACAAATGCAAAATGTTAATAATAGGGAAAACTTTGTGTGGGGGAATATATGGCATCTCTGTATTTTATGAATGATTTTTTGTAAACTTACAATTTCTCTAAGAAAAATACAAATAAATAAATAAACAAAACAGACTGAAGTACTAATTCAGGCTGTACATTAATGAACCTTAAAAACCTGACAAGTGAAAGAAACCAGTTATAAAAGATCACATAGACATGATGCCATTTATATGAAATGCCTACAACAGGCAATTCTATAGTAACAAAAAGTTGATTAGTGGTTGCTTGGAGCTGGGGTGAGGCTAGAGTAGGAATGTTTACTATTGGGTCAGGGTTAGTTTGGAGAATGGTGAAAAAGTTCTAAAATTAAATTTGATGGTTGCTCAACTCTGAGTAAAAATCACTGGACTGTGCACTTCAAATGGCTGAATTTTATGATAGGTGAATTATATCTCAATAAAGTTACTAAAAAAACACAAACTTTGGGGCTTCAAATTCAGTTCCTACAATTCATGGAAAATGCCTGCTATATAACTTTATTGCTTAAGTCAGTCATGATCGTTTCTTCCACAAGAACTGCCTTCATTTTTAAATTAAATTAAATGTACTAATATGCATCTCTTTAACAACCATCTCACTTCTAAACACAATAGCCGGAGATGAGATGATCTCATTAAATCACACATCAATTCCAAAAAGTGAAAATTGAATATCCTGAAGTTAATCATATTTTTGTTCTAATGGCAACAGCCAATGATCTGTGCAAATCGGTACTCAATATTTTGCCACAAAAGCTTGTGGTTTTGTTTGTTTTAAACAACATTCTGAAATGAGAGATGAAAGCAGAGATTTGTGTAAAGATGCTGTCCTCACTGCAGCAACCACATATGTAGAGATTCTTCTGCATCTTTTCCTGAGAGCCTACAAGAACTTGAATAAATGTGTTTTAAATTTTTTAAATACTAGCAATAGTTGAACTATATGCAAGTATTTGTAGGCTATAATGTCAACAGTAATGCTCTTTTCTTTGCAGTAAAAGCAGATATGAATTATTGACTGGAAATGACTGGAAACCTCCCAGGATTCACCAATCTGTAAGTCAGAGCTTTTATTCAGTGCTGTGTTTGCCACAACTTGCAAAACATTTCCTGTCTTGTGCCAGTTTGTGCACTCCACAAAGCACATGGGAGTCTAAACAGGAAATGGGTTTAATTTCAGACATAAACTTGGCATGTCACATCTATTAACAGTGCACCAGGTGTTACTAACCTTTTCTCTATCATGTGCAATTTCCTGGCCTTTGCATTGAGACTCGTATGAAATTTCCAAAGTTAAGTTTGATTGCTATGTGAAAATATTAAGTTTATGTACCTATTTACTAGTACTTTAAATTTCTCATTAGAAATGAGATGTTTAGAGTCTGGTAGTTTTGTAAAATGAATAGCAAAATACATGCTTTCAAACTACTATTTGAAAATAATGTCAAGGGACTCTCGTTTAGGTAAGATGCATTTCTTGAGAAAAATTAGAAAAAGAAACAAGAGAAAATTAAAGAAAATTGATAGTACTCTTACCATTGTTCTCTATTATATCTGATTTCATACCATTCCAACACAGGCCCATATTACTCACCTTGAACGCTGTATTTTGTCCATAATGGAAATAGGTATAAGACAGGACAGTGATAGTACTAAAAGTTAATAGAGATACATAGCTTTTTGATTCAAATAGGTTTTGCAGACATCAATATTTCAGACTCTCCCCTTCATGGATGCCTGGAATATTTTTACAACTCAGAAAACTGCATCATAATACAATTTTGCATGTGTAAGAGGTATGTCTTTCATTTGAAATAAGGAAGAAAGCAAGTAAAAATGGCTAGATGGAAATGGAGAAAAGGCATGAAGCACCTTCCCCACAGGAGCAGTTGAAGGATCTGAAAATGAATTCACTTACAGATATTTGTGCTCTTTGGAAAGTCTTTGTGTCTGCCCAGTCTGCAGACTGCTAGCCTGCATGAATTTACTTCAGGGACCCCTTAAATACTAAATGATGCAATCTGATTCTACAGAGCACCTGACATGTAGACTGACAAGGGACAGGTTTTTCAAATTTCAAAAAGTAAATGAAATGTTTTTATTATGAAAAATTTCAAGCGTCATATATAAAAGTAGAGAAAATAATACAATGCTTCCCAAGCTTAAAAAATGATCAATGTATAACCAATCCCCAATTGTCACCCCCCAAATTATTTTGAAGCAAATCCACAAATGGGATCATTTCATCTGTAAATGGACAGTATATAACCCTAAGAGAATCTGATTCTTTTAAGAACATAAACACAATACCATTACCATCTTTTTAAAATTAACATTATTTCCTTAAAAGTCAACCAGTACCCAGTTATCTACTGATGTTTGAAACAGAAATCTTACAGAAAGATATACTGATGAAAATTTTGCATGGTTTGTCTCACAGCATAGGGCAGATGGGTACATGTGAAGTGCTTAGATGGGGAGAGAACACCACAAATAGCCTGTTCACTTGAACAGCAGCTGAAACACAACTATCTATAATAGTCCAATCTGTAGCAAATGTGCTCTATAGATGTCATCAACAGAGAAAATAAAAAGCTCCTCCATAGTGGGCTAAATGGCATACCCCCAAAAGATATATCCATTCAGAATGTAAGAATGCTACCATACTTGGAAATAGTATTGCAGATAATTAAGTCATGACTCTCAAGATGAGGCCATCCTGAATTTAGGGTGGCTCCTAAATCCAATAATTGGCATACTTATGAGAGAAAGGACAGGGAGATTAGAGAACCAGAGAAGAGAAGGTCATATGATGGCAGAGGGGATTTAGGCAGTTACTAGCCAAGGAAGGGCAAGGATTGCCTGTGTCTACCAGAAGCTAAGAGACAGGCAGGGAAGAGATTCTTCTTCAGAGCCTCCAGAAAAATTTACCCTTCATTTTGGATTTCTGGCCTCCAAACTGTGAGGAGATAAATGTCTCTTGTTTTAAGCCATCAAATTGTGGTGACATGTTATGGCAGCCCTGGGAAACTAATTTAACTTCCAAATACAGGTGTTCCTGGCTGTCAGAATTTTCACTATCAAATATTTACTATTATGGCTTGCAACCACTTTTACAATAAGTAGTTATTTGAAGGGAAAGCTGACTATAACAAATCCTCATGCACATACCTTGGGAAAATTTTAAGATACGCTATTCCATGGGAGAGAATGCAGGTTGCACTTTAGTGTTGGTAGAATCCATTTTTTAGCGTCTGTTAAGTTATATGAATCAGGTTTATTAAGGAATAAATTACATACAATAAAATGGACCATGTTTAAGTGTATTATTCAATGAGTTTTGACAAATGTATAAAATCATATAAACACAACCACAGTCGTTATATGAATATGCTTATCACCCCTATGAAAATCTCATGATCCACTTCAGAGTCAATCCCCTCTCTTCAACCCCAGCCCCAAGTAACTACTGATCTGCTTCTGTAAGAGTTATTCTTTCCTCACTGAAAGTTAGCCTTTCATTAAGTTTACATAAAGGGAATAATACAGTGTTAGTCTTATGTGTCTGGGTCCTTTCCCTTAGGTAAAACGCTTTTAAAATTCATCCAGTTTTTTATATCAGTAGTTTGTTGCTTTATGTCACTGAGTACTATCATATCAAATGGATGTGCCACAATTTGTTTATCCAGTCACCAACTGATGGGTATCTGGGTTGTTGTTAGAAAACATGGTGAATAAAGTTGCTATGAACATTTTAGTATAAGATTTCATTTTTCTTGTGTAATATGGTGACTGTATGTTTAACTATATTAAAAACTGCAAAGCTGTTTTCCAAAGCAGTTTTATCATTTCGTATTCTCACTAGCAATGTATGAAACGTCCAGTACTTCCACGTTCTTGCCAGTGCTTGCTAAAGCTTCACCCTTTATAATCTGAACCTTTATAGTGGTTAGAATAGTCTCTCATTGTGGTCTTAATTTGCAATTCCCAATTGGCTGATATTGAATATATTTTCATGTACATATTTATAATTTATATTTCTTCTTTGTTATAGTGTATATTCAAACATTTTGCTCATTTTTCTGTTGAGTAGTTTTTCTTATTATTATTGAGTTTTGAGCATGTATATGTTTTGGATATAATTCTTTTGTCAGATAATTATTTTGAAAATATTTTGTCTCAATCTGTAATTTTTCTTTCCTTTTCTCAATTAAGAGCAAAAGATATAGTTTTGATGAAATCCAATTTATCCATTTATGACTCATTCTTTGTGTGCACAAATAAACCTTTGTATAACACAAATTAATAAAGATTTCCTAATGTTCTTTTATGCAGTATTATATTTTATACTTTCCATTTACAGCTATGATCCATTTAAAGTTAATTTTTGTATTAGTATGAAGTGAGGATCAAAGTTCATTTATTTGGTATATAGATTTTTTTTTTCCAGGAAAATATGTTGCTCTTTTACTCACATAATTGCTTTCTCATCTACAATGAAAATCAATTGACTGTATATATGTGAATCTACTTCTTTAACACTATATTCTGTTCATGGCTCATATGTTACCAGTACATAGTGTCTTGATGTATTGTAGTTTTGTAATAAGTCTTCTAATCAGGTGATATACTTCCTCAAAGTTTGCTGTTTTTAAAAATTGTTTTAATTATTCCCCATTGTATGTATTCCAATATCCATTTTAGACAACTTTTAATTTCTACATAAAAACCTGGGAACATTTTGACTGGGATTTTGTTAAAACTATAAATAGATTTAGGGAGAATTATTAATTTTGAGACATATTTCCTTTTTTATGATTTGAGGGTCAGGATAATGCTGGTCTCATGGAACATGTTGGGAACTATCCCTGCTCTTTAATTTTCTCAAAGAGTTCACGAAATGTATTTGTTTTTGTTTTTCTTAAATGTTGGATAGACATCTCCTGTGAAGCCATTTGGGCCTGGAGCTCTCTCTCTTAGAGGTACTTTTTATTACAGATCAATTTCTTTAAATAATATAGGGTCATTCGGGTGATTTATTTCTTACCAAGTGCATTTTGGTAGTTGGTGCATTCAAGAAATTTCTCCATTTCATGTAAGTTGTCCAATTTAATACCACAAAGTCATTTATATTATTCTTTTTATCTTTTTAAAATCTGTAGGATCTATAGTGATGTTGCCTCTTTCATTACTGTTATTATCTTGATTATTTTCTTTCAACTACTTATTTTGAGTTTAAATGCTCTTATTTTTCTAGTTTCTTTAGGTAGAGGCTTAGATATTCAATTGAAAGCTTTATTTTCTAACAAACATTTAATGAAATAAACTTTTCTCTAAGCTCGAATTTTAATTTGATATATGCTTTAATTTTCATTCACTTCAAAATATTTCCTAAATACTCTTGTGATTTCTTCTTTGACCCATAGATTATATATAAGTGTAATTGCCAAGTATTTGGGGATTTTCAAGAAGTTTTCATGTTATTACCTTCTAATTTAATTCCACTTGGTTAGAAAAGATACTTTGTATGCTTCTAATCCTTTCAGATTTACTGAATCATGTTTTATGTCTCTCCTGGTAAATCTTTATGTTTTTTAGACATAAGGAGCATGTTTATCAAAGCTGTTTTTAATATTATTATCTGCTTATTTTATCATTTTATTTTTCAGGCTGTTTCTATTTGATTGGTTTTGCTTTCAACTATGAGGTCAAAGTTTTCTGCTTCTTTGCATGACTGGCAAATTTTTATTTGTTGCCTGGCACTGTGAATTTTACAGTTCTGGATAATGAATTAATTGTATTTCTTTAAATACCATTAGCATTATATTTGGTCTGTTTTCATTTAAGTAGTATAGTATCAGAACTTTTAGAGGCTTGCTTATGAGGCTTAATGTTGTAGTTCTAGAGGAATCTTTAGTTTAGGGATAATTTAGCTCTCAAAATAGGACCATCCATTCTGAGGACTCTACTGGATACTCTGTACATTATGAGGTCATCCTACTTTGGTCAGTGGGAACTCAAATTTTCCCAACCTTGTATGAGCTCCAATAATGGCTTGGTCAATTGGTCTTCCAATATTTTTTCTCTATAGAAGACAGTTTCCAGTCCAACCAACACAGGTCAGTACTTAGATTTCTGACGCTTTTCTCTGTGAAGTTCCCTCATTGGTATACTCCTTCCCACAAATTGAGCTTTCTTGATCTCCTTACACTCTGACATCTGTCTCATCAACTCATCAAGTTCACTAGGCCCTTTTGCTTTACCCCTTTCTCTGCTTTGTCCTTGAAACTGAGGGCAGCCAGAAAACCAGTGCAATCATAAGAATCACCTTATTTGCTTTTCTTCTCTGAGGAGTCCCAATTCTTTGCTGTCTATTTTCCAAGGTCTGAAATCTGCTGTTTCATATATTTTGTTTGATTTCTAGCTTTTAATGTGGGAGATTAAAACCTGCACACGACAAGAAGCAGAAGTTCCCCATTTGAATAATTTTTGACCCATGGCTTCATCTATAGCCTCAGAGGATAGATTTGAGCATGGAATTACTGATTTTCTATTGCAAAAAAAAAAAAAAAGTTCACTGGTTTTTCAATTTGGAACTCCTTCCCCAACCTCACTGACACTCTCCTTTGCCAAATACTGACTGGAATAGTGATTACCTGACTACATTTCTATCTCATTTCTCTTGTCACTAAACTCATTCAGGTAACCCTTCAAATGATAGCTAAAGATTTCCTCAATATTTTTTTTGCTAAGTTTTATTTGCATCTGTTTTGCATATTTAATATATTATTTTACTGTGTTTATATTATAGTCATATTTGTTGCACTGTAGAGGGGAAATGTAATTTGAAACTAATACTGTACAGTTCTATTACACACACAAACACTCTACTGAGTTCTTTAAATGCTTAATAATTAGATAATTGGTGTTTTATATGAATTACATTATGCAGAAATTCTTGGAAAATTATTTAAATATGTGGTGTAGTACTTCAGGGTATTTTAGAACATTTCAGAAAATTATTTTGGGATTTTTGGAGAGTTTTTGGAATTCATTTTTATTTATTTCATTTAAAATATAAAATATAAACTTTCACCATTCCAAAATGTGTTATCTAACACATTTTCAAGAACTGATTGAATTTAAATAACAAAGGATGCATGCACTATCACCAAAAAATAAATCTCAAGGGCTAATGCTTCAAATTACATGTGTTGATTACTGATAGAGTGAGTCTCACATGGACAACTATATGTAGCAGCTAAACATTGGGTAGCAGCAATAACTTTATTTAAGGAAGGTTTATAATAACACTGAGAAACAACTGGGGAGTACAGTGAATCGCATTGGAATAACATGTGTTCTATAAAAATAAATCCTTATTCTAAAGGTTTCAGAATAATTACGCTGAAAGAAAATGCCTAAAAATCATTAAGCATAGAAAAATACAAAATCATATAGTAGTTATGATTTGCATTTTATTTTAAGAGTTAATATGCATACATATTTACCACACATATCTCTGAAAGCAGAAATTTTGCATAATTTTAATTTTCTTTCTTGTAACTTCCTTATTTTATTCTTTCTTTTATAATGAGGATCTATATTTTTATTTTGGAAACAAAAATAGTTAACAATTTATATGAATTTTGGAGGGACAAAGAGTTTCAAAGCAAAGGGGTAACATAAAGAACAAAATTAATACATATATACTCTGAAAAATTAAACCTTCTATATTTCATAAATACCATAAACAAAACTAAAAGGCAAATTGCAGGCAAAGTAATTTAATTATTTAATTTGTTGGGAGCTTAATATGTATGATAATAACCAAGAACAAAATATTCTTTAAAAATAGGCGAAGACCACAAACATTTTACAAAAGAAACACAATTAGATAATAATGTGGAAAAATAACTGCAAATATTAAAATAAATTCAAATTAGAAACAAGAGGCTGCTTTTCAACTATCATAGTGTCAAAAGTTAAATAAAGTAATAATGTCTGGAAAAGGGGTGGAGAGGAAACTAGCCACAGAGTTGGGTCTTAAATGAGACTGCAAATTCAGTGGAGAAGGAGACCAGAAGAGATTTTCTGGGAGTGACTGGGTGAAGGTAGAAGGGAGGCAAAAAATCCCATATCACATGGGTTTCCAACTCAGGTGGGATGGGCACAAGCCATTTTAAGTAAATAGTAAAGTAAATGACAACCCCATTATTTATATGAAAACTCAGAGTCTGACAATTGGTTTGTCATTATTTATGTACATAAATTTACTTTACCGCTTTTCATCTTTTCCTTTTTTGTATTAGTTTTGTTTTTAACCATACTTTCTATGGGTGTACTTAATACCAAACTTGGGTATAAAATTGCTGATGGTCAAGAACTATATACTTTATTGATTTTATGTGTACTCCTCTAACCACAGCCCAGTGAAACATGCTTACATTACAACAATTTAGCTTAGGACCCAAGTTTGCACGATCCCCTCAGCAAAATAAGAGTTGTGCAATTTTTCAGAACTATCATTTTTCAGAAGACAATTTAGTAACCACTTTTTTTTTTTTTTAACTAAAACATGTAATTATGTCCCTTGAGAACTCTCCTTCCCTCCTCCCACAGGTGTGTCACCTTAGCAAGGGCAATCTTCAACTGGCAAACTTTCACTTTAGGCAAATTCCTTGTCAATGGCTTTTGTCCATTCTGGTAATATCTATGCCCATTTCTCATTGGTTGATTTCCTCACCAGACCTGCTGTTAAATATTTCGATTATTACCTCTTTATTGTAGTATGCCTTTAACACACACACAATTACGGAAACAATTTCTTCTACATTTTGCTCCATTTCTTCATTTCTCTACTGAGGTGTTAAATGGTTTTGCTAGATTGGCACATGGAAAACTTTCCATCTGGTCTTTCTCTTAACCCAGGCTGGCAGTGTTTAGTATTTTTCCTCAATAAAGCATACCAGGACTCTTTCCTTCACTGGCGTAAAGTTATGATTTGGCTACAATGGGTTCAGGGCATTATCTTGATTGTGGCTTGATTTAGTGTTACCCCTTACTAGCACTACTCCTTGGGGATTTTGAGACAGACACTGTGACAGAAAGGAGTAGAAAGTCTAGGAACAGTTTTCCCTGTCCAAATGAAAAAAGATATAATGTCTAAATGAAAACATCAATGCTAAACTAATGTATGATAAGGTATGTTGCATAGGGAAAGAAGGAGTACTTCCACTGTTGTGGGACAAGCTGCTGCAACTTGCAATTATCTGGCTCCGATGGTATTCCCTGAAATTTAAAATTAGGTTTGGTTGATAGGAAATAAAATGCTTGGCCAGTGGTAGGAATTTAAAAAGCACAACAACTCCCTGTCTTATGAAATAGTTAGGCGATGAGATAAATTGGGGGTAAATATACTCTAACACTTTGATCTCAAGGAATAAATTCTTACTGGATATTGTGTTTATGTAGCTGTGAGAAAGCAAAGATGAACAAGGAACATAATCTTTTATTCAGTATCTACTAAATAATAGATGCTGTGGAAGGTGCTTTGCATACCAATAATAATAGTAGTTAATAGTTATTGAGAGCTTACTAATATCAGACAATGTAATCCTCTTAAAAACTCTGCAAAATAAAGTATTATTATTTCCATTTTACATACAGGAAAACTGAGTTTCCTAGTGATTAATAAACTTATTCATGTTATATAGCTAACAAGTGGCAGAGCTAGTACCCATAATTATTTAAAATGCATAGGTTATACATTTTTATTAAAATATATATATATCCTTACAGCATTCCTGAAATTAATATTAGTATTTCTATATTATACTTTTCTCTTATATAGAATGCTTTTGCTTAGAAAGTTTGAGTAACTTGCCACAGATGACACAGGTAGAGATAATGAATCAAGATGCAATCCCAGGCCCATCTGACTATACCAAATGCCCTCTCGCCACCATGCCAAGCTTATAACCTTAGTAAAGGAGATCTTTTATAAATTACTCTGGAAAGTCATTAGAAAATCAGAATGAGATCAGGTGCCTGATACTCACTTCTGGCAGAATACAAATACAACTGTTGTATGGGATGGTCTGAGCGCAGGCTGCCATTTCCCCATGGCCCACAAGTTTACCCTGTGCTGGGACTAAATGTATTAGCCTGGCACGGAGGATGGATGATGATTATGGGCTGACTGCCTGCCCAGGCTTGCCTTGATGTAAAACTCACCACTTAGCCAAGAATGGCAAATTCCTTCCCCTTTTGCCCTGAGCCTATATAAACATTCACTGGAGACAGCCTGACTAAAATATCAGTTCCTAGCAAGGAGGGAGTAGAACCTTTCACAATGACACAAGAGAAGAATGCAATAGATTCTCAGTAGAAACCTGCTGGCCACAGAGGACTGACACCCACTAAGGAAGCTGACCTTGCTTTATGTCTTCTCTATGTGAGTAAACGTTGTTCCATCCATTCCATGCTTTTGTTGGCCACTTGGACACCTGCAAACCACGGAGAAGGTCAGGACCTTAGGATTCCTGCTGCCAGTGGCAGGCACTGTTTTATGTGCTTGCTACCCTCCATGCGGTGAGACTCCTCCCCTGGAGGTGGGAACAGGTTCTCTTCCTGACAGGGCGTTTGGTGCAGTGAGCAGGGTGATGGCAATATGATACCACTAAATCTACTTTAATCTTACCTTTAGTTTGGTTATCTCATATTTATTTTCTGTTGTTCCTAACAGCCCTGAAATGAGATCTGCAGCTGGTAATATCTTTCTTGTACAGATAAAGGGACAATTGTTTAGAGGTATAAATTATTTCATCAGACACCACCAGTGGAGAAAGATTCCCTGGCTCTAAGCCCAGGGTTCCTTTAACACCACATTACCCAAAGTGTTTCTTATAACTTCACTCATGTCTCCATTGACCTGGAATGAAAATATAATCTATTCCACTTCTGGAATACTTTAAACTATATTTTGGAGCCCTTATAATTGGATCCTGAAAAAAACAGTTTTCATATAAAACATACATGCAATCACTGTGGCCAGGCTACCATGACTATTCAGGAAGAAGATCCAATCAGGGTTCTGGGCTTTATACAGCCAAAACCAACTCAATTTACATGAAAGAAGAATGCATCGGAAGGATTCTGAGAAGTGCACAGCATAGTTGTGCTCCTAGTTGAACTAGGAGGGCTCTTTAAATAGCTAGGAATCACTGGAGGTAACCAGTGGAGAAGCTCATCAAAGTAATGCCCGGGAACCATGGGGCTCTGACAGCACTGCTGTGGGCCCTTACTGCCTCCTCCAGTTTCTGTTCTCTGCCCTCAGCACCATGGATAATCTCTAAAGCATCCTAAATCTTTGCAGCTCTACTTCAAGTTTCTAAATTCCAAATGGAAGGAACCCTCTGACTGACTTTAAGTCATGTGCCCATTTTCTTGCAACCAAAATTGCAGGGATGGAATATCTATTTCCTTTGGTTTCTCCACCAGGATATGGGCCTTGTGCCCACCAAGAATCAATCAATAGGCTTTTGGGAGACAACATTTTTTAAAAAGACACCTATCCATTACAGACTCAAAGGGTAAATATGTGTATCTGGTAAAATCTTTTTGTAGGAGAGTTAGGCATCTGGAGCTTAAAATTCAACAAGTTTAATTGTCCCTATCTTCCAGTTTAGATACAGATACATACTCACATCCTTTGAAAATATATCCTATCATCTTGAGCAAGTTACCTAATTCCAGCCCATGGGCATCCTCAGTCAGAAAACAGGTATTTATTACTGGTCACTCCCCACCAGGGAGGCTGAACGGATTTACGATGACAATGACTTTAGGCACCTAAAAATGCTTAGAATAAAAATGCTCTAGGCACATGAAAAGTGTTTTCATATTTCAGTTCTGAGGCATAGAAAATCAATCAAGCTTTCTAAATCTCCTTTTAGAGTTCTCACCTTAAAAATATTTTCCTATCAAGGCAGATTAGAACTTGCTTACTAGAGTGGAAGGGGGTGCTATAAAATCCAGATGTATACGAACTCATGAAAAAATTCACTAAACTAAAAGTAAAGCTTGGAGAAATTAGGACTGATGGGTTGCTGAACTCATGTACTACCTAGGAAGATAACTCATAGACTGGACACCTCAGAAAACAAGAGTACCTGGCAGTACTGCCCTTTCCAAGCCAATTGTAAATTGTGTTCTTGAATTCCAGTTCAAATTCTAATGGCTGCTCATTCACAAGTATGTGATTTTCTTAATCCATACAAATGTCATTAATGAATGAAATGAAGGAAAGATTATTTTCCAAATATAAAATATCATGAAATTTCCAACAAAATAAAACTAGTAAAAAGGGCATGTATCCCTTTGGAAAAAGGAAGAAGTAAGAAAGAAAATGGTTACAATGTATTGTAAAACAGTAACTTGACTATGGAACAGATTTATGATCACATAAAAATTTTAAATAGTGTAAGAGCTTAGTCTCCTATACATGACAGTCTAAGGACATTTACAATTTTATTTTAAAAAATAAAAAGCTCTTTTTGAGCTACTGTGGCACCAAAGATGCCCTGAAACCTCAATAAAAATCTATTTTTACACTTTTACATGGGAGAGAAAAGATTGAAAAGAATATATAGAGCATATAATACCAGAACCAACCTGCATATCTGAGCTGTAAATATCTTGAATAGGTGTTCCTGAAAAGGGCACAAATGGAATTGTCAGCTGCAAAAGTTGATTCAGGCAACACAACGCTGAGTTCCATTGGTAAGTGTAACTCCTTAAAATTCATGGTTGTGTTCTCTGTATCACATTACCAAGATGTTGCCTGTGGATGTTTCTTGATCCAAAAGAAAGATGAGACAGTCTTAATCATAAAAGTCCTTTTCCTTCTTTCAACACTGGCTTCCTAGGAATGATAAAAAATTTATAAAGGGGACAACATTATGATAAAATTTGCCTTTCCTACAGTTTGTAAATATAAACTGTATTTGGCTTAATAGGGGTAACTTGAATGCAGTTTATTTGAAACTACGTTAATGTTTTTTGATAAAGGTACTAGACTTGGAGCCTGAGCTCTAGGCTGCTCCTGCAGGATGGGGAGAAATATAGAAACAGGATTTTAGAGACATTAGGTTCAAGACTTTAAAGGAGGACATTTTAGACCAATTAATAATAGGGAGTTGAACAGACTCTATAAAAAGAAAATTCTGTGAGGCTCTGAATGTTTCCCCTGAAAAGATGTGTTGAAATCCTAACCTCCCTGTACCTCAGCATGACTTCATTTGGAAATAGGGCTATTGTAGGTGGAATTAGTTAAGATGAGGTCATACTGCAGAAGGATGAGCCCTTATTCCAAAAAGACCGGTGTTATAAAAAGAGAAGAGACAAGAAAGAAGAAATCCATTTGAAGATGGGGGCCAACGAATGCCTGAGCCACCTAAAGCCAGGAGCCAGGCATGGGACAGAGCCTTCCCTCTAAACTGCAGGGGGAGCAGGACCCGCCAATACTTGGCTTTTGGACTCCTAGTCTCTGGAACTGGTAGGCAATAAATGTCTGTTGTTTTGAGCTACCTAGTTTATCATGGTTTGTTATGGCAGTACTGAGTTACATGTAATTAAATTGCAAAGAGTTGAGTTTAGGACCCAAAGTTTGACCTGAATAACCAAATTGAAAGGATCTTGCTAAAAGGGTTGAGCAGACATCACTGTTCTTGTGCTAATGAAAGAGTGAAGAGAGACAAACTAGCAGTGAGTGAAAAATCTGATTTATATGTAAATCTTTATTAAATACCATTGATAAATAAGACATTTTATGTCAATGAGATCCACCAAAACTGTTGATGCAAAGTCGACCTATGTAAAACCTCAAGGAAATTTACAATATTACTTGCAAGACAGAATTACACAAATGACCATAATATAATATAGTGGTTCTATAAAAGAGGGATGGGAATCAGGTACATTAACTCTGACTATAGGAATCAAGAACAGCTTCACTGAGTAGGAATATGCTTTGGACTTTAATTTTGATACATTTGATGATTATGTGGAAGAGCCCCAAAAGGGAGAAACAGTATGATCAAAGGCATAGAGACAAAAATTCACTGGCACATGCGAACAAAAGTCATAAATAGTAGATTAGTAGTTTGTAGAAGTGCCAGAATAGAAAGTGGTATATGTATCTAGAAACACTGTTTTAGTAAGATAGGTTAATGTTGGACAGTAAAGATCTTTCAATACCATGAGTTTACTGAGAGACTGAACTCATTAACATAGTTTTAAAGTAGCAAGCCATTGTAGTTTGTGTTCATAAACATTTGATTTCTGTAATTAGTATCAATATATATGTTAAATGACAAAGCATACTGTGATCACTTATAAAGGAAAATTAGCTATATATTATGTGTGAGGCTTAGAGTGAGGTATATATTTCTAATTGTCACAACAAGCCGTCTAGGGCAAGTATTGTTAATCATGTTGTGCAGCGGAGAGGACCAAGAGTGTAAGAGAAGTCAGTGACTTGTCCATCTAAGGTCAGTTTGCTGGCAGGTAGCAGAGCCAAGACTCACACCCAGATAATATCTCCCTACATAGATCATGCTCTACACATCAGGGGGCAGGTTTGCCTCTAGAAAAGTTGAGAAGGGTGACAAGGATACCTTGAGCATTGTTCTGGGACTAGAAGCTCAAAGCCCTGGCTGGTGGCTCCTGGATATCCTCTCCAGTACCTTTAAACCATAAACAAGGCAATGCACTCTCTAGGAGGAATTGTGCAGCTTCATGCAGCATAGGAAGCTCAGGGTCACTTGAATATGGGGAGAGAAAAATATTTCTCTTCTTCCCGCAAGAAAACACAATGATGCCTTCCAACAACATGGCCATTCTACCAACTCTTCCCACAGGTTGCATGAAATTCACTGGAATGACTGGACCTCATAAATGTTCCATTTTTATTCCAGAGGGAGCAAAATCCTTCTTGCTTACAATATTTTGCAAATACTACAATAAAATAAAGTAAGAAAACATAAGAAACTGTATATCTGCCTTGTCATTTGTATATTACAATATTTTGCAAATACTACAATAAAATAAAGTAAGAAAACATAAGAAACTGGATATCTGCCTTGTCATTTGTAGATTAGCAAGATATTTCATTCTTAAGTGATTTAAAAAACATAAATTATAGTTTATGTATTTTCAAAATTCTTGGACTTACATGTCTAAATATTTTATCTTAAGGATAAGTAGTTCTCTACTTTTCTCTTTACAACCGATGGGGCTCATCGGAATAGCACTGCAGGGAAAGGACATTTGCTGAGATGGAAAAATTAAGAAGCTAAAAGAATATGTCGAGCATCGACATTTCTTTTTAGTATCTGTTAGCTGGGAAGGCATGTCTTGGCATTTCAGCAATTATGAATTAAAAAAACACAGATTCTTAGAGATGTGTACACATACTATACATAAATATATATATATACATAACATCCGTTAATGTGCATAATGCCTTTATTTTATTTTATCTTATTTTTATTTTTTGGTGACCCACTCAGTGGCACAGTGTTATTCTCATTTCTTTCTTTTCAGGGTCAAGTTGGTTCATCTTCTCCAGTCTCCATTAGATTAATAAATCAATTCTCTCTGATTCAAGTGTTGAGAACAACTCACCCATTTGCCAGAGGTGGGATGATCAACATGACCCTGAGATTAAAAAATAGAGAGTCTAACTTTGTGTTTTACATTGAAAAGGTTTGAGATGTCTCCCCACTATGACCACTATGACTGTACATTAGAATCACCTGGGGAACTAGTAACACAAATGATCAAACCCCATCACTGTATATTCTGATTTCAGTGGTTTGGAATGGGGCCTATGCAACAGTATGTTTAACTGCATCCCTCCTCCCCCCCCCCCAAGTAATGCTAATTTGCAGACAAGGTTGAGAACCACTGCCTTAGATTTTCAAATGATGGGTTCATTTCTCTACTTAAATAATTTCCATAGAGAACTTTCTTATGTCCAAGTAAAGAAACCTCACCCTTTATAATATTACTCCTATCATAAATTGTACCATTTTTTTTACTTGTTTATTGTCCATCACTCCTACTAGAATATTAGCTTCATAATAGCATGGACTTTGAGTGTCCTGTTCATTATTTTATCCCCAGGGCTTAAAATAGGTGTTCAATATTGTTGAATGAATGAACATATGGCTGAGAAGCCTGGGAAGAATATTAGAAACATTTCCTGATTTATCAAAAGGTATTTTCATATAATATATATTCATTGGAATGGATATGTCTATGACAATGTGTGTATATGTGTGTGTGTGTGTGTGTATATGTGTACAGTCTGAAAATACCCAGGTCTGACTAGACTTTATATACAAATGTAGTCACAACAGCACTGAGAATTCAGTTTTCTTGGCCATTAAACCTACCTGTTCAGGTAAAACCCTAGACTCTTGAAAATTTTCTGTAAACCTTATGGAGCCTTACATGTTGTGCTGAACCAGTTAAGGTGTTAAAATATGTTAATATGCTGTGTGCTCCTCTTTTGCTCTGGGCCCATTATCCATATCTTAGGACTTAAGAACTTCTCTGAGGATAACTTTAATGGAGGCACTGCTGCTTCTGCCTATCACTTGAATGACTATTATTCAGGTAAACATGCCTCTCTTCAGGCTCCCACAGTAGCAGGCCTCCTCGGGGGCAGAGCAGTGCTGGGTGCTCTGTGCAGAGATGGGAAAGACGACCTTCTTCTCCTCTGGTTCATATCTAGGCTTCGGGGAGACCTAATCACCTTTTCTGTGCCCTGATGTCATGCAAAGTCCCATATGAAAAAATTACATCCTCCTCCTCTGCCTATACACTTTCTTTCTATCCATAGGATTTTTTTTCACTTTTTAAAAATTGAAGTATTTCATTCATACATGAACACACATAAGCAATAAGTGTATAGTAAAGATTGCGAACTTATAACATAAACATACATAACATCACACAGAGGTCTCATACATCACCCCTCCACCAACTCTTTGCATTGGTGTGAAACATTTGTTACAAACTGTGTTAGATCATTGTCAAAATATTACTACCAACTATATTCCTTATCTTACATTTGGTGTATTTTTCCCACAACCTATACTATTTTTTTTAATGTATTTTTGTTACAGAGATTGTGACCTTGCAAAACAATCATACAGATGTGTAGATTTCCCATACAACTCTACACCCTGGTTTTAAAAGAAAGAAAAAAGTACTTGGATTGGTAGAGAATACATAGCACCTTGTTCCAGTTCTCCATCTCTCTTTTCCTGGGGTATAGAAAAGTCTATCTCAAAGGATTCCTTCTCTATGTACCATGCTTACAGACTCTAAAGGGAGGGCACGTTGAGGCATAGTGTTTTACTAGTCTAATAAAACCCTGACCTTTTACCTGACACACACATACATATATATGTGTACACATGCACACATGTATATACACATATATACGTATGTATGAATGTAAGTCACGAGTTATAGATTTGAGACCCTGAACTGCCTTTTGCCAGCAATATAAATTTGGCAAGTTACTTAGCCTTTCTGAATATCAGTTTCTTCATCTGTAAATGGGGACTTTCAGTAGATCCATAGTATTTACACATTTAATGTTCATGGTTCCACTCTGTGCAAGTGGCCATGAAGGACCATGACATGTGGTGATATGTAATTTACTGAGGCATGAAATTGAGGCCCATGTACCAAGGGGCTGTTGTGCAGAAATGAGCCAGTTAGCTGGGGTATGAGCCTTGTTAACTGCTCAGCATGCAAGTAGCCACAGGGTTTGTTGTTTTCTGGTTGACCCTGTGTACCCAGTAACTCTCTTGAAGCAATTAAAAATGAAATGTGTAATTTGGGGGGAAAAGCCAGTTACCAGTCCTGGTGAGAAAGAGATAAAGAAAAATACGTGAAGATATTCAATCTAATGATATCTTATAGTGAAGTGCAGAAGATTTCACCAGTTTTTTCTGATGTACAACCTAAAAGCATTATGTGCCCCCTAACACATTTATAAGTTGACAGAAAATTTTCTCTCATAAGTGTAATTTCTTGTAAGTGATGGAGTTTCTAGCATGCTATAAACATTGGTGATTTTAAATAAAGTGTTTATATCATTCTTAAATCTGTTCCATAAAATCCATACATCATACTGACTTGATAACTGTCATTATCCATTAAAAAATACAGGAGTGAGCTCTTTTAAAGAAAAAGTGAAATCAATGTGTCCTCTCCTATTTCCATTTGATTTAACCCCACAGAATTTTATCTTAATAAGATGTGTGTCTGAAAGTCTGTTATAGATCACCTGTCATATTTCAATGCAAAAAAAAGATATATGCATTTAAATATACTTATATTTTGTAAAATTTCTGGGACTACTTGTTTCTAACTGCTTAAAAATATATTTTGAGTTGAATTATCACTGTCTTATTTGCTAGGCCGGCTATGACAAATACCACACAATGGGCTGGCTTAAACAATCAGCATTTATTGTCCTACGGTTTCAAAAACTGAAAGTGCCAAATCAAGGCACTGATGAGGCCATGCTTCTCCCCACAGTCTGTGGTACTCTGGTGCTGGCTTGCTTCAGTCTTTAGGGTTTGCTGGCTTGCATCAGCATGACGATGCCCTTGATCTTCTGTGGCTTTCTCTGACTGTGTCCTAATTTCTTCTGTTTATAAAACAGTCCAGTAATGTGGATTAAGGACCACCTGATTCCCCTGAGTTACAACTAAATAGGATCTTAGATGATCCTATTCAAAATGAGTCCATACCTTAAGTGATAATACATCTTCAAAGGGTCCTATTTAAATTCAAATGAGTTCACACCCACAGAAACATGGATTAAGATTAAGAGCATGTCTGTTGTTGGGGTGTATAATTCATTCTAACACAATCGTCATTAAAATTTATATGTTTAACATAAAAACATCAAAAGAATTACAGATTTTGATGAATTCTCATCAGCAAAAAAGAAAAAATATTGGAAATGTATCTCTTAAAACACATGAAGCTTGTATCTATGGATGAATATTACTTGCCACTAGATTGAGCCAAGATTCAGCATTGATTCTATTCCTCTTTTTGTTTTTATAAATGTAAGTACTAAAACATATTGTCCACATAAAAGTATAGATGGAAACAGAAGGAGTTTTATTACACTAATGATACACTCTTTGAACACTTTCCAAGTAATGTGCCCTAGTGTTTTATCATTGAGAATTATTTTATTGATATATAAGCCAACAACTCAATCAGCATCTCCTTCAATTCTTTCGAAAGACTGCAATTGAAAAGTACTGGACTTCTAAAAGGATTCATTATCCAATAATTTAGATCATTCACTTTCTTGACAACTGCAACACCATTTCAAATTATCCTAGTATTTGACATTCAGAGATTTTCCTACCCCAGGATAATGTGTCATGTTAACATTAATAAGTGAGAAGTATGCTTTTCTTTTATGAAGTGGAAGAAGAGTGATTATGAAAAAAGAAGATAGAAGACCTGTTCTTCTAAGATAAGTTCTCATATATAAATCCACATACAGGAATTTAGGTTCAGGAATTTGTTTTCTTAAAATTTTCCAAGTATCCACATATCCTTTGGGAATTTTCCCCATATGGTCATACATTCCTTGGGAAGTCTCCAAACTCCAGTCTGAGGTTCTCTGATCTAAATTATATATTATAGGGAAGCAAACTTGGCACAGTGGATAGGGCATCCGTCTACCACATGGGAGGTCCACGGTGCAAACCCCGGGCCCCCTTGACCTGTGTGGAGCTGGCCCATGCGCAATGCTGATGCATGCAAGGAGTGCCATGCCACGCAAGGGTGCCCCCCTGCGTAAGGGAGCTCCACGCACAAGGAGTGCACCCTGTAAGGAGAGCCACCCAGCACGAAAGAAAGTGCAGCCTGTCCAGGAATGGCGCCGCACACACGGAGAGCTGGCACAGCAAGATGACGCAACAAAAAGAAACACAGATTCCTGTGCCACTGACAACAACAGAAGCAGACGAAAAGAAGAACACGCAGCAAATGGACACAGGGAACAGACAACTGGGGTGGGGGGGAGGGAGGAAAGGGGAGAGAAATAAATAAAAATATATCTTCAAAAAAATTATATATTAAGGATTGAACATATTTAGTAAGTTTATTTGCAACACTTACTCTCTATCAGTAGAGTTCCTTTAAAAATTGTTGTACTTAATTGCATTGTATGGCTGAAGTGTTAAGTTATTTGGGATTCTCAATTTTGGAATTCCCACAAATATTAGAAAGTATCCCTAGTGAACATAAGTACCTACTGCCCCACAAAGGGTTTATATGAGGTGTACTGGGATAAAGTGTGTGCATGTGTTGTGTCAACTACAAAGCACCCATAAAAATTCTAATGAGGAGAGAATAGCCTCCCTGGGAAAGAGAAGAACAGTAAGTTTGGGAGGACCCTGTGCAATGTCCTAAAGTCTGGGAAACCAATGAGCAGCTATAGGATCCAAGCAAAGAGGTTACTTCAGGACAATAGATACAGAAGCAGGAAGTGCTTCTGGCAATCTAAAGAAAGAATCAAGGTAAAAAAGAAGGATTCGGGCTGTGTTTCTAGGAAACCAATCTGAGCAGCTGAGTTAATCTATGACTAAAGGTTGGTTCTAAGGTATGGGTGGTGGCTTAGAGTTACATACAACAACCAAAAACATGTTCTTAAACTTAATCCACTACTGTGGGTATAACCCCTTGTAAATAAGACATTTTGATGAGATAACTTCAGTTAAGGTGTGACCCAGCTGAATCAGGATGGGTCTTAATCCTACAGCCGAAGGCCTTATAGAGAAGGACAGAGAGAGAAAGAGACAGAGCCATATGGAGCAGTCAGAAGCTGGAAGTCAACAGAACCCGGAAGAGAAAGGAGCAGCCGGAGAGGCTGCCATGTGCATTGCCACATAACAGAAAAACGAAGGACCAAGAATTTTGGGCAGCCAGACCCAGAACGCCACTGTCTTCTGGGGGCAAGCAGGACCTTGGTGATGCCTTGATTTTGGACTTTTCCTAGCCTCAAAACCATGAGCCAATAAATCCTCATTGTTTAAGCAAACCCATGGCATGGTGTTTGATTTAGCTGCCAGGAAACTACAACAGTAGGAGATAGAATCTCTGCTCTGTAACTTCACTTATTTTCCATGCTTTTTTGCTTTTCCATTTTGGTTTTGTGTTTTCTTATGGTTTTCTTGCAAGTGTCTAAATGTGCTTTGACTGAAAAAAGAAGAAAATGGCTTTCTACACTTTGAAGCCCAGATTGCATCAGGGAACCAATAATGTGCTGGCACCAATAATGATCTAACTGGCCCTGCATTTCTTCTCCCATCCTCTTTCAACCTGTTCTCCATGCAGCTACATGAATGCGCTTTCAAAAAGCAAAATAAAATACATTCTCTCCCTTTCTTAAAGCCTCCTAATGGCTTTGCACTGCATTTAGGGGAAAACCAATGTGTCCTAAAGCAGTAGTGTGCTGGAAATGGCTTATACAGACCCACGAGAGCCAATTACCAAATTTTCAGAAATTTTGCACAGAAATTGTTAAACATAACATTATTAAAAACTTAGCTATATACTATATAAAAAGAAAAATGATAAACTCATCCCTTCCTGATTATTTTTCATTTACTCTTATCTATGCTTTTGAGGTTATTAACATTTGTTTTATTTGTGTGATGGAAATGCTAAATACGACAACCGCTGGTGCTGCATATCAGTTCCCAAATCTGCATTCAGTGACGTCAGCTAGCAACTTGACATTAGTCGCATAGTGGTATTTATAGCCAGGGAATTGGCAAACAATACAAATCAGAATTTTTTTTTTTTCCTCAGAGAACTGGTTGTTAAATATTTACTAGCACACCATTGAGAAGACATGACTTGAAACTGGATTAAAGTATGGAGAGGCATAATTGATTTATCTTGAACATTTCCCTGCATTTTTTTCTGCTTGGCCTTTCCTTTTCACAATCACTACCTAGATAGTAAGTTCAGTAGTTTCAAATTGATGAAATTTATTCATTTTTACAAATTCATTTGTTCTCTGACATTGCTTTCTGTGGACAGACTTTTCCTAATGTTTCTTCTTAGGTCCAGTGTTAATACTCACATCCTTTAAGAACTTAGCTTTTCTGCCCCTAGCTACTGGAAAATTTTCACTTCTTTATTATGTAAGTGTACAGCACACCAAACAAGTAGTACCTATTCACAAATATCCTTATTGTTTCCAGTATACATGTTTTACCTCTCAAAAAAACATGGTAAATTATTTGAAAACAATATTTTGTTTACATCTCCAGTAGCACCCAAGAAATGAACTAACACTTGGGTGTTTTAAGGTTAATATTCTCTGGGTCTAATTGTTAAAATATCTATAGGAATTTTCCAGAACTGTATCAAGGGATCTGAAAATTATATTATGTTCTTTTCAGCACTGCCAGTAATAAGGATTTGACTATCCTAATTTGTCAATTTACGTGATAAATTATAAGGCAGAATAGTATCTGGCTTAGCTTTTACATTTCGGTATTGCCTTTAAGATCTTCTTTGAGAAGAGGCTTTGCTTCAAAAGCCCATATGGAGTAGAAAACCTACCATTTTATGGACATGTTCTCTACAGACTTTCACCACACTTTTAGGGATAGAACTTGAAAGACAAAAATTTTTGTGTGCTTTTTGTGAGATACTAAATAGGGAATAAGTCTTTGGCTAACTTAAACTGAGATTGTTTTTACATAATCTTTCTAACAGGAAAAAAAAAAAACAACTATCATCCAGTCAATGTTAAATGTAGCCCACTGTAATTAATAAGGATTTTAAAATAATGTTTATATATTGATGGTATTTTCTGAGTCAAAATTATAACAAATATGAAATGTGAGATTCATATGAAAGCTAAGGAAAGTCTACAAGTAAGAAGTAGACTAAAAGTTTTAAGGGCTCTAATAAGTCATTGGTAAGATGGAAATTGAAAGGATTGTCTCTTGGCCTATAGAACAATCAAAGTTGTATGGCTTCAGACATATGGATATCAAAAGATACAAATGTTTGTGGAAAGAGATATTATCCATGAATTTCATTAGCGTTATCTTGGGCTTCAAACAGAAGCAGGGGTACATCTAGGTTTTGTGAAAGCTAAAGTTTAACAATTCGATGGGAGGGGCTATTTAAAAATATATATATGGAGTTACAAAAACAAAATCAGTTCAAAATTGAATATTTATTTAGAGTGAGAAAAAAAATCACAACAATTATAATTTTTAAAGGCTGGAAAATCCCTTAAATACCGTAAAATTTTTAAAAAATTAATTTTGTAATTAACAGCTTGACAAGCTGCTATAATTCTTTTATCTACATTTTCTGATTGTATACTCTTTGATCACCCCTTCATAGGACAATGCTTTTGTCATATGTTTCTATAGAGAGAATATAAAGATAAACTTATCTTTCCTTGGACTCAATTGATCAAATAATGGTTTTATTGTTAATAATTAGGATGCATAACACAAAGACTTCACACACAGATGTCCTCCCTATTTATGGTAGAAGTACAGATGTGTGCCTCAAATATAAAGCAATTCTGTCCATAATTCCTGACAAGAAAGTAAAAGTAATTTCTTGGTGTATTGAGATTTGTATATTCTGCATTATCAAACATATTTCTGAGAGGAGGTACTTATATTTTATCTGAGTATTGGTGGGAATCAATTTTACCTATCCAGACAGAGATTGGTGAGACTTTTCCCACAGATTAACCTCTGTTTCCATGTCATTTTTTTCCCTCCATAACTAAGAGACATCCCTAAACCATCCTATGAAATGTTTTCCCTCAGATCACTAGGTATCAAATTACCCTCTTTTATTTTTATAGCACTTATTATTATATTGGCATTACCTATTTATTTTTACCTGTTTATTATCTCTTCATGTAGAATGCATTTTCCATGATAACAAGGAATTAGTAGGTCTTAATCACTTCAGTCAGAATTTACAATGCCTAGAAAAGTTCTTCACAAATACTAGGGACTCCAACATACTTAGTGAATATATTAAAAAGAAAAAGGTGGAGAGAAATCCTGGACCTGATTTATGGGGAAAGGGGTGCCTGATGTACAGAGCACAGATAATAAGGATGCCAGGCACAGAATCATGAAATTTCTAATTAAGAAATTTGGAACAGAGTTTTCCAGGTTTTTTACCAGTGTATTTCAGGATGCAGAGAAATGCCAGAAAGACTAAGCAAAAAGAAGACAGAAAGGTGGCCTGCCTGCCAAAGGATGTGAAAGGGAATGAGGGAACATCCCATGGATTTAAAAAACTTTTGCCATTACTGGGCAGAGAACCAGCACCTGTGTGCTTTCAGGGCACAGGTTATTATATAGTGCTCTGTTGTCCATCAGTGGTTCTAACAGGCTAGAAACCTGGAGATAGCTTAATACTTTTTCTGGACCATTAGAAGAGGCAGATACTAGTTACCTTTTAGTTTTTGGTTGAAAATTGAGGCTATTGCACTAGATTGCTTTAGTAAATTTAATGAATTTCCTAACAGGTGATGTGCTTTACAGAATATTAGGTCCAGTTTGTTAGCCATGAAATATCTAAAATATGTAATTGATTAAACTGATTTTTTCAATTTTCATTCAGATATTTTTACAAGTTAAGAGTATTTTTCTCCAGTCAACTCTTATGTCCCCATTATGCTGGGCCATTTGTAATTGGCACTTCTATCTACTAAAGCAGGATAATAGTTCCTATTTCCTCTTTATTTCTCAGAACCTATGAGGCAGTTGCCTTAGGACTGCAGTAGAATCTTTTCCTAAATGTGTGAGACTGAATTTTTAAAGCCACGCATTGATTATTTCTATTTTTTCAACACTGGTGGGTTTTATTTTAACAAGTGGATCACATAAGTATTTTCAGCTCATCTAAGTAATGTCAGAATTTTATCTTTTTTCTAAAGCAGCCATTTGAGTTGAGTGGTATTCACATTAAAATATGTACAGCGCCATCTTTTGATGGCAATCACTGAAAAAAAATCATTACAGTCACTGACGTCCATCACTTTAGCTTTTGCATGCCTTTAAAAATGATGACAGTCTGCAGCCCTCTCAAACATAGACTAGCATTTCCCCCCAGTCATCCTGCCAGTTGAGTTTTTTGTTGTTGTTTTTAGATGAGACCAGCTGCCTTGTGATCAGTGAAATGTCAGGGAAAAAAATCATTTTCCACAAGTGAAAGAAAGAATTAAATATTCTTAGCGACAAACCTCCCACAGAAATCTTAAAAAATCAAAAGAAATTATGCTCTGCTTGATTTTCATGGTTATCTTCCATTAGTGTTAATGACAGTTATGGACACCTTGAAAGAGAAGGCAGCCCACAAAGTGCTCTCTGTTCTCTCCAGTTGTATTTATAGAACAAAGACATAGACCATTTGTTTTAGAAGGAAATAAAAAGGTGTAAATAAGTATTTTATCTATGTATGACTCTAGACAAATGAAGGAACCTCTCAGGCACAATTCCAAAGTTGAGAATGGAACTAGATGATTTTTTTTTAAGATTTTTTAAATTTCTAGAAAATTCTGTGATGTAGTCTGTTGTACGTTATCAAAAAGAAAAATGAATAAATGGATGTCATATTCCCATCATATCACCCATAGATAAAAATTTTCCCTTCCATGTGAAGAAGCCAGAGGGAGATAACAAGAAGAATAGATGGTTTTTCCTTTAGTAATTCCAAGGGAGTCTGGAGTTCCTTTTTATGGGCCTGCAGGAAGATGTGGGAAAGGATATGGGAAGGAAAAGTCCCCTTATTTGACAAGATAAATTTGAAAACCATTATTCTAGTTGGTCCAAATACTTAGATTGGTAAGATATTTATGCTGTTTAACGATTATTTATTCTGCTATAAGAACCAAGAGTGTTCTTATGGTTTTTATACAAATAATGCAAGATTATGTTTTTATTCTAAGAATTTTAAGGGAAATAACAAAGATTTTTGATATAAATTTATGCCTGAAAAAACGGTTAAGTACCTAAAGAGACATCAGATATATATCTGATAGAGAGAAATATACATACTTTTCTCACTAATCTCCCTCCTGAGAAATTATTCCATCCCTGACAAACTCCAGGGAAGAAATACAAGATTTAAAAAAGGGAATTATTGATCCTTCAGACAGAAAAAGGAAAATGCAATACCCTAAGAGGATAAGAATAATCATTTCTGGACTGACTTGTATAATATTGAGCCACAGTTTCTCTGACACACAAATGTTCAATAATTTAACATTTCTTCTTTGGAAATATTTATTAAGTTTCTTATTATACATTATTTGTGACTTTAAGGTCACAGTAAAATTTTCATATCATCTATTTTAGCAACATACGTACTCTGAAACAATCAATGATCAACTACAAAATGAGATTCTTACTTAAGGAGACAGTGCTTTTGACAAACATGATAAAATGTATGT
This sequence comes from Dasypus novemcinctus, assembly GCF_030445035.2. Taxonomy (NCBI): domain Eukaryota; kingdom Metazoa; phylum Chordata; class Mammalia; order Cingulata; family Dasypodidae; genus Dasypus; species Dasypus novemcinctus. The sequence goes on from NC_080676.1 coordinate 52,295,195, forward strand.
ATCCAAATAAGAGTGATATTTGAAAAGTTCATGCTCAGAATCATATACATCTTCCAAAATGCTATTATTTTTTCAAAACCACTTCTGGAACTTTTTAAAATTTCTTTCTCTGTTGGTTTATAAATCATACTTTTTATATTTTGGTGGTGGAGTTGGGATGAGTGAAAGTCCTTATCATTTTGTTTTATCGTCTGTTTCAGTTGCCAGATTTGGTCACAAAATCAAATAAAAGTAAGACTTTTACCAGCACTGAAGATATTCAGAAAAAGATGAAATAGGGTACTCAGGCAACTACAAACCAGTTCCCCACTGGTTTATTGGCACAGATAGCACCTGGAGTGACTAATTAGAGTATGCTCCCAAAAGCCTAATATCCTAGAATTAATTATATCATGCCACGGTCAGATTATGAGCAAATATTTTGCCTACAGATGGTTGAAAATGAACAGAATGACACTATTCAAAAGCAGCAATATTTCAAAATGAATGTATGGAAAGTAAGATAACTTGCCACCAAGTAACACTGAGTCTTTTCATTCCTAAATGCTCAGCCAGTACTTGGCAGAGAGGAAAAGGCACACTCAGTTGGCATTTTGAAGATAAGTTAGTGAGAATTTATAGAGGCCTTGGAAGGGTCAAGGAAATCAATGAGGTAAATGAGGCACCCATGCATGGCAAGAAAGGGAAACCACACCTAGGCTTGAACAGGCAAGAGTAGGAAATTAAGTAGAACCCAGTAGAGCTGGAGGTTGGGAAGGACTGTCTCATAGAAGTAATGGGAGAACTTTAACACTGAAGAAGGGAAGCAGAGGGGGAAGAAATACTCCAGTCTCTCTGCACTCTAATTTTCAGGTGCCTCCCATTAGCCAGACTGGAAGCTAAAAGTCAGGCAGTTTGGATGATAAGTCTGAGCAGGGAGAGGGTTAGCCTTCATGAGGCACAGAGCAGAGGACAGAAATTCAGAGAATGGACCAGAGATGGGGGTGGTGCAAACAGCAATAAATAGTATATCAAGATTCTATTATTAATTTACAGTTAATAGTTGTTTTGCACCAGACACTACTGAGAGTTATAAAAGTAAACTAAATATAGTTCTTATACTTAGAGAGCTTTGAGAGATAGGGATTTACATGAATAGCATACAGAGCAGAATGGGACCCAAAAATAATAGTGTGATTAGCATATCCTGGGTGTCACCCTATTTGCCATGTGTTATGTTAATAGCACAAATCTTGATGTTCCAAGGACACAATGAACTTAGAAGAATATCCAATCCGTTCTCCAAATTTCATTTCTCCAAACATTACCAAAAAACTGTAGCAAAATGAATATACATAAACCAAATACCCCCGTTCAGCTCCCCTATTGAGGGATTCCAGATAATGCTGTTTTCAGATTCATATCCGATAAAGTGATCGGATAGGGTTATTGTAGATTTGATAAGAACTGCTGCCTGTCACTCTCCAGTCTTTGTGCCCCAGTGTTTACTCTTCCATCCAACTCTCTGCTCTGTTTTCTATCATTGTTCTGACATTCATGGAATGAAACACTCAACCCTATTAAATGACTCTGGACCATCAGCCTTGGCTCCTTCCACATAAGACTGCTTTTGCTATTGCAGAACTTCTCTGGATTTACACTTTGCCCCTCTTGGCAAATTTCCTTCTGCATGAGCAGTTCTATCAAAGGGAATTCCTGAGATAGATAATGTGGGGCCCCTAGGGACACAATTAACTTTTCAAACCAGTGGTCTTCAAATATGCTTGCTCATGAATGCCCTAAAAGAACCCCCCAAACTAGGTCATCTCTTACATATTAAGTGATATCTAAATTTTTTCTTCATAAATTTAGAGAGTTACAAAAAATACTGTCACTGGTGTTTTGCAAATATTATCATTTTAATATAAGACGGTGGACATCCAGTTGTAGTTATGATAGAGTCCATTGTATTGGACTAAGAAACAAAGATTATGGGCATTCATTCTTGCTTTTACTTTAAATAGTAGCACAGAGGAATATGGCACAATCAGAAAGCAGCAGTTTTTGGGCAAATGAAAAGCGGGTCAGAGTTTCAGGTCTTCCTGTGGGACGATAGCTCAGAGAACAGCCAACCTCAGAGAAGTGAGCCACACATTCTTTATATCACTTACCCTCAAGTTATGGGCTGATTCCAAAGTTTCAGTGTGAGTCTCCAAATGAAATAAGGGTGATGCAGCATTTGGAAAGCTAAAGCACTGAGCCAATCGCAATACCTTCATGGTGCTGGGGATACAGATGTTGGAATCCAAGCACTACCAGAGTAGAAAGCCTTGGTAAATACTCTGGGTTTTCACACCAGATAGTTATGCTCTAGAAATAAGAACCATGCCTTAAGAATAAGTGCTAGATGCTAGGAGTATTGTCAAAGCCAAAATAGACTACCCCTAAGAAAGCTTAAAATCAGCCCTCAACAAGATCAAGGTTATCCACCAAATTTTTGTCTGCCTGGCAGAAGAGAACTCAACCCAATTTGAGAAAGATAATATCATTCAGAGTCTCTACAGTTTTTTATCTACAATATCCATAAGCTTAAAAGAATTATGATGAGGCATGCTAAGTACAATATCAAACGAACAAAAAATGTAGGCAATTATTTAACAAAATAGATAGGTGATTCATTTCTTGGAGTCATCAGACCAGGATTTAAAATAATTATGATTAATTGTTGAAAAAAAAATAAGATCACATGGAGAATTTCACAAAACATGGAATCTATAGAAGAGAGAAAAGAAACTTCAAAGGCTGAATTTTGAGATTAAAGTTTCAGTAGATGGATTAAATAGCAAATTATTCACTGCAAAACAGAATTAATAAACTGGATGATATTAAACATTAAAAAATATCAAGATTGAAGCAAATCAAGACAAAAGGGCTAGAAAAGTATAAAAAAAGAACCTGAGTCATGTGGAACATGAAGAAAAGGTTTAACATAAATGTAATAATCTTAGAAAGAGAGAAGAGGGAAGTGACTGTGGTTCAAGCAATTGAGCTCCTGATTACCATATAGAGGTCCTGGGTTTGATCCCTGGGACCTCCTGGAAAAAAAAAGAAAAAAGTTGTCCCAGACCTGAGTGCAGCAGAGAAGTGTAAGCACTCTTGTGGCATGGGAGAGGCACACCAAAAAGATGGCGAGGCAACCAGATAGGAAAAAAAAAAAAGAGAGAGAAAGAAAGAGAAAATGGAGTATTAAAGAAATACCAGCCAAGAATATTTAATTTTCAAACCTAAAAAAAGACATTAAAATAAATATTCAATCAAACTAATTAAATACTATGAAACCAAATCAGGATAAATGCAAAAAAGAAAGCCAAACTGAGGCTATCATATTCAAACTAAGTAAAACAAAATACGCAAAGAGAGAGAGAAGGTAGTACTTTAGAGGAGCAGCAATAAAATGGAAAACTGTTTTCTTCAACAAGGACTATCAAAGCATAATGCAATATCTTTCAAATGCTGAAAAACTGATGACTAAACAAAACATAAAAAACTGCCAATTCCAACCTAGAATTTTGTCCACATCCCAAAGTGTCTTCCAACATTAAGATAAATTAAAGACATTTTCATATAGAATTTGTTGCCAATGATCTGCACTACAATAAATACTAAAGGGAGTTCTTTGGGAAAAAGAAAAAATGACTTCAGATGAAAACATGAAACTGGAAGAAGGAATGAAGAGCTCCAAAACTGGATGAATAAGTGGGTAAATATATATTTACATGAACTGTTTAAAATTTTCAACAGTAAAAAAAAAGTGACTATTTAAAAATATGTAAAAGCAAACTAGATGGCAAAAATAGCTAAGAAAATGGAAGAAAGTACGGAATTAAACTGTGGTACAGTTCTTGGATATTTTGGGGAGTAGTCAATTTACCAACTTAAAAGTAGACCCTGATAAATTGAGGATGAATATTGTAATATTCTAAGGGAATAATAAAAGAAAACCTAAGGCACTTGTAGAAGAGAAAAAATGGAATAATAAAAACATCCCTTGTTGATTCAAAAGGCAAGCAAGATTAATAAGCTAAGAAATATTAGAAGAATAGAAAATAAGAATTTAGATAAACTCAAAAATATAAGTAAATATATTAGATGTGATAGAATAAAATTCCAATTAAAAAGCAAAATTTATCAGCAAAATAAAAACAAAACACACCTGTCTGATGCTAATATGGCCTGTGCATGAATTCAAACTTATTCTATATCCAAGTATACCTAGTTCCCTGAAAGCCAATTAAGTGATATATGTTCTATAGGCATATATAGGTATATTCAGGGAGGATGCAGACTAAATGCATTAATTGAAGCTTACCTGGAATGTGAGGGATATATGTTAATTCAATACCTATCTGATACTCAGACAAACACTTAAAACTCTAAGAAACTAACGAAGAAATTCCTTTTGCAAAAAAGCACTGTTTGACACCCCACTCCTACATCCTCTACATAAAAGGAACCCAAAAATCCTATTCAGGGTTCAGTTTTTATTAGGACAGAAGTCCACCAAGCCTGGCCAGTGATTAATAAATCTTCCTTCTCAGATTCTCATGTCCTGGCCTTCAATACTGCAATCAGCTGACTTCTCTCTGCTCCAACATCTCTGAGGGCTTGTCCAGGATTTGCTGAGAAGGCCAGAGGCAGCAACAGTTGATCGCCCCTCTTGGATGCCTCTGAGAAGGCCAGGATGGCCTGGGTGAACTCCAACCCCGGGTGCCCAAGACTCCCTTTAGTCCAGAAAGAGGTTGTGGACTCTGCCAGAGCCCTCTCAGAGAAACTGGAGGCACTGGAGTGTTTGAAAGAGGCCCTGAGAACAAAGCAAGGAGCTCCACACTCCAGATGGGTAAGACCCCCTGGGGGGCATAGTGCAGGAAAAGCCTAATTCTGAAAAACAAGGAGGGGAGCATGATCAACTCTTGAAGAAAACCCCAGTACTCCTGAGAAGAAGAGAGGAAGGTGTCTTTTCTAGGTCTGAGAAAGAAAAGGAAGGAGGGTGGTTGCATGCATGTGGTTCCGAAAACTGAGTGAGATGCAGAGACACACATCTGTGGGGTGAGAGTGGAATCTTGATCTGCAGTTCCATAGTGACCTCATCTGGTTAAAGGTGGTCTAGAGGGCCTCCCAGCAAAGGGGCCCTCTTCCAAGTCAGGGGCTTAAACCAGCCTGCTAAGGCTAAGAGGGTGTCGATAGGCAACACACAAAGTAGGACCCCATTAGGTTGTATGCTGAAAAACTTTCCCCGAGCATTCTATGGAGATGTATATGGCATAAAGTTCCAGCCAGGAAAGCTTAGGATGCTTTGTAAATTTGAATAGCTGACTCTACACATGGGCTGGCCCCAGGAGGGCACCTTTGAACCCTGGATCATCCATAAAGTCCACGACGTAGTAACCAGAAAACCAGGGCACTCTGACCAGTTCCCCTACATCGATGCCTGGCAGGACACTATCAGTCAAAGTCCACCCTGGTTAAGGAAATGTACAACTAAAGAAGCCAGGATTTCCCTGATTCAAAAGCCCAGAGGTGCTGTCCCAGGAACCAGGCCAAGCAAGCACCATGCAAAGGGTCCAGAAGAAGTGAGCCCCAAAGCTAGTGCTGACCCACCCATTCTAGACGAAAATGAACTCCTGCTGCCTTATGTGATTGCTCTTACTGTGCCAGTGTTGAGGAGTGGGGATGAGCCAATTTTCCTGAGCAGCGCTCTTCCACAGCTGTCTCTGCCACCATCCTCCCTGGGCAACGTGTCCTCTCTGCCCCTGCAGCTATTTTCATAGCTGCTGCCACAAACGCTGCCATAGTCACTTTCTCCAATCAATGCAGCCTCTCCACCTCCATAACCACTATCTCTGTCAGTCTTGGCCCCTGGCAACCATAGTGCAACCAGCAGTCAGGAAGGAGTCCCTGAAAGATGACAACTCAGACCACAGGGAGCCTCAGAGACAGGTAGAGCAGGGAGAAGGGCCTCCCTATAGCTACTTCTCCATGAAGCCCAGGCTCCAATTTATTATGAGGCAGATGGCCAGATTCAAGGAGGAAACCAAACATTTGGATACCAACCCTTCACTGCCACCAACCTCTTTAACTGGAAAAGTCACACCCCACCATACTCAGAGAAGCCTCAGGCCATGATGGACCTCTTCCAGTCTATCATATAGACCCACAAACCCATCTGGGCTGACTGTAAACAACTCCTCAAGACATTATTCAACATCAAGGAGAGAATACAAGTCATACAAAAGGCTCTAACCTGGCTCAAAGAGCACCCACCTCAGGGAACCCTAGACAGTGACCAATATGCCCACACATAGTTCCCAGGTGAGGACACCCAATGGGATCCCAATGACAGAATTGGGCTCAACCAAGTAGAAACTTTCCACTGAACCTTGGTTGAAGGGTTCAGAGCTGGGAGCCGAAAAGCAGTAAACCTGGCAAAGACCACCTAAGTCCTACAGACTCTTGATGAAAGTCTGGCTCAATTCTATGAGAGACTGTGCAAGGCATTTTGTGTATACACGCCCTTTAACCAAGATGCTCCCAAAATCCAAACAATGGTCAATACAGTATTCATTGCCCAATCACAGGGTGATATACAAAGAAAGCTACAAAAGTTAGATGGGTTCACTGGTATGAATATTTCCCAGCTCATGGAGGTAGCCACCAAAGTTTATGTCAACCACAATGTAGAAACCAGGTGAGAAGAAAACCAGAAAATGAAAAAGAAAGCAGACCTTCTTGCAGCAGCAATAGTCAAAAGAAGCAATCCTGTGTCAAGGAAAGTAAACTGGGATGCCCCTGCCCCAAGGAAGGAGGGTCTACCCCTAGGGAGAAATCAGGGCATGTACTGCAAAGAGGAAGGGCACTGAAAGCAGGAGTGTCTCAACAGGACACTCGACCCTATTGCCCCCAAGAAAGCAGCCAAAGCATTAGCTAAGAGAGCAAGTGAAGCATTGCAAACTAAACCCTGGGTTCACAAAAATTCAGAAAGAAAACCTGCAAATTAGCTCACCAGACTTGTGGGAATAGAGGACTCTGATGGAGATTATTAGGACAGACAAGGCTCCTATGGAGCCTATGGTTGGAGTCCAAATTGGGAGCCACACCATACATATAATGCTTGACACTGGAGCTCAACACTCTGTAATGACCAGGCCAGTTGGGGCCATTATTCAAAAGACAAACCACTATTGTAGGGGCAACTAGTAAAAGCACTCAGCGGCCCTTCCTTCAAGCCAGGATCTGTAACATTGGGGGTAACAAGTCACTCCCAGAATGCCCAGTCCCCCTCCTGTGTTGGGACCTGCTGTCTAAACTACAGGCTCAAATTACCTTTGATGTCACAGGGCAATCCATAATAACACTGGGACCACCAAATCCTCTGAAAATAGTGTTAACCCTTCTTCTGCAAGAAGAATGGAGACTATTCTGCCTCAGTGAAACTAGTCAATCTACAGCCACATAGCTCCCCTTCGACGATATATCTGAAGTATGGGCAGAGGGCACCCCAACGGGGATGGCACATGACATCCCTCCAATTATTGTTGAAATAAAGCCTACAGCCGGCCCAGTGAGCATAAAGCAATATCCAATTCCAAGTAAAGTGCAAGAAAATGTCCGGTTACATATTCAGAGATTGCTGAATGAAGGCATACCAAAGCTGTGCCAGCCTACCTGGAATACCCCACTCTTCCCAGTTAAAAAGGCTGATGGGGATTACCACCTGGTCCAGGACTTGCAAACAGTCAACTCAGCAGTAGTAACCCTACACGAGGCAGTCCCCAACCCTTACACTCTCCTCAGCTTAATACCCTCATCAGCAGTCTACTTTTCATGCCTGGATCTTAAAGATGCCTTCTTCTGCATTTGGGTAGCACCCTGGAGCCAACCAATTTTCACCTTTACATAGGATAATCCGAGCTCCAGCAAAAAGCAACAGCTAACCTAGACATGGCTCCCTCAGGGATTCAAAAATGTGCCCACTATTTTTGGAGAAGCCCTGGCCAGTGATCTCAAATCCTTTAAACCAGGAAACCATAATTGTTTTCTCCTCTAACATGTCGATGACCTCATCCTTGGAAGTCCCACCTACCAAGACTGTGTTAGTGGAACCCATACCTTCTTAAAATATCTGCAACAAAAGAGCTATTGGGTTTCCAAAAGGAAAGCCCAAATCTGCCTACCTCAGGTCAAATATCTAGGTTATAAAATAGCACAGCGGCTCCGTGAATTAGGACCTGAAAGAATGGAAGCGATCTGTAGCCTCCCTGAACCCAGCACTCACCAAAAATTGTGAGAATGCCTCGGACCAGCTGGATTCTGCTGCGTTTGGATTCCCAATGTTGGGGTCCTCACATACCTTTTATATGAAGCCACAAAGGGGGGAGATCATGATCCCCTTCTCTGGGAAAGCCCACAGAAAAATGCTTTCACCACTGTCAAGCAAGTTCCAATGGAAGCATCAAGCCTTGGCCTTCCAGGTCTCAGTAAACCATTTTACCTCTACATCCATAATCACCAAGGCATCGCAGTAGGAGTACGCACTCAGTACCTGGGTTCCTGGCAAAGACCTGTAGCCTATCCATCCAAACAACCGGGCACTGCAGCCCAGGGATGGCCTTCATGCCTGCAAGCTGTAGCAGCTGCAGCAACATTAGCACTAGAAGCCATAAAATTAACTCTTGGGCAGCCTATAATTCTTCAGGTTCTGCATGCAGTAATCACAATCTTAGAAACCAAAGGAACACACTGGCTTACTAACAGCCTCCTGGATAAATATCAAAACTATTATGTGAAAATCCATCCATCCAACTGGAACTTGCAAAAAACCCTGAATCCCAGTGCCCTGCTACCCATAAAGCCAGTGGTTACAACCCAAAACTGCCTGAAAACATTGCAAGAAGTATATCCAGCCTGCCAGACCTCCAAGACCAACCACTACCAAATCCCAACATGGAGTTCTTCACAGATGGGAGTAGCTTTGTTCAGGACAGTGTAGTGACCAGTGAGTGGGATATGCTATAGTAACCTCTGAAACCATGATGGAGGCCCAGCACCTCCCAGATAACACATCAGCACAAAAAGTCGAACTCATTGCCCTTACCCGAGCCCTACAACTTGTGGCTGGGGCCAAGGTTAACATCTACACAGACTCCAAATATGCCTTCCTTACCCTGCACATATGGAGCCTTATACAAACAAAAAAGACTTATAAACTCAGGAGGAAAGAGCATTAAGTATGACGCACAGATTCTGGCACTACTAGAAGCAGTTTGGGAGCCTATCAAAGTGGCCGTGATGCCCTGCAAGGGACACCAGACAAGCCATAGCCCCATCGCCCAGGGAAATCGGACGGCAGACACTGAAGTAAAAAGAGTGGCATGGGAAGGATCCCTATCTGAAAACCTGGCTGCTGCCCTCATTCCTCAACCTCTTACTTATCAGAAACCCCAGTATACACTGCCTGCTCTCATCCTGCAGCCTCTGAATCACCGGGAACCGCAATATACTCAAGTTGAGAGGGAGTGGATACTCTCTGAGAGTGGGACACAAGGAGCAAACAAGTGGTGGACATTGCCCGATCACAGAATAGTCGTGCCACAAATATTAGCCACAACTATAGTTCAAGACTACCACAAAAACACATACTTAGGAAAAACCCATCTTAAAGAAGTATTAGAAAGATTCTTCTACATTTCAATCTAGCGACTATCACCCATGCTATATGCCAGGGGTGCAAGACATGTGCAAAAGTAACCCTAGCCAGGGACCCATGGAGCTCCAGGAGTCCAAAGAATTAGCAATATGCCTCTTGAAGATCTAGTAGTTGATTTCACTGAAATGCCACCATCCGGAAGCTATAAATATCTCCTAGTCCTTGTTTGCTCCTTTTATTGCTGGGTGGAAGCCTTCCCCACTCAGACCGAAAAGGCTGAAGAAGTGGCCAAAATTCTCCTCAGGGAAATCATTCCTCGATATGGGCTACCCTTCTCAATTGGCTCAGACAACGGACCCCACTTCATCTCCAAAATCACTCAAAAGATTGCCGAAGCACTGTGCATCCGATGGAAACTGCACACTGCTTACTGTCCTCAAAGCTCAGGAAAAGTAGAGTGAGTGAAAAGTACAATAAAGACATATTGCCAAGATTTGCCAAGAAACTGGGCTAACATGGGTGCACATACTTCCAAGTGCTCTCCTCCAAATTCGGGCCAGCCCAAGCCGAAAGCTAAGCCTAACTCCTTATGAAATCCACTTTGGGAGACCCTCCCCTTAATCGAAAATACAGAAGGGGTTCTTAGAGAGAGAAGAAACTTATCAATAGCTCAGCAAAAGATCAGCTTAGGAAAAACCCTACAAAACCTGCATTACTGGGTCCAAGAAAGGGTCCCCATTACCTTAAACAGCTCCTTATACCCGTACAAGCCAGGAGATGCAGTCTGGGTCAAGGCCTGGAAATCAGCTCCACTAACCCCTCAATGGCAAGGACCTTATCTTGCCATTTTATTAACCCCCAGTGCAGTTAAAGTAGCTGAAATCACCCCATGGATACACCATAGTCAGGTCAAGCAAGCTGCCCCAGAGTCCTGGGTCTGTATTCCAGATACCCACAACTGAATGAAACTCATCTTGTGAAAGAATAAAACGTCGAGCCCTGATCCAGTCACACCCCAGAAGCTGACTGGTCCATGCAAGGCCAAAGGACAAGGACAGAACACTGATCTCTGCTTCAGTCAAGCCCCGGAAGCTGTTTGGTCTATGAATAGCTGAAGAATAGGAATCTGGTTTAATCCCAGTTACAATGCCCCTTTGGTTATTTTCCCTACTCCTAGCCCTGACCCTCTCCTGGTCCCAGGTCGGCACCACAGAGTATAAGCCATGTATCCAAGAAGTGCAAATGGGGGCCCATGTTAATACTACATTAATATATCAAGCGATTACACTTGCAAGGGCCATATAACCACCCACCAGTTTCAGGGAATCTCCTATATGGTTTGCAACATATCTGGCCAAATAACCTGTTATGACCCCAAGCCCCCAACAGTCTCCTGTAAATGGGAAATAAGAGCATTTAATCAAGACGGGGAGCTACTTAACTCCACCCCAGTCACTAGCCGGAACCAACGAGTGTCCCTCTTATTTGATGCATGTCAGATTATAGACTCTGGGATACCATGGAACACCAAATATGGAGGGCTCAGCTGGGAGCTGGAATATACGCACAACAGTAAGTGCATGTGAGCTCCAGAAATGAAAAGTGCAGCCCGAGGAGGGGGCTTCTGGTGCAAATACACAGGTGCATACTACTGCCCCTACTGGACCTGGGCCACCTGGGCCTCCTGGAACACAGATACAACTAAACAAACAGCCGTCCTCACCAAAGAATGGCCCCAACTAACTGTCCACATGGTCAGTGTAATCCCTTAAACCTTACCATCCTTATCCCTGAATCCTGGCAGACTCAGGGAGTCCAAGTAGGCCTCTGCATTGATGGTAGAGGAGTAGATCCAGGATCCTAAATCTGGGTTGGGTATCAGGAATACCCACTCACAAGTAAAGCCCACTCTGTGTTCCACTCCTTCTATGAAGAAATGGAAAAACCCTTTTCCATTCTGCAAGCAGCAAAAAAAAACTCTTTATAAACCCAGCTAAAGTAGTAGGGGTGGCCTTAAATGTCTCCTCGTGCTATGTATGTGGAGGTACTAATATGGGAGCTCAATGGCCCTGGGAAACTAGAGAGTACAATTACAGCCAACCATATAACAAAATGGCCTCCTAGCCATTCCCCGAGATAGTATGTGGCCCTTGCAAATTTCTGTCATAGGAAAATATTGTGCTTCAAGGGCCTGCCTAAACTCCTCTATATCTGTTGGAAACCTAACATGTACAAGGGGAACATTCCAAAATAATACCACCAATACAACAGAACCTTTTGGGGAACCTGGAATGCTTCTGACCTCATTCTCATAAATCATACTTTCCCCAAATTAATCACAGTGTGAATCTCCACTGCAAAGGGCCCCTTTACACTGTCCCAGACAGTCTGTACTGGATTTGTGGAAAAGTTGCATTCTGAGAACTTCCCCAAAACTGGTGTGGTACTTGTATGCTCAGTACAACAAAACCCTCTTTCTTCCTTATTCCCTTAGCAGAAGGGAAAGAGCTAAGCCAACCAGTATATCAAAACATAAGAGAAAAAAGGGCTGTCATTACATGGGAAGGTGAAGAATGGCCCTCTGAGCACATAATCCAGTACTATGGGCCAGCAATTTGGGCAGAGGATGGCATGTGGGGTTATCGAACCCTTATCTATATGCTAAACCAAATCATCTGTTTACAAGCCATTGTAGAAATAGTGACTATTGAAACAGCCCATGCTCTAAACTTACTAGCCCAACAGCAAACTAAATTCAGAAATGCTATCTATCAAAACCATCTCACCCTAGACTATCTCCTGGCAGCTGAAGGGGGAGTTTGAGGAAAATTCAACCTCTCTAATTGCTGCCTTGAACTAGATAGCACTGGAAAGGTTATTGGTGAAATTACAAATAAAATGGTAAAAATTGCTCATGTTCCAGTTCAGACCTGGAATGATTGGAATTTAAGTAATCCCTTTGGAAAACTGGCAGTCACTAGCAGACAATTTCAAGCTTCTGGTGGGAATAATTGCTTTCCTCAAAGGAGGATATACCATACTTCCTTGCCTCTTTCTTCCCTTTCATTATAAGCAGGATACACACCTTAATAAATGGCATAATAAAGACACAGACAGCTACCCATCTCATGGCTCTATATACATACCAGTCAGTCCAGAGAGATTCTGACAATAGTGATGCCAAAGCTTAACAACCTTAAGCATGCATCAAAGGGGGGAAGTAATATGGCCTGTGCATGAATTCAAACCTATTCTATATCCAAGTATGCTTAGTTCCCAGAAAGCCAATTAAGTGATATAGGGTCTATAGGCTTTGGATATTCAGGGAGGATGCAGACTAAATGTGTTAATTCAAACTTACCTGGAATGTGGGGGTTATGTGTTAATTCAAGACCTATCTGATACTCATACAAACACTTAAAATGCTAAGAAACTAACAAAGAAAATCCTTTTGCAAAAAAGCACTTTTTGACTCCCCACTCCTACATCCTCTGTATAAAAGGAACCCAAAAGTCCTATTTGGGGCTCAGTTTTTACTAGGACAGAAGTCCACCGAGATTGGCCAGCTATTAATAAATCTTCCTTTTCAGATTTTCACATACTGGTCTTCAATACCACAATCACCCAACTTTTCTCTGCTACAGCAATATTACAGAAGACACAATTGAAATATAACAGATAAATTTTCCAATGATGGAAAAACATATCTTGCAAATACCTCCCAAAATTTGTAGCTATATTAATATCAGACAAAGTTGATTTTAACACAAAAATATGGCTAGGGATAAGGAGAGAAATTTCATCTGGGTGATCTCAGGGTGGTTTCTATCGACTCCTTTTCTTGTTGATTTTGCATTACATATTTCTGGTTCTTCATAGATCTAGCATTTTTAATTGTATAATGGTCATTATAAATGACATATTGTAGTGACTCTGGATTATCTCATTTTCTTCTGAGCTGTTAAGTTTCTGTTCTAGCAGGCAGTTAAATTGGCCAGACTCTGTCTCCCTTGCCTCCCTTGCAATGAGCAGCAGGGGATTATCTCTGCTCAGTTTCCTCAGATTTTCAGTTGCTGTCCACTGCTGGCCTCCTTCAATACTCCCCTCTAAAGGATAGTGAGGGATCAGGAAGGACCTAGGTGGAACTTAAATGTGGATTTGGGACCCGCTCTCCTGTGGACCCCTCTTTTCTGAGATTCACAAAGTCCTTTTAAACACTACCACCCATCAAAACATCCCCTTTACAACCCTGAACTATTGTTAATTAATCCCTCAATTTGTCATTACTGTGGCTTTCTGCTTGAGCTCCAGGGTAACTTGCAAGAGTGACTGGAACATTCCCCCCAAGTGAAAGCCATTCAAATGCAAATCTCACCTGGTACAATTCACTTTCTTCAAGGTTTTGATACCCCTCCAACTTCCAAGTGTTCAGTCATTCTCCAAAGTTTATTTATTTGCTTTTTACCAGAGCTTATTTTGTTACTTTTAAAAGTGTTAGTGCAATACAAAGGACTTCACTCATCATTATAGGAAGTATAGCCACCCCAGGCTGCTTTTAGCAAGTACAGTGCACAAATCTTGTCTCTTCCTTGACCTAATTGGTATGAGTACAATCACAAAGTTACAGTTGGTTGGGCTATTGTTCTAGGAATTATGATGAGCTAATGTTCAGAAAAATAGGATTTTTCCAATAACCAGGAGGTGAGTTACTTTTTCCATTTTAGGAAACTGTCAGAATGTCTCTATACATTCTTTCTATTCATATAATATACCATGTGGAAAATTTACATATGTGTCTCATATATTCAGATCTAGTATATTGTCAATTTCACCTCAAAGCAATGTGTAAATCAATCTAACACTAAATAATATAAAATGGAATTGTGTTGCAAACATTTCCATTATTAATGCATATTTAGTAATAGAAAAGGGAGAAATTAGAAAATTGAAAACTAGTTTGCTTTAAGAAATCTTCAGTATTCTTATAATTTATATTTTTCTGCTTCTTAAATATTTGCAATCATAAGTATATTGCTGGTTGCTTTTTTTTTCTTGAGATACTTGGAAAGTGAGACTTAAAATAAGAAAAAGTCTGAAAAAACTGAAAAAATCAATGATTTTTATTAGATTCCTCAGATAATTGAGATCACAAGGCAAACTGTCACCCTGAAATCTGAAGACAAGCAAATACAAGAGAATCACAGTCAAGATCAGCTAACTTGAAGTAGAAAGCAGTGAAACTAGTAACTAGCAGGAAAACTTAAATGGGAATTTTGATGAATTGCTGGAGGCCGAGTATGGACCAGCATGAGAGTTAAAAACTCCTGGGGACCTAGTCTTAGAGACACTTCAACCCTTTCATGGATTTTACCACAAGGAACTCCACCAAATTATTGTGGTACTAGAAAAGCTCAGTATAGCTTAGATATTAAGGCATTGTAGTATACCTTATAATGTTAGAAGAATTCAATCTAACTCTTGCTAACCCTACAGGAGACACACAGAGCTACAGATTTAACATTAACCAGATTTAGCTCCGCCAAAAATGTGTAACTATGTGCTTCCTCATCTTTACTCACATCCCTCATGTATATCTTCAAATATATTGTTACCTGTACATTCACATCCATTAGGCTCCCCCTCCCCCATTCTTATCATCCCAAGATTATCAGACCCAGGTACCACGTGTATTTTAAGATCAAAGCAAAAACTAATTTTTCCAGAACTTCCTTAGGAATGTCACCCAGATAATTAATTTTCTTGGTTTCAGCTGGTATATAATCTGTAAGAATAACCCTTAATGGGAAAGCTGATTTGAGACTGTACATCTCCAGTCTCCCACAGGTGAATAAATCATCTTTTCCTTCATAGCCTAGTTTTGCATGTCTATCTATTCTGCTGCACCGAGCAAATAAACCCAGCCAAAGACCACCCTAGCCCCTCTTCATTATCACTGATAAATTCTGAGAAAAATCCCTTATGTTTATGGCAGAAGAGGGGAAAAATAACCATTTGGAATATGCTCAGAGCATTCTCCATAACAAAGGTCTGCCCTCCAGGGAAGCTACTTTTTCAGAGCTTTGTCTGACTTGGGGCAGTCAACTCCAAGCCCTTTAGACTTCTTGTCTCATATAAGGGGAGGAAAAATAAATACTAAGAAATGCTCTGAAAGTCACACCCTGGGGACTCAAACCCACTAAAAACTGAGATTTAATTATAAGATTATGTAATACTTTCCCTCCTCAATATCTTACCACTCCTCAACAGGGATTCAATTTAATAAAAGCAGATTAAAATGAGAGCTCCAAGACACAACTATTTAAGAAAGAGTTTTTAGGTAAGCACAAACTCAACAAAGGACAGAAAAAAACAAGGACACTAGAGAAAACTAAAAGCTCCTGGCACCTACAGCTACAACAAATATTACATATAGCCTAGCTCTTAGCTACATTAATATAAAATCTCACACTAAAAGCCTAATTACTTTAGTTCTTAATACCCAATGCATCATGTCTGGCTCTCAACAAACAATCGCAAGACAGGCTAAAAGACAAGAAAATATACAACCTAATGAAACAAAGTAAGCATGAGAACTTGATTCAGATATGACACAGTTTTTGAGATTATCAGGTAGAGAAAATATCTTATGGGACATAATGGAGATAGTAGACAACACACAAGAACAGATGTGCAATATAAGCAGTGAGATGGTAACTTTAAGAAAGACTGAAAAAGGAAACACTAGAAATCAAAAACTGTAAAGAAATGAAGAATGTCTTTGATGGGCTCAGCAATAGAATAAACACAGCACAGCTGAGGAAGGAATTATTGAGTCTGTTATATGTAAATAGAAACTTCCCAAATTGAAATGCAAAGAGAAAAAAGAATGTTAAAAAAAAGGGGGGGGGGGGGTATCTAAGGACTGTAAAATAATTATAAAAGGTGGGAAATAGATATAATGGAAATGCCAAAAGGAGAAGAAAGAAAGGAAAAAACAGAAGAAATATTTGAAGTAAAAATGGCAGAGGATTATCTAAAATTATTGACGGGCAACAAACCAAAGATCAAGCATCTTAGTAAATATCAATTGGAATAAACACCAAAAAATCGACACCAAGGCATATTATATTCAAGTTGCAGAAAACTAAAGACAGAGAAAGAGGCCAGAGGCAAAAAAGACAGCCATGCCTGTCAAGGAACACTATTATATTGTACTTCTTTTCAAAAACCACATAAGCAAGAGGAGGGCAGAGTGAAATACTTAGTGCTGAAACAAACAAACAAAAAAACCAACTCAGAATTCTGACTCCAATGAAATTATCATTCAAGAGTGAAGAAGAATAATACTTTTGTGGGACACAGTTTACATGGGATACACTTATGCTAAAAAATATTGTTTGCCTGAAGTTCAAGTTTAACTGTGTCATCTGCTTTTATTTGCTAAACCTGGCAATGCTACTGCAGTGACCAGTGAAGACTCCCTGAGGAGGCCAACATTTCACACCCATTCAAAGAATAAAATAAGAAGGGAGCTCTAAAGCATTCTCCATTTCCTGAAGGATGATAGAGAAGTTTGTGCTCAGGATACCAAATCCAGGAAATGTTAATATTCAAAATTTTTATTGTTACAGTTATTTTATCAAGTACTCATTAAGTCATCTTACAACAACCCTGGGAGATTTTTAAAATTATCTCCAGTTTAGAGATGAACTACCAAAGCAATGAGAATAGTGCTTGTTACAGCAAATTAATTTTTTAAATATATTTATTGAATAAATGAAAGTTACTTAACTGAGGTTACACTGAAGGTCAAATAGCAGAGTCAGGACAGTAGCCTAACAGAGCTTTTATCTTGGCAACCAGAATGCTAACTCAGTGAAGGTAAATCAGTTTGCCTATCTAGGTTAGGGAAAAAAAAGTGAAGAAGAAAACTTATCAGAAAAACAACACTGAGGTCATTTGGAAGAAATGTTAACGTAGACATTTGACAAGGAGAAAGAAAATTATATAGGCCAGAAATGTGGGTCTATATCTTAAAAAAAAAAAAAAGGAAAGTTACCAGAGAAGGAATAAATGAAGGTAAAAAATATATATATTTTTTATTATTCTTCATTGATCTACTAGATAACAGTTTGTTCAAAGTAATAATAACAATGTATTGGGCAATTATAGCATACACACAAATGGCATGAATAAGGATTAGAAAGGAGGAATTGGGAAATCTGTTATAAGGTAATGGCATTACCCATGAAATAATGCAGTGTTCTTTGAAATAGAAGCTAAATTACTTGTAAATTTATATTACAAAATCTAAGGCAGCCATGAAAACCCCCAAGAGTCTGGGCCCATGGAACTGCTCAAGAGTAGATGAGCCCCGCTATATACCTGATTGCCCTCAGCTAAGCTCAAACCTCAGGAATAAAGTAGAATAGCTGAGACTGATAGAGAAGGCCTGGCAAGAGAAAAGCCCTATGGAAAGTTTGCCAGCAGCTGCAAGAAGGCCAAGACCTTGGCAGAAATTGGCGGCCTTCTTGCTTTGCCACGTGCCCAGCCAATAAGATCAACAGTGGCTGAATTTGGTGAGAAAGTACCTCTTACGGTGCCTTGATTTGAACTATTCATATCCTTAGAACTGTAAGATTTTACGCCAAATAAATCCTCTTTATAAAAGCTAACCCATTTCTGTTACTTTGCATTGGCAGCCCTTTCACAAATTAAAACATACCTTTCAAAAACAAAAAAAGACCAAAAAAACCCAAAAACACTCAAAATGGATCATAGACTTAAATGTAAAATGCAGAACTCTAGAACTTCTAGAAGATAACATAGGGGAAGATCCAGGTGACTTCTGTTTTTGTGATGAGTTTTTAGATGCAACATCAACAGCACAATCCATTGAAGAAGTTGGACTTTATCAAAATTAAAATTAAAAACTTTTTTAGCAAAGACTCTGTTAGGAGAATAAAAGACAAGTGAAGACTGGGAGAAAATATTTGCAACATACATCTGATGAAAGACTTATAACCAAAATATGCAAATGATTCTTAAAATCTAACAGTAAGTAAACATCCCAATTTAAAAATGAGCAAAAGATCTGAACAGATACCTCACCAAAGAAGATACAAGCATGGCATATGAAAAGATGCTCAGCATCGTATGTCCTTAGGGAATTGCAAATTAAAACAATGAGATGCCACTACACTCCAATTAGAAAGACTAAAATCCAAAAACACTAACAATATCAAATACTGGGAAGTATGTGGTACAACAGAGACTCTCATTCATTACTGATGAGAATGCAAAATGATGTGGTCTGCAAGACACAGTAGTTTCCTACAAAACTAACTATATTCTCACCATTATGATCCAGCAATCATATGTCCAGGTATTTATTCAAATGAATTGAAGACAAGCACTCACAAAAGACTGCATGTGAATGTTTATAATATCTTTATTCGTATTTGCCCCAAGGAGGAAAGAACCAAATACTATTCAATAGGTGAATAATACAACCTGTATTGCATCACACAATGCATCACTAAAAAGAAGAAATGAATTATCACATGAATAAAAAAACCTAGAGGAAAATTAAATGCAATCACTGGTGGAAAAAGCCAGTTTTAAAAGAATACATATTGTATAAAAATTACAACTACACATATGACATTCTGGGAAAGGCAAAACTATAGAGACAGTGAAAAGATCTTTGGTTGCTAAGGGCTCAAGGGAATGGGTAGGAAGTGAGGGATGAATAAATGAAGCAGAGGGGGGTTTTAGGGCGGTGAAACCAATCTGTATGACAATAGTAATGCTGGATACATGCTATTAGGCATTTGTCAAAACCCATAGAATTGTACAACACGAAGACTGAATCTCAATGTACACTATACACTTTAGTTAATATTTATGTATCAATATTATTGATTTAATTGTAACAAATGTGCCATACTTTAATGCAAAATGCTAATAAGGGGAAGCTGTGTGTGGGATATAAGGTTATATGGGAACTCTGTACTATCTGCTTAATTTCTGTGTAACTCAAACACCATTCTATAAATAAAGACTATTAAAACAGGAAGTGAAATTCTATTTTCTAAATGGAGAGAATTCTGCCAGAAGCAACATAAAAATTAAGATTTTCATTTGGCAAAAAACATGAAAGGTGAAACTTATCCCTGAAAAAATGCTGTATGTTTTTGAATGTGGAAGGAGGAATATAAAGTTCACTATGAAAAATATTTACATAAATAGATTTTAAATTATACAGGCTACATATTTACAGTATGCTTGCTTTATTTTCAGATACTATTTAACACAAAGAAATAATAGTTGCTGTATCAAGATGCATTCTATAAGTTCACTACTGAGGTAAGATATACATGTAATGAGAATGAAAATCAATCCATATAAAATACAGTATGCCTTCAAAGTAAATGGTATTTGCATTTACTCAGTATTAGCTAACAGTCTATCTCAATGTGTTTATGAAAGAGCATGAATGTGGTTAACAGATTTTTCTACCTACTTCAAAAGGCAGACTGAAGTTCCCCATAGAATTGAATTTGGATATTAGGCAACAGGAAATCTGGCTGCTGATAACTGAGTTACTTTAAACCCTGAGGCAGTCACTGGGACATTTTGTCCATTAAGTTTACAGATGGCAACATAGATATGCCATTCACAGCTGCACTCGTGAGGATATGACATCTTTGTCTATATTAATCTCATAGATTGCTTCACATGACTCATTCAACCTCTCTATTACATGAAAGGGAAGCTAACTACCAAGAGGTCTGATGGTTTTAAAATAGATCCACACATTGTCACCGTCTACTCTTAAAAGTTTTAGAGAAAAATAGAAATGCTTCATTTTACCAAGTAATTAGGCAAACACAGGATCCATTTTATGATTTAATTCTATCACAGTAATTCGGTCCTAAAATTAAAACTTAAATAGTGCAAATAAGTCCCAAAAATGTGTATTTGATGTACATTTTAAAGTTTTATCTTCCCTTGGCAATACAGATAATATACTTAAAGTTATCACAGACATTGAATTTCAGGAAAAATGCATTGTCTGGAATTATTCAGAATTTCCAGAAAAAATAAGAAGCTCTTTTTTTAAGAGTTTATTTATTTTGTTTGATCTATATAAACTTAAGCAAACAATAAATCAGGAAATCTGCTCAGCCAGCTGTATTACATATAATCTTCAAATGTCACAGTCTGAATGTTGTGATAAATATCCAGTTATAGGACTGGGCCATGATGAGCATACTTAGTGAGGTAAGCTGATCTGTAGTCCACCAGCTCCAGCCAACATAAAAGTCATCTAGCCCAGAATGAATGAGATAATTACCAATAGATAAGACTCAAGTAAGGTAATGTCTGGCATGTATGAACTAGCATCATCAAATGACAAGCCTTAAGCAAAAGGAGAAGCAACCATTCAATTGCGAACAAGAACTTGTACAGCAAATTGAGAATGTAGAGGATTGTAGAAGACCTTGGTCAACCCTGGAGCAAAATCTGAAAATTCCTCCTAGTCCAAAAAGTTGGAATTTGAATTTTCACATTTGAAAAGCCATTCATGAGAATAATTGATCCTAACCTCTGTATAGCCTGTAGCTGAGAGAACAGGGTCTGGAGTTATGAAATGCTGAAAGACCACCTTTTCTTTCTATACAGAGTAAATTGTACTTTAAAACTGGTTAACCCTCTTTGACAGAAACCACTTGAACCCTAAAAGTACTTTTAGGTGATGAGCAACTCAGCATAGCCCTCAGAAATTACTTTCATCTACTTACATAATCTATTTCTGATGTGTCTGTTGCCACAAACTCAAAAAGAAAAAAATCTTCGTTGACTTTCATCTTCAAAATTTGACATATTGGAGGAGCAATCCAGGGCAACATTTAAATTTTAAATAAGAAGAGAGCTCACACTCTAATACACAGAGGGAAATAAGTGGTGAAATAACACTTATAGGCTTGTAAGTGGCAAATGTGTGTGAAGTGGGCAGAGCATGCTGCTTTCATATCCTGGGGAAGAAATAAAAAATGTGCCAACAAAAATAGCATTGAGAATGCCTGCGTGGTGGAGACAGTGGTACTAATAACAGCATTCTGCTGCCCTTTAGGCCAGTACCAATTAGACTCACGGAATCGAAGAGCTGAAAGGAGGTATAAAGATTATCTCACCAGTTATTCTCAACCTTCATGAGGATAATGACAACGGTTCATTTCCAAAAGTGCCCCTGACCCCAAAAAACTATGCCTCTTGGAATTCAAATCCTTGTGTAGTCCCTTCCCCGATTTGGATGGGGACTCTGACCTCAACTGCTTTTGCTGACGCCACGTATACTAGTCAGACCACCCAGTTAAGTCCTTCTTGAAGACCTGACCAAAAAAATCATGAGCAATATAAGGAGGCTGTTTTAGGCCTTGTGTTCGTTTGTTTTGTAGCAGTAGTTAATGAAAGCAATGACTTTTTCAAGTTCAAAGTATACTATATGAGTCCTCATGATCATTGTATCTTTAATACTCATTCACTGAAAAAAGACAAAATGATAGCAAGCTACAATTAACCCATCAATGCTTTTAAGGAATTCTGTTCATAAAACTTAAAATTGCAATAGCTAACCATTATTCAATGTTGTTTATATGCAAAGTGCTCTTCCAAGAAGACCTTTCCATTTATTATGCTATTTAATAGTCATAAGTCTGTGAAGAAATATATCCTCATTTTAGAGATGAGGAAACTAAGACACAAAAATATTAACTTCCTCTTGTTATCTAATTAGTAAGGAACTGTTACCTATTTTATTCATTACAATAGTAAAGATGTATTTTTGTTACGTTGTAGTTCATAGCTATATGCACAGTATTTAGTATCCGCACAATGCTTATTACATGGATCAATTCAGTCTTTTTATAATTCCAGGATCTTCAAGGAATTTATAGACCTCAGTTTTAAAACTATTGATCTAGTGCAATTCCTTTACTTTTTTTTTAGAAAAAGAAATTGAGGTACACAAAAGGTATATGAATTTCCTAAGTTTGTGGCTCAGTCAGAACCAGAACTCCTTGCTAGTGATTCCCAGTTAATGTCTTTGTGTTAGTCTTCCATGATCTTTATCTTTTGGGTCTTCGACTCTATTCTATCAGAAGCATACACTGATTTTAGTTTCCACGTACGTTAAAATTTTTCAAAGCCCTCTTTTGTTTTGACATTATAGTTTTTAGAAGCTTCATTTACTATGATTATGTACTACTGTTTCCTTGTTATTACAGTCAATGTATAAGCCTATAGAAATAAAATTACACCTTTAAAAAATATCTGATATTCACCATTAACTCAGATTGGCTTTATCACAAATCGGTTTTTCTCTGCCTTGTGCAAAATTAAATAAAATTATATGAACTATTCCTATCTTGGCTTCACAACAGCTGTTCTGTCTACTGTGTTTTGCTACATCAGCTTTTTTTATATGCTGCATGAATTATTCGTGACCAAGAAATCCAACTCTTTTATATTTTCTCAATGCCTTAACCCTTTTGTACACTCCAAGGAAGATAAATGCAAATATCTGGGCAAAGTTTACTTCTTGTGCATGATACTGCTAAAAATCACTCAATCATTTGAGTGGAAAACTTTATAAGAGTTCATCTTGGGTGAACTTGAATATATCCATTTTTCTTTGAGAGTGGAAGGAAGAATTCCAAACAAGTCATAAAACTGTAAAAGCAATTTCAAGAGTCCATCTGATTCTTCCCACTGTGAAAGAGAAAGAAGCATCAGGATTTCAAAAACATTCATGTACTCAAGCATATATCAGCAACTATTTATTGAACATTCCTGCAAAAAATATCCTGTAGACTAGGGAGAACTCTGCAGTGGTCTGATGATTTATTTACATAGTTCTGAGGCTGGTAGGTCATTCTTATTCATATGCTGAACATGTTACCTAACAGTAAAGCCCATAGCACCAAAAAGTATTAGAGGCTTTGGGTCATTATCCTAATGAAATTATAGGTATGGAAAGTACCTGGGAGATATGTAAATCCCCTTTTTACCCACAGCAACTATAAACCCAGAGCAGAGACAGTGGTGTCTTGTAATGACTGACAGTCAAGTCTAGACTCCAGAACACTTAACCTCCCTTCTGGGCTTATGTGTTTAAGTCTACCATATCACAGCAAAGGATAGAGTGATGGCAGTTACAGGAAATAACCAAATCAAACAAACAAAAACACAATTCCTTGATATTTGGTGTTACACAAAGAACTTGAAAGTGGAAATAAAATCTGAATAGTATACAGTTCCCTAAACAATAGGTTATAATATTAAGGGTTGTGTGTTCTGATTAACTATTATAGCTCCCTCTGCCCTCTGGGTAAATAGTTTAACCTTTCTGGATCAATTTTCTTCTGTAAAATAGTAATAAATTTGACTTTGTTTGCTCATTAGATTGTTTTGAGGATAAAATAAAATGATGCTTTTCCTGAATTATAAAGAAAACCATTTGTTCAAACTCATTTCTCATTACAAACTACATTAGTACACATTCAAGATAAAATTTCTTAGGAAAGAAGGAATGTAAATAAATTTCTTTAATCAAATTAAGCCTATTAGCAAAATAAAGTTTGTAATAAACTTCGTAGTTAATAGTGGAATAGTGACAGTATTCCTTAGATATC
Organism: Dasypus novemcinctus; assembly: GCF_030445035.2. Lineage (NCBI taxonomy): Eukaryota > Metazoa > Chordata > Mammalia > Cingulata > Dasypodidae > Dasypus > Dasypus novemcinctus. Next base: position 52,319,576 of record NC_080676.1, read on the forward strand.
CATATCATCACTTTTATTCTACTTTGTACTAGAATTTGTAACTAGTTCAATTAGACAAAAAAGAAACAAAAATTATAAGTATTAGAAAGGAAGAAATGAAACTGATTTACAGATGACATTAATAGATGATATGATTTTGTACATAGGACAAAAAAAGAATCTATAAACAATTAAAAATTAATAAGCAAATTTAGAAAGTTTGCTGGGTATAAAAATCAATATGCAGAAATACTTTGTATTTCCAAAAGCCGCTACCCAAAAAACAGAAATGAAATTCCAAAATGTATTGTTTAGGTAACAATATTTTAAAAAATCAAGTAAATCAAGTACCTAAGAATATATTTAACAAAATATATGTAAGCCCTCTATACCAAAAACTTTAAAATACTAATAAGAGACATTAAAGAAAACCTAAGGAAATAGAGGGAAATATGTTCTTGGATTAGAAATCTGACATGTTCCCAGTTCTCCACAAACTGATGAAAAGATTTGAGGCAATTCCAATAAAAATCCAAACAGGATTTTTGGTGGAAATTGGCAAGGTTATTCTGAAATTTATATGAGAATGCAAACAACTTAGAATAGTTAAGGGAATTTGAAAGAAGAATTATGTAGAATTTACATAGCAAGATATTAAAATTAAAACAAAAAACAAAAAAAACAAGTACTGAAGAATAATATGGTATTACCACAAGGAGAAAAATTAAAAAGAATGTTCACACATATGCCAATGCTTGTTTTATGAGTAAAAGTGATACTGCAAAATCAAGGGTTATAATTTTTGTGTAATTTTTTTTAACAATAAGTAACATTGGGTCCATTGAACATCCATATTAAGAAATTACTCATATCTCACACTGAATTCAAAAGGAAACATCACAAAAATTGTTAATCTAAATATGAATGGTAAAATATTGTTTCCAATTTATATCACAGAAGAATAACATAAAAATAATAACTCTGGGGTAGGCAGAGCTTATTAAACAGAACACAAAAAGTTCTAACCATGGAAATACATTAAAATCAAGGTTTTTAAAAATTAAAAGAGCAGTTAGACAATAAGCAAGCCACAGAGTTATTTGCAGAGCATTTAAATGTATTTAAATAACAAAAGGCCCATGCCCAGAATATTTAATATCCATAAAATCATTAAGAAAAAGCCAAATCACAATATGAGCAAAAGTCTTGAATATTCACTTGATGAACAAGGATATCCAAATAATCAGTAAGCCTATCAAGATGCTCAATATCAGAGAAATGAGAAAAAAAGAAGAGAGGTGTTAGTGAAGATGGATGTGGCAGAAGTGGGATTGTCATCCACCCTGTGGAGATAGTAAATTGGTACAACTACTTCAGAAAACTGTCCAGCTCAATCTACTAAAGCTGAATCTACAGATACATTATCACCCTGCAGTTCCACTATTGGGTATATCCCCACACACAAAAAATGTGTACATTTATACACAATACATATAAACAGAAATGCACTGATGCACTAATTGTTATTTCCCCAAATAGGAAGCAGCCCAAATATGTATCAATATTAGAATGGATAAATAATTATCAACTACTCAAACAATGGAATACTATACAGAAATGAAAATGGAAAAACTGCTATATATAATTACATGGATGCATTTCACAAACATAATGTTGAACATACAGAGAATACACAGTAATGATTATATTTATAAACTGTTCAAAACCAGATAAAACTAACTCATAGCTCTAGAAATCTGGAAAATGGCTACCTTTGGGAGGAAGGGGAGATGAAGCCATTGTAAGAGATAGAAAATGGACTTCTGTGGTGTGGCTAGTGTTGTCTTTCTTGATCAGGGTGATGGTTTTTCAGGTGTATTTACTTTGAAAATATTCATCAAGCTGCACCTTTAGGATTTGCACACATACATCATATCTTAATAAATAAGTTTATTAAAAATAGAACAGACAATGTCCACATGTGATTTCAGTGCTAAATTAAAACTCAGTTCAATCTGCCTAATTCATGTATGGGGCTAGGCCACTATGATTTGGAGTTCCCATTAACAGGCTGTTTTAGTTTGCTAAAGGGCTGCCAATGCAAAGTACCAGCAATGAATTGACTTTTATAAAGGGGATTTATGTCAGATAAAAGCTTACAGTTCCAATGCTGCGAAATATCCAAACCAAAGTACCAACAGAGATGTTCTCTCACCTAAGTCAGCTGCCACATGGTAAAGCTGATCTCTGCTGAGGTCGCTGCCTTCCCTTCCAGAATCTACTGTCTTTAGAAGCCCAGCTGACAGTTTTTTCTCTCATGTGGCAGTATCAAATATGGCAACTTCATTTTCCTGTCTGTTTCTCTCTCTCTGCGTCTCCATGTTTATCAGACCCAGCAAAAAGGCAGAGACTCAACCTGAGTCACACTTCACTTACATAGTTCAGTTGATAGTGTCTCACACCCACAGGAATGGATTAGCTCACAAACATGTTCTTTTTCTTTTTGGGATTCACCAAATTCAAACTGCCAGACATACATATTGAAATTTCTGGTTTATTTTAAGAACTAGAAATTGGGATTTATACTCCTCTTGGTAAATGTTTTTATTTCTGTCAAAGTAGAGCTGACAAGTCGGACTAAATTAAGGTTTAAGGCTTAAATTTATTTTAATAGATAATGAAACATTCTTAATACACCATTAAATTTGTAAACAAATCTGCAGTACATTTGGTGTCTGTAGTGTAAAAGGAATATATTCAGCTGCATGTAAATTCTGAATCAGTTGGGATTATTGTTTTTAATACATGTCAAAGAACCCAACCATTGTGACTTAACTAAAATGGTGTTATTTTTCTCATATAACAATAAAGTCAGATAAATAGGCATTGATTTTCTCAAGTAACAAGAACAAGCTCATGCTCTACTTGCCACCTGTCTTTATCATGCTGCTATGACAAATAACATAGAATAGATTGGCTTAAACAACAGAAACTTTTTGCCTAATGGTTTTGGAGGCTAGAAGTCCGAAATCAAGGTCCCAACAGGCTATGCTTTCTCCTAAAATCTGTAGCATTCGGAAAGTATCTCGTTGGCAATCTTTGGGATTCCTTGACCTGCATCACTGCATCCATCACATGGCAATCTGCCTCATTTTCAGGCTTCCGGTCTTTTCTAAATGGGATCTTCAAAGTTCCAATTCACAAATGAGTCCACACCTTAAATAATGCTAACATCTTCAAAGGACCTATTTACAGTAGTTTCACATCCACAGGACCTGGGATTAGGATACGAACATGTCTTTATGGGAAACATGTTTCAATCTGCAACCCGACTGTAAGGGGTAAAGGTAGGTGTTATTTTGTTGGATTCATTGATGCTTGAAAAAACTGAGTTTCTTTAGAGGGAGAAGGAGTGATGGATATGTGGTAGGCAACAAGCATTATCAATTATGTCTAGGTTTTTTACTTTCCTGACACAGCCGCAATTGCTTACAGTATCTCTCAATATCTGACATCAGGGTGAAAATCTACTTTTTATTAGGCTCTAAGAGTCATTTGAATATGGAATAATTTGGTTATGCTTTCCACAGAAAACCTGACTCAGTCCCTTTTTCAGATGCAATTTTTTGGAGAGTGGTATATTTCAAATGCTAATGATAGTGTTATATAGCAATTCTTTTTTGCATGTGACATTTCAAAGGCAACATTTTTCCCTAGTAAACATTGATGGATCATTTACATACACAGCAATGAAATTACTGTACAGTTCCATTTAAACCAGTTTTTTCAA